>NC_090324.1:150211719-150853617 GCF_040869045.1 Eurosta solidaginis | reverse complement strand
TTTCGCTGGCGTCGGGTTCTGGTGGAGATAAGAGATGTCCTCCTACCAGAAACTGACCTGGGGTTAGTGGCTCCAGGTCTGATGCATTGTTTGACGCAGGGCTCAATGGTCGGGAGTTGAGGCAGGCTTCAATCGTGCATAGCAAAGTCGCAAACTCCTCAAAGGTGAATTTGCAACTTGAAGCGATTTTTGTGAAGTGGCTTTTAAAACTTTTCACTCCCGCCTCCCACAGTCCCCCCATGTGAGGAGCTGATGCGGGAATGAAGTGCCACGATATGGATTGATGGGAGTACTTGGATAGGGTGTTATCACGGGCATTTTGTAGGAATTCCCTCATTTCCGCTTTAAGTGCTCTAGAAGCCCCGACAAAATTCGTGCCATTGTCGGAAAACATTTTACTAGGGCAGCCTCTTCGCGATACGAACCTCGCAAATGCTGCTAAAAATGATTGGGTGCTGAGGTCGGAGGTGGGTTCCAGGTGAATCGCTTTCGTTGCAAAGCAAACGAACAAGCACACATACCCCTTCGACACTCTACAACCTCGCCCTCGAAAGTTCTTTATATCGAAGGGTCCCGCAAAATCAACTCCTGTGTTTGTGAATGCCCGTGAGTACGTAGTTCTCTCCTTGGGTAAAATTCCCATTAGCTGGGTTTGAACACGTTTTCGGTAAATCGTGCATTCCTTGCAATTGTGGATTGTCGATTTTATCATGCTCTTGACCCGTGGTATCCAATACTGCATACGGATGAGGCGTAGCATAAGTTGGTTTTCCCCATGGAGTGAGATCCTATGGGTAAACTTTACAATAAGACGCGACAACTGGCAATTATACGGCAAAATGACTGGATGTCGCTCGTTGTACGGGATATCTTCGGAAGCTTCGAGGCGGCCGCCTGCCCTCATAACCCCCCTTTCATCTAAGAATGGGTTCAGTGGTAGTACCTCGCTCTTTGCTCTTATAAGTTTTTTAGATTTTAAAGCTGAATACTCCTCCCCATAATGCCTCTTTTGATAAATAATAGTCAGACGTGGGGTCGTTGCTTTTATTTCGCTTGACGAAATTGAGCAAGACTTCGACTGAAATGAGGCTCTTGTTTTTGGGTTAGTTCTTTGAAAGAATCTCCAGACGTAGGATAGTACTTTCAAAGCTCTCGAGAGGTCAGAAAATCTTGTGAGGATATCAGAGTCTGTATCTACTATTGATGAGTGTACCTGGACCCGCTTTTCTTCTGACGTGGTGGTATATTCTGTTTCCTGGGTAGGCCAATTTGAACTATCTTCATGAAGCCAAGAAGGGCCCTCCCACCACAGGGCTTTGTTTATAAGATCTTCAGCGGGTATACCTCTACTTGCGAGATGTGCCGGGTTTGATGCCGAGTCGACATGAAGCCAGTTTGCTTTCCCTACTTTGTCGATTATTTTCGTCACCCTATGGGCAACGAAAGTGGACCACGAGCATGGGGGCTTGCGAATCCATGCAAGGACGATTGTCGAATCCGTCCATAGATAGGTTGTAGGGTTGTTAAAAGTAAGATTTTTCGCGACTGACTGTACTATTTCTGCTAGCAGGACCGCACCACATAGTTCAAGGCGGGGCAGAGATATAGTCTTCACCGGGGCTACCCGGGTTTTTGCGTAGAGCAGATTTACGAACACATGATTATCAACTTGTACCCTCAGGTATATTGCGGCTGCGTATGCTTTCTCGGAAGCATCGCAGAAGCCATGTAGTTCGCTGCTCGCTACCGGGGAAAACTGTACCCAACGTGGTATACGAATGCTTTCAATATGTCTGTAGCTTTCTAAAAAATCATGCCATCTATCTAATATCGCGGGAGACACGGCTTCGTCCCAGCCCGTGCCTTCCAGCCAAATACCTTGCATAATGATTTTCGAGGTAATAATAAATGGCCCTAGCCAACCTAGTGGATCAAATAATTTTGCTATAGCAGATAATATTGTTCTCTTTGTGAACACGACTTGGTTATCGATGGGTTTTGCAGAAAAATAGAAATAGTCAGAGTGGGCATTCCACCTGATCCCTAACGCTTTAACCATGCTAGCATCTTCAAAATTTAAAAAATTTTCGTTTAATAAATGCGATCTTGGAATACCTTCCAGTAGTTGGTCGCAATTGGAAGTCCACTTCCTGAGGGAGAAGCCGGCTGATTGTAATGCCGCTTGGATTTCTTCCCTTGCCTTCGTGGCGGTGGCAATGGTGTGTCCGCCCGCTAAAACGTCGTCGACATACATAAACTGTCGTAGGATGTCCGATGCGATGGGATAGGTTTCCTCTACGTCCTCTGCTAGTTGAAGAAGGGTCCTTATGGCCAGGTAGGGCGCGCAGTTTACTCCGAAGGTCACCGTCTTCAATTCGTATATGCTGATGGGTTCGCTGGTGGATGACCTGAAGACGATGCGTTGATGCCTGGTGTCCCTGGGCTCTAGCAATATCTGCCGGTACATCTTTTCGATGTCACTGTTGAATACGTATCGGAACAATCTCCAAAGGAGTATAAGAATTGTTAGATCACTCTGAAGGACTGGGCCTGAATGAAGGACATCATTTAAACTGATTCCATTAGCAGTGGGACAGGAGGCGTTAAAAACAACTCTCACTTTAGTGGTGGTGCTTTCTTCCTTAATTACTGCGTGATGGGGTAAAAAATAGGTGTCGCATGTATCTGCCGGAACATGCTCTTCTACTCGTGCCATATGAGCTAACGTTTCATATTCTGATACGACTCGGTTATATTCCGTCTGCAATTCGGGATTTTTCGCTAACCGGGTTTCATTTCTGAAAAATTGTGAGCACGCGCTCTTTAGCGACGGTCCTAATGAGATACCCTTTTTAAAATCCTGCTTAAAAGCCAAAGACACGATATATTTGCCATCCTCATTTCTTTTGGTGGTTTTTTGATACAACTCCTCGCAGTAATTTTCGTCTTTGGTATAAATATGGTTTTTGGGAATATCTTCCAGCTCCCAAAATGACGCTATTTGTTTGTCCAGCGATACCTCATTAAAAAACGACACACACCTGCCGGCTGGGCTGGCCGTTTCCGTTTGGCCAGTTAATATCCAGCCAAATACTGTTTCCTGCGCAAGAAGGGTGCCTAAAACATTTTTTCGTATACCGCCTAACATTATCTGTGCGTAAATATCCCCACCCAGAATAAGATCTACTTGTTCATTTACAAAGAACCTCCGATCTGCTAGCACCAAGTCCGGGAAAACTTGGTGTGTCATGGGGTCAATTTGACAGGTTGGCAGATTGCCGGTGAGCTGGGCTAAAACCAATGCTGTAGTGTGTATGCGTACATTCGGGTTTATTGATGACTGCAACTGAATGAAGCATGCCTCTTTCACTTGGGCTGACACCGTGTTGTTTATCCCTGACACTTGTGCATTTAGCTTCCGACAGGGCAAATTTATCCTTCGCTTAAGTCGTTCCGAAATGAACGAGCACTCTGATCCGGAGTCTATTAGGGCGCGGGCAGAAAAGTGTTCATTGTTATAAAATATATTGACTTGCGCAGTTCCTAATAGAACCCCTTTGCTTGTACTCGCAAAACAGGAATTGAAGTTGGTTGGTTGATTATTTGCCATGGCAAACTGACGTTGAGCCTGAGCCTGTGCCGAAGTAGATGGTCTTTGATCTAACTGTGCTTGTTGGGTTGTGGTTGGTCTTGCACTCGTGCCCGCATTTTGTTGAATATGCAGGAGTGTATGATGCCTGAGATGGCAAATGCTACAATTAAAAGAGCACGTACATTTGGATACTGTGTGTTTCGCTGAGAGGCAATTCAGACACCCCCTACTGTCTTTTATAAACGCCACTCTGTCTACGACAGAGAGCCGTTGGAAGCTTTGGCATTGTGACAGCTTGTGGTTATTTTTCATACAGCATCTGCAAGTGTTTCTAGCTACATTTGCTTGGTAGGCGCCTACTTTCTTTTGAGACGAATCATTATTATTTTTGGGTGGTGGTTGTTTGGGAGCTTTGGTATTTTTGCTACCTGTTAATCCCGAGACTGTTTCCAAGGTCTGGAACCTATTCGATAAAAATTATTCCATATCTTCCCATTTCGAAATTTCAGTTTTATTCTCTATGGTCTGTTCCCATAAAGCTAGCGTACTTTCGGGTAGTTTGGTGGAGCATAGATATGTGAATATCGCATCCCAATTGCCTATCTCAATTTGATGAGCTTTTAGAGCTGAGATGCAGTTATTTATTTCCCGCTGAAGTGTTTTAATCGCGGTGCCACACTCACTTTCTACGCTTTCAAGATTGAATAATTTTTTTAATTGGGTATTGACGAGAATTCGTTTATTCTCATATCTTTCCCCTAAATTCTTCCACGCTGTGTCAAACCCATCGTTTGTAAGGGGGCATTTTTTAACTATATCCCTTGCCTCACCCTGCGTTTTTTGGTTGAGGTGAAATAACTTCTCAACTGGAGTGAGGCGCTTATTCCGTATGTATATTGCCGTGAACATGTCACGGAACGTTGGCCAGGAGAGGTAGTCACCTTTGAATACATCCGCATCGCACGGAGGTAGTCGCATGCTGTGTTCTTGATCAGGTGTCCCTTCTCCCTCCTTATCGCGTTTAGTTAGCTTTGCTATTAATTCAGCCATGGTTGAACTGCCGCGTACATATGCGGCATACGTCGCCTGGTATTTCGGCTTGGCCTGCGCTAACACCTTTTTCTCTGCCGTTTCAGAGTACAAGAGATCCTCATAAGCTAACTTTGCCTTTCTCCAATTATTCTTTAACTCTTCTTGGTGAATGGCTAGAGTATATTTTGTGTGTTCAGCTTGAGGTCTGTCGTTGAATTCAGCCTCAAACTGTGCCACCTCATCAGCTGCTTTAATGAATTTCTCCATATCGTTTGATATTTAACAGAGAATAGCTATTATGCAGGGCCTAATTAGAAAAATTAAGTTTGATGCTCAGAAGCAAGGGAAGGGTTTCAATAACCTAACACCACCACTCAAAAACAAATTTTCACGCAAAAGAAAAAATTTTGGAATCACCTCTTTATGTTCTTTTAAAATTTATTATAACCAAATATATATGTATATATATGCAATAAAGTGTTATTTTCAGCTCTTCGCCACTGAATACCAGATTTTATGAAAAATAATTATATACGTGTGTGATATAATATAATAAATATGTGATATAAAGAAACAGTGAAAAAAATCGAATATAAATGTGAGGATTGAACGACTCAAACCCAATTTATATTGTTTTTTTTTTTTTTTTTTTTTTTTTTTTAAAAAAAAGAAGATATTATAATTAAATTGATAAAACAGTGAGCCTGTATGTGTGACCGGTGTGCAATATGAGGAGTGAGGTTATGTCTCTTCTCATAAAATGTATTGCTGGTGCTAAGTGTCCAAAGAAAATTTGCTTGCCACAAAATTAACGCTTGTAGCTAGAGCCAATAAATGGTCTTTTGCAATAAAACGTGTGTGTGTGCACGTTTAAATTTTTAAACGAGCAGAAAGCACTGTGATAGCGATTTTTTCTAAATATTCAGATAACGACGAAAGTGGTGTTATAGAAATTTGGACAAGCACCTTTTTGTCACGAATAAGCTCAAAATTTGTATAATAATTTATAACCGCGATGGTTGCAAGAACCGAAAGTGCAGTGCAGTGCAACGTTTCAAGGGAAGTTTAAAGCCACTGACTGCTAGCCTTAGGCTGTGTCCAATACCTCTTACCACGGGTGGGGGAGAGTATTGGATAGACAAAAGGCTTTGCAATACCACTGTTTGTTCAGTAATTTTTTAATCACCGCATGTGATTAATATGAACAAACAATTTTTTACACTTTTCTCTTGTGTCACTTTTTTTTGCAAATTTTTTATCACCGCGTGTGATTTATATGAAAAAAACTTAACCACTTTTTTCTTTGTGTCACTTTTAATTTGAGCACATACCTTTTAACCAACGCTTTTATTAGTGTTTGACGCTGAACAAATTCCGTTCTTTTGTCCGGAATGGCTTTGTAGTCAACGCTTGATTGATGATTTGATAAATTTAATTGCTTTATTAGTGGACTGTATCTCGATATATTTCTGACTCCTTTACTGGCGCTGATGGACCATGAAAACTTGAGCTGGCGGATTCCAGACTAGTTTCTCTCGATGGAGGTTAGAAAAGAAAGGCAGTGATTAATATTAAAATTTCAATAGACTTTATTTCACAAAATATGCAGTGGAAAATAACAGAAAGAGAGTTTAAAGGTGCAAGGATGCAATTGCTACAATATTACCTTTAATATATCCAGGGACTCTGCGATCTGGCGGTGTGACGTTTGATGTGGTTTTAACTTGCGGCTTCAAGACGTTCGAGCGTGCGTAAACTGCTGCGGTTTTAATCCAAGTGAAAGAGTTTCCTTTCCACGCATTCCGTTTACCCCCAAAGCTAACAGGTCTTTGGCGGGGTAACTTAACGAAACGTCACTTTTGCTTTTAGTATAAGTGCTAACGGCCGTAACAAATAAGCGGTTTTGTATTAGATTGCATTAGGGTGGCCGACCCTTAATTTTCCTTTGGGGTTAGCCTGCTGGCCTAAACACCCATTTAAAATACTCTTTAAGGCCTTTCATTTGATACCCATGTCATACAAATACATTCCAGGGTTACCCTAGGTTCATTTTCCTACATGGCGATTTTCCCTTATTTGGTCTCCAAAGCTCTCAGCTGAGTATTTAATGGTCGGTTACACCCGAACTTAGCCTTCCTTACTTTTCTATTACCATATTAGATATAGAATTTATATTACATATCCGCAGCAGATTTATCAGGTTCTCCGCGCTGTAGTTCTCCCAACAGACGGCATTAGCATATTTTCTCATTCTGCAATATTTTGTAGTAGGTATTTGAAAGCAGATTGTCTCATGATCAGATATTTTTTATTCGCTGGCACATTCAATTTTGATCTGGTCATTATTGGCAAATAGTAGGTCAATTTCTGTAGCTGAGTGCTCCGTTACTCTCGTGTTAAAATCAATTCTTTTTATGATGGCCATTTGTGCAAACACACTTGTAAGCTGGTTAGAGTACGTGGATGGAATATTCATGTTTATATTAAAGTCGCCAATAATTAGATTATTATCCAAATCTTTATGGTGCTCCGTGACGATCTCATTTAAATATTTAACAAAATCTGCATCGCTGCTACTAGGTGAGTGATAGATTACTCCAAATTGCCATTTTAGAGCGCATTTTTTAATTTTTATAATAATACACCACATGTTCATGTCGAAAGACTTACTGCATACAACCTTGAATTCTACCTGTTCATGTATATAAAATAACATACCACCCGTGTGCCTACTGTGTGAATCACAACGGATTAATTTATATGTAGAAATATTTAACTCGAAGTCCATTATATTATCTGTTGTACAAGTTTCGGAGCACACTACTAAGGCTGGTTGTTCAACTTCGATAAGACGTTCGATTTCTACTTTATTTGATACAATACTATGTTACTATTACGCTTTTGTTCGTTTACCTACTATTGGTGTTACCTACCACCAGTAAGGTTACCTGGGTTATGGCTAAGGGCGTCTCCAAAAAGGAGAAGCTATGGCCTGACGATCCGCTGGGTACGCTTGCTTTGTGGACTGAGCTCGCCGGATTGGGGTGGGTCTGTAAAGATCGATGCTGGTGACAACTAACCACAGGTTGATAACAAAAAGAAAAATTTTGTACCCTTGTGCTATATTGATGGAAAATACCTACCCTGCAATTCGAGTGTCCACTCTCATGATGCGCCTTCATCTCCATAAAATCGAGATTGGCCCTTCTGCTTTCATTAACCCTCCCTACCATTGTCGACCGTGGCCAGTATTGGTCGACCCTATAAGTAAACCTCCGTTCATTCGTCCGTCTGTCCAGCCGAAGTGATCACCCACTTCACCCCCAATCATCATACACCACTTCGTTTGTATTTAGAAACTCATTTCCTTTAATATGTATCACTTATTATCTAATACATTATTCCATTGCTCTCTCTTATCACCCTAACGCTGCTACGGCCACCCTTATCCTAAATTGCTTTTTGCTTCTATCAATTATTTTCAAAAAAACTCTTCCAACTTAAGTTCCTTCCGCTTACTTTATGCTGAGTTCCCTTATATCAAGCTCGTTATTAATCTATCGTTTGGGTTGTATTAATAATATTAAACAAATATATACGTATAGGCATTTATATTTATCATTGGTTGCTTGTTCAGTATGATCAAAAAAAACTTCAATATGAACTCCCGTAGCCCGCTCTCATACGGGGTTGTCTTAACCTAGGTTCATTGACCACTTACACTTTGAATGGAATCAAATTCCTATTAATCAAATATTCTCGCATGTATGTATGTATGACTATGCTTACCCATGCAGGCTAGTCATCTGTTAAACGTAAAGTTAAGCAAATGCATAATAATGACATATATGAGCATGTACTATCAGGCAGTCACTCAAATATGGCTAATTAAAAAAAAACTTCGATACGAGCCTCCGTGGCCCGCGCTTATGCTGGATTTTATTTGTCCAGTTCGGCATCAGTCACCATCTGGCATGGTGCCAAATCCCCGTCAGATATGCAAATGTGTTGATATATGCATGCGCACCGATATGAGCATGCTCATCGACGCATCATAGCTACTTATTAAATGTGACGTTGAGTATATATACATATATATGCATGTTTGCTTATCATCAGCTACATATATGTAACTATAGTTATCCAAAGAGAGTGATCCAGAAAAAACACAAGAAAAGAACCCTCCACATGCGACTCTGTACTCTACGTTTACATTTGTTTGCCTTGCTTCAGGCTCGTTGTCAACTAAATATATTCTAGATATATAGATACGTTCATACATATATACATATATAGATACAATTGTGCTTACTATCGCATCCGGTCTACTGCCTAGACCTATTATTTATTTTTGCGTGGCATATGTGCGTGAACACACGCGTTATTTACCCTATAAACGTATGCTCATAGCCCATGTAATTCACTGGCATGAATCGAAACTTATTTTGTACTTATAGCTAGTTACTAACTACGATCTGCTATCGCTCGCTCGTGTCGGTGTGCCGCATTGGTGGTGGTGGAAATGTCTAACTGAGTATGTGCTCTTCACTCTCGCCGAAATTTGTTAGAGTGTGCCCGTTCCTGGCTTGCAGATAAAGATTTAATGGCCAGCGCGCCACATACCCTATGCCAACGCTTATAGCGGCTGAGCGCAAAATTCGCATATCTTGAGAAATTGGTCGTATATGATTTTCGCACTTGCCAACATCTGCGCGCTGTCTTTATGCTACGAAACAGAACACTTTCCCGTTTTGTTGATTGGGCTTACTCATTCTTTACTGTTCTGCTGAGGTGGACAGCGCCCTGAATGTATACTTATATGTAGTTAGTGTTACTGGGCCAGTGATACTGATGTTGCTGGTGAATATGCTGACTCTCGTTATCTGTTTAGGGGTTGTGGTATGCGCCGCCCTATGCCTTAATGTGCCTGCTCGCTGTGCCACTGCGTGGATGTGATGCCGCAATTTGCGATTGGTGGCGTGATCGTGCTTTTTCTGCTCCTCAGTGGGCGAATCCTTCTATTGCTCTCTTCTCAGTGGTGCTAGGTAATGGTTCATTGCACGCACGTATATATTTCTGCACAAAAGAATTTGCTTGTAGCATTAACTACCTTTTTACATGAGGTTTACCCATTCTTACCTTTTGTTCCTTTTGCTTTTTGTTCGTTCGGCTGCCTGTTTGAAAAAGGCCGGAAATCGAGCAACGCTAACTTAGCTGTGACAGCCATTTGCAGGCATGGTGCGTTCGCAAATTTTTGTGAATTTATCTGTCACGCATGGTTGTACCAGCTTTGAAACATTTACTTTTCCGATTTACCTAAAGGCTGATGCACATCTCACGTAACAGGGCGAGTTAATCGAGGAGGCTTTTGATGAGTCGATGAGCTCGAAAGAGGGGAGATGTTCATTCATGTAGGGCTCGAACTTGCGTCCCTACGTCCAACCCTGATGTCTTTGGCGTGGAAAACCCCCAGGATCCTGCCCTTCATATCCGCCAACTCGTACAAACATTGACCGACACTTCGCACAAACACTGCCCTGGTAAACTTCGAAGAAAATTTCGCATTGAAACCCTACACCGCGTTACTTTGCCGAAAGCTTCTCCGATACACAATATGCCCTACTGCGTAGGTTATCGATCTGGCTCGCATGTTGTAGGCCTTGCGGCCCTTCTCATTCACCAACTTCAGACTTCGAGATATCCTATCCCTTAGTAGTTTGAGTCGGAGATCTTTGGGCACCAGCTCCGTATCTGAATCGGCGACCTGATCGATTTTAAGAAGCAATGAATAGGCTTCTCCATGCTGGACCATGCTCTGGCCAAAGACCGCTCTATATGGTTCCATTTGTATAGCCTCGTAAACTGCGCTACGGAGTGCGAAGGCTGCTTTGGATATGTGCGTGTCCCATAACCTTTGGTCTCCCTCCTCGATGTACCACCTGATTATGGCTAGGAGTGATCGGTTGACCCTTTCCGAGGCATTTGACTGAGGTGAGTATACCGCCGTTCTTACGTGCTTAATGCCGTACCCCGTGAGGAAGTCTTGGAATGTCTCAGAAATGAACTGTCGGCCGTTGTCCGAATGCACGAATTCCGGGATCCCAAAAACATGGAACACCTCGTTCTCTAGGTATCGGATCACTCATTTGGCCGTAGCACTCCTCATACGTTTCAACAGTGGAAATTTTGAATAGTGATCGAGTACTACAAATATATAACAATTTCCCTCTCGCGAGCGCGGACATGGCCCACAACAATCAATATATAGCCGCTGAAATACTCTTTCGGTTTCGGTTCGCGCTCCCATTAGCGGACGGCTTACCCGGTTCGACGCCTTGCTGCACTTGCATATCTCGCACTGTCCTATTAAGCTTCGCCCTGCCGCGACCATCCCCGACCAATAGTACCTGCTTTGTAGACGATGTACCGTTTTATATATGCCTCCGTGGCCCGCCGCTACTCCGCTGTGCAAACGCCTAATCAGTACATTCCTTAGTCCTTCTGGCACCCAGATTTTCCAGAGGCTGTCTTCCACCTCTTCGCCTCTCATAAATCCTGCCCGCTTAAAGATTACCTTGTCCACGACTTTCACATCCGGTAGTCGCTCAGTGTTCTCCTCCACCGCCTTCACCAGCTGCTGATAGCTCTCCGCCTGAAATTCCTCATCATCCAGCGATATATCCGTCTCGATTCCTGTTCCATCTATCTCGTCCATGTGTACTCTACTTAGTGCATCTGGTACGATGTTCTGCGCTCCTTTCCGATGGGTTATTGTAAAGTCAAAGCCCTGTAGTTTGAGGCTCCACCGTGCTAGTCGTCCGGAAAGATCTTGTTGGCTTATAAGCCATTTAAGGCTCATGTGATCCATGATGATCGTGAATGGGGTACCGTCGACGTAAGGACGAAACTTCTTCACACTCATTACGGCGGCCAGGTACTCGAGTTCGGTTATCGTATAATTTCTTTGCGCTGAATTCGGCTTCTGGGATATGTACGAAATTGAAAGCTCATTCCCATCGTCGTCCAGCTGGAAGAGTACGGCTCCGATGCCAGTAGTGGACGCGTCGCATTGAATATAAAAATGTTTCAAAAAGTTCGGGTTTACCAGGACTTTTGGTGAAGCCAAGTCGCTTTCGAGCTGCTCGAATGCAGCAGTGGCTTCCGGTGTCATGCTAAATTCCTTTTTTTCTTAAACAGTCCGTAAGAGGTGCTGACACGGTGGCAAAGTTTGGGATGAACCTTCTATACCACCCTATCAGTCCAAGGAATCACCTTAGTTGTTTCAAGGTCTTAGGCATTGGAAAGTCGAGCATAGCCTGTACCTTGCAAGGATCAGTTTTCAGTTCGCCTTGCCCTATGATGAATCCCAGATACCGGATTTCTTTCTGACAAAATTTGGATTTCTGCACATTTATGGTTAACCTTGCTTTTGCCAGACATTCGGCCACTTCCGAGAGATGCTGCATGTGAGTCGCAAAATCTGGTGAGCAAACGAGTAGGTCATCAATATACACGAAGACATTGTCCCTCAATCGTGATGGAATAACACGATCCATTAGTCGGCACAGCCTCTGATTGGCATTATAAAGGCCGAAGGGCATCACTTTAAAGTGATAGAGGGGCCGACCCGGGACGGTGGAGCCCGTCTTCTCCCGCGACTGCTCCTCCAAAGGGATCTGCCAAAAGGCATCCTTCAAGTCAATGCCAGTTATGAAAAATGTATCGCGCAGCCGACTGATGATTCCCTCCACATGCTGAGTAGGATATGCATCTTTCTTCGTACGCTCATTGAGCTTCCGCATGTCCACGCAAAGCCGGGTTTTTCCAGGTTTTTGTACTAACACAATTGGGGAACTCCACGCGCTATTGCTCTCTTCTATAACACCGAGGTTGAGCATGCGGTCTATTTCCTCGTATGCACACCTTTGCTTTAGGGGTGACATCGGATAATACCGCTGCTTCACCGGCACCGTCCCATCGTAGACCTCGATCCGATGTTTCGTCAGATGCGTCTTTCCCAGTCCAAGCTTCGCGGATGATGGAAAGAAGCTTTTGACATTCTCTATCTCTCGCAGCTCCCTTGGCGTTAGCTCGACCATCCCCGACTGCTCTACACTTATCTCCGAGACCACTGTTGGAAGTAGATCGAATGCTTCCCAAAAGTCCATGCCTAAATAGAGTGCTTGCTTCAGGCTCGGCACCAGATATAAACTTAGTACTGCCGACTTCCCTCGCCAAGTCACGTCTGCATCCATTTTTCCCACTATTGCTTGTCCTTTCCCATCAGCCGTTTTCAGCTCCTCGTTCAGCAAATATGTTCTCTTTCCGCTGAATCGTCCAATTGCCGTTCCTCCCAAACAGCTTACAGAAGCCCCGCTATCCAACAACCCCGTCTTTGGCTCTCCTTCGATGATGACTTCCGCATACGGTCGGCGATCTACATCACTTCTGATTATTGTCGCCGCTATTGTTCGCTTCATTACTTTATGTTCGTCTTTCGTCGCAGCTTTTCAATTTTCTTAGCGCGCCTTCGTCTTCTTCCCAAGGCACAGATGCTGGCGACGTTTTTCGATGTCCCGAATATCCTTCTCCTCACTTCTTGATACCGTCTCTCCCTGTCCTGTAATGTGTTGAATGCAGCTCCAGTTGGTATCGGTGTTGATGTCAGCTCCGATGTTTCTCGTCTTAGGATGACCTTGTCTGCTGATTGTTCTCCGGTAGCTTATTCTCCTGGCCGGATTTCCCGGTACTCCCGCCAAGGAAGTGGTTTTCCTGCCCGCCTTTTCGGTCACCGTTAGGTCTACCTTCCTCCTAAAATCCTCATTCCTTTTGCTCCCACGCTCCTTTCTTTCGAAAGCTTCCAGCAATGGTCCGCGGCCTCCGTTTTCAGGTTCCTCGCCATGTGGCAGATCGATCTCCTCAATGGTTGTCCTCTTTGTAAACTTCCGCTCGTATTCGTCCAAATGCTTCTCCGCTCGCCTGCACTGTGTTTTCAACTCAGCGAGTGTTGTTATCTGGGAACCGAATATGAGATTTTTGATTCTTGATTTAAGGTTCCTACGCATGAGGTTGACCAAGCTCCCCTCCGACATCGGAGATTTCATGGTAAGTGCCATGCCTCTCACGCAGGCATAAAAGTCATCGAACGATTATCGGTGTTCTTGCTTCCTCTCGTTGATTGCTTGCCGAATTTCCTAGTCACAGTCCGCCTTGTGGAAATGATCCAGAAGTGCCTCTCTGAGATGAGTGAATCCATATTCCTCCTCACCCGTGCGTTCCTCCATATATAGCCAGAACCATTCCTGCGCGGCTCCGGTCAGCAGAAGATGGAAGCTCGCGTACAGGTCGTTTGATGATATGCCATGACGTCTTTGCAGAGTCTCTACCCTGAACAAAATTCGCTCAATGGGAATTGACTTGATGCCGCCATCATATTTCAACCCCCAGTCCCTAATTGTTTTAAATTTATTTTTGTTAATGTCCGAGTAATTACGTTCCTTCTGTGGAGATGGTGTGAACAGCCTTCGGCCAGTGAATCCGGGTCGATCCGTAGCAGCATGCTCTCCCTCTTTTCCAGCATTCTCGCATTGACCTAGCGCTGAAGAAGCGTCAGCATTCTCCAGGGGCATCGCCGCGGTTGCCTGTATGCCTTCGCGAATCTTCTCCACTTTTGAGATTCGTTCCCCCAAGGATCTGACGTCCTTTCGCACCCCGTTCATGGCTTCGCGTATCGCGTCCGCCGTTATGCGATTAACATCCAGCTGATATTGAAAAAACAATGCTTCGAACTTTTGCAGCAGTTCACCCCCCACTTTATCCACTATGTATGCTTCTGGGGTAGCGATTTCCCCTGCCGGGACTACCCTTCGCCTAGTTTGAGAAACTGATGCCTGAGGCGCAGGCTTCCCCGAGGATAATTGCTCCTCTTCCTCTTCACTCTCGCGTTCTTCCGTTGACTTCGAAGAAATATGCCTCCTTCCCGTCAACGCATTCTCTCTTTCATTCAACCTAGTCTTCCTTTTCCCCTTTCTAGTCATGGCTGAGACTGGTCTGGTATCGAATATTTGTAAAAATTTGTATATGTAAATTGAATACGTGTTTATGCATACACCTCGTATGCTGAGTTGTGAAAAAAAATTTTTCTAACTTCCTATCTTTCTCCCTAATTGATGATCAATGTAATAAAAAAACAAAAAAAATATATTCGTCGTCATGTGTGTGATGATTCAGGCTCTGGGTGACCTGCCTCAACTACTTCGTCCGGTCCTGTTTCGTTCCCCCCTGTCTCCCTATTATTTGTGTCCACAACCAAAAGGACTTGACCCTGATCCTAATGGGCTGGACACGAAGTCCTACCGGAGTGGGTCAACGGGAAGCTACCTCATACGAATGTGGACATACACCCCCTAGGTAGTAGCCGCCTCGCCGAAAAGATATCCGCCTTGTCGCAAAATCTACCTCGTAAAAATCCGAGTAATGACTCGATAATTAGTCGCCGATTCTGCCCTATAAAAAAATTAATAAATATATTTAGCACCATTGACACATTTATAAGACCTAACGCACATTCTAATAAGCTGCCAACAATAATCCCCTATCTAACATACAAAGTCTCCCTGTCCAAATGAATAACGCATCATACTTGTGAATAACTCGCGAATCCCGAATGTTAAATTTTTGCTTTTGTGATTGCCCTTCTCGGGCCCGCGTTGGGCGCCATTTCTTTTATTACGATTATGACTTTGTTCGTTTACCTACTATTGGTGTTACCTACCACCAGTAAGGTTACCTGGGTTATGGCTAAGAGCATCTCCAAAAAGGAGAAGCTATGGCCTCACGATCCGCTGGGTACGCTTGCTTTATCGACTGAGCTCGCCGGATTGGGGTGGGTCTGTATAGATTGATGCTGGTGACAACTAACCACAGGTTGATAACAAAAAGAAAAATTTCGTACCCTTGTGCTATATTGATGGAAAATACCTACCCTTCAATTCGAGTGTTCACTGTCATGATGCGACTTCATCGTCGATGCAGTTTATCTCCATAAAATCGAGATTGGCCCTTCTGCTTTCATTAACCCTCCCTACCATTGTCGACCGTGGCCAGTATTGGTCGACCCTAAAGTAAACCTCCATTCATTCGTCCGTCTGTCCAGCCGAAGTGATCACCCACGTCACCCCCAATCATCACACACCACTTCGCTTGTATTTGGAAATTCATTTCCTTTAATATGTATCACTTATTATCTAATACATTATTCCATTGCTCTCTTATCACCCTAACGCTGCTACGGCCACCCTTATCCTAAATTGCATTTTGCTTCTATTAATTCTTTTCAAAAAAAACTCTTTCAACTTAAGTTTCTTCCGCTTACTTTATGCTGAGTTGCCTCATATCAAGCTCGTTATTAATCTATCCTTTGGGTTGTATTACATTCTTACTAACTAACCATGTCTGCACACATGGGCATAAGTGTGCTTACTGACACACTAATTGTACATTGGCTATAATATTAAGCACATGTATACGTATAGGCATTTATATTTATCATTGGTTGCTTGTTCAGTATGATCAAAAAAAACTTTAATATGAACTCCCGTAGCCCGCTCTCATACGGGGTTGTCTTAACCTAGGTTCATTGACCACTTACACTTTGAATGGAATCAAATTCCTATTGATCAAATATTCTCGCATGTATGTATGTATGACTATGCTTACCCATGCAGGCTAGTCATCTGTTAAACGTAAAGTTAAGCAAACGTATAAATATGGCATATATGCGCATGTACTATCAGGCAGTCACTCCAATATGGCTAATTAAAAACACTTCGATACGAGCCTCCGTGGCCCGCGCTTATTCTGGATTTTATTTGTCCAGTTCGGCATCAGTCACCATCTTGTCCACCTACTATGTTCATAATTTGTAACTCTTTGGGGTCAACTTTTGAGTTAAGATCTTTTTTAGTTTTTTCAACTTCCTGTTTGGTACTGGGCTTAATTATTGGAGGAACTACATTTCTTAGCTCTGGCTTCTTTTCTTGATTTGGCACTTTTTGCTGCGTTTGCGTATGAAACTCTGGCATCCCCATTTGTATTTTGCGTTATTTCTGCACACATTTTCTCATTTTCTTTAGTTATTGCTTCAACCATTTTCTTGTTACCTTCTTTGTTGTTTTCAATTTCCTTACGTACGTGCTCGCTATTTTGCTTTAAAAAATCATGGAGTTTATTTACTTCTTCAACAGTTTTTTATATGTCTCTTTAGCTTTTTTCATTGCCTTAATTCTTTCAGCAAATGCAATTTCTACCGCCTTCAGTACTTGCTTAATTTCGTCTTCATTTTTCTTCAGAGAAATATCGAACTCGTTTCTATATTCAGCTAGCTTTTGGACATTTTGTTTCACAACCATTTGCATATCCTTAAGGATGTCATCAACCTTACTTATGTACTGCAAACAATCATCGCATATAAACCTAAGCATCGGAACCTCACTCACTTTTTCTATTCTGTATTGGTCCAAGCCAGCGCATTTGTTAGTTAAATGGAAATATTTCCCACACACGCCTTGACAACGGATTTTCGCCACTTCTGTCCGAATGGTGCCTTTGCACCTGTCACATCTTGCTTCCATCCTTCCTCACCAATTATATCAATTGCTTCCTTGTACCTGTGCTTATTTTCAATTAATATACTAGTTTTTAAGCACGATACTTTCGAGATAACAATTTGTGTAATAATTTAACAAAATATTTGCAGGAGCATCCAAAATTTACGTCTTTCTCTTTTCAACATTCAACAATAATTTCTGAGTTTTTGAACGCAAAATAAAACGGTTACTCAAAATGCAAAAATTCACGTTTTTGGTTTATTTTATATTATTTCTTAGATATTTCTGGCAATAAAACTAACATTTCTACATCGTTGAAAGCACAAAAACGTACTCTGTTGAATGACCTAAAACTTGATGGAAGAATAAACAGATGGAAAGGGGTTCTTGGCCCCTACTCCCTGATTTTGACACATTCGATATTTCAGCTATGTAGATTTTGTTTATTCGACTAGACCTAAAACTTGAGGTATGTCTTGCAAAGAATATATTTTCAAAGTCATTTAGTGTAACAGTACTTTTGCTTATATCCAGCATTTTGAAATGATTTTTCTGATTTATCAAATCTACGGACATTGGGTCTTCTTTCACCTTCAATCTCTCATTTACCCAGGACTTGCCCATAAACATATGTCCACAAATAAGTTTTGACTTTGCAGTTGTCAAGTATAAAGATATATAGGTACATGAATTCACAATTAAACTTTTCTATGAATCTGTTGAAAATCTGCAAGCGTGAAATTTTCCACCCGAAGAGAGTCTCATGGAAAAATGTATGTGCGGACATCGAGTGATTCAGCCAAACAGCGCGATTAAGAAAAATCCTAGCAAAGGGAAACGGAGTGCAGGGAATCATAACGAATGAGAACGGGAATGGTCCCGTAATAGTGAGGAGTCGCTTGAGGTACTCTTCGACAAACATTTCACATCGCGAGATGAGTCAGAAGAGCCAGCATACAGTAATTACTTTTCGAACTCGAAGCGGGTAGTGCCGGGCTTGGTGACTGGTACCAAGATTGTATGGGAGGTGAAGACTTTCTCTAAGTTGAAATAGGTATATTCCCAGTCATGCTACAAATTTCAAGTAAAGCGGTGTGGAGTGGCTAAAAATAATATTCGAAGGGTGCATAAGATTGAATCTTGTACCGCACTCTTGGAGAATTGCTCGTGTATCTTACTTACCAAAGGCGGTGGGATCCGCATATGTATACCAAAGACTACAGGCGCATTAGCTTAGCATCATTTCTGCTTGAGAGGCTTTTAGATGTGTGCATAAAGTGCAACATGGATGAAAACCTGCTCTCTACAACACACCATACGTATACCAAAGGCAAGTCGGTAGACACTAGGGCGGGTCGATTTAAAAATCGATCATTGCTCTGTGAAAATCGTCAGATCGTAAAATTTCTTGTGTTGTTTTTTTTAAGCCACCACAAGACACAGCAGGTAGAATTGAAATTACCCCTACCCAAAAGTTCGACCCAAAGGGGGGACATCAGAATTCATTTTAGAGGTATGGTTTCTTCGGCAAAGTTTCTTAATTTGATCCCTAGAATATGATTTTCACAGAGCAATGGGCGATTTTTTTGCCTCCCCACAAATCGACCCGGCCTAGTAAACACTGTACTGCATAGTAGGGTAATAAACATAGAGAAAGCCCTGGAATGTAAGAAGTATGTCTTAGGAGTCTTCTTAGACATTGTCGGGGCTTTCAACAATGTCTTTTCAGGGGGGATCATGGCTGTTCTTAACTACATTGAAGTATATCCAGCCATAATCAGATGGATCGACTGCATGTTAAATTACAGGAAGGTAACTTCACAATGTGGATTTTATGTGGCCACGGAATTAGTAGACGGAGGCACGACGGAGGGCTTGTTGTTATCACCTCGGCCATGCACGCTGGTCATCAATCAACTCCTCAGGTTGTTCGATGAGGGCCCATCAAACTTACGGCTTGCGCAGATGACACTGCAATCCTTCCAAGTGGAATGTGACTTCCAACGATTAGCTCTTTAATAGATCGGGCGCTACGGGATATACATCCCTGGGCATCTAATGTTGGGTTGACAGCCAATGCAGAGCAGACGGATATGATCTTGTTTACTAAGAGGTACAAGGTCCCAAATTGGACATTAAAACTAATTTGTACTGGAATTTCATAGAAAATAATTAAAATAATTTTCAGATGCAAGCTGTGTTTTGTAGAACTTGTTCAAAGTGACGCATTTGGCACTCTTCTACTATTACTACTACAGCATATCTGTGAAATTCAATACACAACCCCCAATACAAAAAAACAAAAACTGTTCTACGTAGGTTTCAAATAGCTCTAGAGCTCCTGAAAAGGAGAAAAAAGTTCTGCGATTTTACGCCTAATACTCACATATTTTCGAAAGTCGAAAATTAAAAAAAAAATCGAAAACTAAAAAACTGGTGCTCTGAGTAGCTTTTCAATGGCTCTGGATGTCCTGAAAAGGAGAGAAAAGGTCTGGTAAATTACGTCCATTTATCAATTATTTCAAAAGTCCAAAATTAAAAAAAAAAAATTATTAAAAAAAAATAGTGTTCTGAGTAGCTTTTCAATATCTCTGGAGTTTCTTAAGAGGAGAAAGAAAGTTCTGTAAAATATCGGATAAATTTTTCCAAAAGTCAAAATTTTGAAGATTTAAAAAATGCTTTTCAGTAGTTCTGGAGATCCTGAAAAGGATAAAAAATGAGATGAAAATTGTGATAATTGGGCGTAATTTTGCAGAACTCTTTTCCTCATTTTCAGGAACTCCGGAACTATTGGAAAGCTAGTCAAAACACCTATTTTTTCAAATTGAAAATTTTTGAGTTTTAGAAAAATGCTATCTCATTCCTGTAGGGGCAGTTCGCAATGGTTCAAGTCCACTTTTAATGGCAGCAAATAGCATCGTATAGCTCTTTTGCCCACTTGCCAACTTAGAAAATCAGTTAAATGTTTTTGAAATCAAAAATTTAAATTCCCCCGGAAGTAGTTTTGATCGCTATTAGGTTGATGTTGCTTTAATAAAGTTACCATTTCTTCGGTTCTGCCTCCCATAACGCATTATCTGTTATTAAGCGCCTCGAAGATTTAACATCCAGCCCAAATTCATTCAATGTTCGTAAAATTTAATATACACCAAATTGTTCATCTAGATTTTATAAATTTTGAAAATTAGCTAAATATAGATAACAAATTTCTGAAAAAAGCTTAAAGCTATAATGGCAACACTGGCCACAATACAGCTGAATGGTTGACGCAAGGGTGCCGACATGGCGGACGAGGCGATACAAAGAAAGAATCGAAACGGGAGCAAGCATACATCTTAATTGAGTCCCAGGGCATATGGCAATAGATGGGATTGAAAAAGCGGATGAACCAGGGCGCATCTCTCAAAGCTTGCCCCATAGGTGTCCCAATTGGATTGAGCGAGATTAAAAGAAGCGAACGGTGCACATGATCGACCATGCGGGAAAGCCATGGTGACAAGCGCTAGGCTTATGTCGAAGGTCATGAGTAGGTCTTACAACCTTAGACCAACAAAGTTACTCCTATCATTAAAAAGAGAGACTGTAGACTTATGAAGGGTATGCTGGAGACTGCCTTCTGGCGTCACATGCCATTAAATTAGGCTTGGTTAGTGACAACATATGTAGAAAATGCGCTTACCAAGCTAAGACTCCAGCTGTAAGGAAGAAGCAGCACGAGAACGAAGTAGTGGGTTTGACTGATAAATTGCTACTTCTATTCCTTTTTTAAACGGGTTTACTTGACTTGACAGGCTGGCTGGACGGCACGAATTTTGTAATTGAAAGTTAAGTAACTTCCCGAAAAGCTACAAGCCTGAAACTTGGAATATAGGTCAGAACCCGATGACAATGCAATAATAAGAAAGAAACTCCGATAGGTGGCGCATAGATCGAAATATTTAAAAAAATCGTATTTGTGGTCCGATTTGGTTCATATTTGGAACACATAACACATACATGAATAGAAAGCGACCTATTGAAAAAAATCACCGGTAGGTGGCACAAGGATCGAGTATTAAAAAAAATCGTATTTGTGGTCCGATTTGGCTCATGTTTGGAACACATAATACACACAAAAATAGAAAGCCACCTATGAAAAAATCGCCGTTAGGTGGCGCAAGGATCCAGATATTCAGAAAAATCGTATTTGTGGTCCGATTTGGCTCATATTTGGAACACATAATACATACATGAATAGAAAGCGGCTTGTGAAAAAAACCGGTGCTATGTGACGAAAGGATCGAGATATTGAAAAAAAATTGTATGTATTTGTGGTCCGATTTGGTCTATATTTGGAAGACATGATACATACATGAATAGAAAGCGACCTATGATGTCCGATTTGGCTCATATTTGGAACAAATATTACATACAGTCCGGTAGAAGTGACATCGAAATATTCGAGTTCGAGGAGGGACAAGCATACGTGGCGTAGATTCGAGTAAAGTCTTTGGAAGGATTACGTATTGAGGACTTAGATTGTAACAAATTGTCGGGAAAGAGTCCTTGTAATAATGAGTCACTAAATGAACTAAATGGAATGAGAAATAATAGGCAATTAAATAAAGACTAAAAACTTGAAAATAATAATTGAAAAAAAAATTAAGTTAAACGGTTTTATTTAAAACAATACTTACATGAAGTAATAATAATACTAAAAGCTAGAAAATAATTAGGTAGGTCCTAGGTACTAGTCATCACACTCCTCATCAATCTAGGGCGTTGATCACACAATTAAATAGAAGCGTTGGACGCGTCAAATTTCTATTGATATTCATATATAAGACCAACTGAACCTTAATAAGGTTATTCTAGGCCTCACATTTTAAGAAATTTCACGTGCCCAACGCTTTTATTTATTTGTCTGATCAATAACCTAGATTGATGAGGAGTGTGATGACTAGTACCTAGGACCTACCTAATTATTTTCTAGCTTTTAGTATTATTATTACTTCATGTAAGTATTGTTTTCAATAAAACATTTTAACTTAAAAAAATTGTGTTTATTATTTTTATCCGCCAAACTCACCACTAGCGAAATGGTTAGCGCAGCGTGCAGAAATGGATCTATCTGCGCAGGTATGACAGGTGTCTGAAAATGTTTCTATCTTCTTTTCCAAAAATAAAAAATAATGTTTCAATTATAGAAACATTAAAAAAAACACATTTATTATCATAAAAATTAACGAGCTCCAATCGAGCCTGTAATCCTTTATCAATAGGCCAATAAAACAAAAAAAAAAAAGAGTCTTCCATTTAGTGAAATATGTGGATTTTTTATTTTTAATAAGAAATGACCGGCTCTTTAAGCAATAGTACCAAATTATAGAGCAATACAAGCTCAAATAGGAAATTGAGTAATCTTCAAAATATATTGATATTGTATATACTCACTTCACTCGTAAATGTAATTCGAAGTTAAATTTCAACCTCAAACTATATGCGATGACTGCATCATCTGAAATATTATGCTTTAAACTTTTGAGTTATTTTACGATAAAGTTAGAGTCATGGTGGAGTCACCAGTAAATTTAGTAATGGTCCGTTGATATTTACCTAATACGTTTTACTTCTGAAAAGGGCAAAAAAACAACCCTTTTTCGAAGACAACATTGGTGAACATTTTTCAGATAGCCGAATGATAGAACAAAGAAGAATTAAGAGCAAGACAATTAACGGCTTATTTCATCTGGTTATTCTACCATGGTTGAAGTAACTGGAGTAGTTATTACAGACCTTTATTTCTAATGAGAATTCAAACAACGGTTGAGATTGTTGTTGTTGGAGCGATAAGGTTGCTCCCCGGAGGCTTTGGGGAGTGTTATCGATGGGATGATCCTTTGCCGGATACAGATCCGGTAACACAGCACCATTAAAGTGCTAGCCCGGCCATCTTGGGAACGATTTAAATGGCCACGTTAAACCTTCAGGCTATCCCTCCCTCCCCACCCCCAAGTTCCATGAAGAACTTGGGGTCGCCAGAGCCTCGTCTGTTAGTGAAACAGGATTCGCCGCGGATAGGTGAGGTTGACAACTGGGTTTGGAGAAGCTATATATTGCGCTGGCAACCTGGAGGGTTGCGCTACACAGCCCCTTGAATGTGGTATTTTAGTCGCCTCTTACGACAGGCATACCTACCGCGGGTATATTCTGACCCCCTAACCCGCTGGGGGGAACGGTTGAGATTGACTATACATAGTTTAACTCTGCCATTTCATTTACTGAATTTTATTGGAACAAGAAAAACTCAACTTAATTGGAGCTAAAACTCACTCTGACCAACTGAGAATTGGGTAACATTGTGTATTTATACAACGATAAATTATAAACAGTTGTAGCTTTAACGAAAACGTGCTAAATATATAAGACGGTAACCATTAATATTTTGGCAATAACCTTATTATAGCTATTGAACAATATGCAAAGTCAAAAACGGTTTAATTTGAAATTAAAAAAGTTCGATCTGAAAATGCTTTATATATGGATATATAGTGTAGATTAGTCCTTATACGAGTCCAAAATGTTTTCTTTCTCTCAAGTGGTTTTCTATAATTAGAAACTATTTCAGTATTTTTAAAAAATAGCTTAGATAATCTTTAATAAAGTTATAAGCTGACATTTTGGAAAACCTACATTAAAAATTTATTTTCCGTTTTTTCCACGTTTCATCCGTTCAATAAAGTTGTGTTACAGGGTTAGAAATTCGAACCTAAAGTTTAAACTTTTAGGTACTACATATATGAACACCTTCCAGCTTTAAGTTCAAACCGGCTTTAAGTATCATTTTAGTATGTAACTAAACGTTTTTAATTAAAACCTTGATTTATTCGAATCTAGTAGCTAAAATACTTAATATCTGGGGATTTCTGAAAATTATGCACCTTCTGCTAACGTACGAATCGCTGAAGTGTCGAATTGATAACTCCAATATTCGGTATTGCAAAATGATATTTATTTAGACTACTTTGGGAGTAGTACTTCACAATTAATAGCGTGTTTATATCAAACTGAGTAGTTCTTCCTCAGCTTACGCTGCTTTTATACTCTCTGTTGCATCGTTCGCTTATTTCTCCTAGGGTCTAGACTTTTCACGAACATGGCTATAAAGCTAAATAACCAAGTATCGAATACTTGTACAAGTATCGCATAATTGTACAAGTATCACATACTTGGTTATTTAGCTGTATGCGCTTGTATGCGTGAGTAACAACTTCTGCTCTTAGCTGATGACATGTGTGTATGTGAGATATCTCATCACTTCGAGCTGCTGGTTATGTGTGTGGAATAGTCTTCGTTGCCTTGTACATAAGTGTAGCTGCTTCCTGTTTTTGTTGGTGTGATTATTTACTTAAAAGAACTAAGACATTTAATTTTTGGAATTCTGTGAATATATTTCATTAGTTTTTTGCGTATGTTTCTACAAAACTTGTCAATATTATATTTAACAAAATTACATTCATTTTTCCAAATATATACCTAACTATGTACAAGTGTATTTACCCGGCTTACGCTTTTTCGTCGTTCGGTATAGTTTAAAAAAAGAGGTACACACACGTTGGATTTACACTAGGTGCGCCAGCACAGGGTGGCAAAATTTGGAACATGAAATAAATTTTTTTATTGTTCCACGAAATTGTTCAAAGGGCATAAGAATGCCGTGATTTTCGCAACTATGAATGTGGAAAAGCCCGAAAAATGCAGCTTTATTTATTAATTGTCCACTACCAACAGCATTTAAATTTTACTCACACATTTTCGGTAAGTTTACAAGAAATTCAATTCTTCGATTTGACATACCTAGTCAAAGTTCGATTTACGCGCCTCAGTGTATACAAGAAAACAACATGCAGTATACGCAAACTGGTAAAAAAACGAGGTCGTTCCAACAGGAGAGAAGCACTGTTGCGTCTTTCACGTTGGCGTAGCATTGTTCTCCTGTTGTATCAACAGGAGTCGATAAGGTTAGCTGTGTCTATAGTTAGCGTATTAATATATATACACATCACCCAGATTTTATAACGTTTGCTCTCCTGTTAATTCGATAGGATTCATGCAGCGTGCGACAGCATTGTTATATGTCAAGGGACGCAGCGTTGCGCCAACATGACTTTATCACAGTGCTCTTCCCTGCTGATGCAGTAGGATTTTCGGGATTCCTTAACAGGATTCTTTTCTCTGTGCATGAAAGTTCTTGTCATCCAGCTCCTGCCAGCTGTGATCAGATGTCATTCTGTTCCCGATCGAGTAAACATCTTTGAACGTTTGACGGCTTGCAACAATTAACTTAAATAATTATCGGTTCGTTTGAGGATTATTATGTGTATTTCGAAAATACGAGTGACGGGGGAAAAGGGTTAAGTGGCTCTGCGTATACAAAGCGGGCTTTAGAGAATACTAATAAGGTAAAGGAAATTTTGAGCAAAACTCCAAGACACAATTTTTTTTCACCAAAGAGATGGTACAGAAAGCCTATTGATATTGAAGGTTGCTCTGTCTCGGAGCAAAGAGGTATATAATAATAACAATAATTCACACTGGTTGAAAATCTTTTTGAGATACTCGATTATATTGCACGGCATTTATAAACTTTTTTGTACATTATCCCTACTGAAAGACATTGAGATTATATATTCTGTTCGCGATCGAGTAAACATCTTTGAACGTTTGACGGCATGCAATAATTAATTTAAATAATTATCGGTTCTTTTGAGAATTGTTATGTGTATTTCTAAGATATGAGTGACGGGCGCAAAAGGTAAAGTGGATCTGCGTATACAAAGCGGGCTTTAGATAAAACTAATAAGGAAAAAGAAATTTTGAGCAAAACTCCAAGACTACATTTTTTCCCCCAAAACGATGATACAAGTTAACAAGATGTAGCATCCAAAAAGTTTGCTACCCTCCCATATGTTAATGCTGGGTTGAATGTAAGGCCAAGCTGATGCTGGGTTATAAATGCAAAAACATAATTATCATTAGCTAATAATGACATTAGTACCGTGAACAAAGCCACAAAAAACTTCAACGGTATTGTCACCTGATGACAATAATAGCGTTTTCTTTTCTGGAAAAAGTGTTACGCTTTTTGTACGCCGCGCAAGGGTTGTAAATATATTTTGTTCTATTATAAAAAGCGGGTAACGTCTTTACGGAGTATTTCGTTCTTTTGTGAAGGGTTACACTTTTACCCTCCATAAATGGCGGTGTGGCTCTGCTAAACCAGCTGATCGTTACAATTTTCATAACTTCACAAATTTTTAGCGAAGAAAATTGAAATGTAGAAAATAATTGCTAATGAACTTTTATTATTATTGACAGAGCGTTTGTGAAAATCAGCTAATACACGGGGTAGCCATTTATTTATGTTCTTTGCATGCACTATAAATGTTGAAAATTTTCTGGGATAGGAGTAGCTCTATTAAGGCTTTACCATTTACTTAGGCAACAATTTATTTCAGAAAAGAAAGAGCATAAGAAAGAGCATAAACAACTCCAACTGAATTGTTGCTGCGATCAAAATCAAGACAAACGCGATTGCCTAGTAAATTAGACTTTGGTCACCAAAACCATCCCCATAAAGAAATATGCAAAAACAACTGATTTAAAGGCAAAACCGAAAGCTCGAGGGATTTGCCAAATTGGAGCATTTTTAGTAGATCATTAAAAACAACCGTACCTTGAATACGCTAGTCGCTCGATTGAAAGTATTTGATGGAATAAATGCAAGTCGTTTTGCTATAAATCGAAGGGAGTGATTTTCTATTTGGCGCCCAACTAGAAGACTATTAGAAACAAAAGGATCATAGCACCCCTGAGAAGCTGCTAAGAACTATAATCAAATTATTGCTTCGGAAGACAAAGGACCACAGGATCCTCGGTGAAATTAATTCAATTGTAAGTAATATTTCAAATGTTTGTTAAGTGGATTTAAGAAAATTAATTTTGTGTTTTTGAATCATTGCTCTAAAAGTTCCTTTTAAGTGTTAAAAAAACTGTGTTCTACAAACTCTTTAAAAAATTCCTCATTTTAGTTTTATTCCAAAAATATAACTCACGTGCATTTCTTATTAGTGCTTTGAAAAAAAAGACTTTATAGAAAGTTAAAAGAAGCGGTAAATATCTTAAAATTAGTTTTTGTCATATGATTGCTACGATAAAATTCTGTAGGAAGTAGTGAGTTGTACTAAAGCTTCTTTAAGTCCTTTATGAAAATCTGTAACTCAAACACTTATATGTAATTACAATAATAAATAGTGCATTTTTAGAAGCACGTGCTTCTTGCTTAAGATGCTTAAGATGATGCGGGAACAACCAAGTAAGCCCCTTCCAACCTTTGATTCGGGGGGATGGTATAATGGTGTGAAGATGATAGCGTGCGACAACATCGCGAGCTTGCGGTGGCTGGAGGTAGTGGTTCCAAACCTCCAAAGGCAAGGCACGAACGCGCGGTTTGAGGTGGTGGATAAAGCGCAAATCCCCACGGTACCAAAAGTTAAGGTATGGATACCATGCGTGATGAAGGAAGATACACTGCGACTTCTGCAGAATCAGAATCCGAACATACCGACACAGGATTGGAAGGTACTTACTGTATCTCGACCTATCGAGGATGGTCAGTTCTACATCTTCCAAATTAACAAGCAGGCGGAAGATATTTTGTACACGCAGCTTGGCAAAATGTCCTTTGGCACTGGCAAAATTTACATGCGACTCAGGAAAAGAAGTCCCGAGGATAAAAATCCTTACACGCTAGAGGTGGGCGAAGTCGAAAAGGACCTCAAAAGCCTAAGGGAAAAAAGACAGGTGGAGGTCCCCGACGTCACCACGAACGTGCTAGAAGAGGACCAACCGCTAAATGGTGCTGTGACTCGCACAGAGGAACACCCGGCACAACAGTTACGAGAGGCTGAAGGGGGCCTCGAATACTCTAAACCAAAAGGGCAAGGGGAGGACGACGACGTCAAGATGAAGGTGCTGGAGGGGGACAAACAGCCCAATGGTGCTGCGAGTCCTACAGATAAACCTCCAACACAGTAAAGTGGCTTCGATCGAACTCCTCCTAACCCTTGAGGAGGGTTCGTTTGACCTGGCGCTGATCCAGGAGCCGTGGCTCTCATCGGGAGGAAAGATTTCTGCACTTATCGCGCCGGGCTTGGCGTTTACTGCGCGCAAACGGAAGGACGGGTGCGAGCTGTAGTAATGGTAAGGAAACAGCTGCATTCATATATGCTGTCTAATTACGCCACTGAGGATCTCGTAGCGGTGGCCGTTGAGCAAAAGAATAAGCAGGCATTTATCCTGGCGTCCTGCTACATGGCCCATACTGCGGAGGTTCGACCGATGGAGTGCAAAA
Source organism: Eurosta solidaginis (assembly GCF_040869045.1). Taxonomy (NCBI): domain Eukaryota; kingdom Metazoa; phylum Arthropoda; class Insecta; order Diptera; family Tephritidae; genus Eurosta; species Eurosta solidaginis. Next base: position 150,824,993 of record NC_090324.1, on the reverse strand, counting down.
GGCTAGTACAGGAGGAAGGGCGCAAAGGGCGGTTGTTCATAGGCGCAGATGCAAATGCGCACCACAATGCGTGGGGAGGAGCAGATACGAACGAGAGAGGCGAATCTCTATTTTGCTACATCCTGCAAACCAATTTGCAGATAGCTAACAGGGGAAATGTCCCTACATACATTGGTCCAACATCCAGTAATGTTCTGGATATTACATTGAGCTCCGAGCGTGATATATCAAGGAATTATTGGATGGTTCTTGATAGATCATCCTTCTCCGACCATGCGGATATCAGCTTCAGTATCCCCCTAAAGAGGGTAGAGAAGTGAGGAACCTTTAGAAACCCTAGGTCAACGAACTGGACTAAATTCCAGAAACATGTAGAAACAAAACTGGGACAACCCAAAGAAGTTGCTAATGTAACAAGGACGCTTATGACTGCGTATAACAAAGCTTGCCCTCTAAGAAGATTCAGAGGAAAAGCAAAGCAATGAGCTGAGTCTTCTAAGAAGACAGGTAAAAGAAATGTTTAAGCTCGCACAGACCGCGGAACGCGAAGCGTGTCGGGACGAGTACAGGGATCTACTAAGGATCTAAAAGCGTGAAATTACCAGGGCGAAGAGAAACTCATGGAAAGTTTCTGTACGGACATAGAGTGCTCCAGCGAAACAGCACGGTTGAAAAAAGTCCTAGCAAAGGGAAACATAGTCCAGGGACTAATAAAGAAAGAGAAAGGGGAATGGTCACGTAATAGTGAGGAATCCCTTGATGTGCTTCTCGATACACATTTCCCATCGGTAGACGGTTTAGAAGAGCCAGAAGACATCACTCACACTTCGATCAAGGAGCTAGTAGTGCCGGGCTTGGTGACCGATACCAAGATCGAGTTGGCAGTGAAGACGTTTTCTAAGTTTAAATCGCCGGGCCCAGATGGTATATTCCCGGCCATGCTACAAGTCTCAAGTAGGGCGGTCGTGGAATGACTTAAAATAATATTCGATGGGTGCATAAGACTGAATCATGTACCGCACTCTTGGAGAACTGCTCGTGTAGCTTTTCTACCAAAGGCGGGGAAGATCGGTCACATGTACCCCAAAGACTATAGACCCATTAGCTTAACATCATTTCTGCTCAAAACCTTTGAGAGGCTGATAGATGTGTACATAAAGTCCAACGTGGATAAAAAGCTGCTCTCCACAACACAGCATGCGTACACCAAAGGCAAGTCGGTAGACACCGCATTGCATAGGGTGGTAATAAGCAAAGATAAATCCCTGGAATATAAGGAGTATGCTCTAGGAGTCTTCTTGGACATTGCTGGGGCTTTCAAAAATGTTGCAAAATGGGCGATATGGATAGCCTTAATTACATTAAAGTACATCCTGCCTTAATCAGATGGATCGGCTGGATGTTAAATTGCAGAAAGATTACATCGCAATGGGGATTGTGCGAGGCCACGAAATCATTGTACAGGGGCACGCAGCAGGGAGGGGTGCTATCATCTCTGCTGTGGACGCTGGTCACCAATCAACTGCTCAGGCAATTCGATGAGGGACCCGTAACACTTACGGCTTACGCAGATGACGTTGCAATTGTCATAAGTGGAAAGTGCCTTCCAACGATTAGTTCTTTGATGGATCGGGCGTTTCGGGATATTCATACCTGGGCATCTAATGTCGGGTTGAAAGTCAATGCGGAGAAGACGGATATGGTCTTGTTTACAAAGAGTTACAAGGTCCCAAATTAGACCAGGCCTAAGTTAGGAGGGGTGACCTTGCAGGAGAAACCTTGCACAAAATATCTAAGAATAATCCTAGACAGTAAGCTATCATGGAAACTCAACGTGGAGGAGAGGGTCAAGAAGGCCTCAACGGCACTCTATGCATGTAAAAGAATGCAGGTGTACGTGGGCCCTATCGCCCTCTCTTTCTCATTGGGTTTTTACAGCGATTGCAAGCCCTATTCTATACTATGGAGTTCTTGTTTGGTGGAAAGCCACACAAAAAACAACATACCTCAAAAAATTAGAGGGGGTATCCAGACTATCGATGCTTAGCATTACGGGAGCCCTGAAAACAACCCCGACGGCTGCACTGTATGCCATTCTGCACATTCCACCTGTAGACCTGGTAGCAAAGAACAAAGCATTAACGACCGCAACCAGGCTCTGTGCTTCGGGGCAGCTTGAGCGCCGACCATATGGCCATAGTAGTATAGCGTCATCAATCACAAGACGAACACACTACCTGATTCCCTATCTGCGCTTCGAAAGAGATCTTAAGGCCACAATAGAGGTGGAGGGTTGGCACAAGGGTGCGCAAATGGCGCACGGGGCGATACATGTGTACACCGATGGTTCCAGAGTAGTGGAAGGAGTAGGGTCTGCGGTATACTGCGCTGATCCGGATATAAGCAGCTCCTACAGGCTGCCGGATTACTGTAGCGTTTTCCAAGCGGAAATATTAGCCGTAACCCTGGAAGAGAATAGCTTAAGCTGCAACCGTGTTAACTTTTATATTGACAGTCAAGCAGCAATTAAGGCAATAATCTCGTATAGCACAGCATCTAAATGCGTGTTAGAGTGTAAGCAGTCTCTGGAGAGCATCGGGATAGGGAGAAGCATACATCTATATTGGGTCACAGGGCATATGGGAATAGATGGGAATGAAAAAGCGGACGAACTAGCTAAAAAGGGCGCATCCCTTGAAGCTTGCTCCGTAGACGCCCCAATTAGATTGGGCGAGATTAAGCGAGGGCGAGAGGTGCATATGATCGACCAAGCGGGAAAGGCGTTGGTTCAAGCGTGGGGCTGTAAAGTGTCGAAGATGATGTGTAGGTCTTACAACCTTAGACTAACACATTTGCTTCTATCATTAAAAAGAGAGGACTGTAGACTCATGACGGGTATTCTGACTGGACACTGCCTTCTGGCGCCACATGCCTTTAAATTAGGCTTGGTCAGTGATAGCAGATGTAGGAAGTGCGGGTTGGAGGAGGAAACGATCGAGCACGTTCTGTGCTCATGCCCTGCACTTGCCAGGCTAAGACTCCATGTATTAGGAGTGATACAGCTGTCAGATATAGAAGCAGCAAGTGGCTTAAGTCCTAGGAAGCTTCTAGTATTTTCCAAGAGGACGGAGGTTTTTTATAACATAGGTCCTGGTTTTTGATGGGGTTTCTCAGTTTGGTCGTTAAAACAAACTTCTGGTAACACTACGGACTCAATCAGTCTATGTGAGGTCCTCATGGACCGGCCAGTTTAACCTAACCTAACCTAGAAGCACGTGCTACTAAAATTTTAAGCTCGTCAGATTTAACTATAATACAGATTAGCTAAGCTAAGTCTCAAAAAAATTTTCCAGCTTGCATTAAAATAAATATAAATCCACAAATCAAAGGGCGTCTTGTGGAAGCTGTTCGCTTCGAAATTTATGATAAAATTCCAAATTTTATAGAGTTGATTTTGTTGTGCTGTCGAGAACTTTTAAAGTTCAGATATCTCTCGTACATATAATAGCCTTTTCAAATAAATTAAATTGTATCATTTTGTAAACCAAGTCTTTGATTGAGAGGTTGATTTATAATTGAAAATGTTTCTTAGTAGAGAGCAGGTGCTAAAAATCGTTAATACGTCTAATGAACATACTAGGCCGGAGCTAGAAGAGCAGATGCAACGTCTAAGTTTAGCCGTTAACCGGTTGGGACCACCCAGTGTGGAACCGCTTTTACCAGTTTCCATAAACCCATTAATTGAACAGAACAATGCCAGCTTAGACTTAATTAAATCTTTGCCTTAATTTAAAGGCGAATCTCCCTCGTACCCGGCTTGGCGAAAAGCAGCCTAGTTTGCAATGACTTACTACAAGGAGGGATCGGAGAAGTATTATGTAGCCATGGGTATTTTTAGAAATAAGATAATTGATTCTGCCTACACTACTCTCGCATCACTTAATACTGTTTTAAATAATAAGGCAATCATTTCTAGGCTCGATCAAACCATAGCAGCATAGCAAACATTTTTCTAAGCCTAATATTTACACATATACGCAGAATCCAAATTCGAACCAGCAAGTAGCGTATAAACGAGCTCTGGAACAATTGAATACCGACCGAGTACCAATTCAAAAGGTTCAGATAATGACCTTTATGCCAGATGAATTAGAATATTTTTCAAATAATGACAACATAGGATGGAAGGGTGAAGCGCGTGAAGGTGTCGAGTGTAGGGATTGCTACAATAGTGAATATGATCCACACAATGGTTATACTATTTTCACACAGACGGCTTATTGAATAATAAAGGCAATTTTCTACATTAAGACGCTTATTGAGCTCAATTTTCCCTACAAAATTCGAATCTATTATTATTTCATTAGTAGGTAATCGAATGCCTAATGAAGTCAAAAGCACAATGCAACTCTGTTTGCAGCGTTCCTCTTCCATTTCCGCTTCTTAGTTTTCAAAGCAAATGTCATTGTCTACATGGCGGAACGATACAAGGTGGCCGCATCGAACAGCTGATTATAACCTTTTTTATTTGATTTGATACATCAACTACGGGCGCAGTACGATTTTGACATTTGTCCATCGAATTTACAAGTACATGGAATTTTTTTTGTTTGTAGGTATGTCACCATGCTCCCACCTTGTATCGTTCCGCCATGATTGTCTGTCTCATCCTTCATACTAATCGAGCAGTTACTTCTGTGTGAAAGCAAAAAATTTACGATTTCATTAGCAGGTGAAATGAGATCATTAAGTTTCTGTGTGAAAACAGTATTATCCTAGTCGAGAAGAGGAAGATGCTATTCAGTATGACTTAATACATTTTTTAAACTTAATCTGCTTCTGCCGTATATTACTAAAACAACTAGAAACGGGCAGGAACTTTGTCTTTTAATTGATACAGGTACGTCGAAAAATTATATAAAAAATGTTTCATTTCTCCAAGGTGTTAAACTTTTAGAAAAGCCGTTCTGTTTGAAGTCTATTAATGGTACGAATATCATTAATAAAAAATGCTTAATTAATATTTTGGACCATACCTCAACATTTAACTTACTTCCAAATTTAAATATGTTCGACGGTATCATTGGGTAGGAGTTTCTCAGGAAAATTAATGCAAATATCGTCACTGACAGAGGGTGTTTACTTTATCAGAATGGCAAGTTAAATTACAACATCCATCAAGTGACCAAGTCAATTTAATAACAATAGAGACCGACTCAGTTCCGTCTAGTTTTGAAAGTCAATTTCGTCAGATAACTAATATCATCGCAACCGCTTTTACTGATCCCGATAGAGCGTTTGCCATACAACACCTCCGTGAAGGGAAGAATCCGTACAACTACTAACGAACCAATATACAGCAAAAGATATCCGTACCCTATTTCAGTGGCTCCGTTTATTAACAACGAAATTGAAACACTTCTCAAAGATGGCACATGGTGATAGACTTTAGGAAGACCAATGAAAAAACTATCCCCGATCGATACCCCATACCCGATACTTCCATAATTTTGGCTAATTAGGGAAAATCTAAATACTTCACTACTTTAGACCTCAAGTCAGGTTTTCACCAAATTATCATGTGAGAGGAGGATATGCAAAAACCGCGTTCAGCATTAGTAATGGCAAGTACGAATTCTGTCGGTTGCTTTTAGATTGAGAAATGCGCCCAGCATATTTCAAAGGGCAATAGACGACGTTTTACGAGAAGGCATAGGAAAATTTTGTCATGTTTATGTGGACGACATAATTATTTATTCTCCCGATAAAGTCTCATTTAAGAGACATAGATAATGCTCTTATAAAACTAGAGAAAGCGGGGATGAGAGTATCACCTGAAAAATCAAAGTTTTTAAAAACGGAGGTAGAGTTTTTGGGTTTCCTACTATCTGAAAGGGGTATAAAAACTTGTCCAGATAAAGTGCACGATATTATTAATTACGAACCCCCTAAAACCCTTCGAGCATTGCGGTCGTTCCTTGGCCTATCTGGATACTATCGACGTTTTGTAAGGGACTATGCTGCTATAGTCAAACCTCTGACTGCATATCTTCGAGGTGAGAATGGGAATGTCGGTGTACATAGGTCAAAAAGCATAAAAATCGTTCTCAGCTAAGAAGCACTACAAGCGTTTGAAAAGATAAAACAGGCGCTAGCTTCCGACGACATTTTACCACCATTTGAGCTAACAAGCGATACTTCGTCTAGTACACTGGGTGTGTTTTTATCCTAAATCGGTCGCCCAATCACCATGATTTCATGAACACTATCACCTTTTGAACAAAACTATACAACCAATGAACATGAGTTGCTTGCGATTGTGTGGGCACTGAAAAGACTTCGGCATTATTTATACGGAATAAAAAACATAAATATTTTCACAGATCACCAGCCACTCATATTTGCCATTTCGGATAAGAATCCGAATGCCAAAATGAAAAGATGGAAAGCCGTTGTAGAAGAATTTTCACCTACCTACATTTCACTACAAACCTGGAAAAGATAAAAGAGTTCCAGATGCGCTCTCCAGACAATACTGTCACAACTTGAATTCTGGTGAGAAACGCGAAAGTTTTCACAGTGAGAAGTCTTCACTCATGTCATTAAATCTGTTAAATGTCCCACTAATCAGTTTAGAAATCAAATAGTGTTATCTGAATCAAACACATTCAGTAAAACCACGAAGAACCTCTTTCAAAAACTCGTTAAGCATACAATCTTTTTCGACAACACCGCAAACCTAATTCATGCAGTATTCACTTTGTCATCAATGTTAATCCAACCGATTTGGTATTTTTAAAAATAGCTTAGATAATCTTTAATAGAGTAATAAGCTGACATTTTGGAAAACCTACATTAAAAATTTATTTTCCGTTTTTTCCACGTTTCATCCGTTCAATAAAGTTGTGTTGCACGGTTAGAAATTCGAGCCTAAAGTTTAAACTTTTAGGTACTACATATATGAAAGCCTTCCGGCTTTAGGTTCAAGCCGAAGTATCATCTTAGAATGTAACTAAAAATGTTTGATTAAAAGCTTGATTTATTCGAATCTAGTAGCTAAAATACTTAGTACACTGTAACGAATTCTGGGAATTTCTGATAATTATTAACCTCTTGCTAACTTTCGAATCGCTGAACTGTCGAATACTCTCTGTTGCCTCGTTCGCATATTTCTCCTAAGGTCTAGACTTTTTTTTATTATGATATAAGACCTAGTTTAGAATAAATAAAAATTTGTTTCGTTACATGCTATGTGTTTTGCAATACATAAATAATTTTTCTTTAAACTTCTTAATATTTTCACAGTCTTTTATCACAGTAGGAAATTCATTATACATTTTATACCCTATGTATTCTAGGCTCTTCTTTGCGAACTCAGTTCTTACTCTAGGGAGTCTAATATTTTCGCAGTACCTAGTTCCATAGTTATGGATCTCATGATTGTATTTTATTTTGTTGCTAAGATAGCTCGGTAACATTCCCAATCTTGTATGTTGTATAAACTTCAATGTAAAATAAGTAATTGACTGTTTTATACTGAGCCAATTTAGCCTATTCAGCATTCTAATTTTTGTTGTTCTAGGAGGGCATCGTAGAATGAATCGCATTGCTTTGTTTTGTTGTATTTGCAGTTTTTTAATTTGCATATCATTCGCTAACAGAAGAATTATAGGGCAGTAAATAAAATGTGGTTCAATAAATGAACGATACACCAAAATTTTGTGACGTTGGCTAATATGTTTACATATTCTGTACATGAATCTTGTTTTCTGAGCAATTTTTTTTCAATATAGTTTATATGTTCGCCAAAATTTACGTTATCGTCAATCAAGACTCCTAAATACTTCACTTCTTTTACTCTTTGACTTTCACTGTTTTTACCTTCAAAATTATATTGTTTAAATCGTTGTGGCTTATGATGTTCTGATTTTTGCAAAATATCATGAACTTAGTCTTATATACATTTAACTTCAATTTTCTAAGGCACAACCATTTGTATTATTATTTTAGACGACTTCGTTGTTGGAACTTCGACAAAAATTGTCGCATGATCTGGAATTCTATATTCACCTATATTTTCCGCTTTAACTAGATCATTATTACTGAAAAGCAAATCAATTTTCGTAGACGAGTACTCCGTTATTCTCGTATTGAAATCAATTCTTTGTATCATTGCCATTTGTGCAAATAAACTTGTAAGATTCTTCGAGTATGTTGACCATACATTCATGTTGATGTTGAAATCTCCAATTATAATATTATTGTCAGATTCCTTAAGGTGGTCCGTTATGATTTCACGATGTAATAAATTCAGCATCACTGTTACTTGGTGAGTGATACAATACACCAATTTGCCATTTTAACGCACATTTTTTGATTTTCATAATAATGCACCACACATTCATATCAATGGATTTATTGCAGACTTCACTAAACTGTATATTTTCATGCACATACATAATAACACCACCAGTATTCCTACTGTGGGAGTCGCAACGTATTCATTTGTATATCGGGATATTCAGTTTGGTATCCATTATAAGATCCGTTCACGAACATGGAACAGTTGTATCGCATAGTTGGTTATTTTGCTATATGCGCTTGTATGTGTGAGTAACAAATTCTGCTCTTAGCTGATGACTATATGTGTTTATGTGAGATATCTCTTCACTTCGAGCTGCAGGTTATGTGTGTGGAATAGTCTTCGTTGCCTTGTACATAAGTGCAGCTGCTTCCTGCTTTTGTTGTTGTGATTATTTACTTAAAAGTACTAACTTTGAATATGGAAAAGCCCGAAAAATGAAGCTTTATTTATTAATTTGTCAACTACCAACAGCATTTAAATTTTACTCACACATTTTCGGTAAGTTTGAATGTGATTTGGTCTTTATCTTGTTAAAAAGTTTTCAAAAAATTCACTTATTCAATTTGACATAACTAGTCAAAGTTCGATTTACGCGCCTGAGTTTATCCAAGAAAACAACATGCAGTATATGCAAACTGGTAAAAAAACGAGGTTGTTCCAACAGGAGGGAAGCACTGTTGCGTATTTCACTTTGGCGTAGCATTATTCTCCTGTTGAATCAACAGGAGTCGCTAAGGGTGCAATAACTCTAGCTGTTTCTATAGTTCGTGTATTAATATATATATACATCGCCCAGATTCTATAGGACTTGCTCTCCTCTCTGATAGGATTCATGCAGCATGCGACATCATTGTTATATGTCAAGGGACGCAACGTTGCGCCAACATGACTTTATCAACAGTGCTCTTCCCTGCCGATGCAGTAGGATTTTCCGGATTACTCAAACGGATTCTTTTCTCTGTGCATGAACGTTCTTGTCATCCAGCTCCTTCCAGCTGTTCTGTTCCCGATCGAGTAAACATCTTTGAACGTTTTACGGCTTGTAACAATTAATTTAAATAATTATCGGTTCTTTTGAGAATTATTATGTGTATTTCGAAGATATGAATGACGGGCGCAAAAGGTAAAGTGGCTCTGTATATACAAAGCGGGCTTTAGAGAAAACTAATAACGAAAAAGAAATTTTGAGCAAAACTCCAAGACTACATTTTTTTTCACCAAAAAGACGGTACAAGTTAACAACAGGTAGCATCCAAAAACTTTTGCTACCCTCCCATATGTTAATGCTGGGTTGAATGTAAGGCCAAGCTGATGCTGGGTTATGAATGCAAAAACATAATTATCATTAGCCTATAATGACATTAGTACCGTGAACAAAGTCACAAAAAACTTCAACGGTATTGTCACCTGATGACAATAATAGCGTTTTCTTTTCTGGAAAGTGTTACGCTTTTTGTACGCCGCGCAAGGGTTGTAAATATATTTTGTTCTATTATAAAAAGCGGGTAACGTCTTTACGGGGTATTTCGTTCTTTTGTAAAAATTGTTGTCTGCTCGCATTGCAAAAGCGTTACACGTTTACCCTGCATAAAATGGCGGTGTGGCTCTGCTAAACCAGCTCATCGTGACAATTTTCGTAACTTCACAAATTTTTAGCGAAGAAAATTGAAATGAAGGAAATAATTGCTTATGAATTTTTATTATCATTAACAGAGCGTTTGTGAAAATCAGCTAATACACAGGGTAGCCATTTATGTTCTTTGCATGCACTATAAATGTTGAAAATTTTCTGGGGTAGGAGTAACTCTATTAAGGCTTTACCATTTACTTAGGCAACAATTTATTTCAGAAAAGAAAATGCTATAAGAAAGAGCATAAACAACTCCAACTGAATTGTTGCTGCGCACAAAAGTAAGACAAACGCGAATGCCTAGTAAAGTGGACTTTGGTCACCAAAACATCCCCATAAAGAAATATGCAAAAACAATTGAGTTAAAGGCAAAACCCAAAGCACGAGGCATTTGGCAAACTGGAGAATTTTTAGTAGATCATTAAAAACAACCATACCTTGAAAACGCTAGTGGCTCGATCGAAAGTATTTGATTGAATAAATGCAAGTCGTTTTGCTATAAATCGAAGGGAGTGATTTTTTATTTAGCGCCCATCTAGAAGACTTTTAGAAACAACAGGATCATTGATATCCTGAGAAGCTACTAAAAACTATCGCCAATTTATTGCTTCGGACGACAAAAGACCACACAATCCTCGATGAAATAAATTCAATTATAAGTGATATTTCAAATGTTGGTTAAATGGATTTAAAAAAATAAATTTTGTGTTTTTGAATTAGTGCACTAAAATTTCATTTCAAGTGTTAAAATACCTGTGTTCTACAAAATCTTTAAAAATCCTCATTTTATTTTGTTCCAAAAATATAACTTACGTGCATTTCTTATTAGTGCTTTGAAAAAAAGACTTTATAGAAAGTTAAAAGAAGCGCTAAATATATTAAAATTGGTTTTTGCCATACGATTGCGACGATAAAATTCTGTTGGAAGTAATGAGTTGTACTAAAGTTTCTTTAAGTCCTATATGAAAAACTGTAACTCAAATACTTATATGTAAATGCAATAATAAATAGTGCATTTTTAGATGCACGTGCTACTAAAATCTTAAGTTCGTCAGATGTAACTATAATACAGATTAGCTAAGCTAAATCTCAACAAATTTTCCAGCTTGCATTAATATTAATATAAATCTACAAATCAAAGGGCGTATTGTGGAAGCTGTTCGCTTAGAAATTTATGATAAAATTTCAAATTTTATAGAATTGATTTTGTTGTGCTGTCGAGAACTTTTAAAGTTCAGATATCTCTTGTACATATAATAGCCTTTTCAAATAAAATAAATTGTATCATTTTGTAAACCAAGTCTTTGATTGAGAGGTTGATTTATAATTGAAAATGTTCCTTAGTAGAGAGCAGGTGCTAAAAATCGTTAATACGTCTAATGAACATACTAGGCCGGAGCTAGAAGAGCAGATACAACGTCTAAGTTTAGCCGTTAACCGGTTGGGACCACCCAGTGTGGAACCGATTTTACCAGTTTCCATAAACCCATTAATTGAACAGAACAATACCAGCTTAGACATAATTAAATCTCTGCCTTAGTTTAAAGCGAATTTTCCACGTACCCGGCTAGGCGAAGTGCAGCCGAGTTTGCAATGACTTACTACAAGGAGGGATAGGAGAAGTATTATGGAGCCATGGGTATTTTTAGAAATAAGGATATTAGGAATAACACTGCACTTAGGCCCATCAAGGTCCCGTTGTGATACCACGTGGATCTCTCCCCTACTCAAACCAACAGGTCGATTTAGCAAACGTCAGGAATTTCTTAGGTTCCAAGTTAACCAGATCACAAAGATCGTCTAATTAAGGAGATCCCAGAGACTTCTTCCTCTTGTGCCAAAGCGCCGGACAATTGCACAGAAAATGCTTCACTGTTTCTATCTCCTCTTCGTCTTTGCAGCTGCTGCAGTAATCATTACAGGTAGCAACCATCTCGTTGAGAGATTTGCGGCACTTCTCTACTGTCCTGGACTTACATGAGACCGATCCAAGCGCATTTAGTGCAGCCTGGCTGTCAGAGTAAATACAAAGTGAAGCGTTTATCAGGTGCTCGACGGCCTCATTAATAGCAGCCACCTCCGCCTGAAAGACGCTGCAATGATCGGGTAGGCTAAAGGATAGATTCCACCCTAGTTGAGGTGCAAAGACACCGCTACCCTACCGCTACCTTATTATCCAGTTTGGAGCCGTCAGTAAATATCTGCAGCCTATCGCTCAGGTCCGGGGGCTTCCTCCACCAATAATCCCTGTCCGGGATAACAACCTCGTACTTCATATCGAAAAAGACAGTCGGAGCGCAATAGTCCTTTGTACCTTCTGGAGTGCCCGTCGGTTTGATTTAGTATATAAGCTCGTCCACCAAACCAACGCCCCGTATAAAATAATTGGTCTAACCACAGCAGTGCAGAGCCATAGCGTAATATCCGGTGATAGTCCCATCTTCACGCAACAGCACCTCCACCGCTGTACACTGCCTCCGTTGCTTTTTTCACACGCTCCTGAGCGTTTTCCCTTCAGGATAGTTTCCTATCCAAAATTACTCCTAGGTATTTGGCAGAGTCCCTCAGCGTCAGGCTAGTACCCGTTAGCACCGGCAACTGCAAAGCAGGTATCTTATGTTTCCTAGGGAATAGAACAAATTCAGTTTTGGCTGAATTCACCGATAGACCTTTACCCTGGTTCAGTTCTCCACCAGTCTAAGCTTAGTTTGCATTAGATCTCATAGTGTCTGCGGAAACTTCTCGCTAACTAACAGCGCGAGGTCATCTGCATATGCGATTACATTACCGCAACCGTCCTTCTCAAGAAGAACCAAGAGAAACCCATAGAAGTGGAGAAAGTACCCCACCCTGTGTGGTGCCTCTCCGTATGTGTTTGACCACCGTTGAGCCTGCGAAGTCGGCATGAACCTTTCTTCGCAGCAGTAACTGCTGAACGAGTTTCACTAGCTCAGAATCGGCCCCAAGCCGATTAGTGCATCAGTTATCGCAGAAGGCGTAATGTGGTTGAAAGCTCCCTCAATGTCGAGAAAAGCTATGAGTGTGAAGTCCTTGTGCGCCAAGGATTTATCGATCTGGGAGACAACTGCATGCTAGGCCGTTTACGTGGACTTCCCTTTCATGTACGCATGCTGGGATGTCGATAACTTTCCCTCCAAGGACTCCCTTAGTGTAGAGTCCATTAATCTCTCGAGTGTCTTCAGCTGGAAGGATGTCAGACATATCGGTCTGAAGTCTTTAGGGGTCGCGTGAGCAGTCCTTCCAGCTTTTGGTATAAAGGTGACCCTTGAATCGTTCCAACCCTGTGGAATATTGTTAACAGCACAAACTCCTTTGAAAATGTTATACAACCACAAAGAACTCAGCTCGATTGTTTGCTGGAGTTGCATCGGGGCCAAGCCATCCTGCCCTGGTGCTTTGAAGGGCTTGAACGATATTATAGCCCATTTAATTTTACCCATAGTAATGAACATACCCTAATACGGTTCACAAGTATGAGTCTCCCTCCAGTTCATTACTTCATCACTAACACCCGGAAAGTGTGTACTCAGGAGCAGGCAAAGGGTGCTCTCCGCCGAATCCGTCCATGTCCCATCAGATCCTTGCAGGCATCCCGGGAAATTTTTTCGAGCTCCAGAGAGCACCTTTCTGAGCCTAGATCCCTCAGACACCGTCTCCAATTCGCTATAAACTTCCGTCAAGAGGTCCTCTTCGACGACCTTAACAGTTTCTTATAATCCCCGAGAATTTGGGGAATATGAACATTAAATCCTGAGAGCCCCTTTTGAAGTTCCTCACTGTAGATACGCCAGTTGGCGTTTTTAAGGTTCCTATGCCAGACAGTTTTGACCACCGCCTCGCCAAGTTCGAAGCGGACAAATCTATGGTCCGAAAAAGAGTGGTCATCAAGCACCATCCAATTTTTTATCATATTTCCCGCTGCCCGAGATCAGGGTGACGTCCAAAACCTCCAGTCTGCTCTTAGTAACAAACGTGGGTGCCGAACCCCTATTACAAATCTTAAAGTTATGATAAATAACAAAATCAAAGGGTGACTCACCCCTTTCGTTCGTGTCTCCACTGCCCCACGTGTCGTGGTGCGCATTGACATATCCCGCTAGTAGTAGCGGCCAATTCGTATCCACAGCTATCTTGCTGACTAGCTCAGTCGGAGCCGACTCCTCCTGAGGAAAGTAAAAAGACGTCAGTGTAACATCGGTACCGGCTTTGGGGGCGGCGACTGGACCCGCTGTCTCTGCTAGTAACCTTCTCGGTAGGCAGTTTGCTACCGGAGGAGCTGCTAGCACGGGGGAGCGGCCCGCCCGCCAGCCTCCGGTTACGCCAAGGCGTACACCCAGAAGAAGGATAGGCCACGTCCCTCACAGATGCGCAGCAGGCATAGGCAAGTGGTTATACAAATCCTGAAAAGGATGGCAAACGTCCCTAATTTGCTCTCTATGGCGTTGCTTGAGTATGTTGATGAGTTAGGGGCGGAAATCGAGTGGGCGAAATCCATAGTGCCCGATTTTAAGAAGTGTGCTCCGGTGAAGGAACAGGCCTCCGATAAGCGCAACCGTTCGATGGAGGTTGTGCAGAACGCTCTCAAGAGGTTTAGAGTCAAAGACCCCTCATTCCCTGATGTTGCTAAAAGTAGCATCCTTGTGGGGGTCTTTGAATCTAATCCTGAGAAGAAGCAGGCCTTCAAAGACAAATGGGACTGGATAACGACCAAAATGGTCAGTTTTGCAGTCGCCTTGGTAAGGGAGAACCCTGGACCTCCACCTGCTTGCAAAGAGGTGGGTTGGCACCAAAGGCAAGTTAAGTTGGTGGCATGCGGTCAGCCGACTTATATAAAAAAGGCGGTGGCTAGGTTGGGTGAGTTCTACCCTGGTGCGATGCTCGGGGCTGTAGACTTTAAAGACATCCCATCTAGGCCCAGAGCTAGGGCCTGCAATCCATCGAAGCCGGATGATCCAGAAAGAGTCCTTGAGGTCATAAGGACCTTCAACCCGGAGCTACCTTGCTCTGGTGGGCAGCTCTGATGCGGGAGCATAGCACCAGAGCGACGCGTCAGGCGATACTCCTGCTCAACAAAGAGTCACTCCCATTTTTGGAGCGCGCGCGATGGCGCTACTTAATTTGGTTTTGACACGGTGAATGTTAAGGTGTACTCCAATGATTTAAAGGCGGCCTATGATCCGGAGCTGGAGATAGAGCCTGAAAAATCGGAGAGCGAGGAGGAAGAGGACGCAAAACCGAACAGGGTCAGTCCGAGGGATGACACGCTGGGCGGGGACGCATCTTCGCTCTCCTCGCAAACGCTGGACATGCTCAGTGCTTACACTGGAGAGGAGCCAATGTCTGATGAAGACGGCGGTTCGACACTAGTGGAGGCGGTCAGTGCTCGGCTTAGTGCGAGTCTTAAAAATAAACCTCCACCACTGTAAAGCAGCATCTGCTGTGCTGCTGCTCCAGTTTTCCAGTGGGGCGGCTGACATAGCCCTTATCCAGGAGCCTTGAGTAGTAGGGCACAAGATATGCGGGCTGAAGGCAGCAGGATTGACGTTGGTAAGTGGTGCCACACGTGGGCAACCGAGAGCTTGCATCTTGGTAAGGTCTAATATAAATTTTATTTTTCTTCCCTAGTTTAGCGACGAGGACGCTACAACTTTGATGTTGACGGTCTGTGGTACGGATGTTACACTGACGTCTTTTTACTTCCCCCATGAGGTGTCGGCTCCAACGGAGCTAGTCTGCAAGATAGCTCGGGAGGCGAAGGATCCGCTGTTACTAGCGGGAGATACCAATGCGCACCACGAAGCGTGGGGCAGCGGAGACACGAACGAGCGGTATGAGTCACTCTTTGATTTTATTATTTATCATAACCTTAAAATATGCAATAGGGGTTTGGTACACACTTTTGTTACTAGGAGCAGACAGGAGGTTCTGGACGTCACCCTGATCTCGGGCAGCGGGGAATCCTTGATAAAAAACTGGATGGTGCTTGAAGATCACTCCTTTTCGGATCATAGATTTGTTCGCTTCGACCTTGGCGGGGTGGCGCTCAGAAACCTAAAAAATGCCAATTAGCGTATCTATAGTGAGAAGCTTCAAAAGAGGCTCTCAGGATCTAGTGTTCATATTCCCCAGAAATCTGTAGAGCTGGATAATATGGTTCACTTGTATACGAAGGCTTGCGGGGAGGCTTTTAATAAGGCCTACCCTTGGAAGAAATCTAGGGGTAAAACCAAACCACCATGGTGAAACGCGGACCTAGACAATCTACGCAAGGCTTGTCGGAAAGCATTCAATCTTGCTAAAGCCTCCAGGGAAGCTGAAAAATGGGATGCATACAAAATGATGCTCGGGGATTATGAGAAACTACTAAGGTCGCGAAGAGGACCTCCTTGCGGAAATTTGTTAGCGAAATGGGGACGGCGTCTGAGGGATCCAGGCTTAGAAAGGTGCTCTATGGTGCTCCAAAAAGTGTCCCTGCTCCTGAGTACGCACTTTCCAGGCGCTAGTGATGAAGAAATGAACTGGAGGGAAACTACTACTGGTGAACCGTTTGGGGGAAAGTTCATTACTATGGGTAAAGTTAAATGGACTATAATGTCGTTCAAGCCCTTCAAAGCACCAGGGCCGGATGGATTGGTCCCGGTACAACTTCAGCAAGCAATCGAGCTGAGCTCTTTGTGGTTGTATAACATCTTCAAAGGAGTTTGTGATCTTTGTTATGTACACAAGTTCTAATTCAAGACTGGTTTATTAATTCAATTCATTGTTATACATAAGGCACAGAGTGAATCGCTTACATCTATTAAAGAGAACATAAGAGTAACAGTTCGTGTTTGTGGGATACTCCACATCTCCCCCTTTAAGGAAAAACACCTGAAATATTACAATATAAAATAGTACACATCGTTTAAAATATTTGATTATGAATGGATAAAGCTTTGGCTATCTATGCTTACATATTACGTTATAATTTAATTAAAGTTATTATCATAATATATTTGCTTAGATCTGATATCTGTCGGGATGCTTAATTATGCGACCAGATTTCGTAGTAGTTACATATCTCGGTATGGTGCGTGGAGATGTCGTCGTAGGTGCATCTGATTCATTGGAGCTGAGATTTTCGGTTTCCGAAACTTCAGCAGCACTCTTGGTACTTTTCATTGGAATCTCTCTTACCTCCCCCGGTTCATATAGAACGTCTTTGCGTCTGGCGGACACAAGATGGAACGAGTTTCTGCGAAAGTCTCCGTTGCTTGTGCTAACGATGTATGAGCGAGGTGTTTCTGCACACTGTTTAATGCGACCCCACGAGCATAAATCACGAATCCACACTACATCTCCCACTTCAAATTGTTCTCGCTGGGTAACAGTGTGTCTTTTGTCATAGTTATTAGCTTGCTTGCTCTTTAGCTCCCTCTCATTTTCTATCTGCTTGTCAAGGTTATAGTTTGGCACCAATTGTTGCTGAATAATGGGTAAAGTGGTGCGAATTTTCCTACCCATTAACATCTCTGCCGGTGAAAAGCCGTTTGCTAATGGCGTTGCTCGATATTCCATCAGCGCTAAATATGGGTCCTTATTCTTCTTCAACAGTGACTTTACGGTTTTCACCGAAGACTCTATGAAGCCGTTGCTTTGCGGATATCGTGGTGACGAAGTTATATGTTGAAATCCCCATTGTTTGGCAAACATCGCAAAAGCTGATTGATTAATATGCTGGAACTGTGGTCCGTTATCGGATCGGACTATCTCTGGTATGCCAAGTCTACAAAAAATTGATTTAAGATGATTTATGACGCAGCTTGTGGTTTGATTCTCAAGTTTGGCTATTTCTGGGTATCGCGAGAAATAGTCACTGACTATTAAATAGCTGTTAGAATTGTGAAAAAATAAATCAGTCCCTACCATTTGCCAAGGACGCTCCGGTGTTGCGGTGCCCATCAAGCTTTCATGTCGCGGTATGGTATTTTGTATTCAGATAGAGCATTTCTTTATGTGGTTTTCGATATCTTTTCCACAGCCTGGCCACCACACCGATTGTTGGGCCCTTGTCTTACATTTTACGATTCCCAAGTGGCCCGCGTGTATCTTTTCTAAGACTTCCTGACTAAGCCCCGCCGGAACTACCACGCGACAGCCATGCATAAGCAGATTATTATTCAGTGATAAACTTTGTTTCTCGTTATAATATTGACGGACCTGTGATTCAATTCGGTATCGGTCCGGCCAACCCTCTAAACAATACTTCACTACTTTTTGTAAAACAGCATCTTTCTTTTGAGAATATTCATAAATATTTAATTTGCCTTGGGTCATGGGCAAACTGGCAACAACATTGTTGACATATGTCCTTGCGTCTTCTTCAAGACAGCCCTCGTCTGCTGCTATCTCTTCTTCGACTGGATGACGTGACAGTGCATCCGCCGCAACTAGGAATTTCCCTGCAGTGTAATAGATTTCATATTGGTATTTCATCATCCGCATTCTGAATCTTTGTAGTCTTGGTGTAAGTTCGTCCAGATTTTTCGAAGTAAAAATCGGTATCAACGGCTTGTGGTCGGTCTCTATGCTGAACTGTATTCCAGTGAGTAGTTCTGGAAACTTTACGACTGCAGCCCAGGTAATCGCCAACGCCTCTTTCTCTATCTGTGCATAGCCTCGGTCTGCCGGCGAGAGCGACCTTGACGCGTACGCTACCGGACGCATAACGTCCCCTTCGTCTATTTGTAGCAAAACCGCACCTAGGCCGTATGACGACGCATCTGTTGAAAGAATGGTTTTGTGTGTTGGATCGTAAAGCTTGAGCACCGGTGATTTGGTGAGCATCTTTTTCAACT
Source organism: Eurosta solidaginis (assembly GCF_040869045.1). NCBI lineage: Eukaryota > Metazoa > Arthropoda > Insecta > Diptera > Tephritidae > Eurosta > Eurosta solidaginis. The sequence goes on along the minus strand of NC_090324.1, from coordinate 150,806,140 downwards.
GCCGAAAAGATGTTTCTTGACTGTGATCCAATCGGAATTCTGTTGTACTTCGAAGTAACTCATTAAGCGCTTGTGTCCAGTCTGACAATAATGGAATGAACTTACCAATAAAGTTTACCATTCCCAAAAACCTTTTCAATTCTGTTACTGTGGTGGGGGTTGGATAGTTTTTGATGGCCGCTATTCGTGAACTGTTTGGCCGGATTCCGCTGGCATCGACAACGTGACCTAGAAACTTTAGGGAACTAGTACCAATTTCGCACTTGTCCCTGTTTAATGTAGCGCCATTCTCTTGTAATTTTCTTAGAACTTTACGTAGAATATCATCATGTGATTTGGCATCCGAGCCAAACACCAATATGTCGTCCATTTGGCAGACTGCCCCCTTAATGTCGCGCAGTATATACTGCATCCGCTTTTGATAAATCTCGGGAGCCGAGGTAATACCAAAAGGCATTCTCAAAAAACAGTACCTACCAAACGGTGTTAAAAATGTTGTCAATAATTGGGATGCCTCGTTTAACTTTACTTGCCAAAATTCCGAATTAGCGTCTAATTTGGAGAAAAGTTTTGCTCCTGCTAATTGTGCCAGAGTGTGATCGGCCACCGGCATCGGGTGTATTTCCCTTTCAACGGATGCATTTAGCTTAGTTAAATCAACGCATAGGCGAATATCACCATTACTTTTTGTAGTAATTACCATAGGGGAACACCAGGGTGTGGGCTCGTCCACTTCTTTTATTACCCCCATCTTAACCATTTCGTCTAGCTTGGATTCCAAAACATTGCGTAGGGCTACCGGTACTCTCCGTGCCGTAAATATTTGAAAGGGCTTAGCATAATTTTTCAATTTGATGTTACATTGGAAGTCTTTTAAGCAACCAAGCGCATTGAAAAGTGATGGAAATTCTTTATTGATGTCAACTGATGATTTTTGTGTTTTTATTTGCGTACGATCTTCGCCGCCTATGTATGATATGGTATTTTTTTTAATCAACCCTAACCTCATACTCGTACTCAAGCTAAGCAAATGTTTCTGCAGACCTTCGATTACATAAATGTTGCTTTTTATTTCATTTTGCTGAAATTTCATATCTGCCTGAAACATTCCCTTTACTACTAATGATTTTCCGTCCGGTCCCGAAATAGCTTTGTCAGATTTGTATAGCTTTGTATTTGAAAAAGTATTTCCATACGTTTCGTATGAAATCGCATCAATCGGCGACCCGGTGTCTATCATAAAATTAATATTACCTTGGTTTACGTATATTTCTACTTGCCAAGAGTGGCATTCGTTTATGTTATTTACTGAGAGCATTCCTAAAAATTCCGTTTTTCCTGAAGGTAACTCGTGAAGTGAGGTGTTTAGTTGGTTGACTCTGGGCTTACTTTTTGCTTCGCTTGATTTGCATACGCTTGCAAAGTGATTCATTTTTTTACATAAGAGTAAGAGGTGCAACCCTTCGCTGGACAATTGTTCTGATTCACGTGTACATACTGAGAATCGCACCAAATGCATTTGCTTTGCCCCTTTTTACCACCCATGTTCTTGCCTGTGCTTCTGTTTTTTTGTGTATTTGCCTCTGCGCTGAGTTTATGTATAGAAGAGTTGGTGAGATCTACCTGCTGCTTTCTTACTGCTTGATGCTGCCTTACTTCGGTGATTGCTTTTTCCAATGTCAAATCGGTCACTAGTTATAATTTTTCGGACAATCTGCGGTCGCGTACCCCAACAACAATTTTGTCTCTAATCATTTCATCGCGCAATGTACCATAGTTACAGTTTTCGGAAAGTATGTATAAATCCGTGATGAAGTCTTCGATAAGTTCGCCTTCCAGTTGGCTCCGAAGGTTAAATTTTGCCCGCTCATATATGACATTCGTTTTGACGACAAAATGATTTGTGAAGGCTTTCATTACCTCCGCATATTTTTCCTTATTTGCTTGCGATAAGGGGAAGGATAAGAAAATATTATCCGCCTGGTCCCCCATTAAATATATTAGCGTGTTTATTTGCTCCTTTTCTGAAGCTTTCTCGAGTTTAGAGGCGATTCTAAATCTCTCAAACCTTCGCTGCCATCTGGGCCATTCCGCCGGATTACTAAATGTAAAAGGGTCTGGAACACGGGGTTGGAACTTTTCAAGGGTCACCTTTATACCAAAAGCTGGAAGGACTGCTCACGCGACCCCTAAAGACTTCAGACAGATATGTCTGACATCCTTCCAACTGAAGACACTCGAGAGGGTAATGGACTCCACATTAAGGGAGTCCTTGGAGGGAAAGTTGTCTACATCCCAGCATGCGTATTTGAAAGGGAAGTCCACGGAGACAGCCCTGCATGCAGTTGTCTCCCAGATCGAGAAAGCCTTGGCGTTCAAGGAATTCACACTCATAGCTTTCCCCGACATTGAGGGAGCTTTTAACAACGTTACGCCCTCTGCGATAACTGATGCACTAACCTTCTTTAGGGGCCGATTCGGGGCTAGTGAAACTTGTTCAGCAGTTGCTGTTGCGAAGAAAGATTCATGCCGACCTAGGTGGTTCAACGGTGGTCAACCACATTCGGAGAGGCACCCCGCAGGGGGGGGTTCCTTTCTCCACTTCTATGGGTTGCCACACTTAATGAGCTCTTGGTTCTTCTTGAGAAGGACGGATGCAGCAAGGTAGTCGCATATGCAGATGACCTCGCGCTGTTAGTTAGTGGGAAGTATCCGCAGACACTATGAGATCTAATGCAAACTAAGCTGAGACTGGTGGAGTACTGGGCCAGGAGTAAAGGTCTATCGGTCAATTCAGCTAAAACTGAACTGGTTTTGTTCACTAGGAAATATAAGATTCCTGTGTTGCAGCTGCCGGAGCTAGCGGGTACGACCCAGACGCTTAGGGACTCTGCCAAACACCTAGGAGTAATTTTGGATAGGAAACTATCCTGGCGGGAAAATGCTCAGGAGCTTGTGAGGAAAGCAACGGTGGCACTGTACAGCTGTAAGGGAGCTGTTGCACGAAGATGGGGACTATCGCCGGATATTACCCTGTGGCTCTACACTGCTGTTAGACCAATCCTTCTACACGGGGCTTTGATCTGGTGGACGAGCTTAGATACAAAATCGAACCTACGAGTATTCCAGAAAGTACAAAGAAATGCTCCTGTCTGCGTGGCGGGCGCCTGACGCACCACCCCTGCGGAGGCACTGGATACTCTTTTTAATGTGTAGATTTAATGGCCAAGAAATGTGCGGCCTTTTCTGCTCTAAGGCTGCGGGAGTTATCCGGCTAGAGAGATAATGTGGTTGGCCATCCAGCCATCCTTAAGAATCTGGATCCGCCTTCGCGGGCTTTTGCGTTCCGACTGCAGTTTTCGATATGAAGTATGAGGTTGTTATCCCGGATAGGTATTATTGGTTGAAGGAGCCACCGGACCTGAGCGACGGGCTGAAGATTTATACTGACGGCTCCAAACTGGATAAAAAGGTGGGCAGCGGGGTCCTTGCACCTCAACTAGGGTGGAACATATCCTTTAGCTTACCCGATCATTGCAGCGTCTTCCAGGCGGAGGTGGCTGCTATAAATGAGGCCTTTGGTGACCTGAGGAACGCTGTTCACGGCTGTAATAAAATTTGTATTTATTCTGACACGCAGGCTGCACTAGAAGCGCTTGGATCGGTAACAAGTAAGTCCATGACAGTGGAGAAAGTTCGCAAATCTCTTAACGAGATCGCTGAGCAAACTTCCATCAGGCTGGTATGGGTGTCTGGACACTCGGAAATACCAGGCAATGAGATGGCTGACGAACTTGCAAGAGGGGGCATATCTGTTCCGCTTTCGTCGTCCTGGAAGGAATTGAGAATGCCGCTCGCTATCTGTAAGCTCACTTTGAACGCAATTTTCCTTAGGGAAGCGGGTGTGAGATGGAGCAATCTCGTATCCTACACTAAGCTCGTGTGGCCTGAATGGGACGCGAGACGTACAATGATATATTTTTTTTTTTTAGCATCCAATATATTTTGCCAACTGTATATATAGAATACATCCAACAGATTTTTGATTTTTTAAAAGTAATTCATAATTAACTAAACATAACATGGATCGATTGCTCTCAGTAGTACGTCCATTTTTTTAAGAATTTATTAATACCACTTAATAAACTTGGTGGGCATGGATGGATTGCTCTTGTACTGCAACCATTTTTTTTTTTAATTCATCAGTGTTGAAGATCTGTGATTGACTTTCTTTTCAGGCGCGTGAAATTGGTTGGTCTTGCTGACAGAGCTAGAATGAATGGGTTGGGGTGAGTTAGAAGCCTCGTGTTGTATGAAATAGCATACTTTTTGATTTTTTCCGCTATTGTTGGAACCTTTAGATTCCGGTGTAGCTGGTTGTTAGTCACATATTAGGGTGCGTTTACAATCATTCTAACGGTTTTCTATTAGAATCTTTGGAGAATTTTTATGTTTGAGTTTGCTGCAGTTCCTCACAGTTGTATTCCATATTTCCAAATGGGTTTTATGATGGCTGAGTAAAGCAGGACTTTGTTATCAACTGATAATTGCGAATTTCGGTTCAAAGGCCAGTACAGATTTCTCAGCTTGATACCAGGGGCTTTTCTTTTGTTAAATATGTGGGTCCTCCAAGTTAATTTTCTGTCGAGGTGCATACCAATGTACTTTGTTTCGTCGCTTTGTGGTATATTAATATCGTTGAGTTTAACGGGTGGGCAAGTGTTACGTCTGGTAGTAAACGTCACTTGAACCGATTTTTATTCATTGGATTTGATCCTCCATTCTTTCAGCCAATTGGTAATTTTGTTTAAACTTCCTTGGAGCTTGAATAAAGCCACGCTAGGGTTATGATCAACGGCCAACACCGCAGTATCATCGGAAAACGTGTCTATAGTGACGCCTTTTGCTTTTGGGAGGTCATACGTGTAAAGTAGATAAAGTATTGTGCCCATTACACTGTCTTGCGGGACGCCTGCTAAGCACTCATAAAGGGCAGTCTGCTCCACACCTTGTTTAACGAGGAAAAAACGATCTTTTAGATATGATTGCATAAATAAGAAGTAGTTTATAAGGAGGGTGTATTTTGCTTTATAGAGAAGTCCGTCATGCCATACGCGATCAAAAGCTTGTGAAATATCTAGAAAAGCAGCTGTGCAGTATCTTTTATTCTCAAAAGCGTCGTATATTTGCTCGGTGAGTCTGTGGACCTGCTCAATTGTTCCGTGCCTTCTTCTGAAGCCAAACTGGTGATTGCTTATGATTTCGCGCTCTTCTATTATGGGCAAGAGTCTTTTAAGGAAGAGAACTTCCATGACTTTTGAGACGAAATGCAGCAGACTAATAGGTCTGTAAGATGCAACTGTATCAGCTGGCTTTCATGGTTTCAGAATCATTTTCATCTGCGAACATTCCACTGTGGGGGTATGAATTGAGTTTTTAGTACTGCATTAAACAATTGTGTCAAGAATTGTATGCCTTCGTGGGGTAAATTTTTATACTCAGTTGAGCAGAGCTCACAGAGTATATTAACTTTGATTGGATAACGGTTGGTTGTACAGGTATAAAGGAATCGAGATAGATATAGACTTCCATATATCAAAATAATCAGGATCGAAAAAAAATTTGATTGAGCCATGTCCGTCTGTCCGTTAACACGATAACTTGAGTAAATTTTGAGTTATCTTGATGAAATTTGGTATGTAGGTTCCTGAGCACTCATCTCAGATCGCTGTTTAAAATGAACAATATCGGAATATAACCACGCCCACTTTTTCGATATCGACAATTTCGAAAAATCGAAAAAGTGCGATAATTCATTACCAAAGACGAATAAAGCGATGAAACTTGGTAGCAGTAATTTGGCAGTCGTTGAAGATATCATGATGATATTTGGCAGGGACGTTACTCCTATTACTATACGACCACGCCCACTTAAAAAAAAAAAATTGTTTTTAAGTCAAATTTTAACAAAAAATTTAATATCTTTACAGTATATAAGTAAATTATGTCAACATTCAACTCCAGTAATGATATGGTGCAACAAAATGCAAAAACAAAAGACAATTTCAAAATAGGAGTGGCTCCGCCCTTTTTCATTTAATTTGTCTAGGATACTTTTAATGCCATAAGTCGAACAAAAATTTACCAATCCTTGTGAAATTTGGTAGGGGCTTAGATTCTGGGACAGTAACTTATTTCTGTGAAAAAGAGCGAAATCGGTTGAAGCCACGCCCAGTTTTTATACACAGTCGACCGCCTGTCCTTCCGCTCGGGCGTTAACACGATAACTTGAGCAAAAATCGATATATCTTTACTAAACTCAGTTCACGCACTTATCTAAACTCACTTTGTATAGGTATAAAAAATGGCCGAAATCCGACTATGACCACGCCCACTTTTTCGATATCGAAAATTACCAAAAATGAAAAAAATGCCATAATTCTATACCAAATACGAAAAAAGGGATGAAACATGGTATTTGGATTGGTTTATTGACGCAAAATATAACTTTAGAAAAAAACTTTGTAAAATGGGTGTGACACCTACCATATTAAGTAGAATGAAATGAAAAGTTCTGCAGGGCGAAATAAAAACCCTTGAAATCTTGGCAGGAATACTGTTCGTGGTATTATATATATAAATAAATTAGCGGTATCCAACAGATGATGTTCTGGGTCACCCTGGTCCACATTTTGGTCGATATCTGGAAAACGCCTTCACATATACAACTACCACCACTCCCTTTTAAAAGACTCATTAATACCTTTCGTTTGATACCCATATTGTACAAACGCATTCTAGAGTCACCCCTGGTCCACCTTTATGGCGATATCTCGAAAAGGCGTCCACCTATACAACTAAGGTCCACTCCCTTTTAAAATGCTCATTAACCCCTTTAATTTGATACCCATATCGTACAAACACATTCTAGATTCACCCATGGTCCACCTTTATGGCGATATCTCGAAAAGGCGTCCACCTATAGAACTAAGGCCCACTCCCTTTTAAAATACTCATTAACACCTTTCGTTTGATATCCATATTGTACAAACGCATTCTAGAGTCACCCCTGGTCCACCTTTATGCCGATATCTCGAAAAGGCGACCACCTATACAACTACCGCCACTCCCTTTAAAAACCCTCATTAATACCTTTAATTTGATACAAACACATTCTAGAGTCACCCCTGGTCCACCTTTATGGCGATATCTGGAAAAGGCGTTATCCTATAGAGCTAAGCCCCACGCCCTTTTAAAATACTCATTAACACCTTTCGTTTGATACCCATATTGTACTAACACATTCTAGAGTCACCCCTGGTCCACCTTAATGGCGATATCTCGAAAAGGCGTCCACCTATAGAACTAAGGCCCACTCCCTTTAAAATACTCATTAACACCTTTCGTTTGATACCCATATTGTACAAACGTATTCTAAAGTCACCCTGGTCCACCTTTATAGCGATATCCCTAAATGGCGTCCACCTATAGAACTATGACCCACTCCCTCATAAAATACTCTTTAATACCTTTCATTTGATACACATGTCATACAAACACATTCCAGGATTACCCTCGGTTCATTTTCCTACATGGTTATTTTCCCTTATGTTGTCACCATAGCTCTCAACGGAGTATGTAATGTTCGGTTACAGCCGATCTTAACCTTCCTTACTTGTTTAGAATAGTGCCATTGATAAGGTCGTAGCCCTGAGCTTTTTTTGGCTTGAGTTTTGCAATTAGGGTTTTTACCTCCGATATTGAGAATTTTTTTATGGGTGGGTCCATTTGATATGGATGACCTAAGGTAGTTTCCACTTCCTTAGTTATTCTTAGTGGGCGTTCAATATCATACGGCGTGAATACTAGTTTTAGGTGGCGTGCGAAAGTATTTGCTTTTTCAACATCACTTTTTGCCCATTCGTTATTCTCCATTCGTATAGGTGCATTTGAGATAATTGGCTTCTTAAGCTTGCTTGTCGCTTTCCAAAGGGAGTAATCAGTTGCAGTTGTTGCATGAATCTTACTGAGGTATTGTTGAATTTCTCTGTTGCGCTCCATATTAAGGATGGATTTAAGTTCATTAGTTAATGCATTTAACCGTTCCTTGTCATCAGGATGCCGGGTTTGCTGCCATCTGTTCCGTGCGATGCGCTTTTCTTTAAGCTTGGCTTTTACTTCGTGGGTAACGCCCATGGTTTTTTGCCTGCCGAGGGTGGGAGATGAGTTCCATGCAGCTTGTTGGATACACCTGGTAAAGTGTTCAACTGCTTCAGCCATATCTTCGTCGGAATTCAGCAATAGTTTTAAGTCAAGATTGGACGAGATCATAGATCGGAAGTACTCCCAATCAGTCTTCCGATTATAGAGGCTACAATGATTAGCTGTGGGTGTGAGATTTTTATCAATTGTTACCAATATTGGGGAGTGGTCAGAAGAAAATTCAAAGCACGATTTGCAAGGTATTTCTGAAGAAGATATGCCTTTTACCACACAGAAGTCGATCAATTCGGGTAGTTTATTTTTATCTGAGGGCTCATATGTGGGTATTCCAGTAGAGAATGGAGTTAGTTTGAGGCGGCTAATAGCCTAGTTGCCTTCCTTTAGAGGTGATAAGGCGAGAGCCCCAAAAGGTGTGTTTTGCGTTGTAATCACCGCCAACTAAGAATCGATTTCCAAGAGTTTTAAAGAAATGTTCATACTCTTCCGCAGTGGTAGCGTGTTTGGGTGGGCTATAGAGACCTGAGAGCTTAATTGGGCCATTGGAGTCTTCGACAGTAACATTAGTGGCTTGGATAGCATTCGTGCGGTACGAGTTTATATTACAATGCTTATTACTGCTCCTTATTAGTATACCTGATCCAGCATGTACTTTGTTATCTGGGTGTTTTGTTTGATAAAACTTATGTTTGGGAACATCAAAGTAGCTTTTATCAGTGAAATGGGTTTCAGATATGAGAAGTATGTCTATATTGTGGGTCTGGAGTAATGCCTTTATTTCAAGTAAATGCATGGAAAGGACATTGGCATTCCAGATAATGATCTTTAAGACGCCGGGGGTGAACAGTTTTTAGTAGTAAGGGTGACAAGAAGTGTCATCATTGTTGTGATTTGCTGCTTGTTTCAATAGAGCGATCATTTCTCCCATTTCACTAGCATTTTGGGTTGGGGTAGATGCGCCTATGTTATTTGGGTTAGCATTGCTAGAGTTTGAGCTGGGTTGGGGCCCTTCTACGGCTTAAGCATACGATATCGTGTTGCTGGCTGGGTTGAATTGGCTTAAAGATGCACCTTGTTTCAGTTCTTCACCTTTGGGTTGGCTTGATTCTTCGTCTTCAAGGAAAATCTATTTTCCGTATCTGGGGCATTTACTTGGCACTTACCAAGCCAATATTTTTCGAGCTTGGCCTGTTTTCTTGACTCTGTACTCTTACGTGGGCTTTCGCGTTGGCGTTTAGAGGGTGGTACGTTCTTCCGCTCGTTGGCTGTTGGAGTCGGGCTAGTGACTTATTGGGTGGGTGGGACTTGTTGATGACTATAGAGTAGTTGCAATTGTTACTGGAGGAACTCTATCTGCTGCTCAACAATTCCGGCGCTCCCACCAGGGATTGTGGGATTTTTTGTAGCTCCGAGTTTTGTTGCTGTTGTGTTCGTGAGGTGAGCGGTTAAGATTGGGTCGGTTGGGTCAGCGGTAGCTTGTGTTGCTGTTGGCTGATTTGATGGGATGGGGTTTGCTGAGATAGCAGGGGTCCCTCCCTTAGGAGGAGTGCGGTTAAGTGGCATTCTCGCCACTCGCTATTCACTTATTTTATATTGGCTTATTCTTATACTATTATTATTATTTTATTTTTTTTTATTTTTTTTTTGCCTCGGTGCTACTCTGTGTAGCAGCGAGCCTCTCCGAGTGTAGGACTCCCTTTCTTTTCTTTCATGGGCTACCCACTAAAACCTAACCTCCCACGGCCCACGCATTTTCCGCACCTGGGACCGCGTTTAGCATAACTTCGGGTACGGAAGCGCGCTACGTGAGTTCTCTGGCTACTCTCACGTTATTGGGCTAAGCAACCACCTTGCCGTTTGGCGAGGAGAATATTCCTTGCATAATCTGCTGACCATGTCCCATCTGTCATTTCCGCAGGTCATTTTATGGATGACACTGCCCGCGGATAGGTCGTCTAGTGTTACTTCCACTCTTCTTCGTTGCTGTGCGAAGGGATCGCATTCGAAAAAGGTGTGCCGTACGTCGTCTATGAGCCAACGGTATAGGCAATTCGGATTTTCAACCTTGCCCATCCTGTGGAGGTATTCCAGAAAGTAGCCGTGGCCACTGAAAGATTGTGTCAGGTAGAAGTCGACCTCTCCATGTGGCCGTTCTAACCATGGCTCCAGCTCGGGAATCAGTTCCCTGGTCCACTTACCTGCAGTACTGCAGCTCCATTGCTGTTGCCAGCATCGGATAGAATGTTTTCGTGCCTGCGCGGCAGCAACATCTCTGCATACTTCTCCTCGGAGGTGGGAAATTGATTTCCTCTCCTCAGGGAGAAGATGTATCGATATGGTTCCCGCAATAACAAGAACTGCGTCTGCGGATACCGTGCCGTAAGCTAAGGCAATTCGTAGCGTCCGTCTGCGTTGGACAGAAGTAATAACTGCTCGATACTTTCGGAATTTCATTGCATCTGCCCAAATTTCTGCACCGCACAAGAGTATAGAATCCGAAGCGGAAGCAAGCAGCTTTCTTATACATGGCCTTGGCCCGCCTATGTTTGCCATTATTCAACTTAAGTATCCTATGGTCTGTGCAGTTTCCTCGCAGGCTCCTTGAAAGTGTTCCGAGAAAGTTAGCTTGCTATCTAGCCTGACCCCAAGGTATTTCGTGGAGCTGCGTGTCTGTACTTGTTGTTCTCCAACCATCATATTCATAGTGGTGGGAATTCGTCTCTTCGTGAAGATTACGATCTCAGTTTTCGCTGTCACGAGCTGAAGTCCACGGTCACTCATCCATCTATTTACACTACGCATTACTTGGTTTAATTTAAGCTGGGCCAGCTCGCAGTTCCGTGCTGTAATTACGGCAGCCACGTCGTATGCGAAAGCGACAAGAAAAGCACTTTCAGGTATGTGCAAGCGAAGGAGGCTGTCATACCAAGCATTCCAGAGGTCGGGACATAACACCGATCCCTGGTCTGCTCCGCCTGTTATCCTCACCTTTCTCTGACCTTCATTTGTTTCGTACGTGAACCAGCAATATTTTAGGTAGTCCCCTAATATGGCTAGTAGATAAGGAGGTACCTTGAAAGAGTGTTTTAGCGCATCGAGCATGTCGTCCCACCTGACAGAATTGAAGGCATTTTTCACGACCAGCGTGACCAGTAATACAACCGGCCTAGCTTGGTGGCACGGGGTTTCGGCTTTCCTAACCGCGTTTATAACCTCGGCTATGGCATCTATTTTGGAGTGACCTTTCCGGAACCCATGCTGCCGATGGGACAGACCTCTTCCATCTTCAATGGCTGCTATCAGCCGTTGTTTAAGGAGGCTTTCCACCATTTTCCCGGCCGTGTCGAGCATGCATAAGGGTCGAAAAGACGACGGGGAGTTCGAGTCTCCCTTGCCTTTCGGGATTAGCACGAGGTACGCTGTCTTCCACCTTGTTGGAAAGATCCTGGCTTCCAGGCATTTGTTATTATTATTATTTTTTTTTTTTTTTTGGTTACGTGGAAGGAGGAAATGCTTTATGTACTAACCGGGTTGTTAAGCCTCGGTGCTACTCTCTGTAGCAGCGAGCCTCTCCGAGTGTAGGACTCCCTTTCTTTTTCTTCATGGGCTACACACTAAAGCCTAACCTCCCACGGCCCACGCATTTTCCGCACCAGGGACCGCGTTTAACATAACTTCGGGTACGGAAGCGCGCTACGTGAGCTCTTTGGCTACTCTCACGTTATTGGGCTAAGCAACCATCTTGCCGTTTAGCGAGGAGAACATTCCTTGCATATCTGCTGACCATGTCCCATCTGTCATTTGCGCAGGTCATTTTATGGATGACACTGCCCGGGGATAGGTCGCCTAGTGTTACTTCCACTCTTCTTCGTTGCTGTGCGAAGTGATCGCATTCGAAAAAGGTGTGGCGTACGTCGTTTATGAGCCCACAGTATAAGCAATTCGGATTTTCAACCTTGCCCATCCTGTGGAGGTATTCCTGGAAGTAGCCGTGGCCACTTAAAAACTGTGTCAGGTAGAAGTCACCTCTCCATGTGGCCGTTCTAACCATGGCTCCAGCTCGGGAATCAAATCCCTGGTCCAATTGCCTGCAGTGCTGCAGCTCCATTGCTGTTGCCAGCGTCGGATAGAATCTTTTCGCGCCTGCGCGGCAGCAACATCTCTACGTACTTCTCCTCGGAGGTGGTAAATTGATTTCCTCTCCTCAGCGAGAAGATGTATCGGTATGGTTCCCGCAATAACAAGAACTGTGTCTGCGAATACCGTGCGGTAAGCTGAGGCAATTCGTAGCGCCCCTCTGCGTTGGACAGAAGTAATAGCTGCTCGATACTTTCGGAATTTCATTGCATCCGCCCAAAATTTCTGCATCGTACAAGAGTATAGAATCCGAAGCGGAAGCAAGGAGCTTTCTTATACATGGCCTTGGCCCGCCTGTGTTTGTCCTTAATCGGCTTAAGTATCCTATGGTCCGTGCAGTTTTCTCACAGGCTCCTTGAAAGTGTTCCGAGAAGGTTAGTTAGCTATCTAGCCTCACCCCAAGGTATTTCGTGGAGCTGCGTCTTTGTACTTGTTGTTCTCCAACCATCATATTCATAATGGTGGGAATTCGTCTCTTCGTGAGGATTACGATCTCAGTTTTCGCTGTCGCGAGCTGAAGTCCATGGTCACTCATCCATCTATTTACACTGCGCATTAAAAAAATTTAATTTAAGCTGCGCCAGCTCGCAGTTCCGTGCTGTAATTACGGCAGCCACGTCGTCTGCGAAAGCGACAAGAAAAAAACTTTCTGGCATGTGCAAACGAAGGAGGCTGTCATACGAAGCATTTCAGAGGTCGGGACCTAACACCGATCCCTGGGCTGGTCCGCCTGATATCCTCACCTTTCTCTGACCTTCATTTGTTTCGTACGTGAGCCAGCGATCTTTTAGGTAGTCCCTTAATATGGCTAGTAGATAAGGAGGTACCTTGAAAGATTGTTTCAGCGCATCGAGCATATCGTCCCACCTGAACGAATTGAAGGCATTTTTCACGTCCAGTGCGACCAGTAAGACAACCGGTCGAAAAGACGACGGGGAGTTCGGGTCTCCCTTGCCTTTCGGGATTAGCACGAGGTGCGCTGTCTTCCACCTTGTAGGAAAGATCCTGGCTTCCAGGCATTTGTTATACATGTGCAACAGCAACTCAGGACCGCTCTTAGCAGCCAGTCTTATTGCTTCAGCTGGTATCCCATCCGGTCTTGGCGCTTTACTGGGCTTCATTCTGTGTAGGGCCGCTTTTAGCTCACCTTCACTGAACGGCTGCACGTCGTGGCCTTCGTGAGTGACGTGGTCACCCTCTCTGCTTGTGCGGGTGAGGAACAGAGCATCTACTATACTTCGCATCTTTCCCTCATCCATCGTTTGGTTCGGTGGGCGGAATTTCCCCATACCAGCCTTCGCTTTCTGTGGCATACCCTGCGTAGTTCGGCGATTTCGCTACTCCACCAGTGCACTTGTTTTTTACCTCTCCTAGGCCCTTTTCGTGGCATTGAGGTCTTACATGCATTGTTCAGGCAACGCATGGTGGCTTCTACCGTAGCGTTTGCCGCTTCGGCACTTTCGACTATCTGTCGTGCGCTCGCTTGTACAACAGCGGAGAATTTTGCAGCGTCAACCTTAGAGGCGTCCCATTTTGTTTTCATACGGGGCGGTCTCCCTGTCCGACTTTGCCCTGAGTCATTAAGATGGAAGGTGATGTAGTTATGGCCACCACCCGTGAGATCCTCCATCACCCTCCATCCAGCCGCCTTTGACAGCAGGTTTTCCGATACTAATGTAATATCAGGGATAGAGTGTCCAAAGCGTGGTCGCCGATATGTCGGGGTCGTGCCGGTATTCAGAATGACCAATCCATTTCAGCCATTTCTAGCACTAGCCTTCCACTGGAGTTAGTCTGGGGCATTCCCCACTCAACAGTCCCAGCGTTGAAATCTCCAGCGACGACCACGTTACCGGTTTCATCACGCAAATCGTCTTCGAGTAGTTCTAGCTTATCTTTAAACCCTTGAATTGGATCGTTTGGAGACAGGTAGCAGCTCACTAGTGTGGTGTGCGCCACTGTTACGCATACGTAGCCGTTTCCGACAACACGGCTTCGTACGTGAGTGCCAGCGTCTAGGATCCAGATCGCAGCAGCACCTGTTAGGTCTACGTGCCAGTCACTCTTGACTCTATAAGGTTCGCTGATGATGGCATAGCTGGCTCCGTTTTCAAGAACCAGTTGGTCCAGCAGACTATCGGCTAACCTGCTTCGGTTCAGGTTGCCTTGGATGAACCTGGTCACTTGCGCGCCTGTTTGGTCTTTGCGGCAGCGAGTGCCTCCCGGAAGGTGCTGCATGCTCCAGAACCGAGGAGGTGGTCGAGCTTCTCTGACTGGCATAAACAGCACTTTGGAGTTTCCGTTCAGGCCGAGGCCTGGTGGCCACTCTGTCCGCACTTCCTGCAAGCACTGCTTCTATCAGGGCCTTTGCAGTCTGCTTTTTGGTGTCCGTAGCCTAGACACCTGAAGCATCGCTGCACGTCTACCCTTTGTCTAAGCCTGCATTGCATCCAGCCGATACAGATCTTGCCCTTGGCTAGTAAAAGGACGCCAACAGCTTCGTCCACTTCAATGGCTGCCATCTTCTGTTCACGCTGGTTTGCCGAGAAAATAGACACACGGACCTATCCCGTCATTTCCCCGCCAGCAGCTTTCCTAACAGCCTCGGCAACCTCTTCGGCGGTTGCCAGACAGTTCATGCCCAGTACCTCTATCCGCATTCGCCGTATAAGCTGCTTGGTTTCACCCGCTTCTCCAACAGCGCTTCCTATCGCTTGGATGAACGCTGATTTTTCGCCGCAACGTGCAGTTTCGATAAGTACACTCCCGGATTTGGTTTTTCGGACGGAGCGTATGACGGTCCCTGTATATTCAGGCCGAAGCTCGCCCGGATGGCTCCTACGACTTCGGCGTAGTTATTTCCCTGGGCTGGTCCAACTACCTCTCACCAACCCTATCTCCTTACCAATTCTCAAAAAATAGAGAAAGGTGTTCTTCATATCACATTAGAAATATCCAAGATTATATTATAACTTTAATTAATAATAAAGTAGTCAATTTTGAAAATTTAAGTTTCCCATTACAAATCACAGATATTGAAATATTTGAATCAAATAATCCAGATATTAATGTAAATGTGTTTGGTATAGAAGACAATTTGGTAGTAGGACCCTATTATTTAACAAAAGAAGAAAAATCACATCATGTTAATCTTATTTCTTTATACAGTGATGATTTCAATGAAAGCCATTATGTTTGGATAAAAAATTTAAGTAGATTAATGGGGCATCAAGTTACAAGCCATGAGCATAAATTTTATTTTTGCAATACATGTCTAATATATTTTGATAAGGAAGAAAAATTACTACCTCATAAAAAGCATCGTAGAAAAATTGTAACACGCAAGCCTGAGAATAAAATGCTAAAATTTGAAAATTTCAAAAAACAATTAGATGTACCACTTACTATATATGCAGATTTCGAATGTATTCTAAAACCAATAGATATTCAAAATTCTAGTAGGGCTCAATGTATACAAGAACATATTCCTAATGCTTATTGTTATTTTATTAAGTGCTCATATAATAACCAACTGAATCGTTTTAAATATATAGCGGTGTTGATGTTCTAAAACATTTTTTTTTAAGTATTTTCGATGATGTTTTAGATATTTATCACCTATATTTGAGTAAAATAGTTAGAATGCATCCATTAACTGCCAACCAATTTAGGCGTCAAAACGAGGATATATTTTGCTATATTTGTGGAATGGACCTGTTATTAAATGATACGGTAGCAGACCATTGCCATTTAACTGGTGAATATAGAGGTCCAGCACATAATAAATGTAATTTAGAATATCAGATATCAAATTTTATTCCAATATTTTTTCATAATTTATCTAAATATGATTGTTATTTATTTATTAAAGAGTTGTCATCTGTAGAGGGGGATATAAATATTATTCCCTTAAACAAAGAGTTGTATATTTCAATATCAAAGAGAATATATGTTAATAATAAAGATACCATTGAACTTAGGTTTTTAGATTCGTTTCGATCCATACCTTCTAGCTTAGACACTTTAGCTAAAAATTTAAATAATAATGATTTAGAAATAACAAAGGCTTATTTCCCCAACGATCATCACTTTGATTTAATGAAACGTAAGGTATTTTTCCATATGACTACTTAAATTCAGAAGAACGTCTCAACGAAACACAATTACCTGAGCGTTCACTTTTATTTAATAAATTATCAAATGAACCGTGTAGTATCGATGATTATCGGCATGCACAAAATGTTTGGACAACATTTAATTGTTCCAATTTATTAGATTATTTACTATTATATCTAAAAGTAGATGTGCTACTCCTCAGTGACATTTTTGAAAATTTTAGAAAATTATGTAAAGGAATTTATCGACTAGACCCTAGTCAATATTATACATCTCCAGGATTATCTTGGGACGCAATGCTCAAAATAACTAGAATATAATTCGAATTGTTTACTGATGAAAACATGCATAATTTTATAAAGTCGGGAACTAGGGGCGGGATTGTTCAATGTTGCAAACGGCGTTCAGTTGCTAACAATAAATATTTAAGTGATCACGATGAGACTAAGGCTTTAAATTATATAATTTATTTAGATGTTAATAATTTATATTGTAACGAAATTTACTTGCAAATCCTCTTATTTGCAATCCTCTGCTAAGTTCGAATCACTAAACTGTTGAATAAATAACTCCAATATTGAATAATGGAAAAATGGCCTTTATTAAAGTACTTCACAATAACACTTATACTTTGCTACTCGCTGGCTTAATAACCAAACTGATTGATAACTCAAATTAAACTCTACTATTGGCCGCCAGATCGCGTGCTTAATCAATAACTCATTGATTGCTCAACTCAAACTGAATTACTTCTTACTCGCTTGCCCCGCTTTTATAGTTTACGCTGCATACTTCTAGGCTCTTCGATTTTCAGAATTTACTAGTTGTTTCGGCTACAAAATCGCCAGCCACAACTACGTGCACAAATTATTGCTCTCTCTTGTGACAACTCAGATAACATATATGCATGTGTTTGCAGTTTACAGTCTCCCGCACACACATAAGCGTATAAGTAAATTCATCGGTGTGTGACATCTCATCTCTCGCTGCCGGGTATGTAAATGTTGCTCGTCGGAATGTGTACATATGTGTAGACGCAATTATTGATTCGTTTATGTAGATACATAATGATTGAATTATTGATGTGAATTCATGTCACTGCTTAGCATCGGCCTGGAGATGGCAGCACTCCTCAGTTTTGCTAATATTCGTAACACTGCCCTCCACCTAAGTCTGATCGTCCCGATCAGACAAATCTCCCAATCTAAACGCCGCTAGCATCTCCAAATGTACCACCCTTCTAATCCGTGGTTTCCCAGTGGTTTGTATGCGGTAGATGGTATCACTGATCTTCTTCACAACTTTGTACGGGCCTTCCCAACTGCACCGAAATTGGGCTGGAACACCTTTCCGCCGGTGAGGGTTGTTTAACAGTACCAAAAATTCACACCGGAAACCTTCCGAATTATTTTCCCTGTCGTACCTGTGTTCCATCTTACTACTCATTATTCTGGATCGTTCCCTCGCAATCTGTTTCTTGGCCAATGAAGAATTACTTCGCAGAGCTTGCGCTGGACGGATTTCCTTTGCATAATCAGTATCGTTCCGACGCTTCACAACAGTAGTGTGCCATGGCTTGAAAGCACCATTGCATTCTTTCTTGGTTTTAGTACGTCCGTTAGGGCTTTTCAATGCCAATGTTTCTCTCACAGGTAACTTCGGTTTTGATTTGTTTGGCCCATTTGTTCCATCAACCTTTACCTTTGAATTTCGTGGCCTTCGTCGAGTCTTCTCCACCAGTACCCGATTACTGCTGAACCCTTTTTCCAAACTAAAGTTAAGTGGCACATCTTGGTTCTCATAACGCATCACCCTTCTCTGCATATCGATCTTGATGTCATGGTCAACCAAGAAATCCACTCCCAATATAACTTCATCAACAATCTCCGCCACAACAAATTTGTGTAGGACCATGACCTTCCCAATCAATACTTCACATATCACTTCTCCCTGAACTTGGTTATACTCGCCAGTGATCGTACGCAACTTTGCTCCAGGTAACGGTTTTACTCTCCTGTTGACCAAGTCAGATCGGATCAAGGAATGAGATGCGCCCGTATCTACAGTCAGTATTCGTTCTTTGCCATCCACATTCCCTCTGACGGTAAGACTGCTTGATTTCCTTCCAATTTGCGACACAGATATCACAGGGCATTCAATAGCTGGATCTAGCTCTCTACCTCTTACTCGCTCTTGCTCATCTCCTCCAGCTTTGCGTTTACGGCCACCCACATTGTTGGAACTATTAAGACCAAGATCGCAATGACGTGCTATGTGACCGGACTTCCCGCATTTGAAGCATTTGATAACTTTTTCACTTCGCTTTTGCGATCCTTTCAGTGCCTCCAATATTGCGTCTACCCAATCTGGCCTTTCTATTTCCACACGGCGTGCTTTGTATGCTGGTTTACTCAATAGTGAGGCGGTTTCCTGAGTCAATGCATGTGATACCGTCTCTGCAAATGTTGGCTTTGGGTTTGCGTATGTGGCTCGCTTCATTTCGACGTCCCGTATGCCATTTATAAAGCTCTGAATTTTTACTCTTTCGGTGTATTCCACAGGTGCGTCGGCATTCGCCAAATGTGCAAGCCTTTCGACATCTGACGCAAACTCCTGAAAAGTCTCATTAGCTTTTTGGTAGCGGTTTTGCAACTCTATTTGGTGTATCTGCTTCCTGTGTTCGCTTCCGTATCGCCTCTCTAGAGCGCTCATCAATGTTTCGTAGTTGTTCCGCTCTCCCTCGGGAATAGTCTGTAGGATTTCAGCAGCAGATCCTTTCAATGCCACGAATAGTGCAGCAACTTTATCTTCCGGACTCCAGTTGTTCACTGCTGCGGTCTTCTCAAACTGAATCTTAAACACCTGGAAAGGAACAGAGCCGTCAAAAGTTGGAGTTTTTACCTTCGTATTGCTTGCTAAAACAAATGGGCGAATTAGTTGCAATTCCTGTATACGACCTCTCAAAGCATCCACCTCTGCCTCGAATTTTTCTTCAAACTGCGTTATTTTCTCGTCCATACGCGCTTCGAGTTTTGATGATATACGTGCCTCTTGCTCTTTCAGTTGTGTTTCCATCTTTGATGTAATCTGTGTCGACATTTCTGAAATACGTGTCTCATGTGATTCCAGCTGGGATGCCATATATGTCTTCTGCTCTTCCAGTTGAGATGACATTTGCGACGACATTTCGGATATACGTGTCTCCTGTGCTTCCATCTTGGATGTTATACGTGTCTCCTGCGATTCCAATTGTGATGACATATACGTTTTCTGTTCTTCTAGTTGTGATGACATATTTGTGGATATTTGTGATGAAATTTCTGTTATACGTGCCTCTTGCGCTTCCAGTTGGGATGCCAATTGCGACGACATTGATGCTACTGTCGATGTTTGTGCAGATATTGCAGCCAATATCATGTTCAAGTCTGTGCTCGTAACTGTCTGCGATGTTTCGTTTTTCTCTTCAATTTTTGTTGTTGTTTCGTCCCCATCAGTATAAAAGACAAACTCGTCCACATCAATTCCTTGCGACTCCATTACCTCTCGTAGCCGTGCTTGAAGTTCGATCTTATTGCCGGTTGTATTTAATCCACGGTTCTGCAACTCCTTTTTCATTTGCTGGATCTTCAATTCACTGAACTTTGCCATGTCCAAGTTGTATTCCCAATCTTCGGAATTTATTCAACAATCCCACTTCTGACACCAATTGTAACGAAATTTACTTGCAAATCCTCTTATTTGCAATCCTCTGCTAAGTTCGAATCACTAAACTGTTGAATAAATAACTCCAATATTGAATAATGGAAAAATGGCCTTTATTAAAGTACTTCACAATAACACTTATACTTTGCTACTCGCTGGCTTAATAACCAAACTGATTGATAACTCAAATTAAACTCTACTATTGGCCGCCAGATCGCGTGCTTAATCAATAACTCATTGATTGCTCAACTCAAACTGAATTACTTCTTACTCGCTTGCCCCGCTTTTATAGTTTACGCTGCATACTTCTAGGCTCTTCGATTTCCAGAATTTACTAGTTGTTTCGGCTACAAAATCGCCAGCCACAACTACGTGCACAAATTATTGCTCTCTCTTGTGACACCTCAGATAAGATATATGCATGTGTTTGTAGTTTACAGTCTCCCGCACACACATAAGCGTATAAGTAAATTCATCGGTGTGTGACATCTCATCTCTCGCTGCCTTGTATGTAAATGTTGCTCGTCGGAATGTGTACATATGTGTAGACGCAATTATTGATTCGTTTATGTAGATACATAATGATTGAATTATTGATGTGAATTCACGTCACTGCTTAGCATCGGCCTGGAGATGGCAGCACTCCTCAGTTTTGCTAATATTCGTAACAATATGGTTATGCTATGTCACAATATCTCCCTCATAATAATTTTGAATGGATGGAAAACGTAGAGGAATTTGACGCTTTTAGCATACCAGAAGATTCTTTAGTCGGATACATATTAGAAGTAGATTTCCATAGTCTAAGCAAATTTCCTAATAATTTAATAGCGATTCAATTGAAACAAGTGTCAACTCTGTTCAATAAACCGATACATATTTGTTTTACCGTATTAGAACTTTCTGAATTTAAAATGTATAGTTTTCATTATGATTATATCAAAGAGAAATATAAAAATAATATTGCTGTGAATTATATGGATACTGATTCATTCATATATGATATTCAAACTGATGACTTTTAGAATGATATTCGTGATGATATTTCAAAATTTTTCGATACATCCTCATATCCAAAGGAAAATATTTTTAATTTTCCACAGTTGAATAAGAAGGTATGATGAAGGATGAATGCAATGGGAAGTTAATAAAAGAGTTTATAGGTTTAAGAGCAAAAATGTATTCATTTAAAATTGATAACGATATAAATGAAACTAAAAAAAATAAGGAACTAAAAAAGTGTGTAACTTCTACATTGAGTTTAAGTGATTTTAGAAACGTCTGTTGGAAAATAAATTGTATAATACAGCAATTTATACATTGAGATCTAAATTACAAACGGTTTATACGCAAAATATTTATAAAGTAGCTCTAAGCAATATGGATGATAAGCGAATTGTACGAGAAAATCATATTGATACTTATGCTTATGGCATTTCGAAACCTTATAGTAGTACTTTACTGTGATACATTTAAGAAAAAAAAATAATAATAAACAATTTATATTTTATATAATTTATTTTTATTAAATAAAAATTTTAAACATAATTGACCACATATTACTGTGTTGTATTTTTCTTTCTGCTCATAATTGTAATGTATTGGTGGCTTCAGATAATTAACCAGTTCAATCGGTGGCTGTAAATTTCCAAAACTATCAAAATATTCTTTTTAGTTTTTTCTTAATACTTTCATCGTCTTAGCAAGATTTTCTAATACATTCATATGATTATTTGACATGATTTTAAACGAGCGATCGAAAAAAAATCTGTTACCTATCAGCTATGTATCTGATAAGTATCTGCTAAATCGGTAACCAATCAGTTGTGTATCTGATAAGAATCTGGTCTGATATCAATTTTACTTATTTTGAACTGTTATATATTAAACTTTACTCGGGGTTTGCTAACAAGGCCGCTGTAACCTTTAGTAATGTTACCGGTAATTTCCTTTTACATATTTGTTGTGAAGATCTCTTCTAATTATGAATCGATTTTGTTTTTGCAGATGGTAGGTTTTTATGTGTACATTAATCCACAAGTTGATTAAGTATATACACACATATATACAGCAAAACAATTTCGTTGCCTATATTTAGGCGCATCCGTTCTTTCGGTGTGTGTTCTGGCCGATCTATATCAATTAGGTGCATACGTATGACACCGCAAAACAACAACAAAACAATTTCGTTGCCTACATTTAGGCGCATCCGTTCTTTCGGTTTGTGTTCTGGCCGATCTATATCAATTAGGTGCATACGTATGACACCGCAAAACAACAACAAAACAATTTCGTTGCCTACATTTAGGCGCATCCGTTCAAAAACGCAAATGTGTGCATGTGTGTGTGTGTCCGTGTGTGGGTGTGTGAACTTTGTAAACCCAGAAAGAAATCGAGCGACTGATCAGATCAGTATAACATGCACACATTTGCGGTTTTGAACGGATGCGCCTAAATATAGGCAACCAAATTGTTTTGCTGTATATATGTGTGTCGGTGTGTATATACTTAATCAACTTGTGGATTAATATACACATAAAAACCTACCATCTGCAAAAACAGAATCGATTCAAAATTAGAAGAGATCTTCACTACAAATATGTACAAGGAAATTACCGGTAACATTATTAAAGGTTACAGTGGCCTTGCTAGCAAACCCCGAGACAAGTTTAATATATAACAGTTCAAAATAAGTAAAATTGATATCACACCAGATTCTTATCAGATACACAACTGTTAGGTAACAGATTTAGCACATTCTTATCAGATACACAGCTGACAGATAACAGATTTTTTCTATCGCTCGTTTAAAATCATGTCAAATAATCATATGACTGTATTAGCAAATCTTGCTAAGACCATGAAAGTATTAAGAAAAACTAAAAAGGATACTTTGATAGTTTTGGAAATTAACAGCCACCGATTGAACTGAATAATTATCTGAAGTCACCAATACATTACAATTATGAGCAGAAAGAAAAATACAACACAGTAATATGTCATCAATTATGTTTAAAATTTTTATTTAATAAAAATAAATTATATAAAATATAAATTGTTTATTATTTTTTTCTTAAATGTATTAAAGTAAAGTACTACTATAAGGTTTCGAAATGACCATAAGCATAAGTATCAATATGATTTTCTCGTACAATTCGCTTATCATCCATATTGCTTAGAGCTACTTTATAAATATTTTGCGTATAAACCGTTTGTAATTTAGATCTAAATGTATACGTTGATGTATTATACAATTTATTTTCCAACAGACATTTTCTAAAATCACTTAAACTCAATGTAGAAGTTACACACTTTTTTATTCCCTTAATTTTTTTAGTTTCATTTATATCGTTATCAATTTTAAATGAATACATTTTTGCTCTTAAACCTATGAACTCTTTTATTAACTTCCCATTACATTCATCCTTCACCATACCTAGAACCGTCTTATTCAACTCTGGAAAATTAAAAATATTTTCCTTTGGATATGACGATGTATCGAAAAATTTTGAAATATCATCACGAATATCATTCTAAAAGTCATCAGTTTGAATATCATATATGAATGCATCAGTATCCATATAATTCAAAGCAATATTGTTTTTATATTTCTCTTTGATATAATCATAATGAAACCTATACATTTTAAATTCAGAAAGTTCTAATACGGTAAAACAAATATGTATCGGTTTATTGTACAGAGTTGACACTTGTTTCAATTGAATCGCTATTAAATTATTAGGAAATTTGCTTAGACTATGGAAATCTATTTCTAATATGTATCCGACTAAAGAATCTTCTGGTATGCTAAAAACGTCAAACTCCTCTACATTTCAATCCATTCAAAATTATTATGAGGGAGATATTGTGACATAGCATAACCATATAAATTATTAACATCTAAATAAATTATATAGTTTGAAGCCTTAGTCTCATCGTGATCACTTAAATATTTATTGTTAGCAACTGAACGCCGTTTGCAACATTGAACAATCCCGCCCCTAGTTCCCTGCTTTATAAAATTGTGCATGTTTTCATCAGTAAACAATTCTAATTCTATTCTAGTTATTTTGAGCATTGCGTCCCAAGATAATCCTGGAGATGTATGATATTGACTAGGGTCTAGTCGATAAATTCCTTTACATAATTTTCTAAAATTTTCAAAAAGTCACTGAGGAGTAGCGCATCTACTTTTAGATATAATAATAAATAATCTAATAAATTGGAACAATTAAATGTTGTCCAAACATTTTGTGCATGCTGATAGTCATCGATAATACACGATTCATTTGATAATTTATTAAAGAAAAGTGAACGATCAGGTAATTGTGTTTCGTTGAGACGTTCTTCTGAATCTAAGTAGTCATATGCAAAAATAACTTTACGCGTCATTAAATCAAAGTGATGATCGTTGGGGAAATAAGCCTTTGTTATTTCTAAATCATTATTACTTAAATTTTTAGCTAAAGTGTCTAAGCTAGAAGGCATGAATCGAAAGGAATCTAAAAACCTAAGTTCAATGGTGTCTTTATTATTAACGTATATTCTCTTTGATATTGAAATATACAACTCTTGGTTTAAGGGAATAATATTTATATCCCCCTCTATAGATGACAACTCTTTAATAAATAAATGACAATCATATTTAGATAAATTATGAAAAAATATTGGAATAAAATTTGATATCTGATATTCTAAATTACATTTATTATGTGCTGGACCTCTATATTCACCAGTTAAATGGCAATGGTCTGCTACCCTATCATTTAATAAAAGTTCCATTCCACAAATATGGCAAAATATATCCTCGTTTTGTCGCCTAAGTTGATTGGCAGTTAATGGATGCATTCTAACTATTTTACTCAAATATAGGTGATAAATATCTAAAACATCATCAAAAGTACTTTTAAAAAAATGTTTTGGGGCATCAACACCGCTATATATTTTAAAACGATTCAGTTGGTTATTATATGAGCACTTAATAAAATAACAATAAGCATAAGGAATATGTTCTTGTACACATTGAGCCCTACTAGAATTTTGAATATCTATTGGTTTTAGAATGCATTCGAAATCTGCATATATAGTAAGTTGTACATCTAATTGTTTTTTGAAATTTTCAAATTTTAGCATTCTATTCTCAGGCATGCGTGTTACAATTTTTTACAATGCTTTTTATGAGGTAGTAATTTTTCTTCCTTATCAAAATGTATTAGACATGTATTGCAAAAATAAAATTTATGCTCATGGCTTGTAACTTGATGCCCCATTAATCTACTTAAATTTTTTATCCAAACATATTGGCTTTCATTGAAATCATCACTGTATAAAGAAATAAGATTTATATGATGTGATTTTTCTTCTTTTGTTAAATAATAGGGTCCTACTACCAAATTGTCATTTACACTAATATCTGGATTATTTGATTCAAATATTTCAATATCTTGTATTTGTAATGAGAAACTTAAATTTTCAAAATTGACTACTTTATTATTAATTAAAATTATAATAGAATCTTGGATATTTCTAATGTGATATGAAGAACACCTTTCTCTATTTTTTTAGGGTTGGTAAAGAAGTGAAATTATGGCCCACTTAAAGCAATATATATCATTTTTAACAATATTAATACAAGCTCTTTTATGTGCTATTACTTTTGGTAATGGTATATATAAGAGCCTCTAATTGGTTGGTATTTATTTATGTTTCTTCTAGATGAATAATTTCACTTAGACTTCAACCACTATCTCGCTCTTGAAATGTTTTCATTTTTATAATCAATTTACTAAACTTTTCCTTAATTATTTCCCCAACATTATTGTTCTCCATAAATGCTTCAGTCATTAGTGTTTGGTGTGATATTATAGCAAATTCTTCAATATTTTCTTTTATTTGAATATATTTACAAAGTAACTCAAAGTTAAGTTTGATGCTTTCATGCTTTTCTATAGATTTCTGTAAATGTGCAGATAGTTCGTTAAAATGTTTTTCAAAAAAATGTTCAACAATTAAATCATTGGGTTGATCGTTTTCCAAAACGTATGTCTCAATACGATTATTAAACATAGCGTTAATACATTTAACATTACTATTTACATTATACATACAATTCTTTTTATGCATATTTGTTCTCAAGTGTGCTGACCATACATTTTGTTTCACTTGAATTTTACATTGCTCGCAAAAAATGGGTGCTTTTTTTATAACTTGGTGTTTCATTGTAATATGTCTATCTAAATTTCTCTTCCGAGTATATATCTTTTCACAAGAACTACACGGATACATTTTTATGTTTTTATTGATTCGCTTTTTCGAGCTTTTTTCCTTTAAAATCGCTTTTAAATCCTTAAGAGCTTGATTCATAATGTGGAATATGCCTACAATAATCAACGGTGTTAAAGAAGTAACGATGTATAAGTATTAAAGTTTATTACTGTTTATTAGAAGTGATCCTGGTTAAACACGGCTGAAAATCCTTATAAAATGTTTATCTGTGAAATGTAGATGAGTGCTGAGCGGCTTTAAACAATTTACTAAATTTTTTTTACTCAAAAGATGTCCAACTTATATACATTGAGCCAAGTAGCCCTTATCTAAATGTATATATATATATGCTTTCATGTTTACGGCTAAGCGCTAAAGGTAAAAAGCTCTAAGCTTTTTCTTATACACCGCGGAATTGTTGAATGATCTTGAGAGGTGGTAAAAATTTCAGGTCAAGATAAATATAGACCTGATTTCATGCCTTCGGTCAGACTCCTCCCAGACTGGCCCGAAAGTAATGAACTGGTCCCATTTCTAAGACCAACTGACCCTGTTTTTAGGGTGAGATATGCACCGAGTTTTCTATACAAAATGTGGTCCAGAACATATATAAACACACTACTCATGTTAACTCTTATTTATGACGGAGAATATTAGTCATCGGAGCTGGGGACGGTTGGAATATATTGCCCACCTTTAGGCGTGGGTAAAAATATCTACATACCAAAATTGGCGCCAATCATGTATACGTATATATTTGTTTGTGTTTTCTTTTTTTTGGTTTTACTTTGTTTACCTTTCGATATGGAGTCTTATAACCGTATTGCGTAAACCAGCCTTCACGCACTCAATAAACCTCTGAGTGCAACTGACATCACTGTCAGCTGTTGCTGAATAGCAGTGGCAGTTGCACTCAGCAGGGCCAATTGATTCAGCAATGAAAAATGATGGCCGCTGAGGTGGGTTGAGAAAACGAATTAGATTAGAGTCGTGTGAGTGAACAAGAGTGGCGGTCGTGCTAATAGTAGATAAGAAAAGTAAAATTATTTATGAACTAAATTTATTAAAGAAGTAAATGTTTAAAATAAAAAAAAAACACTCTATTGTAAAATATAAAAACAACATTTAATTTATTTAAACAATGAACAGAAAAAGTATGTGTGGGTGTGTAGTGGCAGCGAGTGTGTGGGCAAAAACATATTTTTCATGGCGTCTAAGAGGCAGGCCCCTTAAAAACTTAAAATGCTAAAAACCTAAAAACAAATTAATTAAAAATGAATTAAACAAATCAAAATTTTGCGAAAGAATGAAAATTTAATTAACAAAAAATTTAAAAATCTAAAAAAAAAAATATAAAAAAAAAACCATAAAAATCCAAAAAAATACAAAACTTACAAAAACCCTACAAAAAATTTAATACCATTTAAAAATCTACAAAAAAATTACAAAATTTAAAAACCATTACAAAAATATAAAAATTGCAAAAATGTTAATATACAACAATTTAAGAAACCCATCTACAAAAAAATATAAAATTTAAAAACCATTATAAAAAAAATTGCAAAATATTTAAAAATCTCTACAAAAAAGTACAAAGTCAAAAAATTAAAAAAAATAAAATACAAGCATTTAAAACGGCTACACAAATATCACAAAATTTGAACTGAGGCAGTGTTGGTGGTGTATGACAGTGGCTAGTGAAAAAATTATTAGTTGGAAAAACAGGTAAAGAATATATAATACGTGTAATACAAAAACTAATTAAAAAACGGAAATAATAAGAAATGTTTGAAGTAATAATAAAAGAAACTAAAGCAGAAATAATACATAAATTAGAAACAATTGCATTTAAAACAACAACAACGATACACGCTTTGAAAATCTGTACCAAAAAACTTGGTGAGAAAAACGAAAAACGGCACTAGCCACGCCGCGACAATAATATGCTAAATAACGGAACATTATATCATATTGCAATTATACAAAACCACGCCAAGCCAGGTATAACGGTGTAAATACCACCACAAAACCACAAATATGCCATCCAACGGCTTATATAGACTAGCAGCAGCAGAAACCAGAAGCAGCGACAGAAATCGGGCAGTAGCCGAAGCCGAGCAGCATTAACAGCAGCAGCATAAAAAAGCGGAACCCATCAATATAATATGTATATATGTATAATTTGCTTTGAAAGTTGTATCTAACTTTGAAAAAAAAAAAAAAAATAGTTTAAACCGTTTATGAAATATATATATTGAATTTTTCTAAAACTTATATAACTAAAATATTACCTTTTCGACTTTTCATCATCATATGACTTACATACCAAAATTTACGAATTTTCTCTCTTTTGATAAACAAATTATAACAAATAAATTAAACATTTCTGAATACGAATATTGTATCACGATATATTGCTAAATAGGTGGAATATTTGAGGAGCTTCATATCAATCGCATAAGTGTTTTTCCGGAATTTTAACGTACATTTATTTCCCATGTGAATATCTATTTTGTTTCTAATTGTGAGAATTGCAAGACTAGCCTACCTAAGATGGTCAGTAAACATTTGTAATTTCACAAAATTTCTCGATAGCACTTATCGCGTTTTGCTATGGAGGCCCGCATTTATAAATCAGAGTTGGAAAAATTTATATTTTTGAGCAATCGTACATACTTACAAATATGAGTTTTTTTTTGTGAAATACGGTGCGTCCGTAAACAAACCTACATAAATTTGTTTTTGCATAAGGCGGTGGTTCCGTAAATAACCAAGAGATTTTTTTTGCGTAAACGGTGGTTCCGTGCAAAACCAATGAAACAATTTTTTTTAATCCCGGTGCGTCCGAGGACATTCATATTACAAGTTTGAAAAGATGCGGTGCGCCCATATCTATAAAAATAAAACCATACAATTTTAATAAAAACGGTGCGTCCGTAATAACACAAACACATTGAGATCTTTTAATAAAGCGGTGAGTCCGTTATCAACAGCCAAGTCCTTTTACCAAAATAAAATATTTTCCTTTGAAATCAAATTAAATTAAATTACTTTAATATAAATTCAGTTTATCATTAAATATTCAGTCTTTCATTAAATTGCCGGACAATTCTTTCAATTTCACACCAACATTCAATTCAATTTCAATTTCTGTTAAATTTTCGTAAGCAATTTCTACAAATTCGACTTTAATCAGTTTAAATATTTCTTCTTTGCTTCTTACTACATATGTTTCTTAGAAACAAAAAAGTAGTTCCCAGAATTTCAGAGCAAGACTCAGATTACGAAAATTCAGATTCTAATTCCAAAAATTCAGATTCCAATTCCAAAAATTTTAATTCCGAAAGTGCCGATTCCAAAAATATTGATTTTAAAAGCCCATTTTCCGAAAGCTCAACCACATATTCGCCCAGTACAATCAAAAACCTTGTTGTTAGACTTTCTTTGTCCGGAGAATTTCACGGATTTGAGGAATTGCCCGAAACACACATTTCAAATCCTCCTAATTCCGATACAAATATGGCAACTCCTGAGGAAAAAAGATCGTTTATCAGCATGTGTGCTGGTATTATGCGTAAAAATTATAGCGGCGAGCCCCTTGGTCTTGAATCTTTCATTAATAAAATTGAGTTAATCGAAGAATTTGTCGACGAAAATTTAACTGGCACTTGTATTTCATATATTAAATCCAAACTCGATGGTAAAGCTCGAGAAGCGATACCAACTCAAATACTTTCAGTTAATGATATAAAAATAGCACTACGTAACCGTATAGAACCCGACAACTCCAAAGTTGTGGCCGGAAAAATTGCGGCTTCGCAAGTTAATAATAATAATTACACCGATTTTGCATAACGCGTGGAGGAATTGTCTGATTCTTTGGAGCGTCCCTCATTATCGAAGGGATTACCCAGGCCAAAGCCCATGAAATTGCCATCGAGCAAACCGTTAACGTTTGCCGATTGAACGCAAAAACCAGTTTAGTCAAATCAATCCTCAACCAATTTTTCTGATTCCAAGGACGTAGTAGCTGAACTGATTGTAGAGCAATCAAATGAAATAAAAGAACGCCAAGTTTTAGCATTTAGGGCGCGGAACAATAACAATTTCAGAAATTTTCAAAGAAATAACCGAGGTCGAAACTTCCAAAATTAAAGTCGTAACTTTAACAATTATAGACAAAATAGACCATCTTTTAGTAACAGTAACTTCAACCGCGGCAATCAAAGGCAAAATTTCCGTTCCGGTGGCGGAAATCGGCATCAGTCTAATAATAATAATAATAGCAACAATAGTCGCACTAGCAATAATAACGGTTCTAACACTTCCAATAATAGAGGTAGAAATGCAAGTGTCCAGACTTTAAACAGGGAAGCCCCTCAGGAGCGAACACTGAGGTAGGACGAGACAAATTACTAACTGATTCAGCTCACAGAGTTTCTTCTAAAAACGTCTATTGTCTTAACTTAAATAATAATAATAATAGCAACAATAGTCGTACTAGCAATAATAACGGTTCTAACACTTCCAATAAAAGAGGTAGAAATGCAAGTGTCCGGACTTTAAACAGGGAAGCCCCTAAGGAGCGAACACTGAGGGAGGACGAGACAAATTACTAACTGATTCAGCTCACAGAGTTTCTTCTAAAAACGTCTACTGTCTTAGCTTAAATTATTCCGATTTTATACAAATAAATATTACTGGCTCTAACAAATTTTGTATATTTCTAGTCGATACACAAGCCGACATTTCGTTAATTAAATTTCTTCTCTTAATAAAAATTTGTCAATTAATAACAGTGATACAATCAATATTACTGGAGTAACTACAGATACAGTTTCTACATTAGGTACTTTTACAACTAACTTACACTTTTGAAATTTTTATATCAAACATACGTTGCACGTGGTAGACAATGATTTCAACATTCCATCAGATGGAATACTTGGTAAGGATTTCCTAAAAACAAATAAATGCGATATCAGCTATGCAACAAATTGCATTTCCTTCTGGATAGGCAATGAAAAGATCGCACTTCCCATCCTTCACGGAATGGAAAGCGATACGTTTGTTACACCACCTCGTTGCGAAGTTTATAGAATTTTCGCCTTGGAGAAAGACTCAGAACCACTTTTCGTGGATTCTCAAGAGATGTCTGACGGTGTTTTCACAGCGAAATGTATAGTTGATACTAGTAATCGGATCACTAAAGTAATAAACACCACAAATACCGTAAAATACGTAAATAACTGCAACATCCAAACAGAAAAACTTTCTAATTATCACGTTTATAAAATCAATAACCCAGTAAAACAAGATAGTCGCATCAAAGAACTTAAAAGCATTTTAGAAAACCAAATACCTAATTATGCTGAAAATAAACTTATTAACTTATGTTTACAATGGATAACCTTGGCCGTGCGAAATTCTTTTCTACTTTAGATCTTTTTTCAGGTTTTCACCAAATTCCACTTCACAAAGATTCAAGAGACATAACATCTTTTAGTACTGACCGCGGAGCTTTTCGTTGGAAGGTGTTACCATTTGGTCTAAACGTGGCTCCAAATTCATTTTCAAGAATGATGTCAATTGCATTTTCTAGTATTTCACCCAACCAAGCCTTTATGTATGTAGACGATATAATAGTAATTGGATGTAGCGAAGCACATCATCTCAATAATCTAAAAAAAAGTTTTCGAGACATGTAGGAAGTTCAACTTGCGACTTAGCCCAAAAAAATGTAATTTTCTTCGACCTGAAGTAACTTTCTTAGGGCATAAATGCTCAGCAAATGGGTTGCTACCAGACGATTCAAAAATTTAAGCAATTAAAAGGTATCCTAAGCCAAGCGATAAAGACGCTGTCCGAAGATTCGTGGGATTTGCAAATTATTATAGGAGATTCATTCCAAATTTTGCTCGTTAGCAGCTCCATTAAATCGTTTGAGTAGAAAAAAGGTTGAATTTAATTGGGATACGGCATGTGAGTTAGCTTTCGAAAAACTAAGAAAAAGTCTGATTTCTCCAAAACTATTACAATATACAGATTCCACCAAAGAATTTTTAATTACGGTTGATGCTTCAAAGTTAGGTTGTGGTGCGATACTGAGTCAAAATCATAATGGTAACGACTTGCCAATTTGTTTTGCTTCAAAATCCTTTAGCAAATCGGAACAAAACAAAGCAATAATAGAATTAGAACTTTTGGCGATATATTTTGCAATAAAGCAATTTCGTGCATATGTCTATGGCACTCACTTCAAAGTTAAATCAGATCATCGTCCACTAGTTTATCTATTTAATATTAAAGATCCGTCGTCGAAACTTTCCAGAATCCGTTTGGAATTGTCCGAATATAAATTTACCATAGAATATATTAAAGGAAAATCTAACGTAGGTGCAGACGCATTATTGCGAATTTCAATTCAAGAACTTAAAAATTCCAATAATAAATTTTTAGCGGTACAGACGAGGTCTATGACGAAACGTCACGAACAACTACAACAATCGGCTGAAGACATAAACGAAGAAAATGTCAAATTACAGGTATTCGACAAATTTTCATATAATTTTTCCAAGAAAATACATAGGATAAAAAGCCCAATTTGTCATGACAACGATAATGATAAAATCAATTTAAAAATATATGCGCATTTAAAACATAAAAAACTCGAGTTACTTAATATTGTGTGTACTAACAAAATTATGCAATTAGATGAATTACTTTTGAAACTTGAAAAAGAAGCTGGTAAACACAGTATTAAGCAAGCAGAATGGCAAAAAGATGATCAAATATTTAAATATTTTTCTATTTCAAATTTTAAAAGTACAGGGATTTCAATTTTAAAAAATTTACAAATACTATTAATAGAACCTGTCGAAACAGTTACGGAAAACGACAATAAACTTAAACTAATGGAAATTTACCACAATGACCCGATATCAGGTGGTTGCTGCGGAAATAAAAAGCTTTACGCAAAAATACGTACAAAATATTATTGGAAAGGTATGACCCGTGATATTGCCACATACGTCAAAAATTGCAAAAAGTGCCTTTTGAATAAAATCAAGCCAAAAACCAAAGAAAATTTGTTGCTTACACCAACACCCTGCAAACCTTTCGATGTCGTAGTTATAGATACAATAGGACCTTTGCCTGAGTCGAATAATGGAATAGGTTCGCGGTTACCATTATGTGCGACTTAAGCAAATACCTAGTTACAATATCAATCCCTGATAAGACAGCAAAAATAATTGCAACTGCCATTTTTGAAGGCTTCATCCTCATTTATGGCATAATGAAATCAATTAAAACCGATTTAGGAACCGAATATAAAAATGAAGTTTTCTCTGAATTAACTAAACCCCTAAAAATCGAACATAATTTTTCTACTGCTTACCATCATGAAACCCTAGGTACAATTGAAAGAAATCATCGGGTGTTTAATGAATATTTACGGGCTTTTCTAAATGATAACTTCCCCGAATGGGACGTTTATTTGAAATATTTTACATTTTTGCATAATACAACTTCTAGTACAGTTTTTGATAATGGATTTACTCCATACGAATTAGTATTCGGTAGAAATGTTACCTTACCAAATGAAGTTCAAAAGGAACAAATCGATCCAATTTACAATGTTGAAAATTATGCAAAAGAACTAAAATATAGACTACAAAAAAACACATAAAATAGCAAAAGATTTAATTAATAAACATAAAATTAAACATAAGGATCTATATGATAAGAGTGCGCGTCCATTAGCTATTAATATAAACGATAAGGTAGTAGTACAAAAAGAACCTAGAAATAAACACGAAAGTATTTATCAAGGACCATATATAGTCACAAAAATTGATGGAGTTAATGTCACGGTTTTAGATAAAATGAATCAAAAGGAAAAAACCGTTCACAAAAACCGAATCAATAAGGTAAATTAGAATTTTTTTTTCTCATACAAATTTACAAACTAACTTGTACATAATGTTAAATTTTCATTACTCTGTTATTGAAGCATGAAATCTCAAATTAAAATTTATATTAATATACAAAAACAAAAATTTCAATTGGCATGTAAATAAAACCAAATATTAATAAGCACGCACTATTTGTAATAAATATATATAATACATTAATTTAATGCAATAGAAATTAGAAAACTATTTACACATAAGTAATTGAACTCATATTATAATATTAACAAAATTTCACATGTAAAAAGAAAAAAAATTGTTCTGATTGAACGAATGGAAAAAGGGGAGGAACGCCCTAATATCATACATTCATTCAATCAAAACAATTTAAATCATGAGAGCAAGAAGAATATGACAAATCTGATCAACTTGTCAGACTCTTCTTTTTCTAAGGAAGGGTGGTATAACCGCACTGCGTAAACCAGCCTTCACGCACTGAATACACCTCTGAGTGCAACTCGCATCACTGTCAGCTGTTGCTGAACAGCAGTGGCAATTGCACTCAGCAGGGCCAATTGATTCAGCAATGAAAAATTATGGCCGCTGAGGTGGGTTGAGAAAACGAATTATATTAGAGTCGTGTGAGTGAACAAGATTGGCGGTCGTGCTAATAGTAGATAAGGAAAGTGAAATTATTTATGAACTAATTTTATTAAAGAAGTAAATATTTAAAATAAAAAGAAACACTCTATTGAAAATATATAAACAATATTTTATTTATTTAAACAATAAACAGAAAAAGTAAGTGTGGTGTTTAAGCCACCTCCAACAATATTCAGACGGCGGCGAAAATCCTATGCGCAGCCGTGCGCGGCGAGTGGAAAGGCGCCAACACGCATTGACTACAATCGTCATCCACAATAATTGCAACGAACCAGTCTTGCACTATCAATCGGCAACCGCGGACGCGATCCTTTTGCATACATTTTTTATACATATATAGAGTTACTGGTATTTGAAGTTACCAATTTGTAAAAAGTGAATTGTGTGAAAGTTTGCATTTTTTCAATAATAATATTAAGGGAAATTATAACGTTTCCGGAAAAAACTAAAAAATATAAACATCTTTTTATTTGTGCGTTTGAGTGAAGCAGTTCTCAATTCAAGGCCTCTAACCTCACTATCCGAGGACCCAGCTGACTTCACAGCGCTCACTCCGGGTCACTTCCTTCGAGGTGCACCGCTATTAGCCATTCCTGAGCCAAACGCGGAAGACCTCTCCTGAATAAATCGATGGGAAAAACTCAAATCGCTTCATCACCAATTTAGTCGACGCTGGAAAGAGGATTATCTGAAGAATCTTCAGAAGCGCTATAAATGGCAAACGCCACAGCGAAATCCTCAACCAGGCGACCTCGTCGTAATTAAAGAAGAATCACTCCCACCCACCGAGTGGCGTCTGGGATGAATCGAGAACGTTCGCCTCGGACCTGACAACCATGTTCGGGTTGTAGAGGGTCGCACCCAAAATGGGCTTGTCATGCGCCCCTTAGTTAAACTGTGCTTTCTTCCAATGGATCACTCTTCGAGCACAGCGCTCTAACTTATATACGTTTCCCCTGTATAATTAAATTTCCGTATCATCCGCTGTATCCAACTACTTCTCGTTTCTCTCTCTGCACTTGTACTTTCAGGACGACACCATCATGGCATCTCGACCAGCATGTCCACTGGCTCCCACGGCAGAGACCGACAACTGCCTTCAGTGTCGGCTCTGCCACAGCTACCACGCACTGCGGACCTGCCCGGCTTTTGAGGCGATGCGGCCACCGCAGCGTGAAACAGTGGCCAGGGCCCAGGGTTACTGTTACAATTGCCTAGCCCTCACACATACAACGGGTGAATGCCACTCCCGAGGGTCGTGCAAAATTTGCGGCCTGGCGCATCACATCCTCCTACACGAAGGGCCGAAAGGACGACGAGGGCAGCACAAAGCCCCAACATTAAAAAAAGGGGGAGTACCACGGAAACCGGCATCACCGAAGAAGAAGAGAGAGAAGAAGTCCACCTGCGCCTGTAGGGCACAAAAGGCGCACCCGGCAACCAAACCCGCGGCAACGGCGCAACACCAGCCGCGCCTTAGATACGACCATCCGCGCCCTGCAGGAACTGCAGAAGGTGCTCACTAGCACCTCCCTGCAGGGCGGGCAGGATGTTTAAGCCGCCTCCAACAATATTCAGACGGCGGCGAAAATGCTATTCGCAGCCGTGCGCGGCGAGTGTAAAGGCGCCAACACGCATTCACTACAATCGTCATCCACAATAATTGCAACGAAACAGTCTTGCACTATCAATCGGCAACCGCGCACGCGATCCTTTTGAATACATTTTTTATACATATATAGAGTTATTGGTATTTGAAGTTACCCATTTGTAAAAAGTGAATTGTGTGAAAGTTTGCATTTTTTTCAATAATAATATTAAAGGAAATTATAACGTTTTCGGAAAAAACTAAAAAATATAAACATGTGGGTAAAAACATTTTTTTCATGGTGTCTAAGATGAACACCTTAAAGTCTCACTTTTATTTTTATGTTTTATTTTTAAGCACTATTGTTTTTTGCCGTATTTTGTTTTCAGGGGGGAAATCACTTATTTCTTGTACTCAGAGGGTGACTTTTTTTGTTCTTATCTCTTTCAACCAATGGGTAATTTTATTTAAACTTACTTGGAAATTGAATGAAACCACGCTGGGGTTAGGACGCCGTTATAGCGAAAGTATTTGCTTTTTCAACATCACTTCTTGCCCATTCGTTATTCTCCATTCGTATAGGTGCATTTGAGATAATTGGCCTCTTAAGCTTGCTAGTCGCTTTCCAAAGGGAGTAATCAGTTGCAGTTGTTGCATTAGTATTACTGAGGTATTGTTGAATTTCTCTTTGCGCTCCATATTAGGGATGGATTTAAGTTCATTAGTTAATGCATTCAACCGTTTCTTGTCATCGGGATGCCGGGTTCGCTGCCAACTTTTCCGTGCGATGCGCTTTTCTTTAAGCTTGGCTTTTACTTCGTGGGTAACGCCCATAGTTTTTGGCCTACTGAGGGTGGGAGTTTAATTCCATGCAGCTTGTTGGATACACCTGGTAAAGTGTTCGACTGCTTCAGCCATATCTTCGTCGGATTTCAGCGATAGTTTTAAGTCAATATTAGACGATATCATAGATCGGAAGTACTCCCAATTAGTCTTCAGATTATAGAGGCTACAATGATTAGCTCTGGGTGTGAGATTTTTATCAATTGTTACCGATATTGGGGAGTGGTCAGAAGACAATTCAAAGCACGATTTGCAAATTATTTCTGAAGAAGATATGCCTTTTACCACACAGAAGTCGATCAAGTCGGGTAGTTTATTTTTATCTGAGGGCCAATATGCGGGTGTTCCAGTAGAGAATGGAGTTAGTTTAAGGCGGCTAATAGCCTGATATAGTTGCCTTCCTTTAGGGATGATAAGGCGAGAGCCCCAGAAGGTGTGTTCTGCGTTGTAATCACCGCCAACTAAGAATCGATTTCCAAGAGTTTTAAAGAAATGTTCATATTCTTCCGCAGTGATAACGTGTCTGGTTGGGCTATAGAGAGCTGAGAGCGTAATTGGGCCATTCGAGTCTTCGAGAGTAACATTAGTGGCTTGAATAGAATTCGTGCGGTACGAGTTTGTATTACACTGGTTAATACTGCTCCTTATTAGGATCCTGATCCAGAATGCTCTTTGTTATTTGGGTGTTTTGTGTGATAAAACTTATATTTGGGAACTTCAAAGTAGCTTTTATCAGTGAAGTAGGTCTCAGATATGAGAAGTATGTCTATATTGTGGGTCTGGAGTAATGCCTTTACTTCAGGTAAATGCTTGGACAGGCCATTGGGATTCCAGATTATGATCTTTAAGGGGCCGGGGGTGAACAGTTTTTAGTAGTGAGGGTGACAAGAAGTATCATCATTGTTTTGATTTGCTGCATAACTTGTTTCAATAGAGCGATCATTTCTCGCATTTCACTACCATTTTGGGTTGGGGTATATGCGTCTATGATATTTGGGTTAGCATTGCTAGAGTTTGAGCTGGGTTGGGGCCCTTCTAAGGCTTGAGCATACGATATAGTGTTGCTGGCTGGGTTGACTTGGCTTAAAGATGCCCTTGTTGTTTTGATTGATCTTTTCCATGTGAGCTAACAGTATTTGGGTGATTTTTTTTTCTTCAATGATGGGTATTTTATGTTTTTTAAGTTTGAGCTGGGTTGGAGCCCTTCTAAGGCTTGAGCGTACGATACAGTGATGCTGGTTGTATTGACTTGGATTGAGGATGCACCTTGTTGATTGAATTTCTCTTTTCCATGTAAGACAACAGTACTTGGGTGAGTTTTTTTCTTCAATGGTGGGTATTTTATGTCTTGTAATTTTTATAGACCGCGCATCCTTTGTAATTGGCTGGGTGATTACCTTCGCATCATCAGACTTGGATTTTCGACTACATTCTGCAGACAGCACATTTTATACATACCGGTTTTCGACGTCAATACGATTTCGTATGCCCATATTGCTGGCATTTAGCACATTGGGGTATTTCACGCTTTGGGTGTGGGCGCTCGAATTCAATTTTTGAATGTAACAGACTTTTAATTTCTTAATTCCCTTTATTGTTGGTGTCGGGCTTTAGCTCAATTATGAACATGGGTAGCGGCTTTTTGGTGATTATGTGCTTCAAGTTCCATATGTTAGTAATATAGTGGACAAAATGTTTAAGTGCGTCTACGATTTCTTTAGTATCTATATATTTTCAAGAACTGCTTTAAATGAACGTTCTTGTTTTGATTTATATGTAAAGAACTCGGTGTTTTTAGTTTTAATTGGGTCAGGATAGTTTTGTAGACATCGAGAGATGATGCCTGGAGTTTGACTTGGCCGTTACCTATTAGCTTTAGGTTGAAACGAGTTTGTGGAAATTTCTTGTAATAAACTCATAAGTGGATATATATTATTGACTTTTTCGACGAAAATCGGGGAAGGTTTCAGTTCTTTCTCTTTGCGTTGGCTTGGTTCTTCATCTTCAAGGATGGAAAATCTATTTTCCGTATCTGGGGCATTTACTTGTCGCATACCAAGCCAATATTGTTCGAGCTTGCCCTGTTTTTTTGACTCTGTACTCTTACCTGGGCTTTCGCGCTGGCGTTTAGAGGGTGGTACGTTCTTCCATTGGTTGGCTGTTGGAGTCGGGCTAGTGACTTTTTGGGTGGGTGGGACTTGGTGCTGACTATAGAGTAGTTGCAATTGTTGCTGGAGGAACTCTATCTGTTGCTCAACACTCCGGCGCTCCCAGCAGGGATTGTGGGAGTTTTTGTAGCTCCGAGTTTTGTTGCTGTTATGTTCGTGAAAGGTGAGCGGTTGAGATTGGGTCGGTTGGGTCAGCGGTAGCTTGTGTTGCTGTTGGCTGATTTGATGGGTTGGGGTTTGCTGAGATAGCAGGGATCCTCCTCCCTTAGGAGGAGTGCGGTTAAGTGGCATTCTCGCCACTCGCTATTCACTTGTTTTATATTGGCTTATTCTTATGTTATTAATATTATTATTATTTTTATTATTATTATTATTTTTATTATTATTATTATTTTTATTATTATTATTATTGTTATTATTATGCTACTATTATTTATTTATTTACTATTTTGTATTATATTTTAATTTATAAACGTTTATTAAGTTATGTGGAAATTTTTTATTTTTTTTATTTTTTGAGTATCCTGGCAACTCCTATTTATGAAGGAGAATATTAGTCATCAGAGCTTGTGACGGTTGGAATATATTGCCCACTTTTAGGCGTGGGTGAAAATATCTACATACCAAAATTGGCGCCAATTATGTATACGTATATATTTGTTTGTGTTTTCTTTTTTTGGTTTCACTTTGTTTATGTTTTCGATATGGAGTCCCACTTTTATTTTTATGTTTTATTTTTAAGCACTATTGTTTTTTCCGTGTTTTGTTTTCAGGGGGGAAATCACTTATTTCTTGTACCCAGAGGGTGCCTTTTTTTGTATTTATCTCACTAAGAGCTTTATTATTGTTTTCTTATGTTTGGACAGCACACACTTTAATTTTCACTTTACGCGAACAGGGTTGCTATATTACAATGATATGAAGTCTCCTTCTTCTCAGAAGAGGGACATATCTCTGGTGGTGGGACTTATAACCGGCCACATAGCAATCGGGCAGCATGCACACCGGCTGGGTGCTCCATTATGATTACTGAAGGAGCTGCAAAGATGAAAAGGAGATAGAAAGAGTCAGGCATTTTCTGTGCGACTGTCCTGCGCTTTGGCGCAAGAGGAAGGAATCTCTGGGATCTCCCTTCTTTGACGATCTTTGTGATCTGGCTAAGTTAGAACCTAAGAATTCCTGACATTCGCTGAATCGACCAGTTGGTTTGAGTAGGAGAGAGATCCACGTGATATCACAATGGGACCTTTTGGGCCTAAGTGTACTGGT
The DNA here is from genome assembly GCF_040869045.1 of Eurosta solidaginis. NCBI lineage: Eukaryota > Metazoa > Arthropoda > Insecta > Diptera > Tephritidae > Eurosta > Eurosta solidaginis. The sequence continues at coordinate 150,765,257 of NC_090324.1, read as the reverse complement.
GCTCGCACCGGTGGTCACTCTAACCTAACCTAACATCAGTACCACTATAGTTGTAGAATCCTCGTTGCTAAACTGGGGTAGAAAAAGAAAATTTAGTTCAGATCTTACCAAGATGCAAGCCCCTGGTTTCCCGTGTGGCACCACTCACCAACGTCAGTCCTGCCGCTTTCAGCCCGCATATCTTATGCCCTACTATCCAAGGCTCTTGGATAAGGGCTATATCAGCCGCCCTACTGGAAAACTGGAGCAGCAGCGTAGCAGATGCTGCTTTACAATGGTGGAGGTTGATTTGAAGGACCCGCATTAGGCTGAGCGCCGACCACCTCCACCACTTTCAAGTCGTCGTCTTCATCAGACATTGGCTCCTCTCCAGTGTAACCGCTAAGTCTGTACGGCGTCAGCGAGGAGATCGAAGACGCGTCCCCGCCCAACGTGTCATCCGTCGGACTGACCGTGTTTGGTTCTGCATCTTCCTCCTCGCTCTCCGCTTTTTTTGGCTCTATTTCCAGCACCGGAACATAGGCCGCCTTCAGGTCATTCGAATAGACCTTAATCTTCACGGCGTCGAGCCCGAATTTAATTGCGCCATCCGCACGCTCCAAAAAAGGCAGTGACTCCTTGTTGAGTAGGAGTATCGCCTGACGCGCCTTTTTGTACAATTCGGCTGACCTCTGGTCATCGCAGTCCACCAACTTGACTTGCCCCTGGTACCAACCCACCTCTTTGCAAGCACGCGGAGGTCCATGGTTCTCCCTTACCGAGGCGACTGAAAAACTGGCCATTTCGGTCCTTATCCAGTCCCATTTCTCTTTGAAGATCTGCTCCTTCTCAGGATTAGATTCAAAGACCCCCACAAGGATGCTACTTTTAGCAACCTCTGCGAAGGAGGGGCCTTTGACTCTAAGCCTTTTAGGAGTATGCTGCGCAACCTCCATCGAACGGTTGCACTTACCGGAAGCGTGTTCCTTCACCGGAGCAGACTTCTTAAAATCAGAGACGATGGTTTTCGCCCACTCAATTTCTGCCCGTAACTCCTCAACGTCCCTAGGCAACGCCATGCAGAACAGGTTGGGCGCGTTTGCCAACCTTTTCAGGATGCGTATAGCCACCTGCATATGCCTACTGCGCATCTGTGAGGGATGTGGTTTATCCTTCCTTTGGGTGAACGCCGTCGGCGTAGCAGGAGGCAAGCGGGCGGGATGTTCCCCAATGCAAACAGCTCCCCCGATAGCAAGCTGCCTACCGAGAGGGTTACCAGCAGAGGCAGCAGGTCCAGTCGTCGCCCCACATCTCCCTTAGAGGAAGTAATGGGCGATGTGCAAAACTCTGGCGCCGCCTGAAGCCTTTGCGCACCACGCGCAATAGCCACGCTGCGGTTGGCAGAGGAGCCCTGCATCGCACGAGCTCCCAGATTGATGGGTGTTACCCCTTCCGGCTTTTTGCGCGTTCCGGCCTCGTTACAATTTTTCTTATTTTTATTTTTAGAAAACTTCCATTTTTTAGACCCGCGTATTGCGGAGAACGGGTTCGTCCACCCCAGGCAGAGATCCGCTATACCTGGGGTAAGGCTAAAATTACAACTGGGTGTGGCCTGGTTCCCAAAGGGCTCCGTTAGCGACTGGGATATTTGAGAGGGCCCCCAGCCAGGCTGACCGGCACGGCAACGCATAACACCACTGGTCCGGCCCTCACCTTGAGACCACGTTCAAGAGCCACTTCCATATGCCGGAGCTATTAAGGAGCTAAGGCGCTAATGGCACTGATTCCTGAACTTAGCTAGCTATTACCAGCCGGCACCCTCTAGGAGGTTTCAGTCCAAGGATCTTCGCCAGCCTCTCTCGCATCATTTAATACTGTTTTAAATTATAAGGCAATCATTTCTAGGCTCGATCAAACCTATGCTGACAAAAGGCCATTATACGTAATGCAAAATTAACTAAGTATTTTGAGACAATATAATTTGTCTCTTGCAGAATCCTACAACAAGGTAGATAAGCAACTATCATTAATTGTCAATAAACAAATTATGACTCATAGTGGAAATAGTGATGTTATTGCAGCTCTTAATGATCGTGACAGGGAAAAGGCTTTGCGCGTCTTCATATCTGGGCATCGTCTACTCATGTGCGACATACTCGTTTCAGCAAGGCCGAAAGATCTTCCATCTGCTCTTGAAGTCGCACAAGAACTTCAAACGAATCATATGCGATATGACTTTGCGCAAGCATTTGCAATGGGTAACACATTAAAGCCTAACAAATCAAAAGCACCGCTGTCAAAATACCAACAAGATCCCTACTCTAATGTTACGCCTATGCCAAATCCTATGGAAGTGGATAATAGTTATTCCTTTTAAAAGACAACGTAATAATTCCACGTATCCAAATATACCACAGTAGCAGCATAGCAAAAATTTATCTAAGCCTTATATTTACACATATACGCAGAATCCAAATTCGAACCAGCAAGTGGCGTATAAAGGAGCTCGGGAACAAACGAATTCCTACCGGGTACCAATTCAAAAGGCTCAGAAAATTACCTTTATGCCAGCTGAATTAGAATATTTTTCAAATAATGACAACATAGGGTGTAAGGGTGAAGCGCGTGAAGGTGTCGAGTGTAGTGAATATGATCCACCCAATGGTTATCATAGTCGCGAAGAGGAAGATGCTATTGAAGATCAGTATGACGTAATACATTTTTTAAACTAAATCTGCTCCTGCCGTATATTACTAAAACAACTAGAAACGGACAGGAGCTTTGTATTTTAATTGATACAGGTACGTCGACAAATTATATAAAAAATTTTTCATTTCTCCAAGGTGTTAAACTTTTATAAAAGCCGTTCCGTTTAAAGTCTATTAATGGTACGAATATCATTAATATAAAATGCTTAATTAATATTTTGGACCATACCTCAACATTTTACTTACTTCCAAATTTAAATATGTTCGGCGGTATCATAGGGTATGAGTTTCTCAGGAAAATTAATGCAAATATCGTCACTGACAGAGGTTGTTTACCTTATCAGAATGGCACAGCTAAATTACAACATCTCTCCAGTGACCAGGTCAATTTAATAACAATAGAGACCGACTAGTTTTGAAGCTCAATTTCGTCAGATAATTAATATCAATGTAACCGCTTTTGCTGATCCAGATAGAGCGTTGCCATACAAGACCTCCGTGAAGCGAAGAATCCGTACAACTACTAGCGAACCAATATACAGTAAAAGTTATCCGTACCCTATTTCAGTGGCACCGTTTATTAACAAGGAAATTGAAACACTTCTCAAGGATGGCATTATTAGAAAGTCATGCTCTCCCTATAATTCATCAGTTCACGTGGTATTAAAAACAGACCTCGCTGAGAACGGAAAGGCGAAGTTGAGCATGGTGATAGACTTTAAGATGATCAATGAAAAGACTATCCCTGATCGATACTACCATAATTTTGGCTAATTAGGGAAAATCTAAATACTTCACTACTTTAGATCTTAAGTCAGGTTTTCACCAAATTATCATGTGTGAGGAGGATATGCAAAAAACGGCATTCAGCATTAATAATGGCAAGTACGAATTCTGTCGGTTGCGTTTTGGATTGAGAAATGCGCCCAGCATATTCCAAAGGGCAATAGACGATGTTTTACGAGAAGCCATAGGAAAATTTTGTCATATTTATGTGGACGACATAATTATTTATTCTCCCGATAAAGAGTGTCATTTAAGTGATAGATAAATTTCTTAAAAAACTAGAGAAAGCGGGGATGAGAGTATCACCTGAGTTTTTGGGTTTTTTAGTATCTGAAAGGGGTATTAAAGTTTATCCAGATAAAGTGCACGATATTATTAATTGCGAATCCCCTAAAACCCTTCGAGCATTGCGGTCGTTCCTTGGCCTATCTGGATACTATCGACGTTCTGTAAGGGACTATGCTGCTATAGTCAAACCTCTGACTGCATATCTTCGAGGTGAGAATGGGAATGTCGGTGTACATAGGTCAAAAAGCATAAAAATCGTTCTCAGCTGAGAAGCACTCCAAGCATTTGAAAAGATAAAACAGGTGCTAGCTTCCGACGACGTTTTACTACAATATCCGGATTATAGCCAACCATTTGAACTAACAACCGAGGCTTCGTCTTGTGCACTGGGTGCGGTTTTGTCCCAAAATGCTCGCCCAATCACCGTGACTTCACGAACACTATCACCTTGTGAACAAAAGTATACAATCAATGAACGTGAGCTGCTTGCGATTGTGTGGCACTTATACGGAATAAAAAACATCAATATTTTCACAGATCACCAGCCACTCATATTTGCCATGCCGGATAAGAATCCGAATGCAAAAATGAAAATATGGAAAGCCGTTATAGAAAAATGTTCACCTACATTTCACTACATACCTGGAAAAGATAACAAAGTTGCAGATGCGCTCTCCAGACAATACTGTCACAACTTGAATTCTACTGAGAAAGGCGAAAGTGTTCACAGTGAAGAGTCTTCAACTCATGTCATTAAATCTGTTAAATGTCCCATTAATCAGTTTAGAAATCAGATAGTGTTATCTGATTCAAACACATTCAGTAAAACCACGAAGATCCTTTTTCAAAAACTCGTTAGGCATACAATCTTTTTCGACAACACTGCAAACCTAATTCAGTGTCTCAAACAGGCATGCTTAACCAACGAACCGAATTAACGTTAATTTGACGTTTTTAACGTTAATAAACGAAACGAAATGACTTTGTTTCGTTTATTAACGTTAATTATCATAACGAAATGATATCGGTTCGTTGGTTAAGCATGCCTGGTCTCAAATGTGTTATTAACCCCAATGTTACCAACGGTATTCACTGTGACCTCCCGACTTTGGCATTAATACAAAATACCCTAAAGGTTAAGGCGTTAAATTTATCCATACCGAAATTCTCGGCATAGACTTCGTCAACAAACATAACCGTGCCTTGAAAATAGATTCCAGAGGAAACCACCTGATCCTGGAATAGGTTAAACTCCTATCCCTCATCTTCCAGGAGAAATCCTTCGCATGGATATTTTTATGACCAGTAAATACCATTTACTAACATGCGTTGATAAATTATCCAAATTTGCTATAGTTAAACCCATTACATTTAGAACTCAGTTGACATTAAATATGCCTTGTTGGATATTTTACCGACATTCAATAATACCAAAACAATCGTTCCTGACAATGAAAAAGCGTTTCATTCAGACCTAATTAAGAGCTTACTAAGAGACAATTTTCCTATCGAGCAATTTTTTATACCCACCCTCCACAGTGAAAACAATGGCCAGGTGGAACGGTTTCACTCCACCTAACTAGAAATATCGCGTTGCATAAAACAACAACAAAAAAATATAAGAAACGGTTGATTTAGTTTTGTTGGCGACATATAAGTATAATTGCAGTATCCACTCTGTCATCAATGCTAATCCAACCGATGTATTCCACAATTGCTCGACAGAGGAACTGGCCATAGGAAGACAATAGTTGATGGAAGCCCAACAAAGAATTTTGAGCAGAAATAACCTAGGAAAAAAATTAAAAAATTATCGCCTCGGGGAAAAGGTTTTTTTTAAAGCAAAACTAAAGACTTGGAGGTAAGCTAGATAGGATTTATGTTAAGAAGGTTATTGAAAAAGACCTAGGCACCAAATATTGATCGACGGAAAAAAATCCACAAGAGCAACCTTCGGTAAAGTAATTTTAACCGACGTGAAACTAATTATTTGAAAAAATGCAAGAAACGGCCATTGTTATTATAATATTCCACAAACCAAGGCATTTGACAAATTAGAGCATTTTTAGTAGATCATTAAAAACAACCGTACCTTGAATACGCTAGTCGCTCGATCGAAAGTATTTGATTGAATAAAGGTAAGTCGTTTTGCTATTAACTGAAAGGGAGGGATTTTTTATTTTACATAAAGTCTATTGATATTGAAGATTGCTCTATGTCGGAGCAAAGAGGTATAAAATAATAAAAATAATTCACACTGGAAACTGAAACTCTTTGAGATACTCGATTAAATTGCACGGCATTTAAAAACTTTTTCTGTACATTATCCCTACTGAAGAACATTGAGATTCTATACACTGCGTGAAATCATTGCTTGAAATATTAAAACATACTCCATACATACATACCTTACGCGACATTTAAATTCTTTACGCGACATTTAAATTCCAATATTATCACAAATGGTGCACAGCTGTTAATTAACAAAGTTATAAATAAAATAATAAAAAAGTGAAATTTCTAAAAATGTGAGGTATAACATAACCTTATTAAGGTTCAGTTGGTCTTATATATGACTATCAATAGAAATTTGACGCGGCCAACGATTTTATTTAATTGTCTGATCCACGTTCTAGATTTATGAGGAGTATGATGACTAGTACCTAGGACCTATCTAATTATTTTCTAGCTTTTAGTATTATTATTACTTCATGTAAGTATTGTTTTCAATAAAACCGTTTAACTTAACAATTTCTTTTTTATTATTTTTTTATTCAAGTTTTTAGTCTTTATTTAATTCCCTATTATTTCTCATTCTATTTAGTTCATTTAGTGACTCATTATTACAAGGACTCTTTCCTGACAATTTGTTACAATCTAAGTCATCAATACATAATCCTTCCAAAGACTTTACTCGACTCTGCGCCACGTATGCTTGTCCCTCCTCGAACTCCAAAATATTTTGATGTCACTTCTACCGGACTGTATGTAATAAAATAAAAAAAAATAAATGTAAGGCGCGATAACCTCCGAAGAGATCTAAGGCCGAGCTTCTCTTCCAATTTGCGTCGTGCTCCTGTTGATTTTCCCTACAAATTGGCCGGACGGGACCTATATGTTTATGCCGACTCCGAACGGCATCTGCAAGGCAGATGAGTTTTCACTGAGAGCTTTTCGTGACAGAAATACACCCGGAGCGCTTGCCAAACACTGCCGAGGGGCAACCCCGCTTAGAAAAATTTTCTTCTAATTTAAAATCCTTATTTCTAAAATTTTGATGTTGCTTTGCCCGGGGTGCGAACCCAGGGCATACGGTGTGGTAGGCGGAGCACGCTACCATCACACCACGGTGGCCGCCAAACTGTATGTAATATTTGTTCCAAATATGAGCCAAATTGGACATCATAGATCGATTTCTGTTCATGTATGTATTATGTGTTCCAAATATGGACCAAATCGGACCACAAATACGATTTTTTTTGAATATCTCGATCTTTGCACCACCTAGCGGCGATTTTTTTTCATAGGTCTCTTTCTATTATTGTATGTATTATGTGTTCCAAATATGAGCCATATCGGACCAAAAATACGATTTTTTTGAATATCTCGATCCTTGCACCACCTAGCGGCGATTTTTTTCATATGTCGCTTTCTATTCATGTGTGTATTATGTGTTCCAAATATGAACCAAATCGGACCACAAATACGATTTTTTGAAATATTTCGATCCATGCGCCTCCTATCGGAGTTTTTTTCTTATTATTGCATTGTCATCGTGTTCTGAACTACTTATGTTACAAGTTTCAAGCTTGTAGCCTATCGGGAAGTTACTTAAATTTCAAAAGCGAAATTTGTGCCGGCCAGCCAGCCTGTCAAGTCAAGCTAAATAAAACCGTTTAAGAAGAGTGTTGCCGTACAAAAAGCCTACCCCAAAGGCGGCCTTAAACTGTGACTGAAAAACTGCTCAGTAGTTTAACTGGTGTTTAAATTTGACTAGAGTTTAAGCAAACTTACTTTAAGCTTAGCTTAACCAACTACTGAAAAACCGGGCCTAACTAACGCATTTATACTATTCTAGATATTGTTATCGATTGCTTTGAGAGAAACAGGACAGGGGTTTTAAGAAAATTAATATTACAGTTTCGGAAAATAATGGAAAATAACTTCTTAATATTCATCAGCCAGTTATTGATATGCTATAATAATTGGTAAAAGTGAAAATCAAGAAGGACAATTAGACGACATAATCAATAATTCATCATAAAAAATACACTCCCCTTATGCAATAAATAATAATCTAGACTTATCTCGGCTCATTTTCGAAATGATTTCATCAGAAAAAATCCGCTACCTTATGCAATGAATAATAATCTAGACTTTTCGCGGCTCATTTTCGAAATGATTTCCATCAAATTTCTCATTTTTAACATGTATCTTATAATAAATACTTACTCGGGCATATGCAAATGACGATTTCAGATAATTGTATTGCTTAACACTTATATTGAATATGTATATATATATTGCAAATGACTTTTCTTTTCATATTTTCACGAATATATATACCAGAAGATTTAGTAACAAAGCATCGGGTAGTACGAGCTACTTATCAAAAACCAATTTTGGCAGATAAGGTTTCATCTATTATAGTTGGAGAAGTTAAAACGGCGAAGTACGTTGCTAGTGGATTCTACACCTCACGTATCGCATGTTGATTAACTTCCATTCGTTCTGGGATATATAAAAAGAGATGGAAAGCCTGTTGAAAGATTTCCGATGTTTATTGAAAATACAGGACACAAAGCTGAAGATTTGTTTATTGCTGTAAATTTCAGTTCTCGAGCTTCTGGATCTTAATATTGGAGATTGTCGAAGTCAGTCATACGACAACGCATCAGGAATTTATTCAGGTTTAGAGGCAAGAATCAAAGAAATCAATGATCTAGCAGAACACGCTCTTTGTGCAGAGCTTCTTTCTTTAATACAATCCCAAGCACTTAACACTTTTTTTACTGCATCTTAACACCGTTGGGAAATTCTACAGACTCATGCCAACAAAAAATTTGTCTGCAACAAGGTGGTCAGCTCATTAGGATGCAGTTAAAGTGCTTTATGAACAATACACTACAATAATTGAAACTTTAATCAGCATTGAAGAAAATGTCATTGAGAATGCGATCACAAGGCAAGAAGCGAGAGGTCTTCGAATTCAACTAGAGAAACTTGAAACAACATTTACGATGATCCTGTGGCATTTTTTACTTTCGCGGTTTAACGCTGTCAGCCAAAAATTACAGAAAGTTGATATAAGCATAGCTGAAGTGATTGATGTTTATCGTGGACTGATAAAAATGGTAGCTGATACACGAATGGAATTCGAAGTTTATGAAAGCAAAGCATTGGAACTCTAAGAGAGTCCCGAACACCAGACGACTGTTGTCAGAAGAAGACGAATAAAGTTACAGGCTGATGAATCATGAGATGGAGAGAGAATTCGTCAGGTAGACATAATTTTCGTGTCAACACTTTCAACGTCATTCTTGATGACCTAGATTCTGAACAGCGTAAAAAATGCGAAACCTACGAAAGGATTTCCAACAAATTCTCAGTTATCACCGATTTCGGCAACCTTAATTGTAATGGAATTCGTGAAAGGTCAGACAATTTGAAAAAAATTTATCCCTCAGACTTTGAATCTTCATTGGGTGACGAATTAGTGCACTTTCACGCGTATTGCCCCGAGAAACAGGTTAGAACGTAATTCACCATCCGACCTGTTGAAACTCTTGCGGAAAACAAATTATACACTGAGTTCCCAAACGGGGAGGTAGCATATCGAATATTTATGACATAAGCTGCGATATATATAGCGCCGAACGTTCATTCTAATGTTTGATGAGGATCAAAAACTTTTTTCGGTCAACTATGAGTGGAAATCGGCTTAATGACCTAGCCATGCGGTGCATGATGATATTGTAGACCGCAGTGTCCCGTATGGGTTGGTGTCGAAATTCTGTATGTACAAAATTCTAAAAACAAAATTCTGCTTTTTAAAATTCTGCTTTCTAAAATTCCGCTTTCAAAATTCTGTATTACAAAATGCTGTGTTAAAATATAATGTTAACAATTTTAAAGAGGTCATGTAATTATTTTGAAAAAGTGCGCCATGCACAGTAATTCTGCGTAGAACACCTTTCTGCATAGTAGAGGTTTACGCCGATCACTTAATCGGCGGCGGCGGCGTAGGTTCTATTATATACCGGCGGCGGCGGCGTTGGTGGCGCGCCGGCGTACGCCGGTGTTCTTACTTTAAAAAGCTTGACTTTTCCATTTAAAAAAATAATATTTAGGAAACGTTTTCTTTGTATGTATTTAAGGAAATCAACGTGTTGGACATATCGAAAGATCTGTGGTTTTTGCCTCAAGATCTCGCAGACCGTTCAAAAATGTTCAGGCGCAGCTCCTTGCGGAGAGATTGTCCCTCGTTCACTTACTCCAGAGAGGCTTCGAAACCAACCCCGGTCTTTGGAATTGGTACTGCTGCGTCTGCAGAAAAGAAATAGATATACATGAAATATGCACACTTTTGCCTGTATATCTCGTGCAAAGCGTAGTTTCACCTAGTGTTAACTCCTAATAATCGTCGCGAACACAATTTCTCTAAATCATTTGTGGCTCCATCACGGTCACGCACAAAGGCGACTTACAGTTGCTATTAATGGTCTATTAATTCTCATGGCTCTCGTGGCACAGGGCGCCTCCAGTTTTTTCGGCTGTTTTTAAGAGTTACAATTTCCGATGTGCGAACAGTAGCAATCCCGAACACCAGCCGCTACTACGCCTCCTGACCCTCACACCATATGCCAGCACAGAAGCTATAGGACTGCGACTTCGAACTCATACCTTCGTCGACGTCACTTTCCTAGAAGCTCTTTGCAAGAATGCTTTGCAACGGATGCTTTTGTCGCGTTATGCTGCCCAGCTACACCAGAGAAACACCTTGAAAGGTTAGGGAGTGACTATTCGGCCAAGGATGCCGCCCTCGAAATCATAAGCAGTCTAAGTGAATGTCATTGCGCAATGGGTGAAAATCGTATAATCCTCGGCGCATCTACATAATTAAAATTTTACAAGGACCCTGGATAAAATTTTTAAGATTTAGACCAAAGCTTGCAGAGGTTTGTGTTCACAACATTGATTTCAATAGTCTTCGTTAAATCAAAACGATATTTTTTTTGAAAGTCGACCGATTTTAACTTAAAAGATGTTAACTGCTGTTTTCCGGCCTTATGATATAAAAGCCCCTTATGGATGACAGCGAAGCTTCAGTTTTCAGACTAGTTCGACTGTCCACTACGTTAGGGTAGAAGCACACACGGTCATTAGTTCGACTGTCTTGGGAAAGCTTTTGCTTCACCACTTTGAAGAGTGTTCTGGCGAAGGACAAAGCCTCACCAGGTAAATAGTATATGTGCCTACGTATTCACATGTGTAAAAGGAGCCGTATCGTGTAGGTGATATTTAAACTTGATTGATAGGCTATAATCAATGTGATTCACTCCAAGGGACTAGTTTTGGATAGGGCCGCCAACTTTAGGACATGTGAAAGCGGGAGACTTGGGTGTTGAAGGATGAAGTGTGAAAATCAAAATTAACATTTCAGACGCTATTTTATAGTTTCGCAAATGAACAACAGATGTTTGAATGTAAGCCAAAGTGACTTTTCAAACCCTTATCATACGTACATATATCCTCAACTTAAGTATGAGGTAAGAATCATTTCAAAGGAGTGTTTAAGCCCTAGAACCTAGTAAAGGATTTGGCATCACTGATTTCACTTATTCTTTCAGCCAATCGCAATATAAAATTTAAAAAAATCGCCACCTTTTTGGGTAACAACTTGAGGACAATTTGAAAACATGTTCGCCTTGGATAATTTTATTTGAATTGATTGTTCATTATTATTAATTTTTTGAAAAAAATATCCAAAGTGAGCATATAAATTTATAATATAACTCTTCTTTTAGTGTTTTGTTTTAATAAGTCCGTGTTAAGCTAGCATTGAAAGTGCCTGTTTTTTTAAATAACTTTTGAAAACTTTGAAAGAGTTAAATTTCGCAATTAGTTTCTTATAACTGGCAGCGATGCGCATCCGTTGATACCACTTTCGACCATATCCGACCAATTTTTGACATGAACAATAAATGGCCTAAACAGTCTTCAACTAGTAGAAAATATAGTACCGCGCCTGACGCCGCCACCGCCGCCGCCGCGCCGATATTTTTCACATTTGGTGGCGGCGTGCGAAAAACGACCTAAATCGGCGGCGTATATCTCCACTGCATAGGCGGCCTTCGGCCGCGCTTATAAAACATAACCCTGGGCTACGCCACGCCAAGTCCGGGTGTGTGGTATAACAGTGGCTACCGCCACGGTGATGTCCTTCTGCGTAGTATACCCTTCTGCGTAGGCGGCCTTCGGCCGCACTTTAAGAAAATAACCTTTAGCCGATCCAACACCGGCTACGCCATGCCATGATTCCGGAATTTTGACTCCAGAATTAAACATGCAGAATTTTGAAAAAGCAGAATTTTAGAAAGCAGAATTTTAAAAAGCAGAATTTTAAAAAAGTAGAATTTTGTTCAAGCAGAATTTTTTTGCAATTTACAGAATTTTGTAATACAGAATAATGACACGCTCCCGTCCCGTATAGTACCCAATGAGTGTTCTTAGGTCCTCCCTGCTTATATTAATGAGTTTGGCTGATGTTTTCGTTGCCGGAAGTATAGTTTGGCCTGTCTTTGCCCTGGGCAGTCAATCCAGTGACGTCTGAATTGTTTAGTTTCCCAGTTACTTATAGTTTCCCTGGTGTGCGCTTTTGTAAGTCCACAAAAGGGCTCTGGACTATAGAATGCTCCTATAGCACCCTGCTTTGCTAGGTAATCTGCATGTACATTACCTACATGTCCCTGATGTCCGGGAACCCATCCTAACAAAGCCTTGTTCTTGGCTCCCAGGTCATTAAGGATTTCAGTGCAGCCATCTACTAGCTTAGATGTAACTGTGTAGGATTGCAAGGCACGCAAGGCCGTCTGGCTGCCCGACAAAATGTAGATGCTCTTCGATGTTCAACCTCTCCTCAGACGTTCTCTACCACAGGCTTCTATTGCATGGATTTCTGCCAGCTCCCGTTCTTCCGTCATCGAATTTCGGTCCATCCGTGAACCAGACCTCTGAGTCCGGGTCATTATAGGGATTCCCTGTTTCCCAGTGGGTCCTGCCCACAATGGACACTTCAAAGTTCCGTGAGATTTGAGCTTAGGGGACATTACGTCACGCAGTTGTAATGTGGGATTTCCTATGAATTTTCTTGTTACTTCCATATGCCCTGTCATGTTTCCTGGAATCAACTCCGAAATATTTGGAGGTCTTTGTGCGCTTAGTGTTGCCTCTTTCTCTATCAAAATAGGGAAGGGAGGTGTTCCCACTAAAGCACTAAGTGCATCAGCACCCGTTATGCCAATGCAAACTAGTCGATGCAGTTTTCTTAGTTTTCTGTTGCCGTTGCCGTTCTTTGCGTGGCTTTCTGCCACCAAACTATGGAAGCATAGGTGACTATTGGCCTTACAACAGTATTAAATGTCCAGTATACCATTTTTGGAGATATCCGCCATATTTTGCCGTAGAGTCGAGTACAGGCGCAGAAATCTCTCGTTGCTTTGTTTAGGATAGCATCCAAATGAGCATTCCACGTGAGAGTGTGACGTCTAGGTATTTTGCTTCCATTGATAATTGTATTTTTGTACCACTCAGGGATGGTTCTGTGATGGATGCTTTCCTTCTCCGGGTTATAAGCACTATGACAGTTTTGTTAGGATTGATAGACAATTCTTTGGTATCGCACCACCTCTCTATGATGCGAAGGGCTTGTTGCATGCGATCTGATATTGTTTCCTCGTGCATCCCTGTGATGCAAATAACTATGTCATCTGCGTTGTAATTAAACAATTATTTTTTTAAAAATGTGTTTTTGTTACACAAGAAAAAATTATGAAGTGAAAAGGTTTTTTTTTTTTCAAAAATCAACCCATTCAAATATTTCACAAAGAGTTCTTAAACTAAAAATATTAAAACAAATGGAATATCACATACCAAGTGGGTTACCACATAGCTACCCACTATGAAATTACATAAAAGTCAAAATAATAATAATTAATATGGCAATTCATTCGATTGAAAGACTGGCTTCAAACGGTCTATACAAATTTTTACAATTTTATCTTTAAGTGAAATTTTAAAGTATATTGGAAATCTTTCAATAACTTCATACGGTCCTGAGTATTTAAAATATAAAGATGATCGACCAGCATCAACACGAATTCAAATCTGTGTATATGTATACAAATCTGCGCTAATAAAAATGGTATTTCTGGAATGTGCCGAAGTTGAAATAGGTTGTAAATATTTCATAATTCTTTTTAAATTTGAAACGAAATCTGTAGGATCTCCAACTACTAGTTGTGGTTGAAAGAAATCTCCTGGTAGTGTACGGAAGCAGCGGCTTAACGGCGGTAGGATGGCAAGCGGCCAGTGGCTAGTGTAGCAGCGGCGGGACGGATGCCTCGGTTTAGCGGCGGTAGGGTGGCAGACGGCCAACGGTCGTCGTAGCAGCGACGTGACGGAGGCAGCAGCTTAACGGCGGTAGGACGGCGAACGACCGATGGTCGTCGTAGCAGCGGCGGGACGGATGCAGCGGCTTAACGGCGGTAGGATTGCAGACGGCCAACGGTCGTCGTAGCAGCGGCGTGACGGATGCAGCGGCTTAACGGCGGTAGGATGGCAAACGGCCAACGGTTGTCGTAGCAGCGGCGTGACGGATGCAGCGGCTTAACGGCGGTAGGATGGCGAAGGCCAACGGTTAGTGTGGCAGCGGCGGCACCAGCAAGGCGGGATGGGCACGGCGTTAGTATGGCGGACGGACAACGGTCGGCGTAGCACCGGCGGGATGGAAGCAGCGGCGGCACCAGAGGGGCGACGATGCGACGGCAGCGGCGGTGGGCTACGGAGCGCGTACCAGGGCCGGGGAGAGAGGGGAGGTAGGCTGGCGATTGTGTTGACCTGGACGGCGGCGGCTCGGTTGACGGTATTGGCGGGATGGGATTGATCGGTAGCATTCGGCAGGATAGGTAGTCCGCGGGGTCGATCACCTGGGGAAGAGACTGCGAGGACTCGTTAGTGCTGGTTTCACCGCTGGACACCCCTGCCTCCCTACTTGCACGCTAATAGAAGGTGCGTAAGAGGGGCGAGGTTGTACCAGCCAATACACCGTGGATCGATCCGTGCGCGGAGGGGAAGTGCACCCTAACTGCACAGCGGTAGCCCCTTATGCGCACGCATCGGCTCACGGAGCAAAAATAGGTACAGGGAGGTTCAGGTTTAAGTGAATAAGGAAATAAAGGGGGCTACGTTATTGTAACGCTTAGTTACAGTCCCCCTCCCACTTCGGTTGACGTAAAGCTGCGGTGGGGAAAGATGGATATCCAGGCATGGCCTTATGTCGGTGTGCATGTGGACGAAGCACTTTATTAATTATTTTTTTCTTTTTTTCTCAAAAATATACAGAGTCATTCCACTTATATCTAACAGAGTTTATGTTTTTAATTCATTTGTATAACGTAAGAACAATTACATTTCATTGTTCTTAAAACTAATAGAGTATATTTCATACAATTCATTATAATCCATAATATTCTTCTTCTTCGTTTCCATCTTCCTCGGATTGTGATTTCATCATGGCTATCAGGTATTCGGTAAAATGTGGCCCGAAAAAAATAGGTCCCCTTCGCGTTTTTGTTCGGTACTGCTCCCTCCGTGTGCACCAGCTCTCACGTCGTCTTATTTCGCCGCAGTTTATGCCTGCTGCAGCTGTTTTTGTACCCTCTTTTCTGACCATGTTTATTGCAAGTGCCATTTGCAGAATCTCCTAATCTCATGTGCGGTGGTCGCTCAGGAACGTTGCTAACGCTTTTCCGCCGAACTGCTTCCCATTGTCGGTGAGGAAGGTTTTCGGACAACCATGTAAGTATATGACATTTTCTTGTAGCGCTGTGAGCACGCTTGCCGGTTTTGCTTGGCGCGCCGGGATTAACTCCACCCACTTGTAGAACTTGTAGATCATGGCGAGGAGGTAATTGCTTCTTTGCTTGGAACGTGGTAGTGGTGCCACGAAGTCGATGTTTACTATTTCCCATGGCTGCGGATTTTGCATGGTTGCCAATAATCTCACCGGGCTCTTCTCTGTCGCTTTTCATTGTGTAAAATATGTCTGGTTCGGTGTTTTGTAACGGGCGGCGGGAGAGCGCATCGCATATCGCGTACGGCGCTCTTTTTCGATACTCTTTATTGAAGTTGTATTCTTGTATGGCCGGGTAACGGGGGTAGAAGCGTTGCTTCAGCGGTCGGTTATGCTTACGGATGGTCGAATGTTCGGCTGCAGTAATTGGGCTAACAGTTTTGCTCGATCGCTTCTGGTAGTGCGCTGAAAAAGTTTCCTGCTCCGAATTTTGGCCATTTTTCGCGTGTTCCCAGCTGGTCATTGTACATAGTGTGTCTAACTCGTCTGATCTTCTGGTCAAGGTGACTTCTAACGGCTGGCCATCTAGCGTGAGGGTGATTCCCCTTCCCCGTAAAAAGTCCATTCCTAAGATCGTCCGTTCTGCCAGGTTCGGGATGACGGACATCATTTCGTTAGTCATTCGTCCTTGGTACGTAATCCTTGCTGGGTAGGAATTATAACTACGAACGTACTATAGACATATGTCTGGTCGGCCAATTGGACATTCCGCCTGTTAACACGTGGTTTGATGTTGCTTCTCTCCAGGTGATTTCGTATTGACTCATCGACGTATGAAAGGGTGGCGCCGGTGTCCACTAGCGCGCGCACGCTCATGCCCTCGATGGTTATCGGTATATATAAACGGTCATTTACTTGCATTTCGGCAGCGGGATCGCAGGCTGGTGGTTCAATAGGCTTCTGTGGCCGCACAAATAATGCTTGGCGGCTTCCTCTCACATAACTTGACGGCATCCTGGATGTTTTGTTGTCGGTGGATTGTTGGTCGAAGGGCATAGGCAGTCCCTGGAAAGGATGTTGTCTTGTCCACACCTGGAGCAGAATATTCTCCAGCGGCCCCTACATTGGAAGCGGCGGTGTCCACGTTCCTTGCAGCGCCAGCAGCACTCCTTGCTATCGTACTCCTTTTGAAGATGATACAGGCTGTGGATCGCCTCTTTGTCCTGTTTCGCTCCTCGCTTTTTAGCAGCTCATATTCCTCCGTTATTTCCAGAAGCTCTCCTATTGTCTTAAACTCGCTGCGCTTGACGAAGAGGCGGTATTCAACGCGTAGGCCATCGTATATTCGCTCGATGTGATTTCCCTTGCACATTGTCGGATGCAGGCGGATCAGCGTTTCCAATGCGAGGACATAGTCCTTGGCTTTTTCTCGGCCTTGTTGCCTGCGTTTTCGGATGGCCTCTTCTAAATGTTGAAGATGACGCTTAGGCAGAAAAAAAATGTTCACCTCCCTTCGAAAATCGCTCCAGTGGTTGATTTGTTGCTTACGGATGCGGTACCATTGGAGTGCTTTGCCACGCAGCAGTTCCGGCAGCGTTAGGAGGAGCCGGTCGACGGGGATGTGGTAACATTTGGCGAGCTTCTCTATTCTCTCCAGAAATTCGTGCAGCGACTCCTCTCCCGGAAAATGCAGATCCCAATGGCGGACGGTATTCATTAGCTCACTGGTGCTCATTTCCTCTCGTTTCAGTTGCGCGCGTTCTCTCTCATGCGCATGCGAGAGGGAATTTTGTACCTGGATGGCGGTTATTGACTTGGCCGGTTGTGTTGGGGTGATGTTTAGTGTCGATGTTGGTAGTTTAACTGGTTTCCCTTCGTCCTCTTCTACTTTCTTCTCCAACTCCTTCAGTAGGTCTTCAATTGATTTCCTCGTGCGCTTTGCTTGCACGTACGTACTCAGTGCGCGGCGTAGATCGGCTACGGTTTGGCCTTCCATGGGAAGGCTATGCTTCTTACACTCCTCTATCAGCCTCTCCCTTTTCAGTAAGTAGATCCAATTGAGTGAGTCGGTATTCAGCGTCGCAACTTCGGATGCCGGTGTGTTTGTTGTTTCTGATGGTGCGTTCGTCGAACCCGCCCCGGCAGTGTTGGTGGTGGTTTTATTTGTTTTTCCATGCTCATCTGCGGAGGAGGGTACCTGCTCGGGCGCCAATTATGAGGTGGGTTTTTTCTAAGGCTGGGGTAACGCTCAGTCAATCCAGAGTCGAGTAAAGGTCCCACAAACCCCTACTGAATAAATACACGATATTTATGTGTTACGAACACACACACACACGGTTGGAGATATTAGGCGGGCAGCAGCTTTCCGTCGCAAGATGGCGAAGGGGCGGAGCGGCGGCTAACGGTCGTTGGAGTAGACGAGGTTCGGTAGGGCGGTTGAACGGTCGGGTAACGTGCGGACTCGTACGGTGGTACGGAAGCAGCGGCTTAACGGCGGTAGGATGGCAAGCGGCCAGTGGCTAGTATAGCAGCGGTGGGACGGATGCCTCGGCTTAACGGCGGTAGGGTGGCAGACGGCCAACGGTCGTCGTAGCAGTGACGTGCCGGAGGCAGCAGCTTAACGGCGGTAGGACGGCGAACGACCAACGGTCGTCGTAGCAGCGGCGGGACGGATGCAGCGGCTTAACGGCGGTAGGATGGCAGACGGCCAACGGTCGTCGTAGCAGCGGCGTGACGGATGCAGCGGCTTAACGGCGGTAGGATGGCGAACGGCCAACGGTTGGTTTGGCAGCGGCGGCACCAGCAAGGCTGGATGGGCACGGCGGTAGTATGGCGGACGGCCACCGGTCGGCGTAGCACCGGCGGGATGGAAGCAGCGGCGGCACCAGAGGGCCGACGATGCGACGGCGGCGGTGGGCTACGGAGCGCCTACCAAGGCCGGGGAGAGAGGGGAAGTAGGCTGGAGATGGTGTTTACCTGGACAGCGGCGGCTCGACTGACGGTATCGGCGGGATGGGATTGATCGGTAGCCTTCGGCAGGATCGGTAGTCCGCGGGGTCGGTCACCTGGAGAAGAGACTGCGAGGACTCGTTAGTGCTGGTTTCACCGCTGGACATCCCCGCCTCCCTACTTGCCCGCTAATAGAAGGTGTGTAAGAGGGTCGGGGCTGTACCAGCCGATACACCGTGGATCGATCCGTGCGCGGAGGGGAAGTGCACCCTAACGGCACAGCGGTAGCCCTTTATGCGCAGGCATCGGCTTACGGCCGAAACCAGAGCTGAGGGGGAGGGGGCTATAGTCATTAAGGCGTCGGGCCACTCAACACCCAGGGCGGCGACGGGTGGCAATAGCACAAAGGCATCCGCCCCGCTCGTCCTTACCTGGGTGAAGGGTGACCCGTGCCATGACGGCGCCCCTTCCATTCAACTAGCCGAAGCCGGAGCTGAGGGGGAGGGGTTATATAGTCATTAAGGCGTCGGGCTGATCAACAGCCAGGGGGCGACGGGTGGCAATAGCACAAAGACATCCGCCCAGCTCGTCCTTACCTGGGTGAAGGGTGACCCGCGCCATGACAGCGCCCCTTCCACTCAGCTGGCCGAAGCCAGAGCTTAGGGGGAGGGGTGACATAGTCATCAAGGCGTCGGGCCGCTCAACACCCAGGGGGGCGACGGGTGGCAATAGCACAAAGGCATCCGCCCCGCTCGTCTTTACCTGGGTGAAGGGTGATCCGCGCCATGGCAGCGCTCCTTCCACTCAGCTAGCTATCAGGAGGGAAAAGTATGTCTTTAAAAAGACATCCACTCCCGCTGGCTCACCTGCGAGGACTGAATTGCAAAAATGCAAATTCGATGTTTATATGGGTGGTGCCGCAAACTGGTTGAGAAGTCAACACACCATTATTGTGATTTTCATTGGTTTGCTATTAGTGGTTGTTGACTATGCTATAAAAGAATAAGTACAAGTGGTTGTTGGCTATGCTATAGAAAAATAAGTACAGGGACGTTCAGGTTTAAGTGAATAAGGAACTACAGGGGGCTACGTTATTGTAACGCTACGTTACAATCTTTAAAAGAAGTACGAATTCCTAAACCACGGAATTTGGCGTTGATGTCCATTGTAAATTTTCATTACAGCGTAATCCTGCTTTCAAAGTACGGTGAAAACGTTCAACTAAACTATTCGACTGTGGATGATAAACTGTGGTGACATGATGTGTTGCTCCAAGAAACTTTGAAAGATCACGAACAAGTTCTGATGACCTCTATCAGAAATAATAATATTTGGACATCCAAATAGGGATACCCAATGTTCGGCCTGAGTGCGTCGTAAACCCGCAGTGGGTAGGCGCACAAGGGTCGGTCTCGGGTGGCAGTTCACTCCAATCAAATAAAAGAAAACACAAGAGGATTTTCCTCGTTATAATGGGTGAACTTTATTAGATAAAAGTAAAATCTTATACAAGTTAACAATATTACCTTATGATAAACGGCAGAGATCACTGGCGGCTGATCCAAGAGGCCGGTTGTATAGCCAGCTACAACCGTTGACCCGCAAAATCCTCCTTGGAGGGGAAAGGCACCCACACATCAACCCCGACATGCATATGCATGAGTGCTGACAAAAAAACACACATACACGTGCATGTACATACATGCACATGTATGTGGCGGTGATGGTGTGGGTAGTTATAAATTAAGTCGAGTATCGAGTATCGATTTGCAGAGTTGCATGGGAGGAATCGCAATCAGATGCGGAAAAGTTAGGCATCCTGCCTAAACACCCAAAAATCGTAAACCGTTCTGCAAACTGTTTCAGCTTTAATATTTACAATAAGAAAAGCTTCCGGCCATCGACTAAATCAATAAACACACGTGAGGAAAAAACTGCATCCTTCATTGGTAATGGACCAACTATATGGACTTCTTTAAAATGGCCACTGCTTACTGGAAATTTGCCAAGTGAACTCGAAATGTCCCTTGAAATTTTTGATTTCTGACATGAGGTACAAGATCTAGTCCACTCTACCACATCCTTATTCATTGAAGGCCAGAAAAATTTCTTTGTGATTAAATTTTTAGTCGGCCGAATGCCAGGATGCGATAAATGGTGAATATTTTAAAAACTATTTTTTACGAAAATTAAGAGGCACATAAATTTGAATATCACTATCTGGGATATTGATTATTTTTAATAAGCAGCTTTTGGGGTCGTGCCATCTCCTCATAATTAATATCTTTAAAATCGATAGATTCAACTCTTGACAGAGCATCGGCGACAACATTGTCTATATTAGTTGAAAATTGCGATATAAAATCTAGTTGTCTACATTGACGTGGAGATACTTTATTTAAATTATGATGAAATGCGTATAGCAAAGGCTTGTGGTCAGTAAACATTTTAAACTGTCTGCCCTCCAAGAAATAGCGAAAGTATTTTACTGCTGAGTAAATTGAAAGCATTTCCCAATCATAAGTGCTATAGTTAACTTGAGCATGATTTAACTTTTTAGAATAAAAACCTAAAGGTTGCCAATCACCATCAGCGAGTTGCTCTAACGACAATCCTATGCCAAAGTTACTAGCATCAACTTTTGATGCAAGGACAGCATCTGGTATAGGAAAAGCAAGAGTTGTAGCTTGTGATATTTCTTCCTTTACTTTCTCGAAAGCAGAAACGATTTCCTTGTTCCAAAAAACAGGTCGTCTATCATTCTTCATTGCACCAATCAGCAAATAATTTAAAGGTGCTTGAGTTTTTGCTACATTTGGTAGAAATTTTCGATAAAAATTAACCAAAGCTAAAAATCGTCTCAAATCCTTGATGGTTGAAGGTTTTGTATAATCCAAAACAGCACTTACTTTTTTTGCATTGGACCAATACCAAAACTAGTAATTGTATGCACCAAAAAGTTCTGAGACTCCCAATTCACATTTTCCAGCGTTGACAATGATACCATACGTTTTAAATCGTTCTAACGGTTGCATTAGATGCTCCATGTGCTGATCAGGATCGGACGAAGGAACTAAGACATCGTCAAGATAAACAACAACAAAGTTAAGACCTCGGACTACTTCATCCACGAAACGCTGGAAGGTCTGTGCTGCATTACATAACCCAAATGGCATTCTCATAAATTCGGACACACCGAATAGTGTTATACTGCAGTTTTAGGAATATCTTCTGGATTTACTGGAATTTGGTAATACGCTTTCATAAGGTCAAATTTTGAAAATATTTTCGCACCCGCCATTTCCATAGTAAAATCACTAAGATACGGTATTGGATACTTATCCCATACAGTAATTTTATTGAGTGCTCGGTAATCACCACATGGTCTCCAAGTACCATCAGGTTTTGGTACCATATGTAGTGGGTTAGCCCAACTACTGTTGCTTGAACAAATAATTCCGTTATCCAAAAGATACTGAAATTCAGCTTTAGCTATGGCAAGCTTTTGTGGATCTAATCTTCTTGGGCGGGCCTTTACAGGGCTGCTAGACACTGTGATATGATGGACAACTTGATGCTTTCATTCGGTGGTAAATGTTTTTGGCAGAATACAACTCAGAATATTCCTTAAAAAGTTTATGAAATTTGCTTCCTCCTGAAATGGCTTTGATACAAAGATTCGTTCCTCTTAAATAATTAACAGGTGTGTTCAAAAATGTTACACCATCAATTTTATGTCTGATAATAGGTGAAAATGTCTCAAAAAAACAGCCCCTATAATTGGCCTTGATACATCTGCCAAAATGAACATCCATCTGAAACTTCGACGAAGACCTAGATCAAGCTCAAATAATTTTTGACCATACGAGTATTGTCAGCAGCATCAAGGGCGAGTTTACTGGATTGTTTTGATCACTTGCATGAGAAAACAGAAAGTTAAGCCCCTGAATCAATAAAAACTTTACTTTTGTCTTACGCTCAGTAATGAATAGTCGACCAGATACATAATCATCACCATGAGTGGTCGAGACTTCTGACGACGGCGGAATTAGTTTTTTGGATTTTTAAATACACAAGGCTGTATACACTTGATTGCTCTCTCAGCAAAACGCCAACGATACCAGCATAACCCTGAATCTTTGAGGTTTCGTGACTTTTCACGAGATTGAGATAAACTACGTTTAGATGAGCTATCACGATTTGAATTGCGACATCGGTTTTCGATAGCTTCTATTCTCGATATGATCGAATCCAATTTTAATGAAAACGTAGAAAATTCAGAGTGTGACGCTATGCCATTACGAGGCATAGCAGTTCCAATATTTTTTTGATCTAATTCAGAAGTGGATAATGAAGAAGTAGGAGAAAATTGTTCAAAAAATTGCTAATATTGCCAGCTTGCTTATCTAATTGATTGTATTTTGTTACCGCAAGAATGGAGTTGCCTTTTTCCGGAAGTCTTTCCAAAAATAAAATTTTTAACACATTATCGCTGACCTTAGATCCAGCTAAAGCTTTCATGCGGTGCATGAAATGTGAAGGCTTTTGATAACCTAATTCTAAATTGTTCAGCAGCTGCTTCAGTTGACTCTCTTCGGATTCAGTAAAATATTGAATAATTCGGGTCTTCATAGCTTCATAACGTCCTAGCGCTGAAGGATTCTTGATGATGTCTTTCACCACGTAAAGAATCGATGGGTCCAGATGGCGCAGAAAATATTCAAATTTTGTTGAGTCTTGACTTACGCCAGCTATGTTGAAACTAGATTCAATTTACAGAAACCAGATTTCAGGTTCTTCACGACAGAAAGTTGGTAGTTTATAGATACGTGCCGAAAAAATCGCACCAGCCGATACGGTGCCCGGTACTGAAGTTGGAGAAAATGAAGACGGTCCCACGCCGGATGTTGGTGATTCTGGCGGATTGTTGCCAGAATTCTCTCGTAACCAACGGCATGTTCAAACAATTAAGGATGGTACTGTCTTCGGCTGTGCCGAAAACTTCATACCTTTCATGAATGGGGCTGAACAATAATCTTATCCCGTTCGTAATCTCCAAATAATCGGATGCATAAGATAAGAAATATATAGTGAACAGATGTGCATACCTAAACGATTTTTAAGATAAATATAAAATAAACAAGTAAGGAAGGCTAAGTTCGGGTGTAACCGAACATTACATACTCAGTTGAGAGCTATGGAGACAAAATAAGGGAAAATCACCATGTAGGAAAATGAACCTAGGGTAACCCTGGAATGTGTTTGTATGACATGTGTATCAAATGGAAGGTACTAAAGAGTATTTTAAAAGGGAGTGGGCCTTAGTTCTAAAGGTGGACGCCTTTTCGAGATATCGCCATAAAGGTGGACCAGGGGTGACTCTAGAATTTGTTTGTATGATATGGGTATCAAATGAAAGGTGCTAATGAGTATTTTAAAAGGGCGGGGGCCTTAGTTCTATGGGTGGACGCCTTTTCGAGATATCGCCATAAAGGTGGACCAGGGTTGACTCTAGAATTTGTTTGTACTATATGGGTATTAAATGAAAGGTGTTAATGAGTTTTTTAAAAGGGCGTGGGCCTTAGTTCTATAGGTTGGCGCCTTTTCGAGATATCGCCATAAAGGTGGACCAGGGGTGACTCTAGAATTTGTTTGTACGATATGGATATCAAATGAAAGGTTTTAGGTAGGATTTTCAAAGGGAGTGGGACTTAGTTCTATAGGTGGGCGCCTTTTCGAGATATCGCCATAAAGGTGGACCAGGGGTGCTCTATAATGCGTTTGTACAATATGGGCATCAAATGAAAGGTGTTAATGAGTTTTTTAAAAGGGCGTGGGCCTTAATTCTATAGGTTGGCTCCTTTTCGAGATATCGCCATAAAGGTGGACCAGGGGTGACTCTAGAATTTGTTTGTATGATATGGGTATCAAATGAAAGGTGCTAATAAGTATTTTAAAAGAGCGGGGCCTTAGTTCTATAGGTGGGCGCCTTTTCGAGATATCGCCATAAAGGTGGACCAGGGGTGCTCTAAAATGCGTTTGTACAATATGGGTATCAAACGAAAGGTGTTAATGGGTATTTTAAAAGGGAGTGGGCCTTAGTTCTTTGGGTGGACGCCTTTTCGAGATATCGCCATAAAGGTGGACCAGGGGTGACTCTAGAATTTTTTTGTACGATATGGGTATCAAAAGAAAGGTGTTAATGAGTATTTTAAAGGGAGTGGGCCTTAGTTCTATAGGTGGACGCCTTTTCGGGATATCGTTATAAAGGTGGACTAGGGTTGACTCTAGAATGCGTTTGTACAATACGGGTATCAAACGAAAGGTGATAATGAGTATTTTAAAAGGGAGTGGGCCTTAGTTCTATAGGTGGACGCCTTTTCGAGATATCGCCATAAAGGTGGACCAGGGGTGACTCTATAATGTGTTTGTACGATATGGGTATCAAATTAAAGGTATTAATGAGGGTTTTAAAAGGGAGTGGTGGTAGTTGTATATGTGAAGGCGTTTTCGAGATATCGACCAACATGTGGACCAGGGTGACCCAGACCATCATCTTTCGGGTATCGCTAATTTATTTATATATATAATACCACGAGCAGTATTCCTGCCAAGATTCCAAGAGCTTATGATTTCGCTCTGCAGAACTTTTTCATTTTCTTCTACTTAATATGGTAGGTGTCACACCCATTTTACAAAGTTTGTTTCTAAAGTTATATTTTGCGTCAATAAACCAATGCAATTACCATGCTCCATCCCTTTTTTCGTATTTGGTATAGAATTATGGCATTTTTTTCATTTTTCGTAATTTTCGATATCGAAAAAGTGGGCGTGGTCATAGTCGGATTTCGGCCATTTTTCACACCAATACAAAGTGAGTTGAGGTAATTACGTGAACTGAGTTTAGTAAAGATATATCGATTTTTGCTCAAGTTATCGTGTTAACGGCCGAGCGGAAGGACAGACGGTCGAGTGTGTATAAAAACTGGGCGTGGCTTCAACCGATTTCGCCCTTTTTCACAGGAAACAGTTATCGTCCTAGAATCTAAGCTCCTACCAAATTTCACAAGGATTGGTAAAATTTTGTTCGACTTATGGCATTAAAAGTATCCTAGACAAATTAAATTAAAAAGGGAGGAGCCACGCCCATTTTGAAATTTTCTTTTATTTTTGTATTTTGTTGCACCATATCATTACTGGAGTTGAATGTTGACATAATTTACTTATATACTGTAAAGATATCAACTTTTTTTTGAATTTGACTTTAAAAATTTTTTTTTCTTAAAGTGGGCGTGGTCGTTCTCAGATTTTGCTAATTTTTATTAAACATACATATAGTAATAGGAGTAACTTTCCTGCCAAATTTCATCATGATATCTTCAAAGACTGCGAAATTACAGCACGCAAAACTTCTAAATTACCTTCTTTTAAAAGTGGGCGGTGCCACGCCCATTGTCCAACATTTTACTAATTTTCTGTTCTGCGTCACAATTTCAACTCACCTACCAAGTTTCATCGCTTTATCCGTCTTTCGTAATTAATTATCGCATTTTTTCGATTTTCGAAATTTTCGATATCGAAAAAGTCGGCGTGGTTATAGCCCGATATCGTTCATTTTAAAAAGCGATCTGAGATGAAACTACATACCAAATTTCAGCAAGAGACTTCAAAATTTACTCAAGTTATCGTGTTAACGGACGGACGGACATGGCTCAATCAATTTTTTTTTTCGATACTGATGATTTTGATATATGGAAGTCTATATCTATCTCGATTCCTTTATACCTGTACAACCAACCGTTATCCAATCAAAGTTAATATACTCTGTGAGTTCCGTATCAAATGGAAGGTATTAATGAGTATTTTAAGAGGGAGTATGCCATAGTTCTATGGGTGGACGCCATTTAGGGATATCGCCATAAAGGTGGACCAGGGGCCCTATTCGCTAACTGTGAGTTTTAAAGTGTACACAAGAAATTGTGTAAAATTTGAAATTCTGATTCTGTAAAGCAAAACTGTGAACAAAAAAACTCACTGATAAAAACTTCTTGAGATTTCTTGGCAGCCAGTGTACACTATTGTGACATTCAAAACTCATACGCACTGACATAAGACTTTTACATTCAGCGCTCATTCAGCAAAACAATGTGCACAATAATTTACAGAATCGCATGAAAATATAAAGTGTAAATTATGTGTGCAAATGAGTTTTCAATGAGTGTACATTTTTCATTTTTTCACAGTTAGGGAATTGACCCCCAGGGCTTACTCTAGAATTTGTTTGTACGATATGGCTATCAAATGAAGGGTGTTAATGAGTATTTTAAAAGGGCGTGAGCGAGATATCGCCATAAAGGTGGACCAGGGGTGACTCTAGAATTTGTTTTTACGATATTTTTATCAAATGAAAGGTGTTAATGAGTATTTTAAAAGGGTGTGGGCCTTAGTTCTATAGGTGGACGCCTTTTCGAGATATCGCCATAAAAGTGGACCAGGGGTGACTTGTTTGTACGATATGGGTATCAAATGAAAAGTGTTAATGAGTATTTTAAAAGGGAGTGGGCCTTAGTTCAATAGGTGGACGCCTTTTCGCCTTGAAGGGTGTTAATGAGTATTTTAAAAAGGCGTGAGCGAGCTATCACCATAAAGGTGGACCAGGGGTGACTCTATAATTTGTTTGTACGATAAGTTTATCAAATGAAAGGTGTTAATGAGTATTTTAAAAGGGTGTGGGCCTTAGTTCTATAGGTGGACGCCTTTTCGAGATATCCCCATAAAGGTGGACCAGGTGTGACTCTAGAATTTGTTTGTACGACATGGGTTTCGAATGCAAATTGTTAATGAGTATTTTAAAAGGAAGTGGGCCTTAGTTCTATAGGTGGACGCCTTTTCGAGATATCGCCATAAAGGTGGACCATGGGTGACTCTAGAATTTGTTTGTAAGATATGGGTATCAAATGAGAGGTGTTAATGAGTATGTATTTTAAAAGGGCGTGGGCCTTAGTTCTATAGGTGGACGCCTTTTCGAAATATCGCCATAAAGGTGGACCAGGGGTGCCTCTAGAATTTGTTTGTACGATATGGGTATCAAATGAAAGGTGTTAATGAGTATTTTAAAAGGGAGTGGTATATGGTTTAGAAACCTTACAGACTAAGACGTACATAGGTTATTAATTATATTAAAAATAGGACATACAAAGTTTTTCTTTAAATTCAACGCGATTTACAAAATATATCTAAATTTATTTCTCTACATAACAAATTAAATTCCGACAGCAGTCTGATAATTGGTTATTTTTGAGCATACCTGGTTTTGCAGAGGTCAATAGCAAATAAATTATGATGTCGTAAGTTTCTAGCTGGAACATTGAGTTTAATACAAGGCCATAAAAACGGACAATCAATAGTCCCAATGAGAACATCACGAATAAAAACTAAGCCAGATATCAATCGCCTACTGGCAAGAGTATGCAGACTGATCAGTCCGCACCGCGGAAGATAAGATGGAATAGGCATATTAAACCTAATACTGGATAATGCAAATTTCAGAAACTTTTTTTGTATACGTTCAAGTCTATTGGAATGCACTTCATAAAACGGATTCTAGATTATAGAAGCATATTCCAATTTGGACCTTACAAATGTACTAAACAGCAATTTTTTAGTATAAGGATCCATAAATTCTAAATTATTTCGGCTAATGAAAGCTAGAGAGGAACATGCTTTAGGTATAATGTAATTCAAGTGATCAATAAACGTGAAATTCGAGTCAAAAACAACCCCAAGGTCTTTGATTTTGGAACTAGAACTGAGGACAGAGCCAGAAATAGAGTACGAAGATATGAGTGGCAATCTAATTTTGTTGAAGGTGACCGAGCAGCATTTTTCGATATTGATCATTAGCATATTTCGATTACACCATTCCTGGAATTTGTTAACCTCATTTTGCATTTGAATATCAGAGAAGCTTGTTATTTTTTTTACATTTTTTAAATCATCGGCATAAAATAGATGTTCACACAAGGAAAAACGCTCTGAACAATCGTTGATGAAAATAACAAAAAATAGAGGACCAAGGATACTACCTTGAGGAACCCCAGAGGTAGATCTATATGAAAATGATTTTACGCCATCAACAACAACATAGTTAATTCTATCTATTAGATATGATTTTATCCATGACAAGAAAGTAGAATGAAAGCCAAAATTTTCAAGTTTTTTAATTAATAAGTCGTGAGACACTCTATCAAAAGCTTTTGACAAATCAGTATAGATTGTATCTACCTGAAAGCCCTCCACAAAGGCTGAAATACAAAAATTAGAGAAAACAGTTAGATTAGTGACCGTAGATCTGCCCGGTATAAAACCATGTTGAGTATACGAAATATAGGGCTTGATAGCAAATGATAATTAAGAGCTAATGATTATTTCAAATAATTTAGCAATATTAGTAATTCTAGAGATAGGACGATAGTTCGAAACCAGATTCTTACTCCCACTCTTAAAAACTGGAGTAACAGAAGTCACTTTCCATTCATCTAAAAAATAACCTGACCTAAGAGACAAATTAAACAACAAAAGTAACGGATACACTATAGATGACGTGCATTGTTTGAGAAAGAAAGCAGAGATATTATGAACATCTAATTGCTTGGAGCATTTTAGGCCTTTTATAGGTGCCAAAATAACTAGGAGCCAAAATCAAGCGAAGAAGCTAATTGCCCAGCACTAGAGGTATCACTCTGAACACAATTATCAACAAAATTAGACTTAAAAAAATTCAGCAAACAGATTTACCCTTTCATTAGCGGTGCTTGCACTCATGCCATTGTAAGACACTATGGACGGAATAACTGACGAAGAACGTTTTGAATTTACAAAACTCCAAAAAACCTTGGGATTAGATTTAATATTCATTTCAAACCCGAGTAAATAATTTTTATAAAGAAATTTATTTAGACAGTTAAACTCAGTCAAGTATTTCTCATACATTACTCTGTGCTGTAAATTACCAGAACATTTATAAAGCTTATGAAATTTATTGCGAAGATTCTTTAATTTTTTTAAGCTCCGATTATGCCAGGGTAGTTGATGGACCCTTGGCGGTAAACGTGGAATATTTCCGAAAGATATACTACTTATTTTACTCTTAAAAATGTCAAAACAATCAGTTAGAGACCGATCTGCGAATAGGGTTGCCCAATTCTCACTTAATGTTAGATCATTAACAAGATCAAAATTACACCGCGAGTAATCGAATTTAAGCATCGAGTCAGTGCAAAGATTTGGATATTTATAAAACTCAAGTTCCAAGATAAGTGGAATGTGGTGTTTATCAGTCATAGATAAAGGAACCTCAGACTTATACAATTGAAATTTTAAATCAGGACTAATGAAAATAAGATCTAAAATCCTGCTCAACTCATTTAGAAAGCCATTAATTTGCATTAATTGTATACGAAATAACCCATCAATTACGCATATTTCACTACACCTATTCACATTACTTGGAATAAGCATATCTTCATCAGCAATAGTAGACCACGCAATTTTATTTAAATTAAAATCACCCAACACACTGAGTTGCGCATTATCATTCGGGAGATTTAAATTTAAAATATTATCAATATGATCAAAATACAAATTATCAGAGCTATTAGGAGGAATATAAGAAACACAAATGAAAAGCAAATCATCACCACTCGAAATTGACACACACAATTGTTCAATACAGGAATCAATATTACTTAAAGTTACGTCAGCAGCTATCAAAACACCTCCCCCACGCATAGTATTCGTTGCCACACCATCTCTGTCTCTTCGAAAAACAGAATAAAAGCTCCTATTAAAGAACTCCTCACTGCAGAAATCAGCATTAAGCCATGTCTCTACCAACACGATAACGTCATAATCACATTGAGATGTAGCAGCATAAATAGAATTGGCTTTTGTTCTCATACCAGACATATTTTGATAATAAATTTTGAGATTTTGATTAAGATGCATATTACGAATTCGCTTATTATGACTAACTTGTAGGGTCTCAATTGTATCTATGTTTCCTGCATATTTTGGTCCCGCTTTGGAAAAAACCTAAAAGGTCTAACAGACACATTTGTTGGCCACAGAGAGGCATCAAAAACCTTACTAAAGTCAGTACATAAAACACGTAATTTGAAAGAAACTCTTACGAGAGAGTTAAAATCAGCATCTCTTTTGGTCAGTTTAAAGCAAGCAATTCTTGATGGATCGATGTTGGCATGTTGAGAAATATATTAAATAATGTTATCCTCTTTAACAGACGGCCTAAAAGAAGATAAGTGAAGCCATCTATATCGCACGAAAACATCCAAATCAGCATTCACATTAGTACCACTAACAATATTATATGGCTTATCAGCGTTTGATTTAAACGAAATTTTTCTCTGTTCCTGTATACCAACTTCATTCGATGGAAAACGATCAGCAGCAGAGGCAGCGGCATCAGCAAATCTTTGAGAGATAACACCAATAGAGTTAGCAGCATCATTATTTATAGTAACACAAACAGAATTATTATTAACACCCTCAAGTAGAGTAGGTAATTTATTTGTCACAGCGATCTCAGCAGACTGCACAGGTTCATTGTTTGCAGTCATACAATTAATATTATCATTAGCACCCACAGGTAGAGCAGATAGTGAACTTTTCTCAGCGCTGTCAGCAGAATGCACAAGCTGAGCAGCAGGCGATGGCAGAGCGCGTACAGATTGCATTGTTGGAATCGACAGTAAGCTCAGATTGCCTCTCACTTGCTGTGAGTTTTTAAAGAAATCTTGTAGCATATCAACACTTTTGAGAGCTTTGAATATTTTGGCGCGCGAAAATAAAGCAACACACTTGTCACATTTATACATAATATTTTTGTTGTTTTTGAGCAAATTAATTGCATTACCCATAATATTAGAGCAATTTACATGAACTTTGTTAGAACAAATGCCACATATTATAGAGTCATTCGGTAAACATTGATTATTGCATTTAAAGCAGTTATCGATTTTTCTCCTCAAAAAGGCGATAAACAACAACAAAGTTAAGACCTCGGACTACTTCATCCATGAAACGCTGGAAGGTCTGTGCTGCATTACATAACCCAAATGGCATTCTCAAAAATTCGAACAGACCGAATAGTGTTATACTGCAGTTTTAGGAATATCTTCTGGATTTACTGGAATTTGGTAATACGCTTTCATAAGGTCAAATTTTGAAAATATTTTCGCACCCACCATTTCCATAGTAAAATCACTAAGATACGGTATTGGATACTGTTTCGGAATATATTAAATATAGTTTATTTGTACGAATACAGTTTACGGTCTCTGTACTTAGTTAGGCATTCTCTATATGTGTAACAGTTTCCTTCCAGTTGTTCTCATTGTAATTATTATAGGTACGTAGGAAATATGTATGCATATATGTAAATATGTAATTGTATTAAATGTTCTGTTATTATTTTTGGTATATACCCAAATGGGTTCATACTCGTATTAAATATTTTGTTAGTTTAGTCTTGCGATGAAGCTTGCACGTGAATAAACTGTTTCGATTACTAACCGTGGGTTTCATTTACTCGTAGCCTTCACGGCATTCATCGCCATTGGAACTGGTCCTTCGAGCCGGATTGGCTCAATTTTGTTTATCAAATTATAAATTATTTAAATAAAATTTAATTTAGCAAAGTCTCTTGTAAAAATGTCGGAAGAATACAATCTTCTTGTACAATTTCGCGGGCGCCTCAAGGGTTCCATCACTCGTCTGCTTGCATTCGCGGAAGGCCCTCCCGATGACATTACAAGGGACCAGGTTATCACCAGACTCGAACGCCTGCACGAGGTATGGAAGGAGTTTGTGCATACCACAGATCAAATGTACAAATACGTAGGCAGTTCAGAATATGCCGATCCAGAGGTAGATTATGCACTATATGAAGAAAAATATATGCTGGCACGTGGGTTGCTACTTACTTTAAAATCGGGCCTGACTGCGCCCGAAGAACACGACGAGAACAGCGCTAGAAGAGACACGACCGACAGCGTTATCTCAAAGTTAGCTGAACAGCAAGCATCACTGCTCGAAAGGTTCGCCCAGGTTTCTAAACAATCAAAATATATTGAAAATGACTTACCAAAAATAAATATCCCACCCTTCTCGGGAAATTATAAGGATTGGGCTACATTTCGCGATTTTTTTGTTAGTTCTCTGGATTCGAAAACCACTTTAACTAATGTTCAGAAGTTCCACTACTTGACTTCGTTACTGCGGGACGAAGCCGCTAGTTTAATTAAGCACTTGCCAGTGACAGACATCGCCTACAAAACCGCATGGCTAAGGCTGAGTGATCGCTACAATCGACCGCGACACATCGTTAACTCTTTTATTGACATGTTTATGAATCTGCCGACAACGTCGGTTGAAAATCCAGCCTTGCTACGCAAAATTTCTGATGGAGCTCATGAAGTTATTCGGGGCCTGGAGGCTTCAAATCAAACTAGTCGCGATTGCTGGTTAATTTATTTGTTGCTGGCAAAAATTGATCCCGAGTCTAGGCGTCGTTGGATAAACGACAGCAAAACAAAATCTGCACCTTTCATTGAAGAATTTCTACGATTCTTAGACTCCCGCTGCGAAGAGTTGGAGTTAGGTGATCGCAGGAGTAGTAGTTCGTCGAAACCATCTGAGGCGGGTACTAAACTGAGCAAGCAGCAGTCGCGTGCCTTAGTAACCACTGACTCAAATACTCCATCATGTATAAAATGTAGCTCCAAGGAACATAGTATCGCGAAATGTCCAGCATTTGCCTCACTTAGTATTGAAAATCGTCGTAATTTTATTAAAGGTAGATCTCTTTGCTTCAATTGTTTAAGGGGTGGTCATACATCGTATTCATGTTCAAGCAAATTCCGTTGCAAGGAATGTCACCGACGTCACCACACTTTGGTACACCCTGTTACAGAGACATCGTTGTCGGCGCAAGCAGCGAGCGCTTCTCCCATTTCTCCGACAATATCATCGACCCCATGTTCAACTATATCACATGTTGCTCGCTCATGCTCAACAAATAGTCCAGAGCACAAAAGCACAATTGACAACTCGCAAGGGAGTAGCAATCATTTTATTTTGCCCACAGCTACTGCTTATATTCAGACTGCAGCGAATCGATATAAGCCCTGTCGCATATTATTGGATTGCGCCTCTGAACTTTCTTATATTACGGAGCGCTGCGCGCAAGGCCTAGCCCTCTCGCGCTCTTATTCTCGTGTAGTTGTTTCAGGTATATCATCGGTCAATGCCGAAACTACGCGTGGACAATGCACTCTACGTATCAAATCTCGCGTAAGCAGTCACATGTTAGATGTCAACGTTCACGTTCTTAGCAGGATTACGTCTCCACTCCCAAGGGAACCAATAAAAACAACTACAATAAGTCAGCTCAGTGGGCTTCCCCTCGCGGACCCGTCGTTCCATATGCCATCGCATATTGATATTCTACTTGGCGCACAGTATGTATGGGATATCTTCACAGCGGATAAAATCTACGACACGCATAGCAATGTTATAGCCGTATCGTCAATTTTTGGGTGGATTGTTACAAGCATGCCACCAAATCCTATACCTCACTCAATTTCGCTAGTCACTCTAGCTGATATCGATAAGTCTTTAAAACAGTTTTGGGAGATTGAAGAGGCTCAAGTACCTGTAGATAGTGGGGAGATTGACTATGCTGAAAATCATTTTACTACAACGCATCTAAGAGCACCCGATGGCAGGTATATAGTCGAATTACCATTTCATCAACCAAACTTCACGTTTTCGGACACAATGAGCGGCGCCTTGGCACGCTTTGTAACAGTTGAACGTCGTTTAATGAGAGATAATTTACTCAGCCACCAGTACGTGGAGTTTATGCGAGAGTACATTAAGCAAGGGCACATGAGGGAGTTGGGTTCAGATGAAATCGAAGTTAATGATGGGAAATGCTTTTACATGCTTCATCACCCAGTTCTGGGGCAAAAGCTGCGAGTTGTTTTCGATGGTTCATTTAGGGACACGAATGGTGTATCACTCAACAGTGCTCTTTGCACAGGTCCAAACATTCAAAGAAATCTATTCGCTGTTTGCTTCCGTTTTCGAATGCATAGATTTGTTTTCTCCGCTGATATTGTAAAAATGTTTCGGCAAATTTGGGTAGCCGAAGATCATCGAAATTATCAGCGCATTTTGTGGAGCGAGTCTCCGAAAGATCCTATTGGTCATTTTCAACTTTCTACAGTCACCTATGGAACCTCATCAGCGCCCTTTTTAGCCGTAAGAGTTTTGAAGCAGCTTTCTAAAGGCTATGCGGAGCAATATCCGCTAGCATCGAAAATATTAGCAGAAGATTTTTATGTTGATGACGTGTTGACCGGTACTGAAACTGAGGAAAATCTGCTTGAGATAAAGGATGAGCTTTGTCAGCTAATGTCACGTGCTGGTCTAGAGCTAAGTAAATGGGTATCTAACTGCCCAAGCCTAAATTCAAGTCAGCAGGATCAAAATATATTGAAGTGTGCAGAAGAGGGAACAGCAAAGGTCCTAGGTTTACGTTGGGATCCAGTAGGAGATAATTTAGCTTACAAGGTATGTGTTGAGGATTCGGCTAGCGTTAGTAAAAGAAGGTTGTTGTCGGAATTATCGCGCATATTTGATCCGCTGGGATTATTAGCGCCTGTCATTGTCCAGTACAAAATCCTGTTTCAGAAATTGTGGTTGTTTAACTTGGATTGGGATACCCCGCTGCCCAGTGCGTCTGCAAGGTTATGGCTAAAATATCGCAGCGATATGGAAAGTATTAAAAGGGTTTCTATACCCCGCTTTGTGTCCACGTCAATAACAGGTGCTATAGACCTACAAGGTTTTTGTGATGCATCCACGCAAGCCTATGCAGCTGTAGTATACTGCCGCACCAAGGATCGAGATGGGGCATATCATGTGCATCTCGTTGCTGCTAAGACGCGAGTAGCTCCCCTAAAGCAAATATGGTTGCGCGCCTGGAGCTATGCGGTGCATTGCTATTATCACGTCTCATTTGCGTTATAAGGGAAATTTTACCACAAAGCGCTATTTCAGTTAATGCATGGTGTGATTCTACGATAGTTTTAGCTTGGCTTTCCCAATCCCCAGCAAAGCTTAAGACCTTTGTGGCGAACCGTACGTCGGAAATTATTGATATTTTGCCACGCCGCGTTTGGAACCATGTTGTGTCCAAAGAAAATCCTGCCGATTGCGCTAGTCGAGGTATGCTTGCAACCGAGCTGCTCAATTTCAACCTTTGGTGGAACGGGCCACCATGGTTACGCGACGAAAAAGGCTTCCAAGAAGCACTTCTGAAAAGGACCCCTTGCAAAACAACTACAGACCCTGACGTAAACAAAGAACTTAAGTCTAACACAGTAAGCTTGGTTGTAACTGCTCCAGAATGCAACCACTCACTTAAAAATCTTGTTGAAAAATCATCTTCTTGGAGCAAACTTGTTAGAACTGTTGCCTATGTTCTGCGGTTCATCAAACTTCTACGTCCACATACCAGGGGGACCACTGAACTATATTTGAAATATCATGAATTTGAAGATGCAAGACGAATACTTTTGCGATAGGCACAGGATTGCTTTAAGGAAGATCGAGAAAACTTGGCGCATCGAAGAGAACTTAACTTGCGCTCCAAGCACTTAAAATTTAATCCTTTTATTGACGAGCGCGGCTTGATGCGGGTTGGAGGGCGTATTCGTTACGCGGAGATAGATAGAAAAACTGTTCATCCGATCATTCTACCGAAGTCACACCGAATTACGTATCTGATTCTACAGGAAGAACACATAAAAAATTTGCATCCAGGGGTCTCAGCACTTTTTGTAATTATCCGGCAAAAATATTGGGTTTTGGGCGCCAGAAACTTAATTCGCAGCCTTACCTTCAAGTGCATGAAATGTTTTCGTCAACGGCAAATATCTACGCAACAAATGATGGCAGATCTCCCTGCGATTCGAGTACGGCAGGCATATCCGTTCGAAAACAGTGGATGCGATTATGCGGGACCGCTAGCATTAAAGGTGACTTCTGGCAGAAAGCCTAAATTATCAAAAGGATATATATGTTTATTTGTCTGCTTAGCAACATCTGCTATTCACTTGGAGCTGGCAACGGACTTAAGCACCGATTGTTTCCTAGCAGCATTACGCCGATTCATGTCACGTCGTGGAAAGTGCTCCCAAATATTTAGCGACAACGGCAGAAATTTTCTTGGTGCATCTCGTCAATTGGATGAAATGCATAAAGCACTTATGTCGCAAGAGCGTAATGAAATCATTTCTGCATCCTTGGCAGAGGACGGAATCCGATGGAATTACATACCACCACAGGCACCGCATTGGGGTGGAATATGGGAGTCGGCAATTCGATCGGTCAAACTCCATCTACGACGCGTTATTGGCAACCATGTTTTAACCTTCGAAAAAATGCATACACTGTTGGCTCAAATTGAAGCAGTAGTTAACTCCCGGCCACTTGGAGCAGCGCCGGACACTGACACTAACTATTTATCTCCTTCCCATTTTTTAATAGGTCGTCCATACACTATGGTACCAGAAGGAAGGTTGTCTGATGTTGAACCAAATAAACTCGACTATTGGCAGCACGTTCAAAACATAATGCAGGGGTTTTGGCAGCGATGGCATATGGAGTATTTAACCTCATTACAGCAAAGGCCCAAGTGGACAAAGGGGACTTCAAACATATCAATCGGAAGCATAGTGGTCGTTAAGGAAAATAACGTACCTCCTGCTCGATGGTTACTCGCAAAAGTAATAGAGACATACCCGGGTAAGGATGGTCTGGTTCGTGTTGCAAAGTTAAAAACAGCATCAGGAGAATTTATTCGACCTGTCACGAAGATTGTGGTACTACCTACTTTCTGAAACACCGTTTCAGGGTGCCACGGGATGTTTCGGAATATATTAAATATAGTTTATTTGTACGAATACAGTTTACGGTCTCTGTACTTAGTTAGGCATTCTCTATATGTGTAACAGTTTCCTTCCAGTTGTTCTCATTGTAATTATTATATGTACGTAGGAAATATGTATGCATATATGTAAATATGTAATTGTATTAAATGTTCTGTTATTATTTTTGGTTTATACCCAAATGGGTTCATACTCGTATTAAATATTTTGTTAGTTTAGTCTTGCGATGAAGCTTGCACGTGAATAAACTGTTTCGATTACTAACCGTGGGTTTCATTTACTCGTAGCCTTCACGGCATTCATCGCCAGATACTTTATTTATTTATTTATTTAAGTTCAGTCTACAGAATTTAATTCTTACAGACTAGATATAGTACGCAGTTAATCAATTAAAAATAGTGTATAATTTTAATTTAAATATACTTATACTATCATTAAACTCAATAACGCTTGCATAGGTATTGCATAATCTAACGCTCCTAGCAATCGGCTCGTTCATGGCGTAATTAGTAGAGTGGAATGTGTCTACCAATAAGCGATTATTTCTTAAGTTACGAGGCGGGTCATATAAATTGACCAAATTAGATAAGTCGTCAGAGTGTATGTTATTATTAATGGCATTATAAATAAAAAGTATTGAGAAGTATATTCTCCTATCATATAGGGACTGCAAGCCCATTAGTTTCCGTCTACCAATATAAGAAGGAAGATTACCTTGCCACGGTAACTTTCTTAGAGCAAATTTCGTGAAAACTTTTTGAACTCTTTCGATTTTGTTTGAGTGGGTTTCATAGTATGGGCACCATATTAGAGAACAATACTCTAGTCTGCTTCGAACAAGAGATATATAAAGAGCTTTTAAAGTGCAAGGATCTCTGAAATCCATTGAATTTCTTCTTATGAACCCTATCATAGAAAAAGCTTTTGATACTATTAAGTCAATGTGTTGAGAAAGCTTTGAGTCGAAAATAACACCCAAATCTTTCATTTTGGTACTTCTAGCTAGAGCACAATTGTCTATATTGTAACTAAATATTATGTTGTTAGACTTCCTAGAGAAGGTGACAACACAGCATTTATTGATGTTCAGTTTGAGACAATTCAAAGTGCACCACTGATTCAGTGAATTGAGATCGACTTGTAACTTATGGCTATCACTTGCATCACGAATGGTACAAAAAAGTTTGACGTCATCCGCGAACATTAGGCACTTAGCGAATTTAAAGCAATTCGGTAGGTCGTTAATAAATAAAAGAAATAGCAGTGGTCCGCAGTGAGTACCCTGAGGTATACCTGACCACGCGTCGATAAATAGTCTTGAGGTTGTATTCCCTAACTTAATAAATAGTTTCCTGTTTGACAGA
Source organism: Eurosta solidaginis (assembly GCF_040869045.1). Taxonomy (NCBI): domain Eukaryota; kingdom Metazoa; phylum Arthropoda; class Insecta; order Diptera; family Tephritidae; genus Eurosta; species Eurosta solidaginis. The sequence goes on along the minus strand of NC_090324.1, from coordinate 150,726,073 downwards.
AAACTAGCGAAGAAATTAATGAGAATGCCACTAACTCCGTAACTTCGTAACTTCTGCAAACGTATGGTATGACATACCTTATCGAAGGCTTTGGAGAAGTCTGTGTAAATCACATCAAGTTGTGCCTGCTTTCCGAATGCACCCACCATACTATTCGATAATAGGGTCAAGTTCGAACAGGTTGATCTTCCAGGAAAGAAGCCGTGTTGATCTTTAGAGATAAAATCCCGAACATGGTCAAATAACTTTGATTGGATTATGTAGTCGAACAATTTGGCCAGTGTCCCCTGTATAACGATAGGCCTATAATTACAAACATCATTACGATCACCAGACTTAAAGACCGGAACAATGTGACACAACTTCCACTGTTCGAGAAAAGTACCCTTATTGATACAATGCTGGAAAAGCTGGGATATGGGATTAGCTAAAGTATGGCAGCAACGCTTGAAAAATGCAGGCGCAAATCCCTCGGAGTCATGTTTGGAACTGGACTTTAGCGATGAAATAGCGGATAGTACATCCTCTTCGGCGATTGAAAAGGAGGTTATAGAAGGTAAAGGTATGGAATGAAATGTAGGCGATATAGGAATGCTATGATTCTCATAAACTTTCTGAAAAAACTTTGCAAACAAGTCGCAGGACTCGACAGTATTATCAGAGATAGCGCCATCATATTCCAAGTTCGTTGGGAATCCATTTGTTTTCCTCCTGGAATCTATGAATTTCCAAAATCCTCTCGGATTGGACTTTAAATTCGTTTCAACGGTATACATATAGTGCCTAAATAAGAAGTTATGAAGATGATCATACTCCTTTCTTAAATGAATGAAGTTAAGACGGGTGATTTCAGAACTATTATTCTTGAACTTCTTAAAAGCCTTATTCTTTTTATTTCTCAAGTTAGAGAGTCTTAGATTAAACCAAGGTGGCTTGTTTTTAGCTGCGCATATTTTTAGGGGAACAAAATTAGAGATGGCTTCAGAAAAAATGGAACACAATATCTCGTAAGAAGTATTGGGACAGCCGGAATTTTTCAGAAACTCCCAATCGGAAGAGTCCAAAAAATTATTTATAGACTCATAATCGGCACTCATGTAATCACGCCGAGCTAGTGGTTCATCTTTTACAGTATCGAAACTATAAAACATAATACTAAGAAAAATAGCCTTATGATGAAAACTATTATTCAAAATTGGAGATAGACATTCATGGCATGATACTTTTAAATTATTAGTAACAAATATTAGATCTAGGATTTTATTATTGTCATTCTGAACTCCGTTACGTTGCAGGAAACCATGAGAGAGCAAAGTGCTTACGACATAGATTTCGACGCTGGAGCTGAGATTATGCGGTATTAAAGTTTTATTATGATTTTCCCAAGAGATATTGGGTAGATTAAAGTCGCCTAAGAAAATAATTTCATCACCAGACTTTAGAGAATTTGAGATTGCAATCACATTTTCTAAATGTTTTACATACATTTCTATATCACTACCAGGAGGAATATAAGAAACTAAAAGTATTAATGATTTGTTGCTAGTAAATTTAACTCTAACACAGATTTGATCTAACAACCCATCGGATAAATCAAGACTGATTGCGTTACTGCACAAATGTGCTCTTACAGCCAGTAAAACACCACCACCCTTCTCGTGCCCAGTAGCTAGAACATCCCGATCCTTTCGGTACACATCATACTGATCATCGAAGTATTCGCTTGAAGATATGGCACAGTTTAGCCAAGTTTCAGTAATAGCCACGAAGTCATATTCATACAATGATGTATCGCGACGAGTTTGGCCCGCTTTGGTGCGCATGCCACCAACGTTCTGATAGTATAAAAATTATTTTGAGCTAATTGATACGTTGATATTTTGCGGCACCACAACATTTATGTTATTGTTGCTGCCTCTCCCCGCTTTTGAAAAAATTTAAACGGCTGCACTGTTACATTGGCTTGCCAAATGTTAGAGCTTAAGAGCTTATCGCAAAGTATAGGAGAAGTTCCAAGTTTAAAATTTACTCTTCTTAAAGAGTTAGTATCGATACCTCTTTTAATAAGCGCATTACAATATAAGTTTGATGATTTAATTGACGTATGCTTGGAGGCGTATTCCACTATATCATTAGCAGTCACTGACGGTTTAAACGAAGCCAAGTGTAACCATTTTATGGGAGAAGCAACAGCAAGTTCTTCGCTTAAATTGCATCCAACAACAACTCTACGACTCTTTGCATTCTTTGTTGCGCTTTTCTCCCTATTTTTCTTAATGCCGAGATTGGCAGAGCTGGCATCAGCTGTATCACTATCACCCTTTCTCAAATTTTTGTTATGACTGTTAAGAGCTTTAGAGCACGCAGCATTAGCAGTAGCAGCGAAAGCAGCACCGGCGGCAGCAGCATCAGAATAAGAGCGAGGTGAAACATTCGGTGTGTTAGACGAATTGGAGATAGCTTTAGAGCAGGCAGCAGTAGCAGCACCGGCGGCAGCAGCATCAGAGTAAGAGCGCGGTGAAACACTCGGTGTGTTAGACGAATTGGAGATAGCGTTGACATTTGCATTTTTGTCATCTAATGATATTGTTGGTGGTTGAATATTGCTATGAGAGCTTGGCTTAGCAGAAGAATGGCTCTCTGTGACAGCCATACCAGATGAACCATTTGACGGGAGATTAGTGATTTGCAACGTTGCTGATTTCGGTTCAATAACCTTCGCCTTAGAGCGCGTCACCATGGCGCCGTCTACAGTAAGAGAATCATTATTGTCCTCTTGCTGGCACTCACCGCAATTAAACAATTTCAAAAATGTGTCTAATGTACTGATATTTCTAAGAGCTTTATCGATTTTTGATTGAGAGAACACAATGGCACAATTGTCACATCTAAACATTATATTTTTATTGTTTTTTAACAAATTTAAAGAACTTGCCGATATGTTTGCACATTTTAAATGAGTTTTAGACTTGCAAAAACCACATTGAAAATGGTTATCTTGCAAACACTGTGTATTACATTTTAGACACGTTTTCATTGAAAACAAAACCTTTAAAATGCGAAAATAGAAAAAGACTCAGAGCGCGAAAGAACACGTCCGTTCGCTACGCTGACTTTACAATACAATTAAATACAAAATACTTATCCCATACAGTAATTTTATTGAGTGCTCGGTAATCACCACATGGTCTCCAAGTACCATCAGGTTTTGGTACCATGTGTAGTGGGTTAGCCCAACTACTGTTGCTTGAACAAATAATTCCGTTATCCAAAAGATACTGAAATTCAGCTTTAGCTATGGCAAGCTTTTGTGGATCTAATCTTCTTGGGCGGGCCTTTACAGGGCTGCCAGACACTGTGATATGATGGACAACTTGATGCTTTCATTCGGCGGTAAATGTTTTTGGCAGAATACAACTCAGAATATTCCTTAAAAAGTTTATGAAATTTGCTTCCTCCTGAAATGGCTTTGATACAAAGATTCGTTCCTCTTAAATAATTAACAGGTGTGTTCAAAAATGTTACACCATCATTTTTATGTCTGATAATAGGTGAAAATGTCTCAAAAAATCAGCCCCTATAATTGGCCTTGATACATCTGCCAAAATGAACATCCATCAAACTTCGGCGAAGACCTAGATCAAGCTCAAATAATTTTTGACCATAGGTAGCGATACGAGTATTGTCAGCAGCATCAAGGGCGAGTTTACTGGATTGTTTTGATCACTTGCATGAGAAAACAGAAAGTTAAGCCCCTGAATCAATAAAAACTTTACTTTTGTCTTACGCTCAGTAATGAATAGTCGACCAGATACATAATCATCATCATGAGTAGTCGAGACTTCTGACGACGGCGGAATTAGTTTTTTGGATTTTTAAATACACATAATACGATTGAGGTTTCGTGACTTTTCACGAGATTGAGATAAACTACGTCTAGATGAGCTATCACGATTTGAATTGCGACATCGGTTTTCAACAGCTTCTATTCTCGATATGATCGAATCCAATTTTAATGAAAACGTAGAAAATTCGGAGTGTGACGCTATGCCATTACGAGGCAGAGCAGTTCGAATATTTTTTTGATCTAATTCAGCAGTGGATGATGAAGTAGGAGACAATTGTTCAAAAAGTTGCTAATATTGCCAGCTTGCTTATCTAATTGATTGCATTTTGTTACTGCAAGAATGCAGTTGACTTTTTCCGGAAGTCTTTCCAAAAATAAAATTTTTAACACATTATCGCTGACCATAGATCCAGCTAAAGCTTTCATGCGGTGCATGAAATGTGAAGGCTTTTGATAACCTAATTCTAAATTGTTCAGCAGCTGCTTCAGTTGACTCTCTTCGGATTCAGTAAAATATTGAATAATTCGGGTCTTCATAGCTTCATAACGTCCTAGCGCTGAAGGATTCTTGATGATGTCTTTCACCACGTAAAGAATCGATGGGTCCAGATGGCGCAGAAAATATTCAAATTTTGTGTAGTCTTGACTTACGCCAGCTATGTTGAAACTAGATTCAATTTGCAGAAACCAGATTTCAGGTTCTTCACGACAGAAAGTTGGTAGTTTATGGATACGTGCCGAAAAAATCGCACCAGCTGATGCGGTGCCCGGTACTGAAGTTGGAGAAAATGAAGACGGTCCCACGCCGGATGTTGGTGATTCTGGCGGATTGTTGCCAGAATTCTCTCGTAACCAACGGCATGTTCAAATAATTAAGGATGGGAATGTCTTCGGCTGTTCCGAAGACTTCATACCTTTCATGAATGGGGCTGAACAATAATCTTATCCCGTTCTTAATCTCCAAATAATCGGATGTATAAGATAAGAAATATATAGGTAACAGATGTGCATACCTAAACGATTTTTAAGATAAATATAAAATAAACAAGTAAGGAAGGCTAAGTTCGGGTGTAACCGAACATTACATACTCAGTTGAGAGCTATGGAGACAAAATAAGGGAAAATCACCATGTAGGAAAATGAACCTAGGGTAACCCTGGAATGTGTTTGTATGACATGTGTATCAAATGGAAGGTACTAAAGAGTATTTTAAAAGGGAGTGGGCCGTAGTTCTATAGGTGGACGCCTTTTCGAGATATCGCCATAAAGGTGGACCAGGGGCGACTCTAGAATTTCTTTGTACGATATGGGTATCAAATGAAAGGTGTTAATGAGTATTTTAAATGGGAGTGGGCCTTAGTTCTATAGGTGGACGCCTTTTCGAGATGTCGCCATAAAGGTGGACCAGGAGTGACTCTATAATGCGTTTGCACAATATGAGTATCAAACGAAAGATGTTAATGAGTATTTTAAAAGGAAGTGGACCTTAGTTCTATAGGTCGACGCCTTTTCGAGATATCGCCATAAAGGTGGACCATGGGTGACTCTAGAATTTGTTTGTAAGATATGGGTATCAAATGAAAGGTGTTAATAAGTATGTATTTTAAAAGGGCGTGGGCCTTAGTTCTATAGGTGGACGCCTTTTCGAAATATCGCCATAAAGGAGGAACAGGGGTGACTCTAGAATTTGTTTCTACGATATGGGTAGCAATTGAAAGGTGTTAATGAGTATTTTAAAAGGGAGTGGGCCTTACTTCTATAGGTGGACGCCTTTTCGAGATATCGCCATAAAGGTGGACCAGGGGTGCCTCTAGAATTTGTTTGTATGATATGGGTATCAAATGAAAGGTGTTAATGAGTATTTTAAAAGGAAGTGGTATATGGCTTAGAAACCTTACAGAATAAGACGTACATAGGTTATTATTTATACTAAAAATAAGACATACAAAGTTTTTCTTTAAATTCATTGCGATTTACAAATATATCTAAATTTATTTCTCTACATAACAAATTAAATTCCGACAGCAGTCTGATAATTGGTTCATTTTGAGCATACCTGGTTTTGCAGAGGTCAATAGCAAATAAATCATGATGTCGTAAGTTTATAGCTGGAACATTGAGTTTAATAAAACGCAATAAAAACGGACAATCAATAGTCCCATTGAGAATATCACGAATAAAAACTAAGCCAGATATCAATCGCCTACTGGCAAGAGTATGCAGACTGATCAGTCTGCACCGCGGATGATAAGATGGAATAGGCATATTAAACCTAATACTGGATAATGCAAATTTTAGAAACTTTTTTGTATACGTTCAAGTCTATTGGAATGCACTTCATAAAACGGATTCTAGATTATAGAAGCATATTTCAGTTTGGACCTTACAAATGTACTAAACAGCAATTTTTTAGTATAAGGATCCTTAAATTCTGAACTATTTCGTCTAATGAAAGCTAGAGAGGAATATGCTTTAGGTATAATGTAATTCAAGTGATCAATAAACGTGAAACGTGTAACTAGAACTGAGCCAGAAATAGAGTACGAAGATATGCGTGGCAATCTAATTTTGCTGAAGGTGACCGAGCAGCATTTTTCGATATTGATCATTAGCATATTTCGATCACACCATACCTGGAATTTGTTAACCTCATTTTGCATAATTTGAATATCAGAGAAGCTTGTTATTTTTTTTTAAATTTTTAAATCATCGGCATAAAGTAGATGTTCACGCAAGGAAAAACACTCTGAGCAATCGTTGATGAAAATAACAAAAAATAGAGGACCAAGGATACTACCTTGAGGAACCCCAGAGGTAGCTCTATATGAAAATGATTTTACGCCATCAACAGCAACATAGTTAATTCTATCTATTTGATATGATTTTACCCATGACAAGAAAGTAGAATGAAAGCCAAAATTTTCAAGTTTTTTAATTAATAAGTCATGAGACACTCTATCAAAAGCTTTTGACAAATCAGTATAGATTGTATCTACCTGAAAGCCCTCCACAAAGGCTGAAATACAAAAATTAGAGAAAACAGTTAGATTAGTGACCGTAAATCTGCCCGGTATAAAACCATGTTGAGTATATGAAATATAGGGCTTGATAGCAAATGATAATTTAGAGCTAATGATTATTTCAAATAATTTAGCAATATTAGTAATTTTAGAGATAGGACGATAGTTCGAAACCAGATTCTTCCTCCAACTCTTAAAAACTGGAGTAACAGAAGTCACTTTCTATTCATCTAAAAAATAACCTGACCTAAGAGACAAATTAAACAACAAAAGTAGCGGATACACTATAGATGACGTGCATTGTTTGAGAAAAAAAAGCAGAGATATTATGAGCATCTAATTGCTTGGAGCATTTTAGGTCTTTTATAGGTGCGAAAATATCTTCCTCAGTTAAATCTAGGGAGCCAAAATCAAGCGAAGAAGCTAATTGCTCAGCACTAGAAGTATCACTCTGAAACAATTATCAACAAAATTAGACTTAAAAAATTCAGCAAACAGATTTACCCTTTCATTAGCGGTGCTTGCACTCATGCCATTGTAAGACACTATGGACGGAATAACTGACGAAGAACGTTTTGAATTTACAAAACTCCAAAAAGCCTTGGGATTAGATTTAATTAATATTCATTTCAAACCCGAGTAAATAATTTTTATAAAGAAATTTATTTAGACAGTTAAACTCAGTCAAGTATTTCTCATACATTACTCTGTGCTGCAAATTACCAGAACATTTATAAAGCTTATGAAATTTATTGCGAAGATTCTTTAATTTTTTTAAGCTCCGATTATGCCAGGGTAGTTGATGGACCCTTGGCGGTAAACGTGGAATATTTCCGAAAGATATACTACTTATTTTACTCTTAAAAATGTCAAAACAATCAGTTAGAGACCGATCTGCGAATAGGGTTGGCCAATTCTCACTTAATGTTAGATCATTAACAAGATCAAAATTACACCGCGAGTAATCGAATTTAAGCATCGAGTCAGTGCAAAGATTTGGATATTTATAAAACTCAACTTCCAAGATAAGTGGAATGTGGTGTTTATCAGTCACAGATAAAAGAACCTCAGACTTATACAATTGAAATTTTAAATCAGGACTAATGAAAATAAGATCCAAAATCCTGCTCAACTCATTTAGAAAGCCATTAATTTGCATTAATTGTATACCAAATAACCCATCAATTACGCATATTTCACTACACCTATTCACATTACTTGGAATAAGCATATCTTCATCAGCAATAGTAGACCACGCAATTTTATTTAAATTAAAACCACCCAACACACAGAGTTGCGCATTATCATTCGGAAGATTTAAATTTAAAATATTATCAATATGATCAAAATACAAATTATCAGAGCTATTAGGAGGAATATAAGAAACACAAATAAAAAGCAAATCATCACCACTCGAAATTGACACACACAATTGTTCAATACAGGAATCAATATTACTTAAAGTTACTTCAGCAGCACATAGAATGGACTTTACTGCTATCAAAACATCTCCCCCACGCATAGTATTCGTTGCCACACCATCTCTGTCTCTTCGAAAAACAGAATAAAAGCTCCTATTAAAGACCTCCTCACTGCATAAATCAGCATTAAGCCATGTCTCTACCAACACGATGATGTCATAATCACATTGAGATGTAGCAGCATAAATAGAATTGGCTTTTGTTCTCATACCAGACATATTTTGATAATAAATTTTGAGATTTTGATTAAGATGCATATTACGAATTCGCTTATTATGACTAACTTGTAGGGTCTCTATTGTATCTATGTTTCCTGCATATTTTGGTCCCGCTTTGGAAAAAACCTAAAAGGTCTAACAGACACATTTGTTGGCCACAGAGAGGCATAAAAAACCTTACTAAAGTCAGTACATAAAACACGTAATTTGAAAGAAACTCTTACGAGAGAGTTAAAATCAGCATCTCTTTTGGTCAGTTTAAAGCAAGCAATTCTTGATGGATCGATGTTGGCATGTTGAGAAATATATTAAATAATGTTATCCTCTTTAACAGACGGCCTAAAAGAAGATAAGTGAAGCCATCTATATCGCACGAAAACATCCAAATCAGCATTCACATTAGTACCACTAACAATATTATATGGCTTATCAGCGTTTGATTTAAACGAAATTTTTCTCTGTTCCTGTATACCAACTTCATTCGATGGAAAACGATCAGCAGCAGAGGCAGCGGCATCAGCAAAGCTTTGAGAGATAACACCAATAGAGTTAGCAGCAGAATTATTATTAACACCCTCAAGTAGAGTAGGTAATTTATTTGTCACAGCGATCTCAGCAGACTGCACAGGTTCATTGTTTGCAGTCATACAATTAATATTATCATTAGCACCCACAGGTAGAGTAGATAGTGAACTTTTCTCAGCGCTGTCAACAGAATGCACAAGCTGAGCAGCAGGCGATAGCAGAGCGCGTACGGATTGCATTGTTGGAATCGACAGTAAGCTCAGATTGCCTCTCACTTGTTGTGTGAATTTTAAAGAAATCTTGTAGCGTTTCAACACGTTTGAGAGCTTTGAATATTTTGGCGCGCGAAAATAAAGCAACACACTTGTCACATTTATACACAATATTTTTGTTGTTTTTGAGCAAATTAATTGCATTGCCCATAATATTAGAGCAATTCACATGAACTTTTTTAGAACAAATGCCACATATTATAGAGTCATTCGGTAAACATTGATTATTGCATTTAAAGCAGTTATCCATTTTTCTCCCCAAAAAGGCGAATGAATTTAGCAAACTAAGTAGAAATTATAAAAGCTAAAGTAGCACAAGAGAACACGTATGTTAGCATCAACAGTCACAGACTTGCTCAAGTTATCGTGGTAACGGCCGAGCAGAAGGACAGACGGTCGAGTGTGTATAAAAACTGGTCGTGGCTTCAACCGATTTCGCCCTTTTTCACAGAAAACAGTTATCGGCCAAGAATCTAAGCCCCTACCAAATTTCACAAGGATTGGTAAATTTTTGTTCGACTTATGGCATTTAAAGTATCCTAGACAAATTAAATGAAAAAGGGCGGAGCCACGCCCATTTTGAAATTTTCTTTTTTTTTGTATTTTATTGCACCATATCATTACTGGACTCGAATGTTGACATAATTTACTTATATACTGCAAAGATATTACAATTTTTGTTAAAATTTGACTTAAAAAAAGTTTTTTTTTGTGGGCGTGGTCGTTTTCCAATTTTGCAAATTTTTTTTAAGCATACATATAGTAATAGGAGTAATGTTCTTGCCAAATTTCATCATGATATCTTCAATGACTGCCAAATTACAGCTTGCACAACTTTTAAATTACCTTCTTTTAAAAGTGGGCGGAGCCACTCAAATTGTCCACAATTTTACTAATTTTCTATTCTGCGTCATAAGTCCAACTCACCTACCCAGTTTCATCTCTTTATCCGTCTTTGGTAATGAATTATCGCACTTTTTCTGTTTTTCTAAATTTTCGATATCGAAAAAGTGGGCGTGGTTATAGTCCGATATCGTTCATTTTAAATAGCGATTTGAGATGAGTGTCCAGGAACCTACACACCAAATTTCATCAAGATACCTCAAAATTTACTCAAGTTATCGTGTTAACGGACAGACGGACGGACGGACAGACGGATTTACGGACGGACGGGCATGGCTCAATCAAATTTTTTTTCGATACTGATGATTTTGATATATGGAAGTCTATATCTATCTCGATTCCTTTATACCTGTAAAACCAACCGTTATCCAATCAAAGTTAATATACTCTGTGAGCTCTGCTCAACTGAGTATAAATAGGTAGGTACTTTGTGTGAGGATGCAAAGTTTCACGTTTTTGTGGTCTGCATGTAAAAGCTATGACTACGAATCACGTATTTCAACAACATAGGACGTAAACGTAAGTATTTGATGAAATTTGATGAAACTTGAAGCTTCTAGCCGTAAAAAAGAGGCAAAAATGCAGTTTATATGGGGTATATAATATATATACCACCGAACTCTAAAATTTTTTTAGACAACAATATATCGATGGGAGGGCGCACACTTGTACTAAGTGCCTATTTGACCAAAACTGAGTTAACTGCACTTTCTGAAACTTCAGCATCATGCCTACCTAGTGTGCATTTTTTGTAAGCGAGTTATCAATAATGACGGCTCAGAAGCCACTGGAAATATCTGTTCGCCTAAATATCAATCGCCTCTAAAAGACAAAATATGCCCTCCTGAAAACTTTGAAATCTGTCACTTATCACAAGTGTGCGCTCACCCATCGATATGCTATATACGTATGCATTTGGTGAAATTTTAAGCTTCTAGCTGTTAAAATGGGGCAGAAACTGCGCAAAGTTTCTTATCTGAACAATCGGTTGTATGAGATATATACTATATATACCACCGACCTCAATGATATTTTTAGACAACAATATATGCTATACACGTAAGCATTTGGTGAAATTTGAAGCTTCTAGCTGTTAAAATGGGGCTGAAATTGCAAAAAAAATATATACATACTATATATATATACTATATATACGACCATATTCATATATACTATATATACCACCGATCTCTATGATTTTTTCACACAACATATACACGTAATCACTTGGTGAAATTTGAAGCTTCTAGCTGTTAAAATGGGGCTGAAATTGCAAAAAAATATATATATACTATATATATATACTATATATATATACTGTATATATATACTGTATATATATAGTATATATATCACCATATATATACTATATATACCACCGATCTCAATGATTTTTTCAGACAACAATATATGCTATATACGTACGGAATTATTTGAAGCCTCTAGCTCTTAAAATAGGGCAGTAATTACGAAAAGTTTCTTATCTGAACTATCTGTTGTGGGGGATATATACTATATATACGTCCGATCTCTTTCATTTTTTCGGACAAAAATATGCGCAATATACGAAAGTATATGGTGAAGTTTGAAGCTTCAATCTGATAAATTGAAGAAGATATGACAAAAATCCTCTTTCTCTGAAAAATCGGTTGTATGGAGGATATATGCTATAGTGGTCCGATCCGGCCGGTTCCGACAAATATCTATTCAGACACCTAAATACACCCGCTTACCAAATTTTATGAAGATATCTAAAAAATTGAGGGACTAGTTTGTATACAGACAGACGGACACACTGACATGGCTTAATCAACTCAGTTCTTCATCCTGATTATTTCGGTATACTTAATGGTGGGTCTATGCTTTTCTTTAAGGACTTACAATTTTGAGATTCGTGCCAAAGTTAATATACAATTTCATTTTCATGAAAGGTATAAAAAATTGGGGTCACCAAATGTTGTAATTAAACAATTATTTTTTAAAAAATATCTTATTACACAAGAAAAAATTATGAAGTGAAAAAGTTTTTTTTTTTTTCAAAGTCAACCCATTCAAATATTTCATAGAATTCTTAACATAAAATATTAAAACAAGTGGAATATCACATAACAAGTGGGTTGCCACACCTGCATACCCTTGTGTGTCAAATCCCTTGGTTTTCATTAACCGAATGAGGTCATCTATGGCCAGGGTCCAGAGGAGAGGGGAGAGCACACCTCCTTGTGGGCATCCTTTTGTGGCCGCAATGGATTTAGTTGTCCCTTCCAGTTCCAAATGGATTTTTCTACTCTTTAACATGGACAGCACCCATCGAATTATTAAAGGGCGTATGTATTTGTCAATCATAGCTCGTTCGATAGCTTGATATGTTATGTTATCGAAAGCCCCTGATATGTCAATAAAAGCGAAGAGGGCTATATTTTTTATTCTAAAGACTTTTCGATTTTTACCGTGAGACTATGAAAAGCCGTCTTCGCGGTATTCTCTGACTGGTAGGCGAACTGATACCTACACAGAGGAAGTTTATCTAGATTGACCTCCGTGATATGCTGATCTAAGATTTTCTCCATTCCCTTTAGAAGAAACGAGCTCAGGCTTATTGGCCTATATGACGAGGGCAGTTCCTCGGGCTTCCCTGGCTTTGGTAAAAATACTACCTTAACCTCTGCCCACCTGTTAGGGTTATGGCCGAGCAGTAGTCATGCCTTATTTAAGGTGGATAAGACTGCGGCTATATGATTTATCCCTTGCTATAACAGACAAGGATAGACCCCATCCGGTCCTGATGACTTGAATGGGCTGAAATTAGACAGGGCCCATTGCTCTCGTTTAGCAATGGTGAGCTTTGTTGCTAGGCTGCTGGAAGATCATTAATCTTTTCACAGTGTTCTCTCCAGTTAGCCCTTTAGAGTTCTTTATTGTAAGATTTTAGAGCGACTTTGTACGAGTCCCAGTCGCCCATAGCTCTCGCTTTATTAAACAGCTTCCTACCCTGGCATCTTAGCTGCCCAAGCTTTTTGCTCCACCAAGGTACATCGCGTTGTGTACGTATCTTTCCTTGGGGGAAACTCTCATTGGAAGCTGTTTTAATGTCTGAGTGGAGCTGCTCAGCTTCCTTCTCAAGCTCCTGCACGGTGGTTATGGGTCGTTGTAAGCTGTTTTCAGCTTCCTCAATAATAAAACGGATAAGCTCCCATTTCGTTTTCCTGGGATTTTTATTGCTGGCCTGTGTTCCGGAAAGTGACCAATGTCGAATACAATGTGTCTGTGGTTGACTTTTCCCCTGAAACATGCCAATTAGTGACGGTTCTGGCAATATTATGGCTGCATAGTGTAGGATCTAAAACTTCCCCTCTAATAGCATTTACAAAGATGGGTTCATTATGATAATGCTTATATTGTTACTACTAATAAACTCAAGGAGGTATTCACCCCTGTTGTTGATGTTCGTGCTGCTCCACGTTGTGTGATGGAAATTTGCATCACAGCAGAGGATCCATGGTATACCACTCTACTAACAGTTTTTGATGAGGGCTATTGCTTCGGTTGTTGGGGCCGTTTCTTCTTCCCCCAGAAAGTAAGCAGAGGCCAAAATTGCCTCTTGTTCGCCTCTTTGGGTTGTAATTTTTGCCCATACTGCTACCAAATAAGCCGTCATGAACTGTAAAAGCTGAAGAAACATTAACTTCTAGCGTTAAAGCATTGCCGCTCGTGGGCGATAACTGGTGGCATAGATTAAAAAACCATCATTACTGTTCAGCACTGTACTTTCACCGCACCGTGTTGAATCCAGGGTTCCTGAATGAAGGCTATTCCCTGACCTTCCTCGGCAAATTTTTTAATTAGGACGAAGCTGAAGCTGCCTTGGCGTGGTAAAGATTCACCTAAAGGCATTTCAATGGTCTTGGCTTTTGGGCTTTGATTGGGAGGGGAGACACTAGTTACGGTCTTTGCGGCCACGTGCAGCCACCTTCCTTGCTCTATTGTTACGCGACATAACTGCTTCTTCAGCCGTTCGTCCTCGCCCTTCCTTGTTCCCTCCTCTGTCATTGCGGCTCCCCCGAGATGGTTGCCTTGTTGGCAGGGTTTGAGGGACAGGCTGGAGGACTGTCGCTGCCTCGTTTGGCCTTTGTGGGCAAACAGTAGACCCAAAAGTCCTGGGTTCTTTTTGTTAAGGTTTTTTTTTGGATGTCCGATTGACTCTACAAATCCTGCTGTTCAATAGGTAAATCCTATTGGATACCTTCAGAGTCTTCGAATAGCAGGGTTTGTCACCGCCAACCGTGTAATCCCCTCACCCTTATTGTTACTGCCGCTGGTATTTATATTTAGCAAGGGCTGGGATGACTTGTTTTTGGACCTTAATTTGACTCTGTCAAACCCGCAGAAAATCAAGTAGTAGCGTTGCTTCACTAGCTCGGCAGCCAGCGGATCGACGGCTATTGTAACTTGCGCCACCGTGGAATTTCGTATCAAGTTGAGGATTCTCCAGTTCCTGGTACTCAAACGAACATTTTGCGCCTCAGCTAACCGCAAGATGTTGTCGTTTGAGGGGCGTTCCTCTTCCTTAAAGTAACACACGAGAATGATGCGACGTGGTATATCTTCATCAGATACCACCTTCAGCTTGGCATCCTGCCATGGAGTGATCTTTGGGGCTATAGCCCTTAGCCACTCCGTGGTGGTTGCATCCCTGTAGGTGATAGAAAACCAGCTTGGACGAAGGTGGGCTTTATATCACTATCTTTTTGGCTCATCATCTCTCCCAGGATAGCTTTCTGTATGGCCTTAAGTTCCCCTGAAGACCAGACCGTGGCTGGATAGTCGGGTGTATTATGCCCAGCCTTACCTCAGGACATCCCTGAAAGTTGCCGACTGCTTAGCTGTTGCCTCACCATTGGGAGGCATGGTTGCCTCACCATGGGGAGGCATGGTTGCCTCGACATTCAATGCCCAGCTTTTGACAATATTTCTGTATTATCAGCTGTGGGCAGCGACATCTTTTTGGGATATCTCTCTGGTGGAGTCGAGCTGTATGAGCGGCCTCTTTTAGCTAACCCCTCACCACGGACCGATTCCCAGGGTTCTTTGGCAAGCCCCTGGCTTCGCCGTAGCTAATTCCCCTGGCTATAAGTCGCTTAAGACGCTTGCGATCGGTACCACGTAGCCGATCGCGCTCTGCAGTATGCCCAGGCTGATCACTTTTCGCCGGAGAGGCAAGAAGCCTCCGTTCATCCTCCGGCGAGATTGTAGATTGTGACTACCAAATTTGCATCCTGCAGAATCACCGCATCTGCGATCTCCACGTCATGCGGGGGACTATTCGGCTCCGGCATGTCTGTGGCGACAGCTGATTCGGCTTGCACCGAAAGGTCACAATCGACCTGATCTATTGGGAGCTGTTCAGCTCCATTTTGGTTTTTATGTATTATTTGGTTCCCACCTTCAGCTTGGCAAGAACCAGTTTTAAAAATTTACAATCAAAACGCTGAAACACAGCTGCACGTAGACGTGTGTACAGAAGTACAGAAGTCCTTAAACATGTTGGACGTGAACGCAGATCCTTTGTCGCTTACCAGTATTTCTGGACTTCCAAAGATATTTACCCAAGTCTGCATGTATTTTACAACTCCTTTTGCATCAGTCGACTTTGTAGTAAACAACCAAACAAATTTCGAGAAACCATCCACTATGGCAAATATGTATTTATACCCCTTAACCGTCGCTTCAAGTGGCCCAAGATGGTCAACATGAATAGTGTTTAGCGGCACTTGCCCTTTGTCTATGCAATGAAGGAAATCTTCTTGTTTACCTAATTTTCTATTATGCGTTATACACTGTATGCAATTAGCTATGTGCTGCTTAACTTTACTTTCTGTGAGGACCCCAAAACCGAGGGTTTTGTACCCTCACAACATATACCTATTTTTCATTTTTCTTACATACATGTTATACAGGAATTGAATTTAACTCTGAATTTAACATTTATACATTTTTATGACATGAATTATACCTTTATGAATTACACGTCAAAACAAATACATGCGGTCGCATATTGAATTATTATTTACTAAATTGAAGGATAAACCAGACTTGCGCACTTTTGCACGCAAGCACAATATTTACATTTTTCGCCCACATAAGTTTCAAATATAGGTTACCCTAACATACACTAAAACATTTGGAAGGAAAATGGAAACGCACAAAAACATAAAATTATGCCGGTCAACCAACCCTTTGCGCATCCAATGCACTCAGCCACAAATACAACATACATAATAATTTAGATAAACAAAGATCAGCAGTAAAAGTCGCCAAACTAAGCGCCGCTACTAATTGGGACTTTTCTCTACATACTTACGTACAAGCATACGACACACCAACGCACGCGCTAAGCAGAAGCCGAAAGCATCAAACGAGGCCAACGCAAAAGAAAAGACTGGAAAACACGGCAGGCATACAACAAGCGTACTTACGAGATTTGGCACATTGTTCGCTATGTATATTAGGGCTCCCTAAAATTGGGATATGAAATGCCGGGATAGCGGATCGTCATACATGATCGAAAATATGCATATATGTATATATACCGATGTACCACCATATGTATGATAATGGAAAGAGGGAAAACGCATGTTAGCATGTAAGCGTATGTATGTACCAATAGAATAAAGCGAAAGTAGCGTTAAACTAGAATTCGATTTTTGCATTTCCAACTTTTTTAATTGTTATTGTAAAATTACTGACTGCCTGCGTGCAGTCCTACATAATTTTATAACTGAGGAATTATTACAACGAATTGTTTCTAGGAAATAACTGTCCACCGGCGTACAAAATCGTATATAAGGGCGGCAAATTAGCTTGTAAGATCAGAAGCTAGGAGATAGGCATACGAGTCAGTGGGCTTCTACCACTGACCAACACGACCTGAAGGTTTCTACTTCATTTCGTGAATTATTTTATATTCAGTAGGAGGTTTCTACTCCAACTGACGGAGAGCTAGCAGAGGGGTTCTACCTCAGCTACTCTTATTTAGACAGGGACAAAGAATAGGAGTAGCTCTTAAGGATATCGATCCCTTTTTAAATAAACTTTATAACGTTTTCAAAACTCCTTTGTCTATTTATTTTCATCGGAATAGGTTCTCCACCAAATATAGGAACCCTGGACGGACTGGGCATACCTCAGCAGGAATAAGTCCGTCACATTTCTAAATGAGGGATAAAATACTCCTGCTCGATAGCATGCATCGTTTTTTTACTCCCATGTGGCCAAAGTTGTGTGCACTCGTAACGATTTCTTTCTCCATACATTTCGGCAAAACGAGTAGGTTTTGACCTTGCCGCTGTTTGTAGAGTAGCGACCCTATCATCTTTCAGTCGCCAAACTGACGTTATTTTAACACCTCTTGAACTGCCTGTATATGTTCGTCGCTCTGCTGCGCGTTGTGTTCGTGCCTGCAACTCGGATGTGATGACTATAATAGGAAAACGACTTAACGAATCCACATGTTTCATCCGACTTCCGGTCTATGCTCGACGGTGAAAGAAAAGTCTTGCATGTACATTATCCACTGCGCTACCTCCCTGGGCAAGTCTTTCTTTTGCGTAGTCTGCTTAAATGCTGCACAATCTGTCACGAGTGTAAAGGTGTTTCCAACTAAATACTGCCGGAACTCCTTAATAGCTAGGTATGCTGCTTTTACCTCGAGTATGTAGCTGTGCATTTTTTCTTCGGTTGAAGAGGATTTCTTACTCCAATAATACGTCGGATGCCATTCTCCTTCGAACTTTTGTAAGAGCGTTCCACCAAACCCGTGTTTAGAAGCGTCTACGTGCAGCTGTGTTTCAGCGTTTTGATTGTATATTTTTAAAACTGGCTCTTGCGTCAAAATTATTTTCAGCTCTGCGATCGCTAGCATTTCCGCCTCACCGATTTTGAACTTAGATTCCTTTTTCCTTTTCATTTGGGGGCTTCACCGAAGGCGACCCATGAAAATTCACATGCGGTAAGCTATAGAACCGAACATTAATATAAATGAGCATTCAAACGAGAAGTAAAACAAAGGGGCAACAAGAAAACGACACTACCGAATATAAAGAGGAATATCCGCTAGAGGCGCAGCAAGAATCATCTCCAGGTAACGAAACGACGATGCAGAACTTAGGCGACTTAATACGGATTTTTTCCGCAAAATTAGAGAAAGAAAACGAAACCAAGAACAACATATCAGTGGAAAATTTCGGTAAAGTTATTCCAGAATACAACGGCGTTTCAATTCCAATACGACAATGGCTGGAAAACTTTAACCAAAATGCCGAAGCGTATGAGCTAAGCGATAAACAGAAATATGTCAATACAAGAAGCAAGTTGACTGGAACAGCGAAATTGTTTTTGGAATCAGTGTCTGTTTCGAACTACGAAAGCTTGCAAAAAGCTCTAATCGAAGAATTTGATAAAAAAAACTTAATAGCGCAGAGGTGCACAGATTACTAAGTAGCAGAAAAAAACGCGATAGTGAGAGTTTTCACGAGTACATTTTACAAATGCGAAAGTTGGCTGTGTTAGGCGCAGTAGACGAGCAATCGACCATTGTAGATGGTTTGAGAGCAGAGTTAGCAATGCAACTATACGCAGTAACAACATTTAAAGAACTACGCGACAAACACGACTTGATGGAATTGGCGATTGGCAAACAACACGGCGAAACCATGCAAAAGGTACATAAAGGTAAGTGCGAAGATGAACAAAAACAAAACGAGCGTAAGCAGCACTGCTTCAACTGTGGATCATCGAGTCATAAAAGAGCAGATTGCAAGGCAGAGACGAAATGTTTTAAGTGCAATGGCAGCGAACATATGGCGAAAAATTTTAACCAAGGATCGAAAAAGAACGAGGTGAACGTAATCGACAAAAATAAACGTACAAAAGTAAAGTCTTGTTGACACAGGCGCGGATGTGACACTTATTCAAGAAAATGTTTATAAAACAATGGTTGCTGATTTAGCTGTGCAAAAAAGCAGTGTTATTTTGTATGGTTTGGGAAATATCCCCACCTCAGTTTTCGGGACATTTATAGCGAGAGTGGAGGTAGATGGATTACACCACGAGCACAAATTTTTAATCGTTCCTGACAGCAAAATCAATTATGGTGTGATAATGGGTTATGATTTTATTGTAAATTTCACGGTTGTGCTGAATGCGAATGGCTATCAATTTTTGAGTCGCGAAGCAGATGTCGATAAAGTAGGTTGGAATGTTTATAACATAAGCAGTATAAGCGATGAAATTGATGTGCCAGCACAGTACAAGCAGCTATTCAAACGATGATTAGTAATTATAACCCAGCAAGTGCTCAGCAGGAGTGTTCGATACAATTGAAGATTTTACCGTGCAAAAATCTTAGCTTTAGGCAAAGACCAACACGATTGGCATCAGTTGAACATGCGGTAATACAAAAGCAGGTTAAAGAGTGGGTTGAACAGGGTATAGTCAGAGAGTCGAGCTCAGATGTAGCAAGCAGAGTTGTACTTGCCAAAAAGAAAGATGGATCGTATAGAGTATGCATTGACTATCGCGTATTGAATGCCTGTGTTCTGAAAGACCGATACCCCGTTCCGCTAATTGATGAAGTGTTAGAGAGGATGCAAAACTCAAAAGTGTTCACCGTGATGGACCTTAAAAACGGGTTCTTTCACGTACCGGTGGATGAAGGCAGCAAAAAATATACGGCATTCATCACAAGAGAGGGGTTGTATGAATTTAACAGAGCTCCTTTCGGCTTCTGTAACTCGCCCGCGGCATCATGGAACTTTACGTCGACGATATCGTTGTCTTCGGTCAGTCAAATGAGAATTGTCTTCAAAATTTGCAGAAGGTGTTAGACAGGGCTCAATGTTTCGGGTTGGAAATTAAATGGCAGAAATGTAAATTTTTGAAAGAAAGGTATGGCCAGGCGAAGCGAAAATAAAGGCTGTGAAAAATTTTCCAGTACCAACAGACGTCAGGAGTGTGCAGACCTTCCTGGGACTAACCGGCTACTTTCGCAAATTCGTGAAGAATTACGCCATCATTGCCAGATCCCTTACAAATCTGTTGAAAAAGGAATATAAGTTCAAAATCGGTGAAGCGGAAATGCTAGCTATCGCAGAGCTGAAAACAATTTTGACGCAAGAGCCAGTTTTAAAAATTTACAATCAAAACGCTGAAACACAGCTGCGCGTAGACGCTTCTAAACACGGGTTTGGTGGAACGCTCTTACAAAAGTTCGAAGGAGAATGGCATCCGACGTATTATTGGAGCAAGAAATCCTCTTCAACCGAAGAAAAAATGCACAGCTACATACTCGAAGTAAAAGCAGCATACCTAGCTATTAAGAAGTTCCGGCAGTATTTAGTTGGAAACGCCTTTACACTCGTGACAGATTGTGCAGAATTTAAGCAGACTACGCAAAAGAAAGACTTGCCCAGGGAGGTAGCGCAGTGGATAATGTACATGCAAGACTTTTCTTTCACCGTCGAGCATAGACCGGGAAGTCGGATGAAACATGTGGATTCGTTAAGCCGTTTTCCTATTATGGTCATCACATCAGAGTTGCAGGCACGAATACACAACGCGCAGCAGAGCGACGAACATATACAGGCAGTTCAAGAGGTGCTAAAACAACGTCAGTTTGGCGACTACAAGATGATAGGCTCGCTACTCTACAAACAGCGGCAAGGTCAAAACCTACTCGTTTTGCCGAAATGTATGGAGAAAGAAATCGTTACGAGCGCACACAACTTTGGCCACATGGGAGTAAAAAAAACGATGCATGCTATCGAGCAGGAATATTTTATCCCTCATTTAGAAAGTAAAGTTAAGCAGCACATAGCTAATTTCATACAGTGTATAACGCATAATAGGAAATTAGGTAAACAAGAAGATTTCCTTCGTTGCATAGACAAAGGGAAAGTGCTAAACACTATTCATGTTGACCATCTTGGGCCACTTGATGCGACGATTAAGGGGTATAAATACATATTTGCCATAGTGGATGGTTTCTCGAAATTTGTTTAGTTGTTTACTTCAAAGTCGACTGATGCAAAAGAAGTTGTAAAACACATGCGTACTTTGGAAGTCCAGAAATACTGGTAAGCGACAAAGGATCTGCGTTCACGTCCAACATGTTTAAGGACTTCTGTACACACAACAATATTAACCATATTGAAGTTACGACTGGTGTAGCAAGAGGCAACGGCCAGATAGAACACGTAAACCGGGTAATATTATCAATACTATCGAAGTTGTCAGCAGCGGCGCCCGAAAAGTGGTTTAAGCACACAGGCCAGGTGCAAAAATCGATCAACGCGCATGCCCACGATTCAACTAAAAACACACCATTTGAGGTTTTGTTCGGCATAAAAATGAGGCACGAGCTGAATGCGGAGTTAATCAAGATGTTGGGAGAAGAAAGTATTCAATCTTTAAACGACGAACGTAGCACCATAAGGAAAGAAGCTAGATCCCAGATATCGAAAGCACAAGAAATATACAAAGCACAGTACGATAAAAAACGCAAAGCAAGCTATACGTATCGAGTCGGAGATCTTGTTGCAATTAAGTACACACAGTTCAGAGCTGGTAAAAAGCTAGCAAACATATTGGGCCATACAAAATCGTGAAGGTTAAACGTAACAGCCGCTATGACGTAGAAAAATCAGCTGACATTCAGGTGCCCAATCGTACATCGACAAGTGCAGACAATGTTAAATTATGGAGGTTCGTTGAGACCGCAGAAGACGTGTGGTCATCCGGGTCAGATGATGATCAGGCTTGCCGAGTGTAAAATGGTGGCAACCCTACACAATTATCTACGCTGCATCTGTTAGCCACAATCAAGGCATATAAAGAGAGTAAGTGGAGACAGATTGCGACTAACAGCCGAGCAGCAGACATCAACAGCAGCCGTAATACTAGAAAGCAATCAATAAAGTACCAGCAGTCATTTTTCATTGTTAATTGTTTTAATACTTTTACTTTTTATTATCTTTTTATCATTCGTTTGCTTAATTAAAATATCATACTTTACATTTAGGAGTAAGTGGTGGCATCCCTACACAATTATCTACGCTGCATCTGTTAACCACAATCAAGGCATATAAAAAGAGTAAGTGGAGACAGATTGCGACTAACAGCCGAACAGCAGACATCAGCAGCAGCCGTAATACTAGAAAGCAATCACTAAAGTACCAGCAGTCATTTTTTATTGTTAATTGTTATAATACTTTTACTTTTTATTAACTTTGTATCATTCGTTTGCTAAATTAAAATATCATACTTTACATAAATACCCACGAGTATGGGGAAGGTAGGTCAGCTGGGACATAGCTCCCAATATCCCAGCAAATCTAATTACAACCAGAGGGTTTTTTACAGGAAAACTTGGACCAGGGGAAAGGGGGTACAGATGGGAGCTCGGAGAAGAAGGGAAATTTGGTTATAGGGATGAGAAAAGGGTCGCCGTTCGCATTCGCCGCCGAAGTGTTAACAGGTGTCACCGCAAGGAGGCTACGCCCCAATATGGGGGAAGGGTGCTAGCGCCTCCGAGTCCACGTTTCGGATGACGCCGGTGTGTGCAAGTCGAGATATCCCCATCAAAGACACACAACAGTGACAGTTGCACTCAGTTCTATGCCGTGGTGTTTGAGTGATACGAGTACAAACATACTGACAGACAAAAATTTTAAAAAAGTGCTCAAGGTGGCCAATAAGGACCTCTTCCATCAATTTTTCTGAAATATCGTCAATGCACATACAGCCAGAGAAAAAAAATTTAAAACTGCTGATTTTAGCCCAGGGGGTTCATTAAGGACCTCTTCCATGAATTTTTCGGAAATATTTTAAATGTTCAGACATCGACCTGTTAGAGTTTTATTATACATATGTATAGACAGATGATAATACCACATGAACCACCTTTTGGCATATATCTCGGGGACGGATTAAAATATCTCAACCTTTAATGTGTTTAGGTGCTCACCAGCATTAATTTTTCAATTCATATCGATATTGTACAAGTACATTTAAAAAATTCTCGGGTCCATGTTTTGGGTTTCAAGTCCTTAGAAATCAAGGCGTTTGATATGTATCCATAATTTTAAGTTAGACGCGGCTGATGTAGCAGTGAAAATTGCACTCAATTCTATGCAGTTATTTTTGAGTGATGCATTTATATACATACAGACAGACCGTCAAAAATTTAAACAACTGCTGATTTCAGCTCAGGGGATCCATTGATTGGGAGAGGACCATCAATTTTTCTAAAATATCTTGAATGTACAGACATCGAGCTGTCAGAGTTTTATTATACATATGTATAGATAGAAGATAATACCCATGACCCACATTTTGGCATATATATCGGAGACGGATTAAAATATCTCAGCCTTAAATGTATCTCAATTTTAATGTATTGTTACGAATTTGATGCAAATCCTTTTATTTGCAACCCTCTGCTAAGTTCGTATCGCTAAATTGTTGAATAAATAACTCCAATATTGAATAATTGAAAAATGGCCTTTATTACAGTACTTCACAATAACACTTATACTTTGCAACGAATAGCAAGCTTAATAACCAAACTGATTGATAGCTCAAATGAAACTCTACTATTCAAAATAATCCTGCTATAGCTCGCTAGATAGCGCTTAATCGAAATCTCAAATCAAACTGAATTACTTCTTACTCGCCTGCCCCGCTTTTATAGTTTACGCTGCATACTTCTAGGCTCTTCGATTTCCAGAACTTACTAGTTAGTTTCGGCTACAAAATCGCCAGCCACAACTACGTGCACAAATTATTGCTCTCTCTTGTGACAACTCAGATAAGATATATGCATGTGTTTGTGCATTGACTCTCCGCTGCTCGTATACGTACATGGTACATATATGTAGACGCAGTTATTGTTTCGTTTATGTAGATACATAATGATTGAATTATTGATGTGCATTCACGTCACTGCTTAGCATCGGCTTAGAGACGATAGCATCGCTCAGTGCTGCTAACATTCGTTACAATATCATATTTAAAATATCTCAACCTTTAATGTATTTAAGTCCTTACCAGCATTCATTTTTCATTTCATATCGACATTGTACAAGTACATTTGAAAAATGCACGGGTCCATTTCTTGGGTTTCAAGACCACAGAGATCTGGATGTTTGAGGTGTATCCTAAATTATAAGTTAGACTACAGCTGATGTAACAAATTTGTGCCCAATTTTATGCAGTGGTGTTTGAGTGATGCGAGTACGAACATAAGAACAGGCTGTCAGACATACAAAAATTTAAAAAACTGCTGAGTTTATCTAAGGGGATCCAGTAAGGACCCCTCCCATAAATTTTTCCGAAATATCTCCAACTTACAGACGTCGACTCTTTAGAATTTTATTATATGTATAGATAATACTTCTGAACCACATTTAGGCCTCTATTTCGGAAAAATGTTAACATGTCTCAAAAATAAAAAAAAACGTGTTATAGCCCTAGGTAGCAGTTCTTATTTGTTGTCCATATTGTACAAATAGATTTGGAAAATACCTGGGTCCATGTTTGGGGTTTCAGATCCTAGAGATGTGGGTGTTTTAAGTGTATACTATATTTTAAGTTAAACTTCGGCTGATGCAACAGTGAAAGTTGCACTCAATTCTATGCATTGGTTTTTAAGTGATGCGAGTGCACACATACAAGACAAACTAGCAAATATTTTAAAAACTGCTGATTTGTGCTCAAAGGTTCCAATAAGGACTTCTCCCATCAATTTTCATAAAAAATATTCAATGCACAGACATCGACCTCCATGTTCTGGGTTTCAAGATCCTAGAAATCTAGGTATTTTAAGTGTATCCTAAATTTTAAGCTAAACTTCGGATGAATCAACAGTGAAAGTTGCACTCAATTCGACGCGGTTATTTTCGAAAGATGCGGGTATAAAGATACAAACAGACAGAACAAAATTTTAAAAACTGCTGATTTGGGCTAAGGGGAGCTAATCAGGGCCTCTCCCATCAATTTTTCCGAAATATCTTCAATGTACAGACAAAAATTTTAAAAACTGTTGATATGGGCTCAGGGGCTCCAATAAGGACCTCTCCCATAAATATTTCTGAAATAACTTCAATGTACAGACATCGATCATTTAGAATTTTATTATATGTAGAGATAGAAGATAATACCCCCGAACAACATGTTGGCATATATCTCGGAAACAGGTTAAGATATCGCAAAACTTTAATGTGTTAGAGTCTTCTTCAGTAGCTTTTTTTCATATACTTAACATCCAATTACATTTTAAAAGTACCCGGAATTATGTTGTGGGTTCCAAGACCCTAGAGTTGTTTGAAGTGCATCCTTACTTTTAAGGAAGACCTCATACAAAAAAGCACCTGAATAGCGCCGCGTTGAATTATTTCATACAGTCGAATATATTGATATTCTTGAAAGCTTCTCTTCCATACGTGTACATATTTATTAACAAGTGGAGGAGACATGCAATTCCTACGTCTCTGAATTGACTCAGAACGAGATCAAGAAATTGAAAATGCGTGTTATTGCTCAAACGCAAAACATACATTACCCACGTGAGATGCTACAAGCATCCACGCCCATCAGTAACAAGAGCTCCTTGCTTACCTTAAACCCTATGACGGATTGGGGGATATAGCTTCAAAACTAACACAACCTAATTGTCAGCCTCACCTACGCGAGAGGAATCCTTTACGAATATGAATGAATCATACATATATTTAGCAGGCGAAGCTCTGGCGATCCCAAGTTCCTCATAGAACTAGGGGTGTGGGGAGCGGGATGGCCCTAGATGGTCGGGCTAGTACCTTCATGGTGCTCTGTTAATGAAGCGCACTGGATCTATACCCGGCAAAGGACCATCAACATCGATAACACTCCCCAAAACATTTGTGAAGTGCCTTAATCGTTAATACAGCAACAACGTATCAATTCGGCCTCACGCCAGTTGATGGCCTTTTATCCCAAGCTAACTTCAGTCGTAAAGAACGCTTCCCTATTATTCTCCCAGGGTATTCAAAGTTCTGTCCACTGCTTCTCATTTTTCTCCAAAAATATTCCCTGAGCGATGTACTTACTCATTTCCCTTTCACAATACAGGTGTTAATTTTGCTGGACCATTTTCGGTTGAAACCTCCACACTACGTCGCGCTCCCCATTAATCCCTCCATATTCCCCTCATATGAGCGCTCTCCGTGAAGCTGCCGTCAAGAATTTCAAAATACACCTCACAAAGATCTCAAGAAATACTAAGTTAACCTTCGAAGAATTCATCACACTTCTCGTTTGCATCGAATCGGCTCTCAACTCAAGGCAGATCTGCCATTTTATGCGTGGTGCACCCCTGCTCTCTATGCCCGAGCCCAGCGCTGACAACCTGTCCCTCACACATAAGTGGCAAAAGTTGAGAGCCATTCACCAGCAATTTAGTACTCGATGTAAAAACGAGTATCTCAAGGAACTTCACAAAAGACATAAGTGGAAGCAACAATAACCCAATGTCAAGGAAGGAGATCTCGTGGTCACCAAAGATGACTTACTCCCCTTAAATGAATGGAGACTCGGACGCATTGTCAAACTCTACCCCGGTCGTGACAAAAACACCCGCGTATCTAACATTCGCACTCAGGTAGGAACTGTCCCGCGTAACCTAGTGAAATTATGCCTACTGACCGACGCGGAGATACCTACTTTGCATCCCGTCACGAATTAGACACTCCCTTCAACAGTCAAGATAGTAGGCACACGATCCCAATACCCGCAGTCACCCTCAACGTTAAAACCTCTTCAACAAGGCAGTGATAAAACCTCCCCTGTAACCCCCGGTACTTATGTACAATTTGCATGTGGACGGCAACCCTACCATTTCATAATTTGCTTTTTGTCCTTTTAAAGTTGTAAGCGGTAAAACCCCGCACTAATTGTTCTTCCCTTCACATACGTTGGTTTAGTTGTCTATAACTACCGCCGCGACCGCATCGCATTCTCTACATATAAGCACGAGTTGTCGTGTAAAGCTGAAGTTTAATAAAGGGAATATTATAAAGTTTTTATCAAACCACATGAAGTGACTTGGTTTCATTTATTCCTATATCCCCATTCAAAAAAAAAAAAAAAAACGCCTTTTTATGCACCCAAAATGTGTAAAACATGGTAGGTAACTATGAAACATACCTGTTTGAATTAGTAAACAATTAATTAGATGCCTATTTTGATGGCCAATGATTATTTCAATTGTTTTCCGAAAAAAGCAATTACTAATTGATTACCATTACTAAAAATTAAAAAAATCAGGATTTTTTCCGTTTATTGAAAAAAAATAAAAAATAATCAAAATAAATCAATATGATTCCTTTTGATTATTTTTGATTTTTTCGATTATTTTTGATTTAAAAAAATTTGTTTTTTTATTATTTTTGATTATTTTTCCGCTTTGTTGAAAGAAAAATTCTCGTTTGTTGCATGCACGGGATAATTTCTACATACAAGTACATTTTAGGATGCAATAGTAAATCGTAAGCGCTTATCGAGACGAATATATACCTGCAACATATAGGGTGAATGGTATATGAGCGTTGATCTAAACATATTCTCCGGTAAGTATACACACATGTGCATATTTTACTACACTCATTACATAAAATAATGTGGGATCGAAAACGGCGGTTTTCATTTAGCAACGATCCTTTATGGTTTCATCCTTAAGTCTGGTATATCCAAAATAAATATATCCACTATTTTGGATTACGTTATGGCTATGCACTGATTTTTTTGAACATACAAGTACATTCGTGGATGGAACGGTATATGGTGAGCGCTTATCTAGGCATATGGGTACATACATACCCACCTACAAATTATAGTGTATATAGATGTATCCGACGAATACCTTGCGGGCGAGTGCGTATTGTTTTACGACAAAACAATATGCTCAAACAATATGTATGAGTAATACTACTTAGGTTGATAGATTCACTTCCAACAGGAGCGATCCTCTAAGTTGTCATTCATCATCATGATCAGTTGTCTAACCAATGGTTGTTATATCCCAGATAAATTTATTAACATATGCCCATGTACATTACATTGAAACTTCTTTTTATTTCCTTATGATTACGTCTAGGATATTTCCTATAATGTTTTAAGTTTTGCATAGTGAGCCATATTTCTATTACTAACAATAGAAATTCCAAACTTATTTGCTTGCCTATCATACATTATTTTATCGTCATGGTTGGATATTTTCCAAGAATATATATATATACATTGTAAAAGTCTATAACGGCGGTCGACTGCTAATACATGTCCTAATAAACCTAGCTTGACCTCAGTATTAATTATCCGAAGGCAGAAAACAAAAATTTTGATTCGTTCAAAAGATATTAACGGAAAAAAATGCTTATTTATTTATGATAAAGCTCTCTAAAAGTGTGGGACGAAGAATACTCACATAGTGGCGATCAGGGCCGTAGAGAGAAAATCCGGGCCCGGAACTAAACAGTTTACGGGCCCCCTATAAAAAATCCACTATTACATTTCATTAACTTAAATTAATGACGTCTCATTCATGAATCATTACACTGCGTTACAAAAACGAGCTTTAGTTCTGTCCTATGAACCAAATATACTTATATACTTTTTCGGAAAGGGGACAAAAATAAAAATACACGTGTATCGGCGATTTTCATGTACACGTCAGATTTTTTTTTTTATGTATAAAGTACTAGCTTATTCCCGTGGGTTTTACCCCACATTTCTATAAAAATATGCGGGCTACGCGTAACTGGCCATGGGTAAAACAGGAGTTGGTAAGATTGACTTCTGCTACAGCTAATGGCTGTTGTTGTATGACATATTCATATTTGTAACAGGATTCCCCTCTCGTAGATGAGGTTGACAATTGAGTTGCAGAAGCCCTGAAGCTATAAAGGTTTGTATTGCGCTCATCAATCCCTTGATTCGCGGCTAATGATCGTCCTTGAGCTTCGTTGATAGGGATAGGAAATTTGAGTCATTTCAAATTGGAAAGACAAATCTAATGGAATCGAATGGAATTGCTTCAATGACATTCTTTTTGCTCTTACATCGATTAATATCAAATTAAACAGAAATGATTTTTTCCGGTGCCTCCAGGCATATCCAAAAATACCAACCCTGAAGATAACATAAAAGAAAACTAAAGGAATAACAGCCAAACCCAACTCTGAAATCAAACTTTACGTGTTGAAATAACCTAAGTTTTTAAGGCAGCCATAGTTCGGAAAGTCCCATTTGTCTTGTTATTTTTTCAATTCCATATATTAGTGGTGCTGTTAGGATTTAACGTCATATAGCTCCTTACCAATTTTCATTAGTCCATTTGTATGGTAGGTGCCACCCCCTTTTTTATATTGAAGTTATGTTTAGCTTATGACCATCTTTGGAAGGTTTCTAGTGGGTGATTTAAACTTAGTTGTGATCGGCCGATCCGTTTAGGGCGCAACCCGATTTATACCTACATACAAACAATCATAATTTTAACTTTATATATATGTGGGAGATGTTTCTTACCACTGTTCAATTTAGTGTTCTTGCCTGACGAAACACTTATGAAGATAATTTTCCGGTAAATAAAAAAGTCGGTTTAATATTGATAACCTTAACTTTAATTACTTGAAAGTTTTCTTTAAAGGAAAATTAGCGCGTGTTCTACAGCTTGAGTACAAAAATCGTATGATCAAAAAATGTTCAGTTTTGCCAACTGTAAGCTTACAAAAACAATGAACATTGTAGAAAGAGAATGTCAAAATATAATAATGTAATATTTATACAGAAGTTTTCACAGGGTGCCCCACAGTACTCCGCCACCAGACGAAAGCTACCTGTTTCGTTGAGGAAGATTAATCTGGCGACCAGTGCGGGTGGTTTTCGTCTGAACGCTCTTGCTACTATCCTGTACAGGTTGTCCTTTTTCAGAATTAGTTGAAGTTTCGATGTTTTCTTGTGGCTGCTGATTGGTTTCAGAGTGAGTTGGCGGTTCTATATGTTTTTGCGGCGTTTGGTTTATCTCAGGATGAGCTGGCGTTTCGAGATCGGTGTTTGTTAAAAAAGCAGGTTTAAGTCGATCAATGCTAATATTGCTAGGGTGGCCTTTGATGATGACCGTAAAGTATTTTGGATATTTGCGTGTAACAGCGTAAGGACCATCGTAAGGATGTGTCAACGAAGGGTGTATGGAGTAATTTCTGACGAAAACGTGTGTTGAGCTCAGCAGTTTCGGTGAAACGAACGTTGCTGGTGGCGAATGATAGGCGGTTTCCGTTGGCCTTAGCTTTTCCATAGCTTGGCGAAATTTTGCAACCGATTCGCTGGTCGGCACGGGTAATTTGGTCGTTTGAAAAAAATCGCCTGGAATTCTGAGCGTCGTTCCATATCCATATACGAGTTCTGCTGGCGATGCACCAATATCGGGTTTATATGCTACTCTGAGACCGAGTAAGATCGTTGGAAGAAAATGTGTCCATTTGTCAGGGTCGTGACAGAGGATGGCAGTTTTAAACGTTCTATGCCAACGTTCTATGAGACCATTGGATTGGGGGTGATACGGCGTAGTACGAAGATGATTGGCCCCGATTGTAGAAACCAGTTCTTTGAAAACGGCTGACTCAAACTGTCTACCTCGGTCAGATGTGATGCGTTCTGGTACACCAAATCTGGAGATCCAATGTGTAGTCAATGCTTTAGCGATAGTTTCAGCTGTCATATCTGGGATTGGTATCGCTTCTGGCCATCTCGTGTAGCGGTCTATTACGGTGAGACAGTATCGCTGCCCGTCGCATAGCGGAAAAGGTCCAACGATGTCGATATTTATGTGCGAAAATCTATTTTGTAGCAATGCGTATTTCTCAGGTGATGATTTCGTATGTCGCTGCACCTTCGACCGTTGACAAGTTTCACAACTACTAACAAAATTTGTTACATCCCTTTTAATACCTTTCCAAACAAATCTAGACGTCATTAGCTTGGTTGTGGTGCGAACGCCGGGGTGCGATAGGCTGTGGATTTTCGTAAGTATTTGCGTTCTGAATTCTTTCGGAATATACGGGCGCACACGCGATGTGCTAGTGTCGCAAATCAGCTTCACATTCGTATCTGGAAGTATGAAAGGCTTTAGAATAAGTGAGGTTTTTGAATTTGTACCTAATTGCAAAAGGTGTTGGAGTTCATCATCGTTTCGCTGCTCCTCTGCTACGCTTTTGTAGTCGATGGTGCCGTGAACTGATTGGATTCGCGAGAAGGCATCTGCTGCAATGTTGGGTTCGCCCTTTATATGCCGAATATCGGTAGTGAATTGCGCGATGTAATCAAGCTGTCGGACTCGGCGTGGAGCGGTTTTTTCTAGCCTTTGGGCAAAGGCGTACGTAAGTGGACGATGATCAGTGAGAATGTGACATCTTCTTCCTTCTATCATATATCGAAAATGTGAAACTGCCTGGTACATGGCAGTTAGCTCTCGGTCATAAGTAGAGTATTTGCACTGAGGTGGCGTCAATTTTTTTGAATAGAAAGCAAGAGGTTGATATTCACCGTTTACAATTTGATGCAACGCGGCACCGACTGCGAAATCCGAGGCGTCGATGTGCAAAGACAATTCGGCATCGTGGGATGGATGAAACAGCAGAGTTGCGTTTGCAAGCTCCTCTTTGCAACGTTGGGAAGCGGATTCAGCCTCTGATGTCCATGCAAGCAGCGTGTGGTCATTCTTCTTATTGCCTGAAATAAGGCTCTGTAAATATTTTTGATAGTCGACGGCATCTGGCAAAAATTTTCTGTAAAAATTTAGCATGGCAATAAAGCGCTTCAGATCTTTGGCCACTGCTGGTTTGGGGAACTCTAACAACGACGATACTTTTTCTGGCAAGGGTTTAATGCCTTGGGCATCGACAAGATGACCCAGAAATTTGATCTCAGCTTTACCAAATTCGCATTTAGAAAAGTTAATAGAGAGGTTGTTTTTGCATAAGCGTTGAAAGACTAAACGCAGATGCTGCCGGTGTTGCTCGATTGATTCGGACGCAACACATATGTCGTCAATGTAGGGAAATACGAAGTTAAGACCTCGTAGGACTTCGTCTATAAGGCGCTGAAATGTTTGTGCAGCGTTGCACAAACCGAAAGTCATGAACTGGAATTCGAACAATCCGAATGGAGTCGTGATTGCTGTTTTCGGAATATCATCAGGGTAAATTGGCACCTGATGGAATGCTTTTTGCAGGTCTATTTTAGAAAAAATTTGCTTACCTCGCAAAATGTTGGTAAAATCTGTCAGATGGCAATGGGTATCGATCCGGGAGTGTATGTGCGTTAAGCGCCCTGTAGCCGCCGCACGGCCTCCACGTACCATCACTCTTTTTCACCATATGTAGCGGACTTGACCAGTTGCTCCTAGATGGGCGACAAATACCTGCTTTTAATAAAAATTCAAATTCTGCTTTAGCAGCTTCTAGCTTGTCGGGCGAAAGGCGACGCGGTCTCGAAAATACTGGTTGTCCTGATGTCTCTATGCGATGAAACACTGTCGATGTTGTTTTGGATCCAAGCGGTGCTAACTTTGTGATGGACGGGAACTCTGATAAAATATTTGCGAATTCATTTCCTCCTATGAATGTTTTTACTAATGCTGCGGTGCACTTGTTCGATTCTCCTAGTGATGTCGAAAGAGATGTTAACTTATCTATAAATTTGTTTCGTCGCATATCGATAAGCAGATCATAAAATTTTATGAAATCGGCACCGACGTCTGCGACTAGGAATGACCACACAAAATCGCGGCGAAGGTCTAGGTCTAATCTAATTCGGTTTTCCCCTAGTACTTTTATAGCAGCACCGTTTGCTGCATACAATTTTGTGGCGGTTGGACGAATATCATATGACAATGTTGTTAGTGGGAGAATGGAAACGTCTGCTCCCGTATCGATGAGAAAAATTGTACTCGTTGTTTTATCTCTTACCTGGAGGCGAAAAACTTGGAGTTCGGTGACAGAACTTTCGCTACATTTCGTCACCTGCTTTTCAAATAAATCTTTAGCATCTGTTGTTATTGTTTGAACTGATCGTTGTCGGCGTCGGCAGGGACTGCGGCACTTGCGAGCATTAGTGCCATACTTCTGATGATACCAACATTCGGCATTGGCTGATGATGGGCTTCTGTTTCTAGCTTGTTGCGGCCGGCTCGTGCTTTTCGAGTTGTTGTACTTTGTCGGTGTTGATCGAGTTTGTGAGCGAGAACTTGATTTCGAACTGAGTCTCTCAACTCGCTTGGATAAGTCTTCTATTGCTGTACGAAGTTGATTTAATTCAGCTGCATCGGTTCGTACCTGCGCTACTTGCTGGGGAGCAACGGCATCAATTATTGAATCGGCTATCTTCGTGAATTCTGCTGCTGTGCCAGACGATGCAGCGATAACCGGCTGGGCAAAGGCTGGTAAACGTTTTGTCCAAAGTCCTTTAAGAGCAGCGTCGCCCAGGGTAGTGCCTGCCACTCGTTTCATCTCGAAATACAGCTCCGAAGGCTTTCTATCACCTAGTGGCAGTTCCGATAGTAGCCTATTGAGACGTCTCTGCTCACTATCGGCGAAATACTCAATGATTTTTGTCTTGACATATTCAAATTTGTCGCTCTGTGGCATGTCGGCGATGACTTGGGCCAATTGGCTAACCACAGTGGGGTCCAGTGCTGCAAAAACGGTTGCTGCTTTCTGCTTGTCTGATGTGATTCCAGAGGCTGTAAACCAAAAATCCATAGACGTAAACCACGCCTCTATGTTGGAACTAGACATTGCAGGGACAGGCAGCCGGGCGTAGATAACTGCGGCCTGCCTCTCATTTGGTTGCGTTTCTGCCGCATTTTGATTTTGTTGTTGTGGAAAGTTCGTCGGTGGTGAAGATATGCCGCTGTCGGAAGGCATTTTCAGTAATGTTAAACTTCTAAAAAAACGCGTGTTTCTTACAACGGGACTTGTGGCTGTACTCCGTTAGGGCATACTAGAGTGTACGTGTGTTGTAAATCAGGATCACGTCGGGGTCACCAGTGTGGGAGATGTTTCTTACCACTGTTCAATTTAGTGTTCTTGCCTGACGAAACACTTATGAAGATAATTTTCCGGTAAATAAAAAAGTCGGTTTAATATTGATAACCTTAACTTTAATTACTTGAAAGTTTTCTTTAAAGGAAAATTAGCGCGTGTTCTACAGCTTGAGTACAAAAATCGTATGATCAAAAAATGTTCAGTTTTGCTAACTGTAAGCTTACAAAAACAATGTACATTGTAGAAAGAGAATGCCAAAATATAATAATGTAATATTTATACAGAAGTTTTCACAGGGTGCCCCACATATATATACAGATAGAAGATGCGGATAGACTGAAGTTAACAAAAAATTTTAACGGCGGAAGAATACTAAACACCCAAAAGGAATAACAGACAAACAACTCTGTAGTCAAACTTTAGCTGTTATAATAACCTAAGTTTGTACGGCAGCCATAGTTCTGCAAAATCCCATTTGTAGGGAAGGTGCCACGTCCCCTTTTCGCCAATTCCACATTTTACTGCAGCTGTTAGGACTTAACCTCATATAGCTCCTTACCAATTTTCATTATCCTAACATTATTACTACATCCAGAGATATGCAGAATGAAAAATTCCATTTATATGGGAGGTGCCACTCCCCCTTCTCCCCCACCCCACATTTTCTTGGCGGTGTTAGGGATTGGACCTCATATAACTCCTTACTGAATTTCAATGTTCTAGCATGAATACCTTCAGTGTTATGAAGTACCAAATATTCATTTTACATGGGAGGTGCCACGCCCATTTTATATATCGATATTATTTTTAGCCTATGACCATCCTTGGAAGGTTTCTAGTGGGTTGTGCAAATTTGGTTGTGATCGGTCGATCCGTTTAGAACGCAACTCGATCTATACCTACATACATATATAATTTGAATTTTATATATATAGACTAGAAGACCCGGCAGACGTTGTCCTGCCCTAAATTTGGCCAATCTGCATTAATTTTAATAAGCTTTTTCCGTCTGAATCTGCCCTCCCACCTCTTCACTTTTTCCTAATCCTTTTATTCACTCCTCCCTCCGCCTTTTTCGCTTCATCTATCTCCATCTTCGTCTCATTCTATTTCTTTCTCAATCTCCTTCTCTCTTTTCTGTTTTCTCTTCTCTCAATTTCTTCTCATTATTCTGCATCCCTTATTGCCTGTCCCAGAAGGTGGTATGTATTTTATTCCAGTCCCAGTCCCAGTCCCACTCCGAGTCTCAGTCCCAGTCCTATGTAATGAACTAATCGCCTCATGCCTCCGTTGACTCCCTCATAGTGCACCATCTATGCAAAGAAGCTGGCCTCATTAACGTTTGTCTTTCCTGCCACAAACTTCTTCACATATACGAATGTGTAGCTTACTTTGCACTGTATTAGGGAACATCAGTTCTGCTTTGCGATAGCTCTCCGAGTGGGTATAGGGTTTAAGGAGCGGGTACTCTGTTTGCTACAGCCGGCTAGTCTACGGCGTATATGGGGGGGATCTTGCTCCTACACTGACTTTTACCTCGGTTGCTCATAAAAAAAAATCAAACAGAGATTTACAAAAAAAAATTTAAATTTAGAGGCCGTCGAAGGGTTAGGCTCATCTCAATCAAACAAATTCCCAAAGGAACGTGTCAAATTTACTACGGAAATAAATAAGTAATACGTTAACTAATACCTACCGCAACCTGCCACAAATTACATCGTTTGGGGTTCTTCCGGCAGAGGTGGAAGGCTAAGCTGTCGTTGCCCTTCCATCTACACCCACCCAACCTGCTAAAAGATTGGTAAACGTTTTTCTTTTAGCCCACACATACTCACCATTGCCCCTACCACAAATATCAAATAGAAGTTACACCTTCATTTATCTCATTTTTCCAATCCTTAAATTTTAATTAAAGTTTCTTCAATCATACATTTCGTTTTTGTTTTCTATATCTATTCCTTTGTGCTATATGTATTTATGTAAATGTATGTTAACCGACCTAAACTGTTCCTTATATCATTTATGTTAGCTTACATTTCAACAGGGTGTTCGAAATCAAATTCTCTATATTACATTTTTCATTTCGAAGTCTCTCAATGGCAACAAAAAAATAAATTCACGGATTACAAAAGCATATATTTAACTTAATTCTCTTGAGAAGAAGAAAACATTTCTCTGGTTTCTATGATTTATTCACATTCTCCAAAATTCTTCTCATCTCTTATCACTAATCAAACATGTTAATTTGAGATTTCATCACTACATACAATTTAAACAAGAGTCGCTCAGTATATAATTCACTTAGTACTCTTCTATTAATTCAAAAAAAAAAAACAAAGTTATTTCTCAATACTATCTCTCTCACATACAACATAATTCGTATAACCTGAGATAACTCACTTTTTCTTTTCATTAAGGTGATCACTTTAATGGAAAGAAAAACAATGTGTCGAACTTTCATCGCAAAAATAAAATGCCAAAGTATATATATTATACGGACGGTTTAACAGAGAAAGCAATTAAACCAACTGAATGGATTAGTTAATTTCTCCGCTTTTACCCAATTAATAAGTAGGGCGGTTTATACGAATAAATTTATAAAACTTTTTCCTAGTTTATCAATAATTTAACCAGTCTGTGAAACGTACATGTGTTAAAAGAAGAGGCACTTACCGAATCATCCTCCTTCCGCTGGCCAGTTGATGGAGTGTTGACGTTGGTTGCTATAAAATTTTGAGGGGGGGAGAAACACAAACACTTTTTTTTTTTTTTATGTTATTTAGCACCTTTTCCTAACCATACTCATGTTCTCCAGTGGTATACTTTCTGGGGCTGTTTGGACTCGCTCGCTCGCCCACATTCAACTTTTTACATTAAAATAATATTTTTTTTTTGTGTATGTTAAAAAAGCCTAAGAACCTACTTGAATTTTAATTTTTCTTTTACTCTTTTTTTTTTTTTTTTTTTGTTTAGTAAGTCCTACAAACTAAAAAAAATATTTAGCCGCTGTGCCTCCTTATCCTGGAAACTCCTGCCGACGTTGGGGACTCCGACGTGTAATTCTTCTCCTTGAAAAAAAAAAATTCCTTCCTCTTGATCTGATAAAATTTTTTTGTTTGTTTGTTATTATAGTAAGCATGCAAATAGATAGGTAAACTGTTCCTTGCGCTACTCAAAACTTCGGCAAATTTCTACTTTACTAAAAATTTTGTTCATTTATGTTCCGTGTTATTTTTTTCCTACGATTTTTCAAAGTTCAAAAATATTTTCTTTTTCATCTTCTGATAAAGTTTTACTTTTTTTTTTTTCAAATTTAAAGTTTTTTTTTTTTTTTCCGTTCAAAAAAAATCTCTTTTTTCGATTTTTCAATAGTTTTCGTCCTTATTTTCTTCTGCGTCCGAACTTCACATCTACCTTTTTATAACTTTTCGATTCTTTGTTTCCGTGTGGACGTTTTCCGCAATTTAAAATTTTTCATTTCTTCTTCACTTTGTCCTTTTTTTTTTTTTTTGTACGCAGTCAAACTTCCACATAATACAATTTCCGTTCAATTTTAATTACTTTTTCCCTCTTCCACCAATTAAAATTTCGGTTTTTTTTTTTTCTCTTTTTTTGAAAAAAAATTTTGGTATGTATAAATTTCGGTTCACTTGATCATTTATTTAAAAATTTTTTTTTTCTTTTCGATTTTGATAAACTATAAACACATTTCACCTAAAATTTTCCTTTTATTTTTTTTTTTTTGGTTGTTTTGTAAGTTTTCAAAGTTTCACTTATTTTCTTTAAAAATAAAAATTTTCTATTCACGAATTCATGAAGTTTTTGTTTCTTTCTTTACTTTTGATAAATTTTACAAAAAAAATTTTTTTTTTTTTCTCAAGGCTCACTGCCAATTCTTAATTTATTTATTAACTTAGAAAAATTTGGTTTATTAGTTTAGCACAAAAGGGATTTCAACGGATCCCTTGGTTTTATTATATTTAATTATTTGTTTCCTTTTTTTTAAACGTATTTCCGCAATTACAAATCTTTTTTTTTCCAACAAATATATATATATATATATATATATATATATATATTTTATAAAAAATTTTCGGTTCCTTGTTCACGTGATGATGTTTTTTTTTTTTTTTTGAAATTAAATATTTTTCATTTCTTCAAATAATAAAATTTTTTTCAGCAAATTAAATTTTTCTCTTTTTTTTTTTTGCATAACTTTTCCCACTTGTTCACGTGTTCATATAAAAATTCTTGTTTTTTTTTTTTTCCTCGATTTTATTAACTTAAAAATTGTATTTAGTTTTTTTTTTTTTCCACTTTGTAAATTTTTATTTTTATTAACTTTTAAAAATTACACACGGGCGGGATTTCAAACAATGTATAAATTTTCTTTACTTTTTTTCCGCGAACAACCGATCGTGATTCAACTCCTTCAGCAACTGTCTTGTCCAACTTTTTGCTATCCGTTTCTAAGTTCTGTAACTGCTGCAATTAAGCCATTTGCTCTCCAAAAAAATTGTTTGCGAACTATTTTCTATTCAAAAAAATGTTTACGAGCTATTTTTCCCCGTTAATTGGCTGTTTTCGAACTATTTTCCTTTGTGTAGTTTTTATATTTTTAGTCTCTTCAAACCTATATAATTTATATTTCTCCCATACTTCCCGCGGTTATTTTAACAAGCAATCTCTCACACAATTTCAGCAACATTTTCCTACAATACGTCCACCGTGTAAGCCCGGCTGTTATGATACCTGTTACCATCTGTTCTCACTTCTGTTATTGGAATTTGTGTTGGAACTCATTAATGTAACATTAACTTGAACTTCGAAACTGCTCATATGCTGTTAAATCATCTACCAGGGCTTGCCCTGTTAACAAGCTACAGGTTTGCTATACCTCTTACTGATATACGAGAAGCATTTCCTATGGCTACCGGAAATAGAATGCTTATGTCTGGCGGACATCCGTCGAACCTCACACCTAGTCCTCCTAATCCCAGTCCCAGTCCGTCTCTGGATAATATATTACTCTGTACTAAAGCACTCATCAACAGCATTCATTTGATATCCGTCCATACTGAAGCGCATCACTCGATTAACTCAGTGCATCGCCGTGCAGATGTTGCCTTCGCGCTTTACTAACATGCGTAAAATGCCTACATACTACACAAGCACAACGCTTTGTTCGCATGATCTGGAAGTCTCCCATCCATAGTACTCCAAGGTAGGACATAGATGTAACTATTCTAGATTGCATAGTCCAGAAGACAATTATAAACATGTAAAATAGATTTAAGTTAGGCTTAGGAAAGCCGTAATAAATAAATACATTACATTACATTACATTCTATAAACACATTCTAGGGGTACCCGGGTCCACGTTTTGGCCTATATCTCGAGACCCTAGTCACCCAGGGGTATGAAAATTACCCTCTACTAAAGCACTCATCAACAGCTTTCATTTGATATCAATATTCTATAAACACATTCTAGGGGTACCCGGGTCCACTTTTTGGCCTATAGCTCGAGACCCTAGTCACCCATGGGTATGAAAATTACCCTCTGCTAAAGCAGTAATGCACAGCTTTCATTTAATATCCATATTCTATAAACACATTCTAGGGGTACCCGGGTCCACGTTTTGGCCTATATCTCGAGACCCTAGTCACCCAGGGGTATGAAAATTACCCTGCACTAAAACACTCATCAACAGCTTTCATTTGATATCAATATTCTATAAACACATTCTAGGGGTACCCGGGTCCACTTTTTGGCCTATAGCTCGAAACCCTAGTCACCCAGGGGTATGAAAATTACCCTCTACTAAAGCACTCATCAACAGCTTTCATTTGATATCCATATTCTATACACAAATTCTAGGGGTACCCAGGTCCACGTTTTGGCCTATATCTCGAGACCCGAGTCACCCAGGGGTATGAAAATTACCCTCTACTAAAGCACTCACCCACAGTTTTCATTTGATATCCATATTCTATAAACACACTCTAGGGGTGCCCGGGTCCACGTTTTGGCCTATATCTCGAGACCCTAGTCACCCAGGGGTATGAAAATTACCCTCTACTAAAGCACTCATCAACAGCTTTCATTTGATATCCATATTCTATAAACACACTCTGGGGGTACCCGGGTCCACGTTTTGGCCTATATCTCGAGACCCTAGTCACCTAGGGGTATGAAAATTACCCTCTACTAAAGCACTCATCGACAGCTTTCATTTGAGAGCCATATTCTCTAAACACACTCTAGAGGTTGTTACCCTGGTCATACGGCAAGAAGACATTGCCTTGTGGTCCGCTCGGGTACGCTTGCGTATGCGCGACTGAGCTCGCCGGACTGGGGTGGGTTTCTTTTGCAGACCACTGAATTTGCATTGCGACCGCGGCAACAAACCGAAAAAAACTCGTACCCGCTTTTTATTGCTTAACAAAACTCTAAAGCCATAACCCCTAAACTAGTGCACCACAGTCATGCATCCCCCCTGAATGTCGTAGTCAGTCTTCAATCAATCCCCCCCTTTCTAACGCGTGTTCAACCGAATCCTTTGTTCTCCGCCATCAAAATCCATCCACTGAAGATCGGCCCTCATCCCCATGACGTCGTCACCTCGTATCCATGGCCCGTGTTCATCCGCGTTGACACCAGCTATCGTCCAATCGTCCGTCAGTCTACTTATCGATTCGATCACCCACATCCCGCCCCATCATCACACACAATCGTTTCGTTTAGAGATCCATTTCTCACTTACAAATGTTTTATTCAAATGTGTTTCGCTTCACTAAAATTACCATACCTACTTCCTCGCTCTATACGTAACTTCCCCTTAACTCACTATCATACTTCATCCGTATGGCTTATTCAACAAAGTCATTGATATTTCATATGGAAACTAATTAACTGGATAATGCTTATACAAAAAAGAGAATTCGAATTCTCGCATTCATTACTCTTTCAACATCGCCGTTCATCCAATTTAGCGACATCTCATTCGGCCACAACTGACCTTGATAAGCCATATACATATATACATGTACTTACAAAATAATTTGCTTGCAGTGCCTGCGCACCACGACCAGCTGAGATTAACTCCCTCTATCTATGTACATACGTGTATAACAACCACGTCTGACAAATGAAATGTTTATGGAGGTTTGGTTCCTACATGTGTATGTATATATACGTATATCTAATAAATGAACTAAATACGCAGGCTGGAATTCATGTTACCTTGCATTCAATATGAATTTTCAATGGGTGATCTACTTGCTTCTTAATGCTACTATAAATGCCAAAAGATTAAATTAATGAATTAGAATTAGAGAATAAAATTTAAATGTTATTGTGTCCTCACTATTGAGTTATTTACTTTCGCACTCGGTATGCAATAGAGTGGCGATTGTCGATTGCGGTTTGCTCCGCCTTAGCTTGTGCATATTCATGCCTACATGTACTGTGGGTTCGAAAGCTGAAGTCCCTAAGGCGCCTTGAGGATGAGCTCCTGCAACTGTTATGCTAATGTCAGAATGAGCACTATATTTGTTTAAACAAACTAAAACCACCACTTTAGTGATACTTTGCGCTCACAGGTTCGAGCATTTCCTCTTTCTTAAAACTTATAAATATTTGATATTGAGTGTGTGCCAGAAAATTGCATGAATCTGCCTGAACTCTCTTGCCAGCTGAATGATAGCACGGCGCGTAGACACGCATGTTTTGTACCAACTAAGCTCAAGCTGAATCACTCATGCAATTGTCTGCTACACAGTCAATCGTTCTAGCTACTCTGCTTATTTGCTTCGACGCTCTCTACCACCTCCGATTACCCGATCATGCAATTTTACGTTGAGCGTTAGCGCGCCACCCGCAATACTCGTTTTTTTGAGCGAGACTGAGTAGTTCAACCTCAATCACTTAAGCGTATCCAAGCATCTAACGCGCTCGCTTTCACGTCGGTGTTTCGCGCTGAAGGAACGAATTCAGCGAGCTTTCTATAATGCTCTTGGCGATTAATGAGAGACTTGCTCGGCTGATATAATCTACACCAGCGTTTCACTGGACACTGCTCTTATTAGCGCACTTTTCGCGCTATGGCAAATATCATACAATAACTACTTACTATAACTAAAATGTTACTTATCGGTTGTAGCAACTAGCATAGGGTTGTGAACGTTTGTTTCCTGCAGGGATTTCACTCGTTGCTATTTTGCGATGTTGCTGGTCTTTTGCCTGTTTTCCTCACTTGGCGCTGATGTGGATACTAATGCAGTGGCTCGTTGGGCATGTGTATGCGCTGCTTACAGGTGCTGCCACGTTGACGCGTTTACCGTCTCCTTTTTCCTTGTCGCCCAATTTCAGAGACATCCAACTGAAATATTGATGAGTTTGTTACACTACATCTTCACTATCATTTTAGGTTAAATAACTCACCTCAATTAGACGCTGTTTGGAAAAATACTTTTGGACTGAGATTTTTGTGCTGCTTCTGCCGGCGGTTGTGATTGAAAAGGCGGAAATGGGAGCAACGCAGTATTGGCTGCGATTTTAAAGACAGTGCCCAAGACAGTCAAACAGCGAACGCACTTAAATTGCGTTCACCTGCAACAATCGATTTGTAAACGCAGTCAGACTGCGTTCGCGAGTAAGGAAACAAATTTGATGGTGACGAGACGTATTAAGTTTTAAGGCGAGTATTAAGCTCTCACGTAACAGGGCGAGCTAATCGGCCTCGCTTGATCCGATGAGCTCGAGAAACGGTGAGCTTTTTCCGTGCGTGCTGGCTTACCCGAACTCGAACCCATGGCCCTGGCTCATACCTTAAGGTCCTTGGCGTGGAAGACTCCGAGGAGCCTTCCTCCCATGTCCGCTAGTTCGTACAAACAATGACCCACTCGTCGAAGAACAACCGCTCTAAGATATTTGGGGCCTAGCTTAGCACTGAATTCCCTTGCTGCGTCGCTCTGTCTAAAACTCCTCCGGTATACAAGTTGCCCTACTGCAAAAACTTTCGGCCTAGCGCGCGTGTTATATACCTTGCGACCCTTCTCATACGCGGACCTCAGGTTCTTTTGTATTTTGTCGCGTAACAGTCTAAGCCGAATATCCTTCGGGGCTATCTCCATATTCGAATCGTTCATTTCTCCCAGCGTGCGTAAAAGCGAATAAGTCTCTCCGTGCTGCACCATGGTCTGCCCGAAAATGACCCGATACGGTTCGGTTTGTATGGCTTCATGCACCGCACTACGTAGTGCGAATGCAGCTCTCGACAAGTGCGTGTCCCAAGATTTCTGGTCATTTTCCGCAATATAAGATCTGACGATGGCTAGTAATGATCTGTTGATCCTTTCCGAGGCATTAGCTTGCGGGGAATAGACGGCAGTTCTAACATGCTTAACCCCATAACCTTTCAGGAAATCGCTGAATGCCTCCGACACAAACTGTCGTCCATTGTCCGAATGGACTATCTCGGGCACTCCGAAA
Source organism: Eurosta solidaginis (assembly GCF_040869045.1). Classification (NCBI taxonomy): domain Eukaryota; kingdom Metazoa; phylum Arthropoda; class Insecta; order Diptera; family Tephritidae; genus Eurosta; species Eurosta solidaginis. The sequence goes on along the minus strand of NC_090324.1, from coordinate 150,682,181 downwards.
ATATGAAAAATATCTCTTTCCATGTATCGGATCACCTCCTTTGCCGTAGCATTCCTCATTGGCTTGACGAACAGAAATTTCGAATAATGATCTAACACGACAAATATATAGCTGTTTCCGTCTCGAGATCGTGGATATGGTCCGCAGAAGTCCACGTAGAGTCTTTGGAAGGGTCTTTCGGTCACCGTTTGTCTACCCATAAGAGGTCTGCTTATCACATTGGTCGCCTTACTGCGCTTACACACGTCACAATCACCCACGAAAGTTCTGACCGAAGCAACCATGCCTGGCCAGAAGTATCTCGCTCTCAAGCGGTTTACTGTCTTGGCTATGCCCCCGTGTCCAGCCGACACACTGTTATGCGATCGCTCTAGCAATGCCCTCCGTAGACCTTCCGGCACCCATACTTTCCACGCCGACTCCTCCGTCTCGGCACCTGTTCTGAAACCATCTCTTTTAAAAATAACATTCCCCACTATCTTCGTATCTGGCAGCCGATCCGCATTGCGCTCTATAGCCCTCAGCATATCCTGGTAACTCTCCGACCGAAACTCGGCATCATCCAACGAAATGTCCGTCTCAAGCCCACTGCCATCGATTTCATCCATATGAACACGGCTTAATACGTCAGGGACTATATTCTTTGCTCCCTTGCGATGGACAATATCGAAATCGAACGCTTGTAACTTTAGGCTCCAACGCGCCAGTCTTCCTGACAGATCCTTCTGCTGCATGAGCCATTTGAGGCTCATGTGGTCCGTAATGATGGTAAATGGCATGCCGTCGATGTAAGGTCTGAATTTCTTGACACTAGTCACTGCTGCCAGACACTCCAACTCCGTGATTGTGTAGTTTCTCTGGGCTGCATTCAACTTCTGCGAGATGTATGATATCGGCCGCCCATTCCCTTCCCCGTCCAGCTGAAAGAGCACAGCTCCAATGCCCGTTGTAGAAGCGTCGCATTGCACGTAAAACCGTTTCGAGAAGTCAGGGTTGATGAGTATCTTTGGCGAGGTCAAATCACTCTTGAGCTGTTCGAAGGCCGCGATGGCCTCAGTTGTCATCACAAATTCATTCCTCTTCTTCAGACAATCCGTCAAAGGTGCGGTTGTGGTGGCAAAGTTGGGCAAAAATCGTCTGTACCATCCGGTTAGGCCCAAGAATCGTCTCAACTGTTTGGTCGTCTTTGGTATCGGGAAGTCCAGCATGGCTTGTATTTTTGACGGGTCCGCTCTCAACTCACCTTGGCCGATTATGAACCCCAAGTATTTGATCTCCTTTTGGCAAAACTTAGATTTCAACAGGTTTATCGTTAGGCCGGCTTTCGATAAGCATTCCGCCACTTCCGAAAGATGCTGCAGGTGCGTTCCGAAATCTGGAGAGCATACAAGAAGATCGTCAATGTAGACGAACACGTTCTCTCTTAGCCTCGAGGGAATGACTCGGTCCATCAACCGGCACAGTCGCTGACTGGCATTGCACAGCCCGAACGGCATCACCTTGAAGTGATAAAGCGGCCGCCCCGGGACTGTGAATGCCGTCTTCTCCCGCGCCTCCTTGGCCAAAGGGATTTGCCAAAACGCATCCTTCAAATCAATTCCGGTTATATAAAACGTGTCTTTCAACCGACTCAAGATACCCTCGACGTGCTGAGTAGGATACGCGTCCTTTTTAGTGCGCTCATTCAGCTTTCGCATGTCTACACATAGCCTGTTCTTTCCTGGCTTTTGGACCAAAACGATCGGCGAACTCCATGCGCTGTCGCTCTCTTCGATTACTCCGAGCTCGAGCATCCGATCTATTTCCTCATAGGCTAGCTTTTGTTTCACGGGTGACAGCGGGTAATAGCGCTGTTTAACCGGAATGGTCTCGTCATACACCTCTATGACATGCTCCATTAGGCTGGTTTTCCCTAGGCCCAGCTCGGCGGATGATGGAAATAATGACTTCACGCGCTCCAGCTCCAAAACCTGCTCATGAGTCAGCTCCACCATACCCGCTTTATCCACGCTTAACTCCGACACTACGGCCGACAAAAGCCCAAACGCTTCCCAAAAATCGATACCCAAATACAACTCCTGTTTCAGGCTCGGTACCAGAAACAAGTCGAGGTATGCTGTCTTGTCACGCCACTTCAGCTTCATCCTCACTTTCCCTACTATGGCTTGTCCTTTCCCATCGGCTGTCTTTATCTCTTCGTCAACCGATCTGAAACTCTCCCTCTTCAAACGTCCTATAGCAGGACCCCCTAAACAGCTTACTGAGGCTCCGCTGTCCAATAATCCCATCATGAGTATGTCCCCGACCAGAACTTCAGCGTATGGTCTCCGATCTCCGTCACTTCTTACTATCGTTGCTGTTATCGCCCGTTTCATGGTCTTCCTTTCTTCGTCCCTCTCTCGCAGTCTCTTGATCTTCTTTCTTTTCCTTCTGCTACTTTCCGTGCTAAATTCGTCTTCCGTTTTGTCTACGATCCCGAATATCCTTCTGCGAACCTCCCGGTATTGCCTTTCCCTTTCCTGTAGCGTCTTGATCGGCGTCCGTACCGATGTGGGCTCACGTCCGGAGTTCACTCTTTTCAGAATGCTTTGGATTATTGCTTGTTTTCCGGGGCTCTCCTGTCCTGGCAAGATGACCCGGTGCTTCCGCCAGGAGAACAGTTTTCCTGTCCGCACTTCTCGCATACCACAAACTTGGCTCCTGCCTTATTGCATTTGTAGCATACCAGTCCGTGGAACTGAGAGTCGCAACCATGGTCGACAGCTCTAGGTTTAGTCGTCGTGTCCGTTGACTTCCCGGGGCTTTTGTTTCGATTAATTGCATGTCCTTTCCTTTCAAATGCCTCAACCGCGGTTCCTTCGCTGACGTCTCTGCACTCGTCTGTGCGTTTTAGGTCTAATTCATCGACATCCCTCCTTTTTGTGAACTTCTGATCGTACTCGGCGAAGTGTTTTTCGGCGCGCCTGCATTCTGACTTCAGTTCGCTGAGTGTAGTGATGTTGCATCCGAACACTAGATTCTTTATCCTCGGCTTCAGGTTCCTACGCATCAAGTTCACCAGGCTCAGTTCCGGCAACTTCGTCTTCATGGTCAGCGCCATTCCTCTCACGACCGTATAGAAATCATCGAAGGACTCTCGTACATCTTGCTTTCTCTCGTTCATGGCCTGCAGAATCTCTTCATCACAATCCGCTTTGCGGAAATGATCCAGCAGTGCCTCCCTGAGGTTGTCGAAACCATCTCCTTCCTCTCCTGACTTCTCTTCCATATACATCCAGAACCACTCCTGGGCAGCTCCGCTCAACAGCAAGTGAAAATTAGAGTATAGGTCTCCCGGTGAGATTCCATGTCTCCTCTGCAGGGTTTCCACTCTAAACAAAAATCTTTCAATTGGTATGGACTTGGAACTACCATCGAATTTGAGTCCCCAGTCCCTAATAATTTTAAACTTGTATTTGTCCTTATCTGAATTGATTGGTTTTAGTTGTAGAGAGGAAGCACTCTTTCGACCCCCGAATGCGGGTTGGTCAAAGACTGTTTGTTCCTCTTCTCTTTCATCTTTCTCGTTATCAGCGGCTGTAGCAGCGGCGTCGACAACCCCTCTCTGATCCTTCGCAGTTGCCTGCTCACTCTTGCGACTACTTTCCACCTTGGAAACACGCTCTCCTAAACCCTTAACGTCCTTTCGCACCGTGTTCATGGCATCTTGTATTGCCTCTGTGGTGGCACGATTGACATCCATCTGATATTGTATAAACATCATTTCAAATTTGGCTAGCAATTCTCCCCCTACCTTTTCTATTGCGCTCGCTCCCGGTGAAGTGACATTCCCTAACGAGGTTAATCTACGTCCCGATGGTGAATCTGTCGCCTCGCGTTCCACTTCCCCCGTGGATAGCTGCTCTGCGTGCGTGGCATCTCCTTGGCCTACCGCTGACTTCGGAGAAGCTTGCCTGCCCCTTTTGCCTCCCTTTCTGACCATCGCGATTCGACAACCTCTGCTGTCCGACCTTACGTGGGTTATTGCGCCAAAATGCCAATCTCTTTCGCTTCGCGGAAGAAATAAAAGGAAAACTAGTGCGGTATGGCACCGTAAAAAAAACTGTATCCAATTGTCTGGGCATTAACCCGCAAGTCTCGACCAAGTATTTACTCTAATGTCTATCAGTCTCCAGACCAAGAGTCAAATGATATACCCAATAATTAGAGTATAGTAAAATATAAAAATGAAAATAAAAAAAATTATATAGTTTTAGCACACGAGCACTTGAAGGCGCGTTACTCTTCTTTTCAACAAAACCGAAATATCGCTAATATTTAAAATCAAACTCCGTCTCGTTTGTCGATAGCGGAAGTCTACCGAATTCAATGCGTACCTTGGTAACGGTAAGATTGAGTTAAAATAATGATCTAGTCGCGATATGATCTACTCTTGGAAACGTTTACACTTTAAAGCAATTATTATGTTCAACCCGTGTGTGTGATGCGTTGGGATTGGGGTGACCAATCTTCCTACCCGTCTAAAGTCATTGTCTACCTGTCCTCCTATAATATCTCCTTTCCATTGTCCGTACGACGGGATTTGAATCTCCCTCGTCTTGGACAAGGTATGTTCCCCTTGAATGTTCCTCGGAAGCTACCTCATACTCATCTGGCCTTAACCCGCTGGTAGTAGCCGCTTCACTTACGGAACCCTCTTTAATTACAAAGTCTACCTCATGGATATCTATTTCTCCTTCAGATAACCAGTGGCCGACCCTGATATTCCCTATTCCCGAGATCAACCTCATGAAGCTCGTCATCTAAAACAAATTATCAGTAGCTGATCCAAATTCATGTCAAAGAATGTATCATTGTTGACACAGTTAAAGGCTTTTATTGTCGCCTAATAAGATATCAACAACGAACCCCCCTTTTAATGTCCACCTCTGTCCGAAATATAACTAACTTATAATACTTGACTGCGGACACAAGCTGTCGAAAAAAAAAATTTTGCTTGGAATTCCCCCTGCTTGAGGGCCCCACGTTGGGCGCCATTTTCTTATTGTTACCCTGGTCATACGGCAAGAAGACATTGCCTTGTGGTCCGCTCGGGTACGCTTGCGTATGCGCGACTGAGCTCGCCGGACTGGGGTGGGTTTCTTTTGCAGACCACTGAATTTGCATTGCGACCGCGGCAACAAACCGAAAAAAACTCGTACCCGCTTTTTATTGCTTAACAAAACTCTAAAGCCATAACCCCTAAACTAGTGCACCACAGTCATGCATCCCCCCTGAATGTCGTAGTCAGTCTTCAATCAATCCCCCCCTTTCTAACACGTGTTCAACCGAATCCTTTGTTCTCCGCCATCAAAATCCATCCACTGAAGATCGGCCCTCATCCCCATGACGTCGTCACCTCGTATCCATGGCCCGTGTTCATCCGCGTTGACACCAGCTATCGTCCAATCGTCCGTCAGTCTACTTATCGATTCGATCACCCACATCCCGCCCCATCATCACACACAATCGATTCGTTTAGAGATCCATTTCTCACTTACAAATGTTTTATTCAAATGTGTTTCGCTTCACTAAAATTACCATACCTACTTCCTCGCTCTATACGTAACTTCCCCTTAACTCACTATCATACTTCATCCGTATGGCTTATTCAACAAAGTCATTGATATTTCATATGGAAACTAATTAACTGGATAATGCTTATACAAAAAAGAGAATTCGAATTCTCGCATTCATTACTCTTTCAACATCGCCGTTCATCCAATTTAGCGACATCTCATTCGGCCACAACTGACCTTGATAAGCCATATACATATATACATGTACTTACAAAATAATTTGCTTGCAGTGCCTGCGCACCACGACCAGCTGAGATTAACTCCCTCTATCTATGTACATACGTGTATTACAACCACGTCTGACAAATGAAATGTTTATGGAGGTTTGGTTCCTACATGTGTATGTATATATACGTATATCTAATAAATGAACTAAATACGCAGGCTGGAATTCATGTTACCTTGCATTCAATATGAATTTTCAATGGGTGATCTACTTGCTTCTTAATGCTACTGTAAATGCCAAAAGATTAAATTAATGAATTAGAATTAGAGAATAAAATTTAAATGTTATTGTGTCCTCACTATTGAGTTATTTACTTTCGCACTCGGTATGCAATAGAGTGGCGATTGTCGATTGCGGTTTGCTCCGCTTTAGCTTGTGCATATTCATGCCTACATGTACTGTGGGTTCGAAAGCTGAAGTCCCTAAGGCGCCTTGAGGATGAGCTCCTGCAACTGTTATGCTAATGTCAGAATGAGCACTATATTTGTTTAAACAAACTAAAACCACCACTTTAGTGCTACTTTGCGCTCACAGGTTCGAGCATTTCCTCTTTCTTAAAACTTATAAATATTTGATATTGAGTGTGTGCCAGAAAATTGCATGAATCTGCCTGAACTCTCTTGCCAGCTGAATGATAGCACGGCGCGTAGACACGCATGTTTTGTACCAACTAAGCTCAAGCTGAATCACTCATGCAATTGTCTGCTACACAGTCAATCGTTCTAGCTACTCTGCTTATTTGCTTCGACGCTCTCTACCACCTCCGATTACCCGATCATGCAATTTTACGTTGAGCGTTAGCGCCCACCCGCAATACTCGTTTTTTTGAGCGAGACTGAGTAGTTCAACCTCTATCACTTAAGCGTATCCAAGCATCTAACGCGCTCGCTTTCACGTCGGTGTTTCGCGCTGAAGGAACGAATTCAGCGAGCTTTCTATAATGCTCTTGGCGATTAATGAGAGACTTGCTCGGCTGATATAATCTACACCAGCGTTTCACTGGACACTGCTCTTATTAGCGCACTTTTCGCGCTATGGCAAATATCATACAATAACTACTTACTATAACTAAAATGTTACTTATCGGTTGTAGCAACTAGCATAGGGTTGTGAACGTTTGTTTCCTGCAGGGATTTCACTCGTTGCTATTTTGCGATGTTGCTGGTCTTTTGCCTGTTTTCCTCACTTGGCGCTGATGTGGATACTAATGCAGTGGCTCGTTGGGCATGTGTATGCGCTGCTTACAGGTGCTGCCACGTTGACGCGTTTACCGTCTCCTTTTTCCTTGTCGCCCAATTTCAGAGACATCCAACTGAAATATTGATGAGTTTGTTACACTACATCTTCACTATCATTTTAGGTTAAATAACTCACCTCAATTAGACGCTGTTTGGAAAAATACTTTTGGACTGAGATTTTTGTGCTGCTTCTGCCGGCGGTTGTGATTGAAAAGGCGGAAATGGGAGCAACGCAGTATTGGCTGCGATTTTAAAGACAGTGCCCAAGACAGTCAAACAGCGAACGCACTTAAATTGCGTTCACCTGCAACAATCGATTTGTAAACGCAGTCAGACTGCGTTCGCGAGTAAGGAAACAAATTTGATGGTGACGAGACGTATTAAGTTTTAAGGCGAGTATTAAGCTCTCACGTAACAAGGTACCGGGTCGACGTTTTGGCCTATATCTCGAGACCCTAGTCACCCAGTCACCTATCCTATATTTCAAGTTAGATCAAACTACACACGGGGTGCAAAACAAATTCAAAATCGGCTCAGTAGTTTAGGAGTCCATTCGCCTCAATTGTGTGACACGTGTTTTTTTATACATATATTAAGATAGAAGATGTAGACAGACTGAAATTAACAAAAAATTGTAACGGCGGCAGATTACTAAACGTCCAAACGGAATAACAGCCAAACTCAAGTCTGTAGTTAAACTTCAGCTGTTAAAATAACCTAAGTTTGCTCGGCAGCCATAGTTCTCAAAAATCCCATTTGTAGGGAAGGTGCCACGCCTGCTTTTCCCCAATTCCACATTTTACTGGAGGTGTTAGGACTTAACGTCATATAGCTCCATACCATTTTTTATTATCCTACCATTACTACATCCAGAGGTATAAGGTATGATATATTCCATTTGTATGGAAGGTGCCACGCCCCCTTCTCCCTCACCCCACATTTTCTTGGTGGTGTTAGGGATTGACCTCATATAACTCCTTACTGAATTTCAATGTTCTAGAATGAATACCTTCAGAGTTATGCAGTATCAAAGATTCCATTCGTATGGCAAGTGCCACGCCTCTTTTATGTTTCGAAATTATTTTTATCCTATGACCATCCCTGGAAGGTGTTAAGTGGTTTGTGCAAATTTGCTTGTGATCGGTCACTCCGTTTAGGACGCAACCCGATCTATACCTACATACATACATACATACATAATTTGAATTTTATATATATATATATATATATATATATATATATATATATATATATATATATATATAGATAAAGCTCGTAGTGTCCGTCTGTCCGCCATAAACAGTTTAGTGTTAGAAAGTTACTATTGATAAACTACAAATATATGGAGTAGGACGGGTCGAAAAACAAATTTTCTTTTTCGGAACGCTTTAGTAGTTTAAAAATTAGGAGTCCCTTCAAGTTATGCCGAGAAAAAGTGCAAAAAAAATTTTAAAAAAACAAAATTCAGGAAAATCTCATAATTGATAAAAATCAATTTTTTTTTTTTTTTATTTGACGTGATAAAGACATTTCCACGAGTCTGCCTGCAAAAATTCAGCTCGATTGGATCACGGAAAAAGGGTTAAAAACCGATCCAAAGTCTTTCACACAGGCGGACAGACGAACACTACGAGGTTTATACTTTATAGATAAAAAAAATTCTGACGTGTACATGAAAATCGCCGATACACGTGTATTTTTATTTTTTTCTCCCCTTTCCGAAAAATTATATTTGGTTCATGGGACAGAATGTGTGTAACGCGGTGTTATTGATGGATTACAACAAAAAAAAATGTTTGCCACATCAACTAAATGATTTTTGGACTAAGAGCTGACAAAAAAATTAACACAGAATATTTACTATTTCATTGTAACGTAGAAATAAAATTCTCTTTTAACAGGCACATATTGTTTCAAATAATCTTTTCTAGTTATTTGGTAACATTTTAATACATTTCTGATAAATTTAATGATGATTAAAAATTTAATTATTCAATATAGAAAGTTCGGATATCAAAGAGTGGCTTTACTTGCTTTTTTCGCTGCAAAATTTTTATAATAATATCAAAATTTAACTGTCTTGCCAGAGCAGATTCAACACAAAGCGTGGCAAGTCCTGAAACTCGCTCTTGAGATGAACACGATCTATGAAAGTTTCAGATTCTTGAAAGGACGCTGAAGGAACGTTCTGCACTAGCTATAGTGACAGGTATAGTGCAAAAGATGCATAGAGCAAAATTTGCTTCGTAAATGTGTTTCAAGTGAATTATTTCGCATTCTAAGCTTTGAGAAATGTCCGACTTGTCTTTTTCGACAAATTATGCTGCGCTCGCCCGAACCGTGTCTTCGAATCCAAGTCTTCAAATTGCCATCGAATCCATGTCTTCAAACTGCAACAAAAAGGAAAACGTCTAGCTCAAATTTCTGATAGGTGCAAATCGTTCAGTAATGCCAATGATTACCGAATCAACGATCACCAGGAATGTATTGTTTTTAAAATCAGACTCTAAATCATCCGTAGACATTTCATTTAAATTATCTTCAGAACGTCTTTTGGGGTTTCTCTTTCGAATGTCCGGAAACTTTGGCGAGATGTTCATTTGAATAGCAACTGTTTTGCATTCGTTTAAAATTGTTTCCCATTGGTTTCTGATCAACTTCAAATCAGCTAATAAAGCATCTAGATGTCGGACCTCAACATCTATGGTGGCGTCTCTAGCTTGGAGGACCACGTTTCTTTCATTAATGGTAGGCAGTATTTTGAGCCAAATTGAGGACAGCAAGATACATTCGAACTTGTTGATGTACTTGAGAATGCCGGTAACATCGCCGTATTCTTGCGCAGTCAAATTGGGCTCCTGGCTGAAAGACTATGAAGAAAGCTCGATACATTTTTTTTGAGGATGTCCCATCGTTGTGGAGTGCTGCTGGAAATAGTAAAACATTTTTGTACAAACCCGAAGAAAGTAATTGCAGCCGTGCAACATTCTGCAGCATCAACACCACATAAATTGAGACCGTGGGTTGCACAAGGCGAGTAGTCAGCATTCGAGTTTTTGTCGAGAATGTGACGTAGCGCTCCGTTGTAGGCTCCTTTCATATTGGCGCCGTTATCGTACCCTTGTTCACGACAATCTTCAATCAAGTATGACAAATTAGATCAGCTATTTTCTGACCAGCTTTTTGGTTACAATTCACGAAAGCCAAAAACCGTTCTTGAATTGTAAAATTTGTTGCTTTAAATTAAACAGAAATGTTTTTTTCCGGTTCCTCCAGGCATATCCAAAAATACCAACCCTGAAGATAACATAAAAGAATACTAAAGGAATAACAGCCAAACCCAACTCTGAAATCAAACTTTACGTGTTGAAATAACCTAAGTTTTTAAGGCAGCCATAGTTCGGAAAGTCCCATTTGTCTTGTTATTTTTTGAATTCCATATATTACTGGTGCTGTTAGGACTTAACGTCATATATCTTCTTACAAATTTTCATTATTCCATTTATATGGTAAGTGCCACCCCCTTTTTTATATTGAAGTTATGTTTAGCTTATGACCATCTTTGGAAGGTTTCTAGTGGGTGATTCAAACTTACTTGTGATCGGCCGATCCATTTAGGGCGCAACCTGATTTGTACCTACATACAAACATTCATAATTTTGACTATATATATATATATACAGATAGGAGATTCGGATAGACTGAAGTTAACAAAAAATTTTAACGGCGGAATACTACTAAACACCCAAAAGGAATAACATCCAAACAACTCTGTAGTCAAACTTTCGGTGTTATAATAATCTAAGTTTGTACGGCAGCCATAGCTCTGAAAAATCCCATTTGTTGGGAAGGTGCCATGTCCCTTTTCGCCAATTCCACATTTTACTGCAGGTGTTAGGGCTTAACCTCATATTAGGACTTAACCTCATTATCCTACCAATACTACATCCACAGATATGCAGAATGAAAAATTCCATTTCAAGTCTGTAGTTAAACTTTAGCTGTTAAAATAACCTAAGTTTGCTCGGCAGCCATAGTTCTCAAAAATCCCATTTGTAGGGAAGGTGCCAAGCCTGCTTTTCCCCAATTCCACATTTTACTGGAGGTGTTAGGACTTAACGTCATATAGCTTCTTACCAATTTTTATTATCCTACCATTACTACATCCAGAGATATAAGGTATGATATATTCCATTTGTATGGGAGGAGCCACGCCCCCTTCTCCCTCACCCCACATTTTCTTGGTGGTGTTAGGGATTGACCTCATATAACTCCTTACTGAATTTCAATGTTCTAGCATGAATACCTTCAGAGTTATGCAGTATCAAAGATTCCATTTGTATGGCAGGTGCCACGTCCCTTTTCTATATTGAAATTATTTTTAGCCTATGACCATCCCTGGAAGGTTTCAAGTGGGTTGTGCAAATTTGGTTGTGATCGGTCGATCCGTTTAGAACGCAACCCGATCTATACCTACATACATACATAATTTGAATTTTATATATATAGATAAAGCTCGTAGTGTCCGTCTGTCCGCCATAAACTGTTTAGTGTTTGAAAGTTACTATTGATAAACTACAAATATATTGAGTAGGACGGGTCGGAAAACATTTTTTTTTTGGGAACGCTTTAGTAGTTTAAAAATTTGGAGTCCCTTCAAGTTATGCCGAAAAAAAGTGAAAAAAAATAAAAAAAAAAAACAAAATTCAGGAAAATCTGAGAATTGATAAAAATCTATTGGTTTTTTAAATTTGACGTGATAAAGACATTTCCACGAGTCTTCCTGCAAAAACTCAGCTCGATTGGATCACGGAAAAAGGGTTAAAACCGATCCAAAGTCTTTCACACAGGCGGACAGACGGACACTACGAGCTTTACACTTTATACATACAAAAAAAAATTCTGACGTGTACATGAAAATCGCCGATACACGTGTATTTTTATTTTTTCTCCCCTTTCCGAAAAAGTATATTTGGTTCATAGGACAGAATGTATGTAACGCGGTGTTATTAATGGATTATTTCAACAAAAAATGTTTACCACATCAACTAGATGATTTTTGGACTATGAGCTGACAATAAAATTAACACAGAATATTTTCTATTTCTCTTATGTTCTATAAGTCTTTATTGTAAGAATTATATAATGTGACTACAAGATATGATATAGATTTATCGATAATAAAGTTGGGTAACAGAGTTACCGAGATGTTATAATTACTTAACCCTACATGAATACATAACATTTTCCCCCCTTCTAAGTTGTTGGTGAAAATATAACCTTCGGCTTACGTACTCTCGTTGATCGCCGTGGTGTTTGTTCGGCTTCTACCCCTGGTGGAACTATTACTGGGTCATCAGGTTGTGAAGGTGCCCCTAACGGTAGTTGCTCTTGCCGATCGTTTGACTCATTTCTATTAGGTGAAGCTCTACTTGCTTCGCGGATATCATTTTCTGTGTTCATACTCTCTATGCTCGGAATAGATATATGTGGTTTACTATCTCCGCTCCCCGGAGTGTGGCTTGGCTCCGTTCTTTCACTCATTTCCGCTCTCGTGTAGCCGATGTTGCCTTGCATGTAGCTTCCTTCGGTGGTGGTACTTTGCATGTAGTTCCCTTCGTTCTCTCTGTAACTTGGTTATTGGGTGCTTGGTGCGCCGGCAGCCCGTATTTGGTTTACATGCCTCTTGTAGTACTTGTTGTTGAATAAGATCTCGTAGTGCAGATCACCCATGTGCCTTATTACCTTACCGCGCAGCCACTTGTTCGGCTGTGGATTTCCCGAAAGGAAATATACCGAATCGCCAGTTGCGAATTCGCGACACCCGTCTTCTTGTTGGATGAACTGTTTTGCCGACACTCGCTCGTTTACGTTTTCGGGTCGAATCAAATCTAGGCGCGTGCGTAGTCGTCGCCCTAAGAACAGTTTTGCTGGGGATTCGCCTGTTGTACTGTGTGGAGCATTTTTGTACTGTCGTAAGAACTCATTTATATTTTGTTTTAACGTTGTCGTTGTTGTACCCATCGCTTTTAAGGCATTTTTCACCGTTTGCAGATTGCGTTCCGCTTGACCGTTTGTGGCTGGGTGATAAGGGGCCATAGTGTTATGGTATTTGAAGCCTACTTGGCTTAAGAATTCTTTGAACTCCGCAGACTTGAAATTCGTTCCGTTGTCAGAAAGTAGTACTTCCGGGACCCCATGCGCAGCAAATACGTCATCCAGCAGGGCAATTGTAGCGGTTGAGGTCATTATTTTGGTAGTCGACTTCGGGCCGCTTGGAGTAAGCGTCGGTGATAATGAGCAGCATCATACTTTCGACAGGTCCTGCGTAGTCGATGTGAATTCGTTCCCATGGGCATTTTGGGTACTCCCAATGATGGTTGGTGATATTCGGTGGTTTTTTCGTATTTTTTGCGCAACATTCGCATGATTTAGCCGAATTCTCGATGTCTTTATTGATACCTGGCCAGTATATAAAAGAACGCCCGATGCTTTTCATTTTAACGACACCCAGGTGTGCCTTGTGTAATTCTTGAAGTAATAACTTTCGAAGTTTCATAGGAATAACGACCCGATGCTCGAATGTAAGACAAAATGATACTTGGTACTGGCATTCTGGGGCTTTGTACCCCGCTCTGGTGAGGCATTGACATTTTTCTAGTATTTGAAGTATTTTTCCCAAACTTTGATCCCTACGGGTTTCTTGGGCGATAAGTGGAGCTGTAACTGGTAGTTGGCTAATCTGCCGTATCATAAAATTATCGAATTCATCACCACATACCGTGCTCTGTTGCTTTAGCTTATTTGTTGAACCCGGTAAGCGGGAGAGGTAATCTGCGTTACCATTTTCCTTAGATATTTTTATAGAGACATCGAAGTCAAAGTTGCTCAGGAAATCAGCGTAGTTTGCCATTCGGGATATACATAATACCGACAGGGATTTCATTGTATGAAATATCTGAGCCAGCGGTTTATTGTCTGTTATCAATGTAAAATGTCTCGCATATAAGTATTTGAAAAACTTTTGCACGGTCCATACAACTGCAAGTGCCTCTTTGTCAATTTGGGAGTAGCGTTGTTCTGTTTGACTCATGGTACGACTCGCGTATGCAATTGGTCTTTCCGTGTTGTTGTCTACGCGGTACGACAACACAGCACCTAAGCCTGTTTTAAGCGCATCCGTTGCTAATACTAGTGGGAGTGCTGGGTCATACGGCATTAGCACATGTGGTGAAACTAAAATTTGCTTCATGCTCTTATACGCCGATTCGGCGGGCCGTGGCCAATAAAACTTCCCTTTTTTGATAATATCATGTAATGACCTTTCTAGTGTTGCTAAATTCGGTATAAAATTAGAATAGTACGTTGCCTTACCTAGGAATAGTTGTAGTTGCTCGATTGTTGTGGTTCTCGGTGCATGTAGTATAGCGTCGATATGCTTGGTTGATTTGTGTATGCCTTGGGCATCGATCCTGTGCCCTAAGAACTCGATTGCAGATGCAGCAAATACACATTTGGATTTATTTAATTTGAACACGCATTTTGTGAGTTTCTCTAACGTCCGATCCAACGTTGTTAGTAGTTCATTGATATTTTTGGCGTATATGATTATATCGTCGAAAAAATTTCTAACGTTTGGTATATCTTGTAATGTCGTCTCCATCGTGCGCTGCCAAATTACAGGTACCTTAGCAGCACCATAAACTGCACGTGTTGGACGAATGAGCCCGTGCGTTGTAGTGTTCAGTGTTAGTACATGGGCAAACTCTTGATCAATTCGTAGGTGTGAGTATGCGTCGGTCACATCCAAATGAGCAAATACTGTGGCGCCTTTCATTTGGTTAAAAATGTCTTCTGATTTGGGAATTGGATACTCATCAATTATCATCTGCGGATTGACAGTTGGCTTGTAATTACCAGTTATACGTATTACACCATTTTTCTTTGTAACTACATGTGTAGTGGATGCCCACTCAGAATACTCAACCCGTTCGTAGAAACCTGCAGCGATTTTTGCGTCTATTTCCTTAGCATATGCATCTCGTAATGCGAATGGAACTTCTCTCGCTCGTGCAAATACGGGTTTAGCATCTGGTTTAAGGTGCACCTTTGCTGCAGGGCTCTTAAAAGTTCCTGATACCGAACGAAATGTGGCCTCCCAATGTCTCAAAAACTGTTGCAAGCGTAGTCTCTCATTTCCAGCGAGGTTAGTTGTTTGCACTGAAACTGTTTTTATTGAACTACTTTTTTGAAATGGTGTGTCTGTAGGGTTTGTTGATGTATCTGATGCGAACATTTCAGTGAAATTGATTTCATGTATGGAATGCGAAATCCACTCTCGTCCACACAACGTCTCGAAATTACCCTCAACAACATATATATTTAGTTTGCGTGTAGTTTTCCTGTATGTTACGTTGACAACTACACGTCCAATGCAATTAACTTTATGTCCGGTGTAACTTGAAAACTGGCGGTCCGTTGGCTTCAACCTTGCTGTCAGCTTCAACTTGCGGAATAATTTCGTGTTCATTATGCTGCATGGAGCACCCGTATCTAACTCCAACTGTATTTGCTTTCCGTCAATTAGCATTGTAATAATTTTTCTACCAAAAGTATTCATAGCATTGACGCTACCTTCTTGACGTAAAATTTGTACTGTTTCACATTCATTTGTCTCTTCGGGTTCAGATATCTGTTTACCACTCGACCGGCATACTTTGCTTATGTGGCCCGTTTTTCGGCATGTAAAACATTTCGTATTTTTGAATTTGCATTCTTTGCGAAAGTCTTGATCTCCACATCCAAAGCAAGTCCCGGTTAGTAACGAGTTTGTATTCTTGTTAGGCTTCTTTTTAATAGACGTCAGTCCCACTTTGTGTGTCGGTTCTGTTTCCAGTCCTTCAGTCGCGTTTACCATTTTCGTGGCTCGTTGGGTCAGTTCTTTTGAATATGCAATGCCATACGCCTCTGAGAAATTTTTCGGTTGTTTTGTGATAATTTCGTCACAGATACTGCGTGACTCCATATCGAAAAGCATTTGCTCTGTAAGCATCCTATCTAGGAACGCGCCATAATCGCAAAAGGTTGCTGCTTGCTTCAATCGAAGTGTGTACGTGGATATCGATTCTCCTGCTTCCTGCCTTAATTTGCGGAATTAGAAGCTTTCAGCTTATATATTTCTTTTGCCGTCGAAATGTTTAATTAGCACCTCTTTAATTTCGTTGTATTATAATTCTTCAGGTTGCTTTGGACTTATTAAAATGCGAAGTGCTGTATTCAGTTCCGTGCCCATGTGTACTCGGGCATAGTTTGGGTACTCCGTCGTTGGAATTTTACTTAATTGCAGTGCCCAATCAAAACGAGTGAAATACTCGTGTACTCTTGCCCCTTCGCCGCTTTTGAAGCCAGTCATTGCAAATGGCGGTACTCGTGGGGATGAAGAATTTGTTGCAGCAGCTGCTCCAGCCTGTTGGGAAGCTTGTTCCACCGCTCCAGAAATGGCTGCCGTCAGCGCATTCATAATTGTGGTTAGTTGCTGGTTGTCGACGCTCATAGTGCCCACTTCTCACACCACTGTTATGTTCTATAAGTCTTTATTGTAAGAATTATATAATGTAACTACAAGATATGATATAGATTTATCGATAATAAAGTTGGGTAACAGAGTTATCGAGATGTTATAATTACTTAACCCTAAATGAATACATAACAATTTCATTGTAACGTAGAAATAGAATTCTCTTTTAACAGCCACATATTGTTTCAAATAATATTTTCTAGTTATTTGGTAACATTTTAATACATTTCTGATAAATTTAATGATGATTATAAATTTTAATTATTCAATATAGAAAGTTCGGATATCAAATAGTGGCTTTACTTGCTTTTTTCGCTGCAAAATTTTTATAATAATATCAAAACTTAACTGTCTTGCCAGAACAGATTCAACACAAAGCGTGGCAAGTCCTGAAACTCGCTCTTGAGATGAACACGATCTATGAAAGTTTTTGATTCTTGAAAGGACGCTGAAAGAAGGTTTTGCACTAGCTATAGTGACAGGTATGGTGCAAAAGATACGTAAAGCAAAATTTACGAAGCAAATGTGTTTCGAGTGAATTATTTCGCATTCTAAGCTTTGAGAAATGTCCGACTTGTCTTTTTCGACAAATTTTGCTGCGCTCGCCCGAACCGTGTCTTCAAATTGCCATCGAATCCATGTCTTCAAATTGCCACAAAAAGGAAAACGTCCAGTTAAAATATCTCATAGGTGCAAATCGTTCAGTAATGCCAGTGATTACCGAATCAACGATCACCAGGAATGTATTGTTTTTAAAATCAGACTCTGAATCATCCGTAGTCATCTCATTTAAATTATCTTCAGAACGTCTTTTGGGGTTTCTTTTTCGAATGTCCGGAAACTTTGGCGAGATGTTCAATTGAATAGCAACTGTTTTGCATTCGTTTAAAATTGTTTCCCATTGGTTCCTGATCAACTTCAAATGAGGTAATAAGGCATCTAGATGTCGGACCTCAACATCTATAGTGGCGTCTCTAGCTTGGAGGACCACGTTTCTTTCATTAATGGTAGTCAGTATTTTGAACCAAATTGAGGACAGCAAGATACATTCGAACTTGTTGATGTAATTGAGAATGCCGGTAACATCGCCGCATTCTTGCGCAGTTAAATTGGGCTTTTAGCTGAAAGACTATGAAGAGAGCTCGGTACATTTTTTTTGAGGATGTCCCATCGTTGTGGAGTGCTGCTGAAAATAGTAAAACATTTTTGTACAACTCCGAAGAAAGTAATTGCAGCCGTACAACATTCTGCAGCATCAACACCACATAAATTGAGACCGTGGGTTGCACAAGGCGAGTAATCAGCATTCGAGTTTTTGTCGAGAATGTGACGTAGTGCTCCGTTGTAGGCTCCTTTCATATTGGCGCCGTTATCGTACCCTTGTTCACGACAATCTTCAATCAAGTATGACAAATTAGATCAGCTATTTTCTGACCAGTTTTTTGGTTACAATTCACGAAAGCCAAAAACCGTTCTTGAATTGTAAAATTTATTGCTTTAAATTAAACAGAAATGTTTTTTTCCGGTTCCTCCAGGCATATCCAAAAATACCAACCCTGAAGATAACATAAAAGAATACTAAAGGAATAACAGCAAAACCCAACTCAGAAATCAAACTTTACGTGTTGAAATAACCTAAGTTTTTAAGGCAGCCATAGTTCGGAAAGTCCCATTTTTCTTGTTATTTTTCCAATTCCATATATTACTGGTGCTGTTAGGACTTAACGTCATATAGCTCCTTACCAATTTTTATACTCAGTTGAGCAGAGCTCCCATAGTATATTAACTTTGATTGGATAACGGTTGGTTGTACAGGTACAAAGGAATCGAGGTAGATATAGACTTCCATATATCAAAATCATCAGTATCGAAAAAAAATGTGATTGAGCCATGCCCGTCCGTCCGTAAATCCGTCTGTCCGTCCGTCCGTCTGTCCATTAACACGATAACTTGAGTAAATTTTGAGGTATCTTGATGAAATTTGGTATGTAGGTTCCTGGGCACTCATCTCAGATCGCTATTTAAAATGAACGAAATCGGACCATAACCACGCCCACTTTTTCGATATCGAAAATTTCGAAAAACCGAAAAAGTGCGATAATTCTTTACCAAAGACGGATAAAGCGACGAAACTTGGTAGGTGGGTTG
This sequence comes from Eurosta solidaginis, assembly GCF_040869045.1. Lineage (NCBI taxonomy): Eukaryota > Metazoa > Arthropoda > Insecta > Diptera > Tephritidae > Eurosta > Eurosta solidaginis. The sequence continues at coordinate 150,663,374 of NC_090324.1, read as the reverse complement.
AATTTATGACGCAGAATAGAAAATTAGTAAAATTTTGGACAATGGGCGTGGCACCGCCCACTTTTAAAAGAAGGTAGTTTCAAAGTTTTGCAAGCTGTAATTTGGCAGTCGTTGAAGATATCATGAATAAATTTGGCAGGAACGTTACTCCTATTACTGTATATGTGCTAAATAAAAACTAGCGAAATCGGTGTACGAACACGCCCACTTTTAAAAAAAAGATTTTTTAAAAGTTAAATCCAGTAATGATATGGTTCAACAAAATAAAAATATAAAAGAAAATTTCAAAATGGCCGTGGCTCCGCCCTTTTTCATTTAATTTGTCTAGAATACTTTTAATGCCATAAGTCGAACAAAAATTTACCCATCCTTCTGAAATTTGGTGGGGGCATAGATTCTATGACGATAACTGTTTTCTGCAAAAATGGGCGAAATCGGTTTAAGGCAGGCCCAGTTTTTATACAGAGTCGACCGTCTGTCCTTAGGCTCGGCCATTGACACGATAACTTGACCAAAAATCGATATATCTTTACTAAGCTTAGTTCAAGTGCTTATCTGAACTCGCTTTATCTTGTAAAAAATGGCCGAAATCCGACTATGACCACGCCCAATTTTTCGATATGGAAAATTACGAAAAATGAAAAAAATGCCATAATTCTCTACCAAATTTGAAAAAAGGGATGAAACGTGGTAATTGGATTGGTTTATTGACGCAAAATATAACTTTAGAAAAAACTTTGTAAAATGGGTGTGACACCTACCATATTAAGTAGAAGAAAATGAAAAAGTTCTGCAGGGCGAAATCAAAAGCCCTTGGAATATTGATAGGAATACTGTTCGCGGTATTACATATATAAATAAATTAGCGGTACCCGACAGATGCTGTTCTGGGTCACTCTGGTCCACATTTCCGTCGATATCTCGAAAACGCCTTCACATATAAACTTAAGGGCCATTCCCTTTTAAAACCCTCATTAACACCTTTCATTTGATACCCATATCGTACAAACAAATTCTAGAGTCACGCCTGGTCCACCTTTATGGCGATATCTCGAAAAGGCGTCCACCTATAGAACTAAGACCCACTCCCTTTTAAAATACTTATTAACACCTTTCATTTGATACCCATACCGTACAAACATTTTCTGGAGTCACCCCTGGACCACCTCTACGGCGATATCTCGAAAAGGCGTCCACCTATAGAACTAAGGACCACTCCCTGTTAAAATACTCATTATCACCTTTCATTTGATAGCCATATCGTACAAACGCATTCTAGAGTCACCCCTGGTCCACCTTTATGGCGATATCTCGAAAAGGCGTCCACCTTTAGAACTAAGGCCCACTCCTTTTAAATAATCATTAACCCATTTCATTTGATACCCATATCGTACAAACGCATTCTACAGTCATCCCTGGTCCACCTTTATGGCGATATCCCGAAAAGGCGTCCACCTATAGAACTAAGGCCCACTCCCTTTTAAAATACTCATTAACACCTTTCATTTGCTACCCATATCGTACAAACACATTCTAGAGTCACGCCTGGTCCACCTTTGTGGCGATATCCCGAAAAGGCGTGCACCTATAGAATTATGGCCCACTCACTTTTAAAATACTCTTTAATACCTTCCATTTGATACCCATGTCATACAAACATATTCCAGGGTTACCCTACGTTCACTTTCCTACATGGTGATTTTACCTTTTTTGTCTCCATAGCTCTCAACTGAGTATGTAATATTCGGTTACACCCGAACTTAGCCTTCCTTACTTGTCATTATTCCATTTGTATGAGCAGAGCTCACAGAGTATATTAACATTGATTGGATAACGGTTGGTTGTACAGGTATAAAGGAATCGAGATAGATATAGACTTCCATATATCAAAATCATCAGTATCGAAAAAAAATTTGATTGGACCATGTCCGTCCGTCCGTCCGTCCGTCTGTCCGTTAACACGATAACTTGAGTAAATTTTGAGGTATCTTGATGAAATTTAGTATGTAAGTTCCTGGGCACTCATCTCAGATCGCTATTTAAAATGAATGATATCGGGCTATAACCACGCCCCTTTTTTCGATATAGGAAAATCGAAAAAGTGCGATAATTCATTACCAAAGACGGATAAAGTGATGAGACTTGGTAGGTTAGTTGAACTTATGACGCAGATTAGAAAATTAGTAAAATTTTGAACAAAGGGCGTGGCACCACCCAATTTTAAAAGAAGGTAATTTAGAAGTTTTGCAAGCTGTAATTTGACAGTCGTTGAAGATATCATGATGAAATTTGGCAGGAACGTTACTCCTATTACTATATGTATGCCTAATAAAAATTAGCAAAATCGGAGAACGACCATGCCCACTTTAAAAAAAAAAATTTTGAAAGTCAAATTTAAAAAAAAAAATGTTAATATATTTACAGTATATAAGTAACATTAACTGTCGTCGAGTGCAGACGTGTTTTTCGATCGCTCTCGCTGTGCGTAATATTTTAGTACGTTTTCATAATGTCTAACTGCATTAAATGCAAATCTAAATGTTCAGCCAACGACCACCTTGCGTGTGATATTTGTTGTTCAAAAACACACCTAAAGTGCACTAAACTGAATTCAAATTGTTTAAACGTAATATCCACAAACAAAAATATAGTGTTTAAATGTGACAAGTGTTGTGACAAAATTGCTCCATTTAGCAAAGAGAAACTTGATGATGCGCTTAATAACATAAATCAACTTAACGATTTCGTTCAAGCCTTCATAAATATACATAATGATAATATGCCCACCAACAATACTGGTGTTAATAGCAGAAGTATCACGACACGATCACAAGCAAAGGTGACTGAACTTGCTGCTAAACAAACAAGTGAGCAAATTTCTTCGCCTTTGCCTTCCAACGTAACAACTGATAACAACAAACAGAACTCGAGCGCAGTAAATTCTTCGGATGTTCTACCTCAAGCCGCTGCCGAAGATGATGCTAGTGTTTCTTATGCAAATGCAGTTAAAACTAACGCTGCTACTGCGAGCGCAACTTTTCCTACCAAGCAAGCTAAATATATACCTGAACCAGCTGCTAATAAGAACAACGCGAAGAAGAACAATGCGAAAAATAAAAACAATAAAAACAAACACACTGTTATTATCGGTTCGAACATAAACAATGAGTTGGATGTTGCTGTTCGATTTAAATGGATTCACTTGTCGTCTTTCAAACCAACTGTTATCGCTGACAGCATACTGGATTATGTTTGTAAACAAATAAATCTGGATAAGAATTCTTTGCGGCGCTTTAAATTAGTAAAAAAAATCGCCGATAGTGATAGTAGCAATAATACCGAAAAGGCTTCTCCCAACAGAATAAGCTTTAAACTGGGTATTTATGAATCTCAGTATGAATCATTGTTTAATGCTAAGTTGTGGCCTAACAATGTAACTGTCCAACCATTTCGGGTTTTTCGACCCGCCAAACCAAGTGTCCAAGAACAATGACAACCACAATGCGTCTACTTCTTCAACTAACATGACATCAAAGTATACAATGTATTATCACAACGTCAGCGGCATGCGAACAAAATCAACGCAATTTCGGCGTAACGTATGTGCTCATGATTATGATATTGTTGTGATATGTGAAACGTGGTTAAATCAACATATTTCATCCTGTGAATTTTTTGATGATTACTACCATGTTTATCGCTTGGGTCGTTGTCCTGAAAGTTCAGGGCTTGAGCGTGGCGGTGGAGTGCTGATTGCTATTAGAAATGACTTGTGCAGTAGTGCTGTGGATCTTAACTCATATGGAAATAAGATTGAACAGATCTGTGTTAAAGTTAAATTTTCTAAATCAAAATGTATTTTCATTGTATTGTCTTATATTCCTCCCAATAGTACTATTGATGTTTATGCAAAGCATTTAGCCAACCTAATCTTGGTATACAATAATTTAACTCAATTCTATGAACTTATTTACCTTGGTGACTTTAATTTAGGTAATATTGAATGGATATCCACTGATAATTTAACCTCACCATCCAATTTGAGATCAGATATCGATATACTGTTTGTGAGCAATATATTATCTTATAACTTAAATCAAATTAATTCTATTGTTAATTATTTAAATCGCTTTTTAGACCTAGTTTTTATTTCTGCTGATTTGAATTCTTCTTGTGGGGAATGCATTGCACCATTATTAAATAATAGTATTCATCACAAAGCACTAACCATAGAATTTCAATTCTACGAATTCGATAAGAACGTCGTTGATGATACCAAGAAATATAACTATAATAAAGCAGATGTTACTGGAATTAATATTTATCTTAATAATGTTGACTGGTCATTTCTAGACTCCCTAGATGATCCACAGTTATTATACAGCAAGATAACCCAGATATTTACTCTTATGATTTCAAATTTTGTTCCTAAACATAAATTAAGGTCCAACAATAAGCCTCCTTGGTTCACCTCAAAAATTTTAAAAATAAAGCCTACAAAAAGTATAAAACAACGGCTTCAGAGGCCGACCATTCAGTCTTCATCCGTCTAAGAAAGGACTTTGATTGTTTGAATAATATTCTCTACAAGCAACATATGTTTAGAATTGAATCCAACTTGAGACAGAATCCTAAAAGTTTTTGGCAATACATCAACACGAAACGGAAAAGTTGTGGGTTTCCAACTACCCTGTCCTACGATGGTACTGTATCCGACAACATAGTTGATTCTTGTAATCTCTTCGCAAATTTTTTTCAAAAAGTGTATGAAGTTCATGCACCTAGTGACTATGCAACGCCCAATGCCTTGACATTGGATCAAGTTGATGGCTTTAGCGTCTCGCCACAGGATGTTGCGAACGCAATATCTATTCTAAAAAACAGCCCAAAAGCTGATCACGAGGGGTTTCCTCCAATATTTTTCAGGCTACTTAACTCAATCATATCTACTCCCATCGCTAAATTATTCAATAAGTGCTTAAGTAAAGGTATCTTTTTAGACTCTTGGAAGCTTTGCACAATATTGCCAGTCTACAAATCGGGTAACCGAAATGACGTATCTAACTATAGACCCTTTGTGAAACAAAGTAATTTTGCAAAAATCTTCGATAACGTGGTCAAAACTAAACTGTACGATCACGTTCAATCATATATCTCTATACATCAACACGGATTTGTACCCTCGAGATCAACTTGCTCAAATCTGGTCTTAATTACAAACAAAATAATTAACGCCTTTGAGAGCCAAGCACAGTTAGATGTAGTTTACACTGACTTTTCTAAGGCATTCGACAAGGTAGAGCACTCCATTCTCTTGGAAAAACTCAAAGCATTCGGCATTAACGGAAACCTTCTAGATATTTTCTCAAGTTTTCTTATGGGACGAAAACTTTTCGTCCAAATGGAATCCGCTAGATCTCAAACTTACATACATGCTTGGTCAGGTATCCCCCAAGGTACACATCTTGGGCCTCTCCTCTTTTTACTATTTATTAATGACCTTCCTTCATCTCCATCTAAATGTTAGTAAATGTTGCGTCATCACGTTTGCTAAAAAGTCTAAGACAGTGACTTGCGACTATGTACTAAATGGACAAAAATTGTGCCGTAAAGATACTATTAAGGATCTAGGGGTTATTTTCGACTCTAGGTTGACCTTTTCCAACCATGTAGACCATGTGGTGTCGAAGTCTTTTTCTATGATTGGTTTTATACGCATAAACACTGTGGATTTTGTTGACCCACTTACTCTCAAAGCGCTGTACATATCTTTAGTGCGTAGTCAATTGGACTATTGCTGTATAATTTGGAACCCTTACTATCAAAATCTTACTTCTATAATTGAAAAGGTGCAAAGGGTGTTCACTAGAATGGCTTTGCGTCCTCTGTCATGGCCTGATGGGCTTCCAAACTATATTGGCAGACGCAAGTTGCTAGGTCTACAAAGTTTGGAAGAGAGAAGGTCTTATTTTTCTATTATTTTTGTGTATAATGTGATGAATTCTAGAATCAACAGTGAATTCATTTCTAATTTAATACATGTTCACTCATCAAGTCTTAATTTAAGGACAACTCGTTTATTCGATGTAATTTTTTCATGCAACCAATTATGGTTTCAATGAGCCACTCACAATATGTGTTCGAATATTCAATTCATATGCTAAAAATTTTAATTTCAGTTTAGAGATAAGTAGTTTTAAGACTAGTCTCTTTATACTTTTTAATTAATGAGTCTGTTAGAACTATTCGGTAGACAATAATAAATAAATAAATAATAAATAAATTATGTCAACATTCAATTCCAGTAATAATATGGTGCAACGAAATACAAAAATAAAAGAAATTTTCAAAATGGGCGTGGCTCAGCCCTTTTTCATTTAATTTGTCTAGGATACTTTTAATGCCATAAGTCGAACAAAAATTTACCAATCCTTGTGAAATTTGGTATGGGCTTAGACTCTAGGACGATAACAGTTTTCTGTGAAAAAGGGCGAAATCGGTTGAAGCCACGCCCAGTTTTTATACACAGTCGACCGTCTGTCCTTCCGCTCGGCCGTTAACACGATAACTTGAGCAAAAATCGATATATCTTTACTAAACTCAGCTCACGTAATTATCTGAACTCACTTTGTACTGGTATAAAAAATGCCCGAAATCTGGCTATGACTACGCCCACTTTTTCGATATCGAAAATTACGAAAAATGCCATAACTCTATACCAAATACGAAAAAAGGGATGAAACATGGTAATTGGATTGGTTTATTGACACAAAATATAACTTTAGAAAAAAACTTTGTAAAATGGGTGTGACACCTATCATATTAAGTAAAATAAAATCAAAAATTTTCTGCAGGGCGAGATCAAAAGCCCTTGGAATCTTGGCAGGAATACTGTTCGTGGTATTACATATATAAATAAATTAGCGGTACCCGACAGATGATGGTCTGGGTCACCCTGGTCCACAGTTTGGTCGATATCTCGAAAACGCCTTCACCTATACAACTACCACCACTCCCTTTTAAAACCCTCATTAATACCTTTAATTTGTACGCATATCGTACAAACACATTATAAAGTCACCCTTGGTCCATCGTTATGGCGATATCTCGAAAAGGCGTCCACCTATAGAACTAAGGCCCACTCCCTTTTAAAATACTCATTATCACCATTCGTTGGATACCCATATTGTACCAACGCATTCTAGAGTCAACCCTGGTCCACCTTTATAACGATATCCCGAAAAGGCACCCACCTATAGAACTAAGGCCCACTCCCTTTTAAAATTCTCATTAACACCTTTCATTTGATACCCATATCGTACAAACAAATTCTAGAGTCACCCCTGGTCCACCTTTATGGCGATATTTCGAAAAGGCGTCCGCCTATAGAACTAAGGCCCACGCCCTTTTAAAATACTCATTAACACCTTTCATTTGATACCCATATCGTACAAACAAATCTAGAGTCACCCCTGGTCCACCTTTATGGCGATATCTCGAAAAGGCGTCCACCTATAGAACTAAGGTCCACTCCCTTTTAAAACCCTCATTAATACCTTTAATTTGATACCTATCGTACAAACACATTCTAGAGTCACCCCTGGTCCACCTTTATGGCGATATCTCGAAAAGGCGTCCACCTATGGAACTAAACCCCACGCCCGTTTGAAATACTCATTAACACCTTTCGTTTGATACCCATATCGTACAAACAAATTCTAGGGCCAACCAACCCTGATCCACCTTTATGGCGATGTCCCTAAATGGCGTCCACCTATAGCACTATGGCCCACTCCCTCATAAAATACTCTTTAATACCTTTCATTTGATACACATGTCATACAAACACATTCCAGGGTTACCCTCGGTTAATTTTCCTACATGGTTATTTTCCCTTTTGTTGTCACCATAGCTCTCAACTGAGTATGTAATGTTCGGCTACACCCGAACTTAACCTTCCTTACATGTTTATATTGAAGTTATGTTTAGCTTATGACCATCTTTGGAAGGTTTCTAGTGAGTGATTCAAACTTAGTTGTGATCGGCCGATCCGTTTAGGGCACAATCCGATTTATACCTACATACAAACATTCATGCGGATAGACTGAAGTTAACAAAAAATTTTAACGGCGGAAGAATACTAAACATCCAAAAGGAATAGCAGCCAAACAACTCTGTAGTCAAACTTTAGCTGTTATAATCTGCCCTATTCTGCATTTCGACTTGGATTGGAATTTTTTCGATTTGGCAATTTTGGTATTCTGTGTTCCAATCTCTTTCGATGCAACTTCGAATCGTTCGATTTTGTGTATTCTGCATTTCGATCGTAGTTCCGTTTTTCTAAGTTGCAAATTTGTTGACGGAGAAATATTTTATTTTTATTTTTTTATTAATTTATAACAGAATTTTAACAAAAATATATGTAAAACTTATTAAGAAACGTAAAAGGCTTGATGATGACTGTTTTTTATATGTTTCCAGGTCAAAAACAACATGTCGTTGTCGCACATTGGGGACGAACTTTTCAAAACCACCTACATATCACAAATATTAACCGATTTTAATCATTTTTGTACAGAAAGTTTTGTAATTGAATTCTGAAGAGATTCATCGCCCGATTTTTAAAATTAATTAGAAAAAAATTTAGGAAAAAAAAACAATTTTGCAAAATGTTCTTTAAAAAATTGTTTAAACAAATTAATTTTGCAAAACGAATGTCAATTAGCAATACCTACAATCTCTTAAAGTGTATATCATTCTCTTAAGTATTGAGCAAAAATTGTATGTCATGAAAGTGATACATAAATACGTATTATAATATAAAATTCTGCAAAGAATAGGCTATTTTGCAACAAATTGTTTAATAAACGAATTAAATTGAAGAATCAAGCGATGTGAGTCTCTTCAGAATTCAATTACGAAACTTTCTGTGTAAACATTGTTGCAATCGGTTGATTTTTCGAACCTCCCACTCAGCATTTAGATGATACAATTTTGAATTTCCCTACATATAAATACAATTTGATTACTCTTTCTGACTAAATAATAAGTTATCATACAATTGAACAAAAGAAATAATCAAATATGAATACTTTTGATGATCAAAAACTGAAAATCATTTTTCGATCACTTTTTGGAATCATTTTTGAAGTCCTTTGACGATTAAATTTTTATATTTCTCAAAAAACAACAAAAGGAATAATAAAATACGCTTACCTTTGATGATCAGAAACTGAATATGGGTTTTCAATCACATTTTGGAATTATATTTGAATCAAATGTGTTTACTTTAGGTGATCAAGAATTTATAATCATTTTTAATTTAGCTTTCTGAATCTTTTATGAATATATTTGTTGACTGAATAATGAATTTTATACTTGTTAAAATTTTACTTTTCAATGAAAATGTTATTTCTTTCACATACACATATTTTTTCAATCATGAAGCTCAGAAAAAATATATAAAACGTTTATTATTTATGCAATTATACATATTCTTCAAGACAACAAATAATGTAAATGCTGCTCGTGACCGAAGATTTCCCCAACCATTTCTCCACCTTCGGCTTCCCCGAAAATACATAATAGTTGGACAATACAAAGGTTGTGAGCTATTTGAACCTCTGGTAAGTGAAACTATCTTGACATACCTGGATACGGCTTCAACATCCCTTACCGTATCGTATTTTAAGATATTGATGATCATAGCTGATGTTGGATGTTGTAGTCGCAGGAGTTTGTTTGCGAATGACCTGTGGTTCAATTAGCTCACTTCCGCATGCTTTCTTCCCCTGATGAAATGAGATTATTTTGTAGTATCTTATTTTGAATTAGATATAACGAATAAATGCTTCATAATCGCATTCAAAAATGATTCAAAAATCTCAACCAAAACGATTGAAATATGTTCACGAATATGATCAGAAAATGACTGTGAAAAGTAGTCAAATATTACTATAAAACAATTATAGCTCAATTTTACAATGATATCAATTATGAATAAAAAGCGTTTCGAAATATGAAACATAAAAGGTTATTCAAGAATAACCACATTTATGGTACATTTTTCTCCCGACGATACAGTTATTTTCGAACAGAAAATGCTTTTAAATTTGAACGTTTTTAATCATCTTGCGGTATGATATTTGAATATTCTTTGATCAAAATTTTCAAAAAATGCTGGCTGGGCTGTAAGTGGTTTTGAATTAAATTAGTGCTTTATCCCCAATGTGTGTCGACGTCCTTGGACGTATTTGCCCCGCAAAAGTATCTAACACATATTTGAAAGCATCCTTATTAAATCGAAAGTTTTTTTTGAACCTAAATCAGAAAATAAGTCATTAAACTTTACCACTTTTAAGTTCAATTTCTTACAATTCGTTACTCATCTCAAATGGATTACACAAATCTCGCAATATTTGCCTTTCCATTCTCGCCTGGCCATTTTCGTATGCGTTGCTTTCCAACTCCACAAATAATGCCGCGGCTATTGATTCCATTATAATAGACAGCTATAATTTGTCTGTTCGTTGGGTCCAGTTATATGCCAAAGCAAGCTGCCGGAGTAGAGGAAGGTGAAGCGAAAACGCAAACAATCCTTGCGGAAAGAATAAAAAAATCTTTATAAAGTATTTTAGGCCAGTGCAATGAAATTAGCATCCATAAAATTCAGAAAATGTCAACTATATTCGTGCAGGAATCCGTTTTAACAAAACTTGGTGCCACGGCAGGGAATTGGCCAAAATAACGACAAAACACACATACAATTATGAAAGCACTTTACTCACAAAAATATAACACTGCGGCAATATATTCTATTGCTTTTTTTTGTACAAAATGGCGTGGATAATAAAATTCAAACGTTTTTCAGCCTCTTTTAAAAATTTTCTTTAATTTATTTTGTTCCAATGTTCACAAATTCTGATTTCGAAAAATCATTTGTTCTTCCTTTTCTCGTTACAATTCCGTCGTAATGCGGAATTCCCAACTTCTATTAAAGCGGAGGGTATTAAGGGAACGTAATCGAAATGCAGAATAGGGGTCATTATTTTTCCGCCAACAAATTTGCAACTTAGAAAAACGGAACTACGATCGAAATGCAGAATACACAAAATCGAACGATTCGAAGTTGGATCGAAAGGGATTGGAACACAGAATACCAAAGTTGCCAAATCGAAAAAACTCTAATCCAAGTCGAAATGCAGAATAGGAGTGATTATTCCTTAACTTTATAATGGACCTATGAGCGGAAATCCTTGTCTTGAGTTTGAGTTTTGTTGTCCCAACATATATTTTGTCGCATACGTAGGACCCGTCACCATTGCACGGGATTCTGCAAACAATATCAGATTTATCCTGACTTGAAATTTTGTCCTTCGTTTTGCTGAAAATGGTTTGCGACGTCTTATTGTACGTGATACTTTTCTTTGTCGAACATATCGGATCTCCTAATCCTTTCCGATACTCCTGGAACATAAACGGTAGATTTGTATATTTTAGAGTCATTATCCTTTTTCCCCGGTTCTTTGGCGCTCGTCGAATGATGACTGATCAAGTTCATATTGATTGTTGATTAAGTTCATAGGAAACTCGTTCTTTTCCAAAGTTTCCTTGATTATCCCAATGTTCTTATTGTAAAACATCTTGTCACTAATCGTCAGAACTCTTCTTATATAATTCTTCGCAGTGTTTAAGATAGTTCTGCGTTGGTGTTTGGAATGGTAATTTATCAATCTTCCGGACGTCGTAGGTTTTTTATACCAATCCATATATGATTTATTATTATTCCTAATTAAAAGTGTATCCAGGACAGGAAGTCTATTATCTTTTTCTACCTCCATAATAAATCGAATTGTTTTATAATAGTTGTTGAGCAATTGAAGCATGTTATCTAATTCCTCTGTTTTAGCGATTGCAAATAGGTCGTCTACATATTTTGTTAACAGACGTGGCTTAGTCGTACAAACAGCTGATTTCGAAAAAACATTTGCTCTTCCTCTTCCCGTTACGATTCCGTCGTAATGCAGAATACCCAACTTCGATTAACCTAAGTTTGTACGGCAGCCATAGTTCTGAAAAATCCCATTTGAAGGGAAGGTGCCACGTCCCCTTTTCGCCAATTCCACATTTTACTGCAGCTGTTAGGACTTAGCCTCATATAGCTCCTTACCAATTTTCATTATCCTACCATTACTACATCCAGAGATATGCAGAATGAAAAATTCCATTTATATGGGAGGTGCCACTCCCCCTTCTCCCCCCCCCCCTCCCCACATTTTCTTGAGGGTGTTATTTATTTTTTTTTCTTATGTTAGGGATTGGACCTCATATAACTCCTTGCTGAATTTCAATGTTCTAGCATGTATACCTTCAGTGTTATGTAGTACCAAATATTCATTTTGCATGGGAGGTGCCACGCCCCTTTTATATATCGATATTATTTTTAGCCTATGACCATCCTTGGAAAGTTTCTAGTGGGTTGTGCAAATTTGGTTGTGGCCGGTCGATCCGTTTAGGACGCACCTCGATCTACACCTAAATACATACATAATTTGAATTATATATATATATATATAAATAGAAGATATAGACAGACTGAAATTAACAAAAAATTTTAACGGCGGCAGATTACTAAACGTCCCAACGGAATAACAGCCAAACTCAAGTCTGTAGTTAAACTTTAGCTGTTAAAATAACCTAAGTTTGCTCGGCAGCCATAGTTCTCAAAAATCCCATTTGTAGGGAAGGTGCCACGCCTGCTTTTCCCCAATTTCACATTTTACTGGAGGTGTTAGGACTTAACGTCATATAGCTCCTTACCAATTTTCATTATCCTACCATTACTGCATCCAGAGATATAAGGTATGATATATTCCATTTGTATGGGAGGTGCCACGCCCCCTTCTCTCTCACCCCACATTTTCTTGGTGGTGTTAGGGATTGACCTCATATAACTCCTTACTGAATTTCTATGTTCTAGCATGAATACCTTCAGAGTTATGCAGTATCAAAGATCCCATTTGTATGGCAGGTGCCTCGTCCCTTTTATATATTGAAATTATTTTTAGCCTATGACCATCCCTGGAAGGTTTCAAGTGGGTTGTGCAAATTTGGTTGTGATCGGTCGATCCGTTTAGGACGCAACCTGATCTATACCTACATACATACATACATAATTTGAATTTTATATATATAGATAAAGCTCGTAGTGTCCGTCTGTCCGCCATAAACAGTTTAGTGTTAGAAAGTTACTATTGATAAACTACAAATATATGGAGTAGGACGGGACGGGAAAACATTTTTTTTTTTTTTTGGGAACGCTTTAGTAGTTTAAAAATTTGGAGTCCCTTCAAGTTATGCCGAAAAAAAGTGAAAAAAAAAAATAAATTCAGGAAAATCTGAGAATTGATAAAAATCTATTGTTTTTTAAATTTGACGTGATACAGACATTTCCACGAGTCCGCCTGCAAAAATTCAGCTCGATTGGATCACGAAAAAAGGGTTAAAAACCGATCCAATGTCTTTCACACAGGCGGACAGACGGACACTGCGAGATTTACACTTTATACATACAAAAAAAAAAATTCTGACGTGTACATGAACGTGTATTTTTATTTTTTCTCCCCTTTCCGAAAAAGTATATTTGGTTCATAGGACAGAATGTGTGTAACGAGGTGTTATTAATGGATTACTTCAACAAAAAATGTTTACCACATCAACTAGATGATTTTTGGACTATGAGCTGACAATAAAATTAACACAGAATATTTACTATTTCTCTTATGTTCTATAAGTCTTTATTGTAAGAATTATATAATGTGACTACAAGATATGATATAGATTTATCGATAATAAAGTTGGATAACAGAGTTACCGAGATGTTATAATTACTTAACCCTACATGAATACATACAATTTTTCCCCCTTCTTAGTTGTTGGTGAAAATATAACCTACGGCTTACGTACTCTCGTTGATCGCCGTGGTGTTTGTTCGGCTTCTACCCTGGTGGAACTATTACTGGGTCATCAGGTTGTGAAGGTGCCCCTAACGGTAGTTGCTCTTGCCGATCGTTTGACTCATTTCTATTAGGTGAAGCTCTACTTGCTTCGCGGATATTTTCTGTATTCATACTCTCTATGCTCGGAATAGATATATGTGGTTTACTATCTTCGCTCCCCGGAGTGTGGCTTGGCTCCGTTCTTTCACTCATTTCCGCTCTCGTGTAGCCGATGTTGCCTTGCATGCAGCTTCCTTCGGTGGTGGTGCTTTGCATGTAGTTCCCTTCGTTCTCTCTGTAACTTGGTTATTGGGTGCTTGGTGCGCCGGCAGCCCGTATTTGGTTTACATGCCTCTTGTAGTACTTGTTGTTGAATAAGATCTCGTAGTGCAGATCACCCATGCGCCTTATTACCTTACCGTGCAGCCACTTGTTCGGCTGTGGATTTCCCGAAAGGAAATACACCGAATCGCCAGTTGCGAATTCGCGACACCCGTCTTCTTGTTGGATGAACTGTTTTGCCGACACTCGCTCGTTTACGTTTTCGGGTCGAATCAAATCTAGGCGCGTGCGTAGTCGTCGCCCTAAGAACAGTTTTGCTGGGGATTCGCCTGTTGTACTGTGTGGAGCATTTTTGTACTGTCGTAAGAACTCATTTATATTTTGTTTTAACGTTGTCGTTGTTGTACCCATCGCTTTTAAGGCATTTTTTACCGTTTGCAGATTGCGTTCCGGGACCCCATACGCAGCAAATACGTCATCCAGCAGGGCAATTGTAGAGGTTGAGGTCATTATTTTGGTAGTCTTGACTTCGAGCGGCTTGGAGTAAGCGTCGGTAATAATGAGCAGCATCATACTTTCGACAGGTCCTGCGTAGTCGATGTGAATTCGTTCCCATGGGCCTTTTGGGTACTCCGAATGATGGTTGGTGATCTTCGGTGGTTTATTCGTATTTTTTGCGAAACACTCGCATGATTTAGCCGAATTCTCGATGTCTTTATCTATACCTGGCCAGTATATAAAAGAACGTGCGATGCTTTTCATTTTAACAACACCCAGGTGTGCCTTGTGTAATTCTTGAAGTAATAACTTTAGAAGTTTCATAGGAATAACGACCCGATGCTCGAATGTAAGACAGCCAAATGATACTTGGTACTGGCGTTCTGGGGCTTTGTACCCCGATCTGGTGAGGCATTGACATTTTTCTAGTATTTGAAGTATTTTTCCCAAACTTTGATCCCTACGGGTTTCTTGGGCGATAAGTGGAGCTGTAACTGGTAGTTGGCTAATCTGCCGTATCATAAAATTATCGAATTCATCACCACATACCGTGCTCTGTTGCTTTAGCTTATTTGTTGAACCCGGTAAGCGGGAGAGGTAATCTGCGTTACCATTTTCCTTAGATATTTTTATAGAGACATCGAAGTCAAAGTTGCTCAGGAAATCAGCGTAGTTTGCCATTCGGGATATACATAATACCGACAGGGATTTCATTGTATGAAATATCTGAGCCAGCGGTTTATTGTCTGTTATCAATGTAAAATGTCTCGCATATAAGTATTTGAAAAACTTTTGCACGGTCCATACAACTGCAAGTGCCTCTTTGTCAATTTGGGAGTAGCGTTGTTCTGTTTGACTCATGGTACGACTCGCGTATGCAATTGGTCTTTCCGTGTTGTTGTCTACGCGGTACGACAACACAGCACCTAAGCCTGTTTTAAGCGCATCCGTTGCTAATACTAGTGGGAGTGCTGGGTCATACGGCATTAGCACATGTGGTGAAACTAAAATTTGCTTCATGCTCTTATACGCCGATTCGGCGGGCCGTGGCCAATAAAACTTCCCTTTTTTGATAATATCATGTAATGACCTTTCTAGTGTTGCTAAATTCGGTATAAAATTAGAATAGTACGTTGCCTTACCTAGGAATAGTTGTAGTTGCTCGATTGTTGTGGTTCTCGGTGCATGTAGTATAGCGTCGATATGCTTGGTTGATTTGTGTATGCCTTGGGCATCGATCCTGTGCCCTAAGAACTCGATTGCAGATGCAGCAAATACACATTTGGATTTATTTAATTTGAACACGCATTTTGTGAGTTTCTCTAACGTCCGATCCAACGTTGTTAGTAGTTCATTGATATTTTTGGCGTATATGATTATATCGTCGAAAAAATTTCTAACGTTTGGTATATCTTGTAATGTCGTCTCCATCGTGCGCTGCCAAATTACAGGTACCTTAGCAGCACCATAAACTGCACGTGTTGGACGAATGAGCCCGTGCGTTGTAGTGTTCAGTGTTAGTACATGGGCAAACTCTTGATCAATTCGTAGGTGTGAGTATGCGTCGGTCACATCCAAATGAGCAAATACTGTGGCGCCTTTCATTTGGTTAAAAATGTCTTCTGATTTGGGAATTGGATACTCATCAATTATCATCTGCGGATTGACAGTTGGCTTGTAATTACCAGTTATACGTATTACACCATTTTTCTTTGTAACTACATGTGTAGTGGATGCCCACTCAGAATACTCAACCCGTTCGTAGAAACCTGCAGCGATTTTTGCGTCTATTTCCTTAGCATATGCATCTCGTAATGCGAATGGAACTTCTCTCGCTCGTGCAAATACGGGTTTAGCATCTGGTTTAAGGTGCACCTTTGCTGCAGGGCTCTTAAAAGTTCCTGATACCGAACGAAATGTGGCCTCCCAATGTCTCAAAAACTGTTGCAAGCGTAGTCTCTCATTTCCAGCGAGGTTAGTTGTTTGCACTGAAACTGTTTTTATTGAACTACTTTTTTGAAATGGTGTGTCTGTAGGGTTTGTTGATGTATCTGATGCGAACATTTCAGTGAAATTGATTTCATGTATGGAATGTGAAATCCACTCTCGTCCACACAACGTCTCGAAATTACCCTCAACAACATATATATTTAGTTTGCGTGTAGTTTTCCCGTATGTTACGTTGACAACTACACGTCCAATGCAATTAACTTTATGTCCGGTGTAACTTGAAAACTGGCGGTCCGTTGGCTTCAACCTTGCTGTCAGCTTCAACTTGCGGAATAATTTCGTGTTCATTATGCTGCATGGAGCACCCGTATCTAACTCCAACTGTATTTGCTTTCCGTCAATTAGCATTGTAATAATTTTTCTACCAAAAGTATTCATAGCATTGACGCTACCTTCTTGACGTAAAATTTGTACTGTTTCACATTCATTTGTCTCTTCGGGTTCAGATATCTGTTTACCACTCGACCGGCATAATTTGCTTATGTGGCCCGTTTTTCGGCATGTAAAACATTTGGTATTTTTGAATTTGCATTCTTTGCGAAAGTCTTGATCTCCACATCCAAAGCAAGTCCCGGTTAGTAACGAGTTTGTATTCTTGTTAGGCTTCTTTTTAATAGACGTCAGTCCCACTTTGTGTGTCGGTTCTGTTTCCAGTCCTTCAGTCGCGTTTACCATTTCCGTGGCTCGTTGGGTCAGTTCTTTTGAATATATGCAATGCCATACGCCTCTGACAAATTTTTCGGTTGTTTTGTGATAATTTCGTCACAGATACTGCGTGACTCCATACCGAAAAGCATTTGCTCTGTAAGCATCCTATCTAGGAACGCGCCATAATCGCAAAAGGTTGCTGCTTGCTTCAATCGTAGTGTGTACGTGGATATCGATTCTCCTGCTTCCTGCCTTGATTTGCGGAATTTGAAGCTTTCAGAGTATATATTTCTTTTGCCGTCGAAATGTTTAATTAGCACCTCTTTAATATCGTTGTATTGTAATTCTTCAGGTTGCTTTGGACTTATTAAAATGCGAAGTGCTGTATTCAGTTCCGTGCCCATGTGTACTCGGGCATAGTTTGGGTACTCCGTCGTTGGAATTTTACTTAATTGCAGTGCCCAATCAAAACGAGTGAAATACTCGTGTACTCTTGCCCCTTCGCCGCTTTTGAAGCCAGTCATTGCAAATGGCGGTACTCGTGGGGATGAAGAATTTGTTGCAGCAGCTGCTCCAGCCTGTTGGGAAGCTTGTTCCACCGCTCCAGAAATGGCTGCCGTCAGCGCATTCATAATTGTGGTTAGTTGCTGGTTGTCGACGCTCATAGTGCCCACTTCTCACACCACTGTTATGTTCTATAAGTCTTTATTGTAAGAATTATATAATGTAACTACAAGATATGATATAGATTTATCGATAATAAAGTTGGGTAACAGAGTTATCGAGATGTTATAATTACTTAACCCTAAATGAATACATAACAATTTCATTGTAACGTAGATATAGAATTCTCTTTTAACAGCCACATATTGTTTCAAATAATATTTTCTAGTTATTTGGTAACATTTTAATACATTTCTGATAAATTTAATGATGATTATAAATTTTAATTATTCAATATAGAAAGTTCGGATATCAAATAGTGGCTTTACTTGCTTTTTTCGCTGCAAAATTTTTATAATAATATCAAAACTTAACTGTCTTGCCAGAACAGATTCAACACAAAGCGTGGCAAGTCCTGAAACTCGCTCTTGAGATGAACACGATCTATGAAAGTTTTTGATTCTTGAAAGGCCGCTGAAGGAACGTTCTGCACTAGCTATAGTGACAGGTATAGTGCAAAAGATACGTAAAGCAAAATTTGCTTCGTAAATGTGTTTCGAGTGAATTATTTCGCATTCTAAGCTTTGAGAAATGTCCGACTTTTCTTTTTCGACAAATTTTGCTGCGCTCGCCCGAACCGTGTCTTCAAATTGCCATCGAATCCATGTCTTCAAATTGCCATAAAAAGGAAAACGTCCAGCTCAAATTTCTCATAGGTGCAAATCGTTCAGTAATGCCAGTGATTACCGAATCAACGATCACCAGGATGTATTGTTTTTAAAATCAGACTGAATCATCCGTAGTCATCTCATTTAAATTATCTTCAGAACGTCTTTTGGGGTTTCTCTTTCGAATGTCCGGAAACTTTGGCGAGATGTTCAATTGAATAGCAACTGTTTTGCATTCGTTTAAAATTGTTTCCCATTGGTTGATCAACTTCAAATCATGT
Source organism: Eurosta solidaginis (assembly GCF_040869045.1). Taxonomy (NCBI): domain Eukaryota; kingdom Metazoa; phylum Arthropoda; class Insecta; order Diptera; family Tephritidae; genus Eurosta; species Eurosta solidaginis. Next base: position 150,644,327 of record NC_090324.1, on the reverse strand, counting down.
AATAAGACATCTAGATGTCGGACCTCAACATCTATAGTGGCGTCTCTAGCTTGGAGGACCACGTTTCTTTCCTTAATGGTAGTTAGTATTTTGAACCAAATTGAGGACAGCAAGATACATTCGAACTTGTTGATTTACTTGAGAATGCCGGTAACATCGCCGCATTCTTGCGCAGTCAAATTTGGCTTTTGGCTGAAAGACTATGAAGAGAGCTCGGTACATTTTTTTGAGGATGTCCCATCGTTGTGGAGTGCTGCTGTAAATAGTAAAACATTTTTGTACAACTCCGAAGAAAGTAATTGCAGCCGTACATTCTGCAGCCTCAACACCACATAAATTGAGACCGTGGATTGCACAAGGCGAGTAATCAGCATTCGACTTTTTGTCGAGAATGTGACGTAGTGCTCCGTTGTAGGCTCCTTTCATATTGGCGCCTTTATCGTACCCTTGTGCACGACAATCTTCAATCAAGTATGACAAATTAGATCAGCGATTTTCTGACCAGTTTTTTGGTTACAATTCACGAAAGCCAAAAACCATTCTTGAATTGTAAAATTTGTTGCTTTAAATTAAATAGAAATGTGTTTTCCGGTTCCTCCAGACATATCCAAAAATACGAACCCTGAAGATAACATAAAAGAATACTAAGGAATAACAGCCAAACCCAACTCTGAAATCAAACTTTACGTGTTGAAATAACCTAAGTTTTTACAGCAGCCATAGTTCGGAAAGTTCCATTTGTCTTGTTATTTTCTCAATTCAATATATTACTGGTGCTGTTAGAACTTAACGTCATATAGCTCCTTACCAATTTTCATTATTCCATTTGTATGGTAGGTGCCACCCCCTTTTTTATATTGAAGTTATGTTTAGCTTAAGACCATCTCTGGAAGGTTTCTAATGGGTGATTCAAACTTAGTTGTGATCGGCCGATCCGTTTAGGGCGCAAACCGATTTATACCTACATACAAACATTCATAATTTTAACTTTATATATATATACAGATAGAAGATGCGGATAGACTGAAGTTAACGAAAAATTTTAACGGCGAAAGAATACTAAACACCCAAAAGGAATAACAGCCAAACAACTCTGTAGTCAAACTTTAGGTGTTATAATAACCTAAGTTTGTACGGCAGCCATAGTTCTGAAAAATCCCATTTGTTGGGAAGGTGCCATGTCCCTTTTCGCCAATTCCACATTTTACTGCAGCTGTTAGGACTTAACCTCATATAGCTCCTAACCAATTTTCATTCCTACCATTACTACATCCAGAGATATGCAGAATGAAAATTTCCTTTTCAAGCCTATAGTTAAATTTTAGCTGTTAAAATAAACTAAGCTTGCTCGGCAGCCATAGTTCTCAAAAATCCCATTTGTAGGGAAGGTGCCAAGCCTGCTTTTCCCCAATTCCACATTTGACTGGAGGTGTTAGGACTTAACGTCATAGAGCTCCTTACCAATTTTTATTATCCTACCATTACTACATCCAGAGATATAAGGTATGATATATTCCATTTGTATGGGGGGAGGTGCCACGCCCCTTCTCCCTCACCACACATTTTCTTGGTGGTGTTAGGGATTGACCTCATATAACTCCTTACTGAATTTCAATGTTCTAGCATGAATACCTTCAGAGTTATGCAGTATCAAAGATTCCATTTGTATGGCAGGTGCCACGTCCCTTTTATATATCGAAATTATGTTTAGCCTATGACCATCCCTGGAAGGTTTCAAGTGGGTTGTGCAAATTTGGTTGTGATCGGTCGATCCGTTTAGGACGCAACCCGATCTATACCTACATACATACATACATAATTTGAATTTTAAATATATAGATAAAGCTGGTAGTGTCCGTCTGTCCGCCATAAAAAGTTTAGTGTTAGAAAGTTACTTTTTTTTTTTTTCGGAACGCTTTAGTAGTTTAAAAATTTGGAGTCCCTTCAAGTTATGCCGAAAAAAGTGCAAAAGGAAATTTCAAAAAAAAAAGAAAAATATAAGGAAAATCTGAGGATTGATAAAAATCAATTTTTTTTTTTTTAATTTGACGTGATACAGACATTTCCACGAGTCTTCCTGCTCGATTTGATCACGGAAAAAGGGTTAAAAACCGATCCAAAGTCTTTCACACAGGCGGACAGACGGACACTACGAGCTTTATACTTTATACATAAAAAAAAAAATCTGACGTGTACATGAAAATCGCCGATACACCTTTATTTTTATTTTTTCTCCCCTTTCCGAAAAAGTATATTTGGTTCATAGGACAGAATGTGTGTAACGCGGTGTTATTGATACAACAACAAAAAATGTTTGCCACATCAACTAAATGATTTTTGGACTAAGAGCTGACAATAAAATTAACACAGAATATTTACTATTTCTGTTATGTTCTATAAGTCTTTATTGTAAGAATTATATAATATGCCTACAAGATATGATATAGATTTAACGGTTTTTATTGTCTCCTCAGGCCCAGGCAAAAAATCATTATCAATATTCGTTGCTTTTGAAATTCGGCTTAAAATTTGCACATGGAACAACTAAAGACTCTCCTGAATTAAAGAAAACATGTCTTAGTACCTCTAATTCGGGGGCCCCTGAGAAACCCCGGGCCCGGGGGGGAATCCCCCCCCCCCCCTCTCGACGGGCCTGGTGGCGATGATATGAAACCAATATTACTACAATAAAGCGAACAAAATGATAAACTTTGATTACAAAACAATCAGTGCATAGCCATAACGTAATCCAAAATAGCGGACATATTAATTTTGGATACAAAACCAAATTGGATTGACTTTAGGATGAAACCATTATTATTTTATATAATGAGTGTAATAATGCATATGTTATGTGTATATACTTACCTGAGTTTGAATCAACGCTCATATATTATTCGCCCTATACGTTGCATGTATGTATATATTCGCCTCGATAAGTGGTTACGATTTAATATTGCATCCTAAAATGTACTTGTGTGTAGAAATTATGCCGTGCATGCAACAAGCGAGAATTTTTTCTTTCAAGAAAGCGGAAAAATAATCAAAAATAAAATTGAAAAAAATCAAAAATAATCAATTACTTTTGATTATTTTTGTATTTTTTTTTTTTGCTTTTGGATTATTTTTGATTTTTTTCAATAATTGTAAAAAATCATGATTTTTTTTTATTATTTTTTGAATCATTAAAAATATAAAATAATAGCAAGTAATCATTAAATGGCGTTTAATGAAAATAATCAATGTAACGGCTAATCATTACCATTAGTAACCCTTATTTAACAGGTCTGCTATGAAAATACGGTTTGATCGCCATTCTTCACTTTAAACAGAGCCCAACAAAAATCTTAAAAGAGTGTAGTTTCTTTTTTGGCCTGGGAGTTCTGTAGCTGTAAGTGGAATGTACTTTTATTAGAAATCAAACGACACTGACGATACCTCGTTTGTTCCTTTCTTGGAGTTACATTCGTGATAAATGTACATTTAGATAGTCGTTTTTAGATCATAAACAAAAATCCCGTTTGCCCACAGTTGTCTATAATAAAACAAGTAAGGAAGGTTAAGTTCGGGTGTAACCGAACATTACATACTCAGTTGAGAGCTATGGTGACAAGATAAGGGAAAATAACCATGTAGGAAAATGAACCGAGGGAAACCCTGGAATGTGTTTGTATGACATGTGTATCAAATGAAAGGCATTAAAGAGTATTTTATGAGGGAGTGCGCCATAGTTTTATAGGTGGACGCCATTTAGGGATATAGCCATAAAGGTGGATCAGGGTTGACTCTAGAATGCGTTTGTACGATATGGGTATCAACTGAAAGGTATTAATGAGTATTTTAAAAGGGCGTGGACCTAAGTTCTATAGATGGACGCCTTTTCGAGATATCGCCGTAAAGATGGACCAGGGGTGACTCTAGAATGCGTTTGCACAATATGGGCATCAAACGAAAAGTGTTAATGAGTATTTTAAAAGGGAGTGGGCCTTAGTTCTATAGGTGGACGCCGTTTCGAGATATCGTCATAAAGGTGGACCAGGGGTGACTCTAGAATGCGTTTGTACGATATGGGTATCAAATGAAAGGTATTAATGAGGATTTTAAAAGGGACTGGTGGTTGTTGTATAGGTGGTCGCCTTTTCGAAATATCGCCATAAAGGTGGACCAGGGGTGACTCTAGAATGCGTTTGTACGATATGGATATCAAATTAAAGGTATTAATGAGTATTTTAAAAGGGAGTAATCCTTAGTTCCATAGGTGGACGCCGTTTCGAGATATCGCCATAAAGGTGGACCAGGGGTGACCCTAGAATTTGTTTGTACAATATGGGTATCAAAAGAAAGCTGTTAATGAGTATTTTAAAAGGGTGTGGGGCTTAGTTCTATAGGTGGAACCTTTTCGGAATATCGCCACAAAGGTGGACCAGGGATGACTCTAGAATGTGTTTGTACGATATGGGTATCAAATTAAAGGTATTAATGAGGGTTTTAAAAGGGAGTGGTGGTTGTTGTATAGGTGGTCGCATTTTCGAGATATCGGCATAAAGGTGGACCAGGGGTGACCCTAGAATTTGTTTGTACAATATGTGCATCAAAAGAAAGGTGATAATGAGTATTTTAAAAGGGAGTATTCCTTAGTTCCATAGGTGGACGCCGTTTCGAGATATCGCCATAAAGGTGGAGCAGGGGTGACCCTAGAATTTGTTTGTACATTATGGGTATCAAAAGAAAGGTGTTAATGAGTATTTTAAAAGGGTGTGGGGCTTAGTTCTATAGGTGGACGCCTTTTCGAGATATCGCCATAAAGGTGGACCAGGGGTGACTCTAGAATGAGTTTGTACGATATGGGTATCAAATTAAAGGTATTAATGAGAGTTTTAAAAGGGAGTGGTGGTAGTTGTATATGTGAAGGCGTTTTCCAGATATCGACCAAAATGTGGACTAGGGTGACCCAGAACATTATCGGTTGGATACCGCTAATTTATTTATATATGTAATACCTGGCAAGATTTTAAGGGTGTTTTATTTCGCCCTGCAGAACTTTTTCATTTTCTTCTACTTAATATGGTAGGTGTCACAACCATTTTATAAAGTTTTTTCTAAAGTTATATTTCGCGTCAATAAAACAATCCAATTACCTTACCATGTTTCATCCCTTTTTTCGTATTTGGTATAGAATTATGGCATTTTTTTCATTTTTCGCAATTTTCGATATCGAAAAAGTGGGCGTGGTCATAGTCGGATTTCGTTCATTTTTCATACCAAGGTAAAGTGGGTTCAGATAAGTACGTGAACTGAGTTTAGTAAAGATATATCGATTTTTGCTCAAGTTATCGTGTTAACGGCCATGCGGAAGGACAGACGTACGACTGTGTATAAAAACTGGGCGTGGCATCAACCGATTTCGCCCATTTTCACAGAAAACAGTTAACGCCATAAAATGTATGCGCCTACCAAATTTCAAAAGGATTGGTTAATTTTTGTTCGATTTATGGCATTAAAAGTATCCTAGACAAATTAAATGAAAAAGGGCGGAGCCACGCCCATTTTTAAATTTTCTTTTATTTTTGTATTTTGTTGCACCATATCATTACTGGAGTTGAATTTTGACATAATTTACTTATATACTGTAAAGATATTAAATTTTTTGTTAAAATTTTACTTTAAAAAAATTTTTTTTTAAAAGTGGGCGTGGTCCTTCTCCGATTTTGCTAATTTTTATTAAGCGTACATACAGTAATAAGAGTAACGTTCCTGCCAAATTTCATCATGATATCTTCAACGACTGCCAAATTACAGCTTGCAAAAGTTTTAAATTACCTTCTTTAAAAAGTGGGCGGTGCCACGCCCATTGTCCAAAATTTTACTAATTTTATATTTTGCGTCATAAGTTCAACTCATCTACCAAGTTTCGTCGCTTTATCGGTCTTTTGTAATGAATTATCGCACTTTTTCGGTTTTTCGAAATTTTCGATATCGAAAAAGTGGGTGTGGTTATAGTCCGATATCGTTCATTTTAAATAGCGATCTGAGATGAGTGCTCAGTAACCTACATACCAAATTTCATCAAGATACCTCAAAATTTACTCAAGTTATCGTGTTAACGGACGGACGGACGGACGGACGGACATGGCTCAATCAAATTTTTTTTCGATCCTGATTATTTTGATATATGAAAGTATATATCTATCTCGATTCCTTTATATATGTACAACCAACCGTTATCCAATCAAACTTAATATACTCTGTGAGCTCTGCTCAACTGAGTATAAAAAATCCTACACAGGAATATGTGGAAATGGAAGGTTTTGCATATGGTCGATAACTATTTCGTATGTGCTTTCCTTATCGGCGCCTCTTTTGCCAACATTTTTTGAAGATGTATAAAACTTCTTGGAATTTCTTAAATGAAGCATTTTTTCAGCAACTGCCACTATCTTCATCATCATCATTACATCATTTAATGTATGACCATTTATTTTCATTGCTAGTTCTGAACATTTTCCAAAATATTTTTTGTTTTTGGGTTCTAAAACAAAGTTCAAATACTCTTTAAAATAATTGTTTATAAATTCTTTTTGTTTTATCTGCCTATTGATAAAGGTTCGATTCGAGCTTAAGGCTAGAACAAAAAAATTTTTTTTAATGATAATTATTGTTTTTTTTTTTAATTACTCTATAATTGAAAAATTGTACTTTATTTTTGTAATAATAAGTAGAAAATTTTTCAGGCAACCTGCCACAGCCGCGCAGATAGATCCATTTCGAAGGGTGCTACGCCTTCATCATCAGTACGCTTTAGGCGCGCTGTGCTAACCATTTCGCTGTACAGCGGTGGTTTGTTTGACTGATAAATTTCTACTTCTATTCCTCTTCACCAACTATATTTAATCAGCATTGCGCCATTTATTGCAAATTACTGATAATGCTGGATTTATTTATTTTCAATTACTTTATTTGACATAATATAAAAAAATAATTGTTTATGTTTTTCACCGGCCTATTGACAAAGGATTCTTGGTTCGAATTCGAGCTCAAGGCCTAAAACAATGATTTTTACAATTATATATTATTTTTTTTTTATTTTTCTATAATTAAAAAATTATTTTTAATTTGGAATAGAAGAGATACATATTTTAGACCCCTGCGTAGCTGCGAGGTTAGATCCATTACAAAGATTTCTAAGCCTTCATCATCAGTACGCTTTAGGTACGCTGCGCTAACCTTTTACCTACACAGCGGTGCTACTTTTATTCCTCTTTACCAACTATATTTTATCAGCATTATGCCATCTGTTGCAAATCACTGATAATGTCGGATTTTTCGTTTATTGTCAACCACCCACAATTTATTACTACCTCACTCGAGGCAGACTGTAGTAACATCATCATTGCTGAAATTAGAGAGAATTAAGGCCTTGATCTCCTTTTTAACAAGCACACAGGATGTAGGGCTACCTGCCCCCCCCATGCACCAAGGTGTTGAATTTTTCCGTCTTTAATAAAGACATATTTCCGCCGTTACGGCTCAACTAATGCTCCTGGACAAGGACTACTCCGCCTTGTTCAAGGTAGAGCAACAACTTTTCTGCAGCAGCCTTAGAGTGCTGGAGATTGGCCTGGTTGAGATCTCATTAGAAATTATATCGTTGCTAAGCAACGGTTCTCTAAGTAGATTTAGCTACTTCACCGTTATTTTATGTGGTATAACAACGGGCTTTCATGCTGTGGGCTTCCCCTACCAGGCCAGCTACCACCTAACCTACCGTGGCCGATGCGGACGAAGCTGCTTATCCACTGTTCACCCGAAACCAAATTTGATAAGGAATGACGGAAAATCGTTCCAATATACATCATTTATCCACCCTGTCGGAAAATCAAAATCTGTTTTATTGTTGTCCAGGAGCACTAAAAGTTTCTAAAAAGAAAACCTTCTAGCTTCAACCTAATTATAACAAGTAAGGAAGGCTAAGTTCGGGTGTAACCGAACATTACATACTCAGTTGGGAGCTATGGAGACAAAATAAGGGAAAATCATCTCGTAGTAAAATGAACCTAGGGTAACCCTGGAATGTGTTTGTATGACATGTGTATCAAATGGAAGGTATTAAAGAGTATTTTAAGACGGAGTGGGCCATAGTTCTATAGGTGGACGCCATTTAGGGATATCGCCATAAAGGTGGATCAGGGTTGACTCTAGAATTTGTTTGTACGATATGGGTATCAAATGAAAGTGTTAATGAGTATTTTAAAAGGGAGTGGGCCTAAGTTCTATAGGTAGACGCCTTTTCAAGATATCGCCATAAAGGTGGACCAGGGGTGACTATAGAATTTGTTTGTACGATATGGGTATCAAATGAAAGGTGTTAATGAGTATTTTAAAAGGGAGTGGGCCTTAGTTCTATGGGTAGACGCCTTTTCGAGATATCGCCATAAAGGTGGACCAGGGGTGACTGTAGAATGCGTTTGTACAATATGGGTATCAAACGAAAGGTTTTATGAGTATTCTAAAAGGGAGTGAGCCTTAGTTCTATGGGTGGACGCCTTTTCGAGATATCGCCATAAAGGTGGACCAGGGGTGACTCTAGAATTTGTTTGTACGATATGGCTATCAAATGAAAGGTGTTAATGAGTATTTTAAAAGGGAGTGGGTCTTAGTTCTATAGGTGGACGCTTTTTCGAGATATCGCCATAAAGGTGGACCAGGGGTGACTCTAGAATTTGTTTGTACGATATAGGTATCAAATGAAAGGTGTTAATGAGTATTTTAAAAGGGCGTGGGCCTTAGTTCTATAGGTGGACGCCTTTTCGAGATATCGCCATAAAGGTAGACCAGGGGTGACTCTAGAATTTGTTTGTACGATATGGGTATCAAATGAAAAGCGTTAATGAGTATTTTAAAAGGGAGTGGGCCTTAGTTCTATAGGTGGACGCCTTTTCGGAATATCGTTATAATGGTGGACCAGGGGTGACTCTAGAATGCTTTTGTACAATATGGGTATCAAACGAAAGGTGTTAATAAGTATTTTAGAAGGGAATGGGCATTAGTTCTATGGGTGGACGCCTTTTCGGGATATCAACATAAACGTGGACCAGGGGTGACTCTAGAATTCGTTTGTACAATTTGGATATCAAATGAAAAGTGTTAATGAGTATTTTAAAAGGGAGTGGGCCTTAGTTCTATGAGTGGACACCTTTTCGAGATATCGCCATAAAGGTGGACCAGGGGTGACTGTAGAATGCGTTTGTACAATATGGGTATCAAAAGAAAGGTGTTAATGAGTATTTTAAAAGGGAGTGGGCCTTAGTTCTATGTGTGGACGCCTTTTCGAGATATCGCCATAAAGGTGGATCAGGGTTGACTCTAGAATTTGTTTGTACGATATGGGTATCAAATGAAAAGCTTTAATGAGTATTTTAAAAGGGAGTGGGCCTTAGTTCTATAGGTGGACATCTTTTCGGAATATCGTTATAAAGGTGGACCAGGGGTGACTCTAGAATGCTTTTGTACAATATGGGTATCAAACGAAAGGTGTTAATAAGTATTTTAAAAGGGAATGGGCATTAGTTCTATGGGTGGACGCCTTTTCGGGATATCAACATAAACGTGGACCAGGGGTGACTCTAGAATTCGTTTGTACAATTTGGATATCAAATGAAAACTGTTAATGAGTATTTTAAAAGGGAGTGGGCCTTAGTCCTATGGGTGGACACCTTTTCGAGATATCGCCATAAAGGTGGACCAGGGGTGACTGTAGAATGCGTTTGTACAATATGGGTATCAAACGAAAGGTGTTAATGAGTTTTTTAAAAGAGCGTGGGCCTTAGTTCTATAGGTGGACGCCTTTTCGAGATATCGCCATAAAGGTGGATCAGGGTTGACTCTAGAATTTGTTTGTACGATATGGGTATCAAATGAAAGGTGTTAATGAGTATTTTAAAAGAGCGTGGGCCTTAGTTCTATAGGTGGACGTCTTTTCGAGATATCGCCATAAAGGTGGATCAGGGTTGACTCTAGAATTTCTTTGTACGATATGGGTATCAAATGAAAAGTGTTAATGAATATTTTATAAGGGAGTGGGCCTTATTTCTATAGGTGGACGCCTTTTCGGGATATCGTTATAAAGGTGGACCAGGGGTGACTCTAGAATGCTTTTGTACAATATGGGTATCAAACGAAAGGTGCTAATAAGTATTTTAAAAGGGAATGGGCCTTAGTTCTATGGGTGGACGCCTTTTCGGGATATCAACATAAACGTGGACCAGGGGTGACTCTAGAATTCGTTTGTACCATATGGATATCAAATGAAAATTGTTAATGAGTATTTTAAAAGGGAGTGGGCCTTAGTTCTATAGGTGGACGCCTTTTCGAGATATCGCCATAAAGATGGACCAGGGGTGACTCTAGAATTTTTTTGTACGATATGGGTATCAAATGAAAGGTGTTAAATCTATAAGTGGACGCCTTTTCGAGATATCGCCATAAACGTGGACCAGGGGTGACTCTAGAATGCGTTTGTACAATATGGGTATCAAACGAAAGGTGTTGATGAGTATTTTAAAACGGAGTGGGCCTTAGTTCTATGAGTGGACGCCTTTTCGAGATATCGCCATAAAAGTGGACCAGGGCTGACTCTAGAATTTGTTTGTACGATATGGGTATCAAACGAAAAGTGATAATGAGTATATAGGTGGACGCCTTGTCGAGATATCGCCATAAAGGTGGACCATGGTGACTCTGTAATGTGTTTATACGATATGGGTATCAAATTAAAGGTATTAATGAGGGTTTTAAAAAGGAGTGGTGGTAGTTGTACATGTGAAGGCGTTTTCGAGATATCGACGAAAATGTGGACCAGGGTGACCCAGAACATCATCTGTCGGGTACCGCTAATTTATTTATATATGTAATACCACGAACAGTTATCCTTCCAAAATTCCAAGGGCTTTTGATTTCGCCCTGCAAAACTTTTTCATTTTCTTCTATTTAATATGGTAGGTGTCACACCCATTTTCCAAAGTTTTTTTCTAAAGTTATATTTTGCGTCAATAGACCAATCCAGTTACCATGTTTCATACCTTTTTTCGTATTTGATATATTATTATGGCATTTTTTCATATTTAGTAGTTTTCGATATCGAAAAACTGGGCGTGGTCATAGTCGGATTTCGGTCATTTTTTACACCAATATAAAGTAGGTTCAGGTAAGTACGTGAACTGAGTTTAGTAAAGATATATCGATTTTTGATGAAGTTATCGTGTTAACGGCCGGGCGGAAGGACAGATGGTCGACTGTGTATAAAAACTGGGCGTGGCTTCAACCGATTTCACCCTTTTTCACAGAAAACAGTTATCGTCCTAGAATGTAAGCCTCTACCAAATTTCACAAGGATTGGTAAAGTTTTGTTCGACATATGGCAATTAAAGTATCCTAGACAAATTTTGAAGATTTCTTTTATTTTTGTATTTTGTTGCACCATATCATTACTGGAGTTGAATGTTGACATAATTTACTTATATACTGTAAAGATATTAACTTCTCTTTTAAAATTTGACTCTAAAAATTACACCTTGCAAAACTTCTAAATTACCTTCTTTTAAAAGTGGGCGGTGCCACGCCGATTGTCCAAAATTTTACTAGTTTTCTATTCTGCGTCATAAGTTCAACTCACCTACCAAGTTTCATCGCTTTATCCGTATTTCGTAATGAATTATCGCACTTTTTCGATTTTTCGAAATTTTCGATATCGAAAAAGTGGGCGTGGTTATAGTCCGATATCGTTCAGTTTAAATAGCGATCTGAGATGAGTGCCCAGGAACCTACGTACCAAATTTCATCAAGATACCTCAAAATTTACTCAAGTTATCGTGTTAACGGACGGACGGACATGGCCCAATCGAATTTTTTTCGATACTGATTATTTTGATATATGGAAGTCTATATCTATCTCGATTCCTTTATACCTGTACAACCAACCGTTATACAATCAAAGTTAATATACTCTGTCAGCTCTGCTCAACTAAGTATAAAAAGCTCCTAGCTCTATAAGTTACGAATACATTTTAAAATGTAGAATGTTCAGTGACATTTTCATCCAATTAAGTTTTTTCATTTATTTCATTTTCAAAATTTGATAAAGTTGGAAAAAACTAATGCAAAAAAATGCTATAAGAATCATCTTAACTTTTTTGTATGTTGGAATTTAATAGCCCTGGTATTTATTGAAAAAAGCGTAAGGAAAAAATCTAACTTTTGACACCCTGTATAATTGCAATCCGTTCATATTTTGGTCACTTCTTTTGCACAGGAAGGGTGTATTTCCGACAACATTTATACTAAGTATGATAGATTATGGAGATATCAAGTTTTTCGAGTGGGACCACTTCACGTGAAAAGCTTCATATATGAGGGCACCTAGCTATAATGTTTGATTTCGCCCGAACTTAAGTTTCCTTACTTGTTTTCTGCTCAATTTAAAATAAATGTACGATCTCATTTAAAAAAATTTTAAGTTTCTTCCCTTTTGGTAATCAACCGGAAGTATTCACTTGGATCGAGTATACTCGATACCTTTTACCGAGTAAGAGTACTAGCATCAATACTTTGATCCGTGTATTTTAAACGAGTATCGGTATCGATACTTTTTTAAAACTTCATCAATGAGCAGAGGGCGTTAGGAATCTGGAGGTCACCGTTATTGTGTTGTATGTCGCCAGAGCCTCGCCTGCTAAATATGTGTATGATATCTATATCTATCTATTAATCTTATAAAATAAAGTCGCTAAATGCCATGTATGCACATAACTTCACACTAGCTACGTGAGATGGTACAGTTAATATAATTTGAAGATATATATTATAAGGGCGTGGCAAATTACCAAAATGTAGTAAAAAATTATAAAATTTTTGTTTACACATCTATAACTCATAAACGGATGGATGGATTTAAAAAATTCTACTTTTCAGTAAAACTTTGAAATATTTACCTTCGTTTTGCATCAAAAAAATATACTTGATTCCTTTCTTATATCAGCCAAATTGTTTAAACAAAAGTAAAATTTTTACCAAAAAATTCGTGTGTATGATTGTTCGGTGTCAACTGTGCGAGCAAATTACTTTTGAGTGAGGCATGATGCGAAACATGCGTATATACATAGCATTCGCTGCGTTATTTAACTTCGGCCGTAGGTTTATAGGTATGTACTATGTATTTTCATATCAGCTTCACGCACATATGTACATACACAAGTAATAATAAATGGTTAAGAATGCATACATCTCTTGAAAAATACTCTTTCGTTAAAAATATTGAACATTTCCTTTAAATTCTTAAACAAAACTTTTATTTTTTCGTATTTTTGCATGTATCACTATCACTGCATAGTATAAACAAAGTCGCTTTTTCTGTCCCTGTGTATTTGTGACTAGGGTCTCGAGATATAGGCCAAAACGTGGATCAGGGTAACACTAGGATGCGTTTTTACATTATGGGTATCAAATTGAAGCTGTTGATGTGTGCTTTAGTACAGAGTAATATTTATACTCCTGGGTGACTGTAGTCTCGAGATATAGGCCAAAACGTGGACCAAGGTAACACTAGGATGTGGTTTTACATTATGGGTATCAAATTGAAGCTGTTGATGTGTGCTTTAGTACAGAGTAATCTTTATACCCCTGGGTGACCTGGATCCGGATACCCCTAGAATGTGTCTGTAATATGGATATCAAATGAAAGCTGTTGCTGAGAGTTTTAAGTAATTTTCATTGTGATATTCGATTTAGTCGCATCAACCTGGAAAAACTGATAAATATGCAGGTGAAGCCGAAATAAAGACATGAATTAATAATACCCACATACCTATTTACATACGTCCTATTCGATTTGCCTGAAATTTGGTATATAAATTTGCCTATATTAGTATTTACTTTTTTCCGGGAAGTAGACCAGAGACGGGCTGGGAGTGGGATTAGGACTAGGACTGAGGCTCGGAGTGGGACTGGGACTCGGACTCGGAATGGGACTGGAACAAAATACACACCACCCTCTGGGACTGGCAATAAGGGATGAAGAAGAATGGGAAAAACTTGAGAGAAGAGAAAAGAGGGAAGGAGACTGCTGGGAAAGAGATAGAGTGAGACGAAGATAGAGATAGATGAAGCGAAAAAGACGGAGGGAGGAGAAAATAAAAGGATTAAGAAAAAGTGAAGAGGGAGGAGGGCAGGGCTAGACGGAAAAAGCTTATTAAAATGTATACAAATAGAACAAATTTAGGGCAGATCAACGTCTGACGGGTCTGCTAGTATATTCATATTTGTAACAGGATTCCCCTCGCGTGGGTAAGGTTAATAATTTCGTTGCGGAAACTCTGAAGTTATAAAGCTTTGTATTGCGATTAACAACGCCTTTAATCCCAGGTCAGCGGGACGGGACACTCCAACGTAGTGCCATTCATCCCATACCCAACTGGCATTTCTGGAAATGTTTTTAAAAGTAACTTAAAGTAAACTTGCCGTGTTAAACGATATATAAGCGTTTTCAATGTTAAATATATTTTAATGGTAATTCTTTACTTTAGGGTGCAACTGCTAAAACTCGTTCAAAAATATCGGGAGAGGTGTCAAAAGACGCGCTTTGGACCCAGGATCACGAATCCGAAAGCGGAAATTTGAAATTCTATTTCTATTTGAAGATATTTGCAAACAAAATCGAAAATTTTGATGTGGGTGTTGTAATTTTGATGATTTTGTTGTACCCACAAGAAAAAGTGTGGGTAAAAGTGTTTTGCGCGGATATAGTTTTGGTCTCCAAGCCAGTGTTGGACCCACCCAGGGTAATTTTTTATAAGCGCGGCCAAATGCCGCCAATGCAGGAAAGTGTTCTGCGCAAAAATACTATGGATCCCACCCTCGGTTTCGGAGAGCTCCGGGCCATTTTTCGGTTTTTTGGAAATATATTTTCACATAAATAAAATTTTTAATTTCCGCTTTCGGATTCGTGGTCCTGGGATGAAAACGCGTCTTTTGGTACCCCATTGACTTTTTTAGTGAAATTTAAGCAGTTGTACCCTAAAGTAAAGAATTACCATTTTAATGCTTTTCAGAAAACATTTTGTAGGGTAGGTAGGTAGGTTGAACTGGCCGGTCCATGAGGACCTCACATAGACTGATTGAGTCCGTAGTGTTACCAGAAGTTTGCTTTAACGACCAAACTGAAAAACCCTATCAAGACCAGGACCTATGTTATAAAATAACTCCGTCCTCTTGGCAAATACTAGAAGCTTCCTAGGACTTAAGCCACTTGCTGCTTCTAAATCTGACAGCTGTATCACTCCTAATAGCTGGAGTCTTAGCCTGGCAAGTGCAGGGCACGAGCACAGAATGTGCTCGATCGTTTCCCCCTCCAACCCGCACTTCCTACATCTGCTATCACTGACCAAGCCTAGTTTAAAGGCATGTGACGCCAGAAAGCAGTATCCAGTCAGAATACCAGTCATGAGTCTACAGTCCTCTCTTTTTAATGATAGGTGCAACTGTGTTAGTCTAAGGTTGTAAGACCTACACATAATCTTCGACACTTTACAGCCCCGCGCTTGAACCGCCTTTCCCGCTTGGTCGATCATGTGCACCTCTCGCCTTCGCTTAATCTCGCCCAATCTAATTGGGACATCTACGGAGCAAGCTTCAAGGGATGCGCCCTTTTTAGCTAGTTCGTCCGCTTTTTCATTCCCATCTATTCCCATATGCCCTGGGACCCAATATAGATGTATGCTTTTCCCTGTCCCGATTCTCTCCAGAGACTGCTTACACTCTAACACGCATTTAGATGCTGTGATATGCGAGATTATTGCCTTAATTGCTGCTTGACTGTCAATATAAAAGTTAACACGGTTGCAGCTTAAGCTATTCTCTTCCAGGGTTTCTACTGCTTTGGTTACGGCTAATATTTCCGCTTGGAAAACGCTACAGTAATCCGGCAGCCTGTAGGATCTGCTTATTCCCGGATCAGCGCAGTATACCGCAGACCCTACTCCTTCCACTACTTTGGAACCATCGGTGTAAACATGTATCGCCTCGCCCGCCATTTGCGCACCCTTGCGCCAACCGGCCACCTCTATTGTGGCCTTAAGATCTCCCTCGAAGCGCAGATAGGGAATCATGTAGTCTGTTCGTCTTGTGATTGATGACGCTATACTACTATGGCCATATGGTCGGTGCTCAAGCTGCCCCGAAGCACCGAGCCTGGTGGCGGTCGTTAACGCTTTGTTCTTTGCTACCAGGCCTACAGGTGGGATGTGCAAAATGGCATACAGTGCAGCCGTCGGGGTTGTTTTCAGGGCTCCCGTAATGCCAAGCATCGATAGTCTGCATACCCCCTCCAATTTTTTGAGGTATGTTGTTTTTTGTGTGGCTTTCCACCAAACAAGAACTCCATAGTATAGAATAGGGCTTACAATCGCTGTAAAAACGCAATGAGAAAGAGAGGGCGATAGGCCCCACGTACACCCCAGCATTCTTTTACATGCGTAGAGTGCCGTTGAGGCCTTCTTGACCCTCTCCTCCACGTTGAGATTCCATGACAGCTTACTGTCTAGGATGATTCCTAAATATTTTGTGCAAGGTTTCTCCTGTAAGGTCACCCCTCCTAACTTAGGCCTGGTCCAATTTGGGACCTTGTACCTCTTTGTAAACAAGACCATATGCGTCTTCTCCGCATTGACTTTTAACCCGACATTAGAAGCCCAGGTATGAATATCGCGAAGCGCCCGATCGATTCAAGAACTAATCGTTGGATGGCACTTTCCACTTATGACAATTGCAACGTCATCTGCGTAAGCCGTAAGTTTTACGGGTCCCTCATCGAATTGCCTGAGCAGTTGGTTGATGACCAGCGTCCACAGCAGAGGTGATAGCACCCCTCCCTGCGGCGTGCCCCTGTCCACTGATTTCGTGGCCTCGTACAATCCCCATTGTGATGTAATCTTTCTGCAATTTAACATGCAGCCGATCCATCTGATTAAGGCAGGATGTACTTTAATGTAATTAAGACCATTCATAATCGCGCATTTTGCAACATTATTGAAAGCCCCGGCAATGTCCAAGAAGACTCCTAGAGCAAACTCCTTATATTCCAGGGATTTCTCTATGCTTATTACCACCCTATGCAATGCGGTGTCTACCGACTTGCCTTTGGTGTACGCATGCTGTGTTGTGGAGAGCAGCTTTTCATCCACGTTGGACTTTATGTACACATCTATCAGCCTCTCAAAGGTTTTGAGCAGAAATGATGTTAAGCTAATGGGTCTATAGTCTTTGGAATACATGTGACCGATCTTCCCCGCCTTTGGTAGAAAAGCTACACGAGCAGTTCTCCAATAGTGCCGTACATGATTCAGTCGTATGCACCCATCGAATATTATTTTAAGCCATTCCACGACCGCCCTACTTGAGACTTGTAGCATGGCCGGGAATATACCATCTGGGCCCGACGATTTAAACTTAGAAAACGTCTTCACCCCCACTCGATCTTGGTATCGGTCACCAAGCCCGGCACTACTAGCTCCGTGATCGAAGTGTGAGTGATGTCTGCTGGCTCCTCTAAACCGTCTCGAATGTGTATCGAGAAGCACCTCAAGGTATTCCTCACTATTACGTGACCATTCCCCGTTCCCTTTCTTTATTAGTCCCTGGACTATGTCTCCCTTTGCTAGGACTTTTTTCAACCGCGCTGTTTCGCTGGAGCACTCTATGTCCGTACAGAAACTTTTCCATGAGTTTCTCTTCGCCCTGGTATTTTCACGCTTGTAGATCCTCAGTAGATCCCTGTACTCGTCCCGACACGCTTCGCTTTCCGCGGTCTTTGCGAGCTTAAACGTTTCTTTAACCTGTCTTCTTAGAAGACTCAGCTCATTGCTCCACCATGGCGGCTTTGCTTTTCCTCTGAATCTTCTTAGAGGGCAAGCTTTGTTATACACAGTCATAAGCGTCCTTGTTAGGAATTCATTCGACTCCTCCAGTTCCTCTACATTAGCAACCTCTTTGGGTTGTCCCAGTTTTGTTTCTACATGTTTCTGGAATTTAGTCCAGTTCGTTGACCTAGAGTTTCTAAAGGTTCCTCCCTTCTCTACCCTCTTTAGGGGGATGTTGAAGCTGATATACGCATGGTCGGAGAAGGATGGTCTATCAAGAACCATCCAATCATATCTTGATATATCACGCTCGGAGCTCAATGAAATATCCACAACATTGCTGGATGTTGGACCAATGTATGTAGGGACATTTCCCCTGTTGGCTATCTGCAAATTGGTTTGCAGGATGTAACAAAACAGAGATTCGCCTCTCTCGTTCGTATCTGCTCTTCCCCACGCAATATGGTGCGCATTTGCATCTGCGCCTATGACCAACCGCCCTTTGCGCCCTTCCTCCTGTACTAGCCTTTTGCACTCCATCGGTGGGATCTCCGCAGCATGGGCCATGTAGCAGGACGCCAGGATAAATGCCTGCTTATTCTTTTGCTCAACGACCACCGCTACGAGATCCTCAGTGGTATAATTAGGCAGCATATATGAATGCAGCTGTTTCCTTACCATTACTACAGCTCGCACCCTTACTTCCGTTTGCGCGTAGTAAACGCCACACCCGCGCGTAGTAAACGCCACACCCGCGCGCGCTAAGTCCAGAAACCTTTCCTCCCGATGAGAGCCACGGCTCCTGGATCAGCGCCACGTCAAACGAACCCTCCTCAAGGGTTAGAAGGAGTTCGCCCGACGCCACTTTACTGTGTTGGAGATTTATCTGTAGGACTCGCAGCACCAATGGGCCGTTTGTCCCCCTCTAGCACCTTCGTCTTGACGTCGTCGTCCTCCCCTTGCCCTTTTGGTTTAGAGTATTCGAGGCTCCCTTCAGCCTCTCGTGACTGTTGTGCAGGGTGTTCCTCTGTGCGAGTCACAGCACCATTTAGCGTCGGGGACCTCCACCTGTCTTTTTTCCCTTAGGCTTTTGAGGTCCTTTTCGACTTCGCCCACCTCTAGCGTGCTAGGGTTTTTATCCTCGGAACTTCTTTTCCTGAGTCACATGTAAATTTTGCCAGTGACAAAGGACATTTTACCAAGCTGCGTGTACAAAATATCCTCCGCCTGCTAGTTTATTTGGAAGATGTAGAACTGACATTTTGTAAGAGTTGAGGGTAAATGTTTATAAATACTTTAACTGTGAAAGTAAATTGTAAATGTTTACAAAAAACACGAACCTTTATTTGTCAACTTTTTTCAACTTGGAAATTTTTAAATTATTTTCATAAAAGTTTGTATATGAAAGAGAATGGCTACATTTAAACTGAATTCTCCAAGAATGCGTTCGAATTGCAGTACACTTGATTTAATGTATGAATGAAAATAGGAAAATATATATGTGTGCACATGTATTTTACGTATAATTTATTGAAATAATTGGTTGAAATAAAAAGTATCGTTTAAAAAAGCATTAGGATAATATTTATAAAAAGCTTTATTTTAGCAATTTTTTATAAGCTTACATTTATAAGCAAGGAGCCGTTTCAATTATTTGACGCTTATTTCTAAACGATTTATAAACAAAAAATCAATTTTTTTAAGCTTAATATTTTTTTGAGAAAACTTATTAAAAACTTACATTACGTTTACTTTGCTTGTTGGGATAAGCACTCGGGATTACAAGTTCTATGGAGTTAGCCTCTCTAGATCCGCCATATGTGGGTGTGACACTCTTCGTCACGTATGGTCGGTCTTGGGCCAAATAATAGAATACCCCCTGCTCCATGTGAAACTTGGCCCTGAATGAGAAGATAGGGGTACTCATGGGAGCTGGGACAAGAAGGGCGTCAGGTTATAAGGTAGGCGGACAAGGTCCCGCTCGAATTCGCTGCCGAAGCGTTACCAGGTGTTACCACGAGGAGGCTCCAACCCAACATGGATTAAAGGTGCAAGCACCGAGACATCCCCATCAAAGACACCCAATATTAAGTCTAAACAAAAGGAAAATGAAATGTATTTAAAAATTATGATTGGCAATAAAGAATAGAAAGAGATTTTGTGTCAAGTTTTTACAGCCATTTGTTTTGTTTGTGTTACGTTGAAGGAGGAAATGCTTTATGCACTAAACGGATTGTTAAGCCTTGGTAGCAGCGGGCCTCTCCGAGCGTAAGACTCCCTTCCTCTCGGCATGGGCTACCCACTGAAACTAACTTCCCACCGGGGACCACGTTTTGCATTACTTCGGGTACTGAAGCGCGCTGACGTTATTGGGTTAAGCAATCATCTTGCCGTTTCGCGAGGAGAATATTCCTCATGTATCTGCTGACCATATCCCATCAATCACTCCGCAGGTCATCTTATGGATGACACTGCCCGGGGATGGATCGCATAGTGCTAACTCTACTCTTCTCCGTTGCTGTGCGGGATGATCGCATTAGCAAAAGTTATGACGTCTCTAAAACCATGACTCCAGCTCGGAAATCATTTCCCTGATGGTCCATTGCTGTTGCTAACGTCAGATAGATTCTTTTCGCGCCTGCACACCAACAACATCTCTTCGGAGGTGAGAAATCGAATTCCTCTCCTCAGCAAGAAAGTGTATCGGTATGGTCCTTCTTCCTTTTCGCTAAGCGTTATTACGCCTAAAGCATTGCCAATTTCTTGCATCTGATGAATCGTGTGAAGCACTCCTTTCCAAAGCAACAAAGATTTCGTATTTGGAGCATAATACGTGTCATCTAGCCGTGGTATTCCATTGGTGGCGCAGTAAAATGAAAGGTCGATAAAGCTTGATGAAGAGAGAAAAAAAAACGTAAACAAGAGCGAAGCCGCAAATAAATCTAGGAACTAACAATCAGTATATAGAAAATCTATATTAACGTATATTTTTTGTTTCCACACATAAACAAGATTTTTTGATAGCATATCAATATTTCATATTGTGCTACCTCATTCTTAATTTTTACGTTCTACTTTATTTTCATTTTATTACTAATTTTACGAAACTTATATCGTAGTACACATCGTGATTGCTTGCGCCAGAAAATGGTGTTTACTTGCACACTTTGTTAGCAATATCTTATGTTTATATTTCTTTCTCACTTTTCCAAAAAGTAAAATATTCAACCGTTTTCTGGCGTTGCAGCTTTGTTCCGACTCAATCAAATACCACGTAAGGTAGCACAGTTAAAAGTTCATCATTGTAGGAATGCAACTGCAGCACTTGATGCCATTCTCTGAAAACTTTGAAAGGAGTGCAATTTTCTATATTGTCTTGTCGTGATTGCCCTTTGGGTGATGTACAAATTTTCGACTCTGTGGAGATTTTTGCATTGCAGAAGTTGCCATTGTGACAACAGCCATATCCGAGCATGTGGTTCGTTTTCGTTCTATAAACATTGATACTTTTATCATCGGCACTTAGATTTACGACTGTATCATCTTTCTGTTGATGTTGAATATTCTCACTGCTTTTAAATTTGTGTTTATTAGAATCATTATTTTTAAATAAACTAGACTCCTTATTATACGTTATTAAACTATTATAATTTTGCTTATTATAAAATATACTTTCATCGCATGTACTGTTTGGAAAATTCTGCTCTTGGTGGTTATATTCATGGAAAGAAGGACAAGTTACATTGTCACACACCTCCTTCTCGAAATTAGCAGCATTACCTTGCGATATAAAGATTTTTGAAGTCTCTAACTCACCCACAGTCAAATAAATGTCATTAGGTGTTTGTAACAAGCAGTTGCTTTGTAAAGAAAATTCTTCGTTTGCATCACAATTCATGTTTATATCGGTAGTACCAGCAAATAAATGTGCATCTTTTACATTAGAGTCCGCATTACTTATAAGCAGAGCTGTTTTATAGTTTGGGTATTGTTTTTCTGAACATTCATTTATTAAACGATTTCTACCTTCACTATTATAAAGAGTTTTAGTGGATGATTTGTTATTAGTACTTGAATGGGCGGTGCAAGGTAGAGATAGCTGCATTAAATTTCTAGACCTGCTTGTTTGGGAGGACTCATCCACATGAAATTCAAAACGTCCCCGTATCTTTTTTTTTGGTTCACAAGGAGCAACTGTCGTAAAAGAATCATTGCTATATTCCTTTTCACTATACTCCGTACAGCTCGAACTACAGCTGCTGATATTAAGAATGCTTCGTTTATTGCCGTCGTAATCTTTATAAAAAATTTCACGAGGTAAAAATAGTTTGCGATGCTCTTTCATATCCCCCGAACATTTTGCGGCTGTTTCAGGCTTTGTGGATTCAGACTCACCGTTTGAGATCGCATATTCTTCATATATGTTTGTTACTCTTCCTGAAACAAAATCGTTTGACATTGACTTTGACACTTTAATCGAGTTTTTCGGAAAAAACATTTCGGTACCTTCAATGACGTCGTCCAATTTAGATCTCAAGATACCGCTTGTAAGGTCGCCTTTTAGGGAAGCCTGGGATGGGGTTTGAGTATCTTTAGAACATTCAAAGGAAATCATTTTTTTTATTATCGGAGTTAGTTTTATAGCACTTTGAAGCGTTGGCTGCTGATATGTATAACCAGGCACATTCGAAGTTTGTATGGTGCAAGCGGTGGCTGATGCATTAATTTCCGATTGACAATCCATTATATTATTACTGAAAATTATTGAGGATGCCACATTGTGCGAAAGGGGAGGCAAGTGCGGTTGTTTGGGTTGTTTTATGGTTAATACAATATGACTTCCCTCTTCAGAGGAAAGTGATGTATCTCTTACAACACCTTCATGATACCGGTCATAAAAATCTTCGTTGTCTAAATACTCATTTAATTTGACGCTGCCAGTAAAGTCATATTCCCTCCTTTTTTCATCAAATAAATTGTTTACACTCATATCTGTATCAAATTTTTCATCATCGCATTGTTTTTTTTGTAAAGTGGTGTTGTCGAGATTATTTTGCAGTTCTATGCAGTCATTCACTTCATTCATGACAACTACGTCGTGAACATTAATATCATTATCAATGCAAGTATCGGTTAGTTGCTTTATTATGCCGCCAGAGCATTCTCTATTACTTCCATTCATAATAATTTTATTTCTTTTAACATCCGGTTCAATTGAATCATCGCAAGTAATCTCATTGCATCTACTACTTTTTTTAAAACTTGGTTTCTTTTCAACATTAACATCTATGTTGTTGTTATGAAGCTTACGTTTCAATTTAATTATATGGGGCTGCTCTTGATTTGGTGATAGCGGCATATTACTGTCATGCCAAATTTTGGTGACATCAACCGTTAATTCTTTACCTAATGGTTTATTAAGCGATTTACAGTTGGTATCATTGTATATTTCACTACCAAATAAGGGCTTTTTAGAATATCTACGCCCATAAAATTGATTGTGTTGTACTACATCGGTATTAAATTTGGTGCTCTTTTGAGTGCATCCATTAAAGTTATTTGAAAAATTCCGCGATAAGTCTGTGCAATTTCCGGCTTTTTCAAATTTGAGATTGTCAACTGCTTTATTCATTTTCTTGTTTAATATTGAACAACGAGCTACGTCATGAGAATGAAGTAACCCGCTTGTTTTATAAGAACTGTCATTTGATGTAATTTTTGTTATGTAGTCAGGTATACGACTATCGGAATTAAAATTCAGTTCATCTTGTGATACATTTTGATTAGTCTCTACAGGTTTCGAATCAAAAACAGAAAGCTCTTTAGCATGAAGTGCTTTGGTATTCGACGACATTTCTTCTATACTATTTATTAGAGACGAATGAGTTACACCTAAAAATGGTATAACGCTAAAATGTTTAATGGCAGCTTCTCCTTCATTGGGGCTCAAAGTTGTCAAAATGCTTATCTGCCTTAATTTCGTTTGTATACTTTCCATTGTAAGAAAACTGTATTTTGGTACGATGTTGTTAGTTACTTTGTAACTTATATCAACATCTCTTTCTGTTTGAATTTCATCCTGTGATCGAACATCCCAATTACCGTTAACATTTGGAACTACGTACCTATGTAGAACATCAAGGTGAAATTTTGTAATGGCTTGCGATTGTTGGTCAAACCGCTGTTTTGCAATGCATAGTGAGTCCTCCTCTATTATATATAATGGCGAAACCAATTCCTGAGTCATGGATTCTTCAGCTAATGGTTCTTCAGTAATTTTATAATCAACCAACTCTGATCTTTCAGTAGGATACAAACTCAACTCATTCACATCTAATTCTGATATAATTTCAGTTTTAATATTTGTTCCTTTGTTTTGTTTTTTTATAATGGCGTCAGCAGTCGATTCTGCTTTTAGCGAATATAATGGATCTTCATCATCATCGAAATCAAAGTCGAAAATAGATTTCTTCGGTTTTGTAAGAGCTAGAAGCGGTGACCGTTGCTCAACTCTTCCAAAGTTACAAGAGTTTTCACTTCCAATATTTAATTTCCTACATGACACATCCTCTGGTTGTTCAGTATATACGCTCTGACGAATACTTTGATCAGATACTACTTTCTCTACAGTCCCATTTTCAGTTTGAGTGGACCTATATGCGGCCTTATTATTTGGCATTACTTCAGAAATTTTACATGTGCATGGTATTAATTCTGCTTGATATCTTGACTCAATAACAGATATACTTTGCAAAGGAGGTAATTTCTTTATAATTTCATGTAACTCTTGCCAATTAGTATATTTATCATTTACGGTCTCACTTGTTTCCACTGTAACCAAAGGCTGAGAAATATCAGTTATATCTTTTGATGTATTCAATTGAGAGTTGCTGCTACTCTCAATGGATAACGCGTGGTGCTTTGGATAACTAGGATCATTCGAGCTGTCACGGGAGGGCTCCGAGGTGATTGTTTCGCTGGAACTTCCTTCTTCCTCTTTACAATCTGAAAAATATAACACAAACATATTATAGAGAAGAATGCAAGAAAAATATCTATATATATATATACATGTAAATTAGTTAAAAACAAGTAAGGACGGGACTGTCTTCGGCTGTGCCGAAGACTTCATACCTTTCATGAATGGGGCTGAACAATAATTTATCCCGTTCGTAATCTCCAAATAATCGGATGTATAAGATAAGAAATATATAGTGAATACATGTACATACATACACGATTTTTAAGATAAATATAAAATAAAACAAGTAAAAACGGGACTGTCTTCGGCTGTGCCGAAGACTTCATACCTTTCATGAATGGGGCTGAACAATAATCTTATCCCGCTCGTAATCTCCGAATAATCGGATGTATAAGATACGAAATATATAGTGAACAGATCTACATACCTTAACGATTTTTAAGATAAATATAAAATAAAAAACAGGTAGGTAATCTGTGTGAGGATGCAAAGCTTCACGTTTTTTGTGGTCTGCATGTAAAAACTATGACTACGAATCACGTCTTTCAAAAATATATGACGTAAACGTAACCTTTTGATGAAATTTGATGAATTTTGAAGCTTCTAGCTGTAAAAAAGGGGCAAAAATGACAGTTTATATGAAGTATATAATATATATACCACCGATCTCTATGATTTTTTCAGACAACAATATATGCTATATACGTAAGCATATGGTGAAATTTGAAGCGTCTAGCTGTTAAAAAGGGGCAGAAATTGCGCACAGTTTCTTATCTGAACAATCGGTTGTATGAGATATATACTATATATACCACCGATCTCAATGATTTTTCAGACAACAATATATGCTATACACGTAAGGATTTGGTGAAATTTGAACATATCTAAACGATTTTTAATATAAATATAAAATAAAAAATAGGTAGGTAATCTGTGTGAGGATGCAAAGCTTCACGTTTTTTGTGGTCTGCATGTAAAAACTATGACTACGAATCACGTCTTTCAAAAATATATGACGTAAACGTAACTATTTGATGAAATTTGATGAATTTTGAAGCTTTTAGCCGTAAAAAAGTGGCAAAAATGACAGTTTATATGAAGTATATAATATATATACCACCGATCTCTATGATTTTTTAAGACAACAATATATGCTATATACGTAAGCATTTTGTGAAATTTGAAGCTTCTAGCTGTTAAAACGGGGCAGAGATTGCGCAAAGTTTCTTATCTGAACAATCGGTTGTATGAGATATATACTATATATACCACCGGTATCTGTGATTTTCTCAGACAACAATATATGCTATACACGTAAGGATTTGGTGAAATTTGAACATATCTAAACGATTTTTAAGATAAATATAAAATAAAAAATAGGTAGGTAATCTGTGTGAGGATGCAAAGCTTCACGGTTTTTGTGGTCTGCATGTAAAAACTATGACTACGAATCACGTCTTTCAAAAATATATGACGTAAACGTAACTATTTGATGAAATTTGATGAATTTTGAAGCTTCTAGCCGTAAAATGGGGCAAAAATGACAGTTTATATGAAGTATATAATATATATACCACCGATCTTTATGATTTTTTAAGACAACAATATATGCTATATACGTAAGCATATGGTGAAATTTGAAGCGTCTAGCTGTTAAAAAGGGGCAGAAATTGCGCACAGTTTCTTATCTGAACAATCGGTTGTATGAGATATATACTATATATACCATCGATCTCAATGATTTTTTCAGACAACAATATATGCTATACACGTAAGGATTTGGTGAAATTTGAACATATCTAAACGATTTTTAATATAAATATAAAATAAAAAATAGGTAGGTAATCTGTGTGAGGATGCAAAGCTTCACGTTTTTTGTGGTCTGCATGTAAAAACTATGACTACGAATCACGTCTTTCAAAAATATATGACGTAAACGTAACTATTTGATGAAATTTCATGAATTTTGAAGCTTCTAGCCGTAAAAAAGGGCCAAAAATGACAGTTTATATGAAGTATATAATATATATACCACCGATCTCTATGATTTTTTAAGACAACAATATATGCTATATACGTAAGCATTTTGTGAAATTCGAAGCTTCTAGCTGTTAAAAAGGGGCAGAAATTGCGCAAAGTTTCTTATCTGAACAATCGGTTGTATGAGATATATACTATATATACCACCGGTATCTGTAATTTTCTCAGACAACAATATATGCTATTCACGTAAGGATTTGGTGAAATTTGAACATATCTAAACGATTTTTAAAATAAATATAAAATAAAAAATTGGTAGGTTCTTTGTGTGAGGATGCAAAGCTTCACGTTTTTTGTGGTCTGAATGTAAAAACTATGACTACGAATCACGTATTTCAAAAATATATGACGTAAACGTAACTATTTGATGAAATTTGATGAACTTTGAAGCTTCTAGCCGTAAAAAAGGGGCAAAAATGACAGTTTATATGAAGTATATAATATATATACCGCCGATCTCTATGATTTTTTCAGACAATAATATATGCTATATACGTAAGCATTTGGTGAAATTTGAAGCTTATAGCTGTTAAAATGGGGTCGAAATCGCAAAAAAAATATATATACTATATATATATACTATATATACTATCATATATATATTATATATATCACCGATCTCTATGATTTTTTGACACAACAATATATGCAATATTCGTAAGCAATCGGTGAAATTTGAAGATTATAGCTGTTAAAATGGGGTAGAAATTGCGAAAAGTTTCTTATCTGAACAATCGGTTGTATGAGATATATACTATATATACAACGGATCTCTATGATTTTTTCAAACAACAATATATGCTATATACGTAAGCAATCGGTGAAATTTGAAGCTTATAGCTGTTAAAATGGGGTAGAAATTGCGAAAAGTTTCTTATCTGAACAATCGGTTGTATGAGATATATACTATATATACAACCGATCTCTATGGTTTTTTCAGACAACAATATATGCTATATACGTAAGCATTCGGTGAAATTTGAAGGTTATAGCTGTTAAAATGGGGTAGAAATTGCGAAAAGTTTCTTATCTGAACAATCGGTTGTATGAGATATATACTATATATACAACGGATCTCTATGATTTTTTCAAACAACCATATATGCTATATACGTAAGCAATCGGTGAAATTTGAAGCTTATAGCTGTTAAAATGGGGTAGAAATTGCGAAAAGTTTCTTATCTGAACAATCGGTTGTATGAGATATATACTATATATACAGCCGATCTCTATGATTTTTTCAGACAACAATATATGCTATATACGTAAGCAATCGGTGAAATTTGAAGCTTATAGCTGTCAAAATGGGGTAGAAATTGCGAAAAGTTTCTTTTCTGAACAATCGGTTGTGTGAGATATATACTATATATACAACCGATCCCTATGATTTTTTCAGACAACAATATATGCTACTATATACGTAAGCAATCGGTGAAATTTGAAGCTTATAGCTGTTAAAATGGGGTAGAAATTGCGAAAAGTTTCTTATCTGAACAATCGGTTGTATGAGATATATACTATATATACAACGGATCTCTATGATTTTTTCAGACAACAATATATGCTATATACGTAAGCAATCGGTGAAATTTGAAGCTTATAGCTGTTAAAATGGGGTAGAAATTGCGAAAAGTTTCTTATCTGAACAATCGGTTCTATGAGATATATACTATATATACAACGGATCTCTATGATTTTTTCAAACAACAATATATGCTATATACGTAAGCAATCGGTGAAATTTGAAGCTTATAGCTGTTAAAATGGGGTAGAAATTGCGAAAAGTTTCTTATCTGAACAATCGGTTGTATGAGATATATACTATATATACAACGGATCTCTATGATTTTTTCAAACAACAATATATGCTATATACGTAAGCAATCGGTGAAATTTGAAGCTTATAGCTGTTAAAATGGGGTAGAAATTGCGAAAAGTTTCTTATCTGAACAATCGGTTGTATGAGATATATACTATATATAAAACCGATCTCTATGATTTTTTCAGACAACAATATATGCTATATACGTAAGCAATCTGTGAAATTTGAAGCTTATAGCTGTTAAAATGGGGTAGAAATTGCGAAAAGTTTCTTATCTGAACAATCGGTTGTATGAGATATATACTATATATACAACGGATCTCTATGATTTTTTCAAACAACAATATATGCTATATACGTAAGCAATCGGTGAAATTTGAAGCTTATAGCTGTTAAAATGGGGTAGAAATTGCGAAAAGTTTCTTATCTGAACAATCGGTTGTATGAGATATATACTATATATACAACCGATCTCTATGATTTTTTCAGACAACAATATATGCTACTATATACGTAAGCAATCGGTGAAATTTGAAGCTTATAGCTGTTAAAATGGGGTAGAAATTGCGAAAAGTTTCTTATCTGAACAATCGGTTGTATGAGATATATACTATATATAAAACCGATCTCTATGATTTTTTCAGACAACAATATATGCTATATACGTAAGCAATCTGTGAAATTTGAAGCTTATAGCTGTTAAAATGGGGTAGAAATTGCGAAAAGTTTCTTATCTGAACAATCGGTTGTATGAGATATATACTATATATACAACGGATCTCTATGATTTTTTCAAACAACAATATATGCTATATACGTAAGCAATCGGTGAAATTTGAAGCTTATAGCTGTTAAAATGGGGTAGAAATTGCGAAAAGTTTCTTTTCTGAACAATCGGTTGTGTGAGATATATACTATATATACAACCGATCTCTATGATTTTTTCAGACAACAATATATGCTACTATATACGTAAGCAATCGGTGAAATTTGAAGCTTATAGCTGTTAAAATGGGGTAGAAATTGCGAAAAGTTTCTTATCTGAACAATCGGTTGTATGAGATATATACTATATATACAACCGATCTCTATGATTTTTTCAGACAACAATATATGCTATATACGTAAGCATTCGGTGAAATTTGAAGGTTATAGCTGTTAAAATGTGGTAGAAATTGCGAAAAGTTTCTTATCTGAACAATCGGTTGTATGAGATATATACTATATATACAACCGATCTCTATGATTTTTTCAGACAACAATATATGCTATATACGTAAGCATTCGTTGGAATTTGAAGCCTCTAGCTCTTAAAATAGGGCAGTAATTACGAAAAGTTCCTTATCTGAACAATCGGTTGTGGGGGATATATACTATATATACGACCGATCTCATCAATTTTTTCAGGCAACAATGTGTGCAATATACGAAAGTATATGGTGAAGTTTGAAGCTTCAATCTGTTAAATTGGGTAAGATATTACAAAAATCTTCTTTTCTGAAAAATCGGTTGTATGGAGGATATATGCTATAGTGGTCCGATCCGGTCGGTTCCGACAAATGTCTAATCGGACACCCAAATGCACCCGCTCACCAAATTTTATCAAGATATCTCAAAAATTGAGGGACTAGTTTGCATACAAACAGACAGACGGACAGACGGACAGACGGACATGGCTAAATCAACTCAGCTCTTCAACCTGATTATTTCGGTATACTTAATGGTGGGTCTATCTATTTTCCTTTAAGGACTTACAATTTTCGGTTTCGTGACGAAATTAATATACCATTTCATTTTCATGAAAGGTATAAAAATAGGTAGGTAATCTGTGTGGGGATGCAAAGCTTCACGTTTTTTGTGGTCTGCATGTAAAAACTATGACTACGAATCACGTCTTTCAAAAATATATGACGTAAACGTAACTATTTGATGAAATTTGATGAATTTTGAAGCTTCTAGCCGTAAAAAAGGGGCAAAAATTACAGTTTATATGAAGTATATAATATATATACCACCGATCTCTATGATTTTTTCAGACATAAATATATGCTATACACGTAAGCATTTTGTGAAATTTGAAGCTTCTAGCTGTTAAAACGGGGCAGAAATTGCGCAAAGTTTCTTATCTGAACAATCGGTTGTATGAGATATATACTATGTATACCACCGATCTCAATGATTTTTTCAGACATCAATATATGCTATACACGTAAGCATTTGGTGAAATTTGAAGCTTATAGCTGTTAAAATGAGGCAAAAATCGCAAAAAAAAATATATATACTATATATATATATACTATATATACCATCATATATATATTATATATATCACCGATCTCTATGATTTTTTGACACAACAATACATACTATATACGTAAGCAATCGGTGAAATTTGAAGCTTATAGCTGTTAAAATGGGGTAGAAATTGCGAAAAGTTTCTTATCTGAACAATCGGTTGTATGAGATATATACTATATATACAACCGATCTCTATGATTTTTTCAGGCAACAATGTATGCTATATACGTAAGCAATCGGTGAAATTTGAAGCTTATAGCTGTCAAAATGGGGTAGAAATTGCGAAAAGTTTCTTATCTAAACAGTCGGTTGTATGAGATATATACTACATATACAACCGATCTCTATGATTTTTTTAGACAACAATATATGCTATATACGTAAGCAATCGGTGAAATTTGAAGCTTATAGCTGTTAAAATGGGGTAGAAATTGCGAAAAGTTTCTAATCTGAACAATCGGTTGTATGAGATATATACTATATATACAACCGATCTCTATGATTTTTTCAGACAACAATATATGCTATATACGTAAGTATTCTGTGAAATTTGAAGCTTCTAGCTGTTAAAATGGGGCTAAAATTTGCAAAAATATATATATATATATATATATATACTATATATATATACTATATATACCACCATATATAAACTATATATACCACCGATCTTTATGATTTTTTCAGACAACAATATATGCTATATACGTAAGCATTCGTTGAAATTTGAAGCCTCTAGCTCTTAAAATAGGGCAGTAATTACGAAAAGTTCCTTATCTGAACAATCGGTTGTATGGGATATATACTATATATACGACCGATCTCATCAATTTTTTCAGGCAACAATACGTGCAATATACGAAAGTATATGGTGAAGTTTGAAGCTTCAATCTGTTAAATTGGGTAAGATATTACAAAAATCCTCTATTTCTGAAAAATCGGTTGTATGGAGGATATATGCTATAGTGGTCCGATCCGGTCGGTTCCGACAAATGTCTAATCGGACACCCAAATACACCCGCTCACCAAATTTTATCAAGATATCTCAAAAATTGAGGGACTAGTTTGCATACAAACAGACAGACGGACAGACGGACAGACGGACATGGCTAAATCAACTCAGCTCTTCAACCTGATTATTTCGGTATACTTAATGGTGGGTCTATCTATTTTCCTTTAAGGACTTACAATTTTCGGTTTCGTGACGAAATTAATATACCATTTCATTTTCATGAAAGTTATAAAAATAGGTAGGTACTTTGTGTGAGAATGCAAAGTTTCACGTTTTTTGTGGTCTTCATGTAAAAACATTGATTACGAATCACGTATTTCAACAATATATGACGTAAACGTAAGTATTTGATGAAATTTGTTGAAATTTGAAGCTTCTAGCAGTAAAAAAGGGGCAAACATGACAGTTTATATGGGGTATATAATATATATACCACCGATCTCTATGATTTTTTCAGACAATAATACATGCTATATACGTAAGCAATTGGTGAAATTTTAAGCTTCTAGCTGTTAAAATGGGGCAGAAATTGCGCAAAGTTTCTGAATAAACGGTTGTATGAGATATATAATATATATATCACCGATCTCTACAATTTTTTCAGACAACAATATATGCTATACACGTAAGCGGTTCGTGAAACTTGAAGCTTTTAGCTGTTAAAATGGGGCTGAAGTTGCAAAAAAAAAATATATATAGCATATACTAGCAGACCCGGCAGACGATGTTCTGCCCTAAATTTGGCCTACCTACATTTTAATAAGCCTTTTCAATTTAACTCTGCCCTACCCCTCTACACTTTTTCCTAATCTTTTTATTCACTCCTCCCTCCGTCTTTTTCGCTTCATCTATCTCCATCTTCATCTCATTCTATATCTTTCTCAGTCTTCTTCTTTCTTTTCTCTTCTCTCAATTTTTTCTCATTCTTCTTCATCTCTTATTGCCAGTCCCAGAGGGTGGTATGTATTATGTTCCAGTCCCATTCCGAGTCTCAGTCTCAGCGCCAGTCCTAGTCCCAATCCCAGTCCCAGTCCGTCTCTGGTATACTTCCCGTAAAAAAGCATCGTAAATACTAATATCGGAAAATTTATATACGAAATTTCAGGCAAATCGAATAGGACGTATGTAAATAGGTATGTGGGTATTATTAATACTTGTCTTTATTTCGGCTTCGCATGCATATTTATCAGTTTTGCCAGGTTGATGCGACTAAATCGAATATCACAATGAACTTTAGAGCTCTCAGCAACAGCTTTCATTTGATATCCATAATACACACACATTCTAGGGGTATCCGGGTCCATGTTTTGGCCTATATCTCGAGACCCTAGACACTCAGCGGTGTGAAACTTACTCTGTATTATAGCACACATCAACAGCTTCAATTTGATACCCATAATATAAAAACACATTCTAGGTGTATCCGGGTCCATGTTTTGGCCTATATCTCGAGACCGTAGTCACCCAGCGGTGTAAAACTTACTCTGTACTAAAGCATACATCAACAGCATCATTTGATACCCATAATGTAAAAACACATTCTAGGTTTATCCGGGTCCACGTTTTGGCCTACATCTTGAGACCCTAGTCACCCAACGGCATAAAACTTACTCTGTACTAAAGCACACATCAACAGCTTCAATTTGATACCCATAATGTAAAAACACATCCTACTATTACCTTGATCCATGTTTTGGCCTATGTCTCGAGACCCTAGTCACCAATAGGTATGTAAACTACCCTGTACTAAAGCACTCATCAACAGCTTCAATTTGATACCCACAATGTAAAAACATTGTCTAGGCATTCACGGGCCCACGTTTGGCCTATATCTCCAGACCCTAGTCACCCAGGGGTATGAAAATTATCCTCTACTAAATCACTCATCAACAGCTTTGTTATCCATATTGTATTAGCCCCGGGGTTTCTGAGGGGGCCCGCGATTTAGAGGTACTATGACATTTTTTTTAATTCAGGAGAGTCTTTAGTTGTTCCATGTGCAATTTTTAAGCCGAATTTTAAAAGCAACGAAAATCTGCATTTCGTTTTAATATTATAGTGAAGTGTGAAAAATAAAAATCTATATATATATATAAAAAGAAAAGCTAAAATGTGTGTTAGCTGGTCGCCGGTGTTTGAAGAGATGCGTCGGTCGATTTTGTTCAAACTTTCACACAAGTTGCGTAAACCTCACGCGGTTGTTACTACATAGGTTTGGTTGCAATCGACGTACAGGGTCTCGAGATATAGGCCGAAACGTGGACCCGAGTACCCCTAGAATGTGTTTATAGAATATGGATAGCAAATGAAAGCTGTTGATGAGTGCTTTAGTAGAGGGTTATTTTCATACCCTGGGTGACTAAGGTCTCGAGATATAGGCCAAAACGTGGACCAGTGAATGCCTAGACAGTTTTTATATAATATGGATATCAAATGAAAGCTGTTGATGAGTGCTTTAGTACAGAGTAATATATTATCCAGAGACAGACTGGGACTGGGATTAGGACTAGGAATGGGACTGATACTCGGAGTGGGACTGGGACTGAGACTCTGAGTGGGACTGGGACTGGGACTGAAATAAAATACATACCACCCTCTGGGACAGGCAATAAGGGATGCAGAAGACTGAGAAGAAATTGAGAGAAGGGAAAAGAGAGAAGGAGATTGAGAAAGAGATAGAATGAGACGAAGATGGAGATAGATGAAGCGGAGCAGACGGAGGGAGGAGTGAACAAAAGGATTAGGAAAAAGTGAAGAGGGGGAGGGCAGAGTCAGACGGAAAAAGCTTATTAAAATGTATGCAGATAGGCCGAATTTAGGGCAGAACAACGTCTACCGGTTCTTCTAGTATACTATATATACCACCGATCTTTATTTTTTCAGACAACAATATATGCTATATACGTAAGCATTCGTTGAAATTTGAAGCCTCTAACTCTTAAAATAGGGCAGTAATTACGAAAAGTTTCTTATCTGAAAAATTGATTGTGGGGATATATGCTATATATACGACCGATCTCATCCATTTTTTTCAGAAAACAATATGTGCAACATACGAAAGTATATTGTGAAGTTTGAAGCTCCAATCTGATAAATTGAAGAACATATGACAAAAATCTCCTTTTTCTGAAAAATCGGTTGTATGGAGGATATATGCTATAGCGGTCCGATCCGGCCGGTTCCGACAAATGTCTAATGGGACACCCAAATACACACGCTCACCAAATTTTATCAACATATCTCAAAAATTGAGGGACTAGTTTGCATACAAACAGGTAGACGGACAAACGGACATGGCAAAATCAACTCAGCTCTTCGTCCTGATTATTTCGGTATACTTAATAGTGGGTCTATCTATTTTCCTTTAAGGACTTACAATATTGAGATTCGTGCCAAAGTTAGTATACCATTTCATTTTCATGAAAGATATAAAAAACGTGGTACATTGCCTCATTATTCTATATGTTAGAGCATCCACTGTGTAATTTACTTATACACTTCCTACTATCTGGCCTCTACAAAGAAGACTCAATTTTTTTAACACGAGTTAAATTAATTTTGCACAAGCAATAATTGCTTTAGTACTAAGCTTTTACATAAAACTGTGGCTGCTAATCCTTATGACCACAGATTTGTGAATTCGTTGTTCTAAGGACTGGTACAAAAAGTTCTGCAAATTAAAAATACTCATAAAATAGCAACATATACTTTGTTTTACTTTTGTTTTTATTAGCATGAAACAAAACATTTTTATCAATGACAGGCAAAGAAATTTTATCAATTTATTCGTTACTGGTCCATATGACCGAACTTTTCTGGAGAGACCCGACATTAAATTTTGTGCCAGCAGAAGGGCTGGGCACCTGGCAACGTTCTCAGGTTCAGGTACGTTTCGTCGTCCATAACAACATAGACATTTTTGTTTGCCAATTTGGTCTCATAGAGTTTACGTGCTTTTCCCTCGCTACACCACCTTCCTTAAAGCGCAAATCCGATCTTAGGGCAGTGTCATATGATAATCCTGTGAATTTCGCAAGCTTTTTGTAAGTGAAATAAAAATAAATGCATGCGCGATAGTCTCCGAAGAGATTTTAGGCCAAGCATCTCTTCCAATTTGCGTCGTGCTCCTTAAACTTTTTCTTACAAATTGGAGGAACGGGACCTACAGGTTTTATGCCTACTCCGAGCGGCAGATGAAATATCACTGAGAAGCTTTTAATGGCAGAAGTACTTTCGGAGTGTTTGCCAAATCATTGCCGAGGGGCGACCCCGCTTAGAAAAACTTTATTCTAATTGAAAAAAAAACTTTCTTCTAAATTCTTGATTTACTTTGCTAAATAGTTGAACCCAAGATCTTCGGTGTGGTAAGCGGAGCACGCTACCATCACAGCACGGCGCCGTCTTAACTAACATTAAGATTATTCGTCGAAATGAGCAAAATTTCTTCACGTAGCTCTTCGCTCGTGTTCATTTTTGACGTTGTGAAAGGCTTGAGTTCAGAAGCTAATCAGCCCAATTCTAAACAAAAATTCCTTGCGATCTTTTTCCCTTCTCCCATTCCTCGTATTCTAAATAAAAATTCCCTGTGAGTTTTTTTCACTTCTCCCTTTCCTCTTTTTCTGAACAATGTTCGAAAAAACGGAAACCGGTTATGGGAGAAAAGTAGGTGTTATGAATGTGAGTGAGAGGGAGATTTCTCTACCACTTCTTGGGAGTTTTTTCACTTGTTAAATTAAAGGAAATGCATCAAAATAGCTAAAGTAAATTCGGTCTTTTAAGAAAGAACGCTTATTTGTACAAATTTTTGCTAAAATATGTGTATGCTACCACAATATTCTTTATTTTAAGTCGAAAAGTATATCATAAGCAACGGAACAGCTCGTGATATATTTGATGCAGCCATCCAATAATTGCACAAAGATTTTTTAAGAGGGCTTAAATAGATTTTGGCATGTGACGAAAGACGAATTCAACTCGACTTGGCCGCCAGAATATTGTTTTACTCAATGGAAACAAGCAACTCCAGCGGATTTGTGTTATCGCGCCGTATTCTTCTTATGCTCCTGTGTTGATGTTGCTGTGGCACCAATTCATTGCTCATTTCAGTGAATACCATATTAAATGCAATACCGTACATTGTTTATATTGTATTTCCTAATTTCAAACAAATTCACAACAACAATTAATCTTTGAAATTTTTTGAACAAAATAAGAAATGCGCAATGAAATTTCAATTGACAAAACAGCTGACTTCGAAAATTTGAAATTTCTGTTCCCCAATTATTGTTCTCCCTAGGAGAAAGGAATTGGAGGAATTTTTCAGCGGGAATAAAAAAATCCGCGAGAACAAAATTTCGAGGGAATATTTAGAATTGGGCTGAATATATTTTTAAAAATGTCATGAAACTGTAATTTAAAAATAATTTATGTTCCATTACTAAAAAACTTTTAGTAAGCTCTGAATGCGCAGAAGTTTATGTACCAATCCTTATTATACATTACTTATAAGTACCTGTTACTGCATTAAATAAAACTTCATTTCACCCAGCACCTGCAGAAGTTTAGTGCCATAGTAAATTGCATTAAATTAAATTGTAGCTGGCAACTCCCTCTCTAGAAAAGTGCAAGATGCAACCATGCATCAAATGCACTTGGCAGCACTAAAAATGTTGGAGTCGAGCAACGCGGATAATTTCTGATTGGTTGAAATTGCCGTTGGTCGACGCCATCATGAATTTCGTTGCTAAGCAACCTAAAGAAAAGGTGCCTAGCCACAGAGTTGCGTTAGCGGCAGTTTTCAGTTTTTGGTGAACCGGCAACTTATCCACACGCGTTGAAATTAAAAAATCTAAGTTAAAGACTAAGTGCTTAACTATAAGAAAATAAATAGTGTAAAAAACTAAATTTTAAATAAAACAACTTTACTTGTCGCAAGCACTGTAGAAAATTGTATTTCTATTTCTTATGTTCGTCCTTCAAAATAATTAAATGTGCGTTTAATTATTAGTAGTGTGTGTGCGCGCAGAACATTTTTTCAGATCGGTAAAATGGATCTTTTAAATGGCGACCGTGGGCCGAAGGCCTGCAAAAACGGCGAGTGGCCGGTAAGCAAGCCTCCAAACAAGCGTGGTGCACCAATTAAGGTGAACGAAGATGGGAAAAACCCCACACAAAATTTTTATAACATCAAAATTAATGAATTATTAATCAAAAATTACAAATATATAAGTAAATTGTTACAAAAAAAGTATATCAAAAAAATTACAAAAAAAAAAACAAAAATTCGTAAAAATCTACAAAAAAATATAAAATTTAAAAACCATTATAAAAATAGAAAATTGGAAAATTCTACAAAAAAAAAAATTTTAACATTAAAAACCTACAAAAAAATCAAAATTAATAAAACTCTTCAAAAATTTTTAAATTGGAAAAAGTACGAAAATATTTGAATACATTAAAAATATCAAAATCACTAAATTTGCGAAAAAAGTTCGCCATAGTATATGGCAGTGGTGTTAGTTTTTTTGGCCGTAGCTAGTGCAGGAAAATTAATATAAATAAAAGCATTTAAGAGGAAAATATAATAAAAAGACTTAATAGAATACA
The DNA here is from genome assembly GCF_040869045.1 of Eurosta solidaginis. NCBI lineage: Eukaryota > Metazoa > Arthropoda > Insecta > Diptera > Tephritidae > Eurosta > Eurosta solidaginis. The sequence goes on along the minus strand of NC_090324.1, from coordinate 150,605,661 downwards.
GAAATAATGAGAAAAATGTGGACTTTAATAAAAAGAAACAAACCGCAGCAGAAATAATATAATTGAAAAAAAATCAACAAAAACAAAAAACTGAAATACTTTTGAAAACTGTACCAAAGTTTTTGTAAAACGGCACTAGCCACGCCACTTATAACGGCACGTAAAATGGCGGCTCGGAAAAAACCACAGATAGCGGCAAATCCATAGCAACAAAAAGTGAAGCCATAAAGCAGAAGCAGCAGCAGAACAGCAAGCGTAGCAGAAGACCAGCAGAAGCAGCAGCAGGAGAGCCAGCGATCAAACGGTAAACGATCCGCAACGGCAGTTGGTATGCGAACATTTTTTCTTACATACATCATTTTAAAATCACTTAAAATTAAATTTTTTTTCAATTCTTATACTTTTTAAATTCAATATTCATACGATATTTTCTATTATATTAAACTAAATTACAAAGAAAAAATAAATTTAAATTTTCGATATATTTCATATTATATTAATTTTTCCAATTTTCGAAAAAAATACTTACAATACTTATTTTAAAAAAAATTTTCTTGCATTACAGTTATTCAAAATTTTAATATATACATACATACAATACATCTAAATTTATTAAAATATATATACATAGATATATGTGTAAAATTATAGGGTAGGCACTGTGGGACAGGGTCGGACAAAAACAGAAAAATAGAAATTTTTTTTTTCATTTTTCATTCAAACAGTTTCCAAAATTCAATAGATTTTCAATAAAAGTGTTTCCAGTTTTAGTCTCACTCTGCCCTACAGTGGGTTCCATCGAAAAAATACAAGAAAAATTTTTTTACTTTATAAACAGTTAAAAATATGATTAAAATTTTTCTTTAAAGCGGTACGTCCGTGTAAAAATATGATATAAATTTTTTTTAAATCCCGGTGCGTCCGAGGACATTTATATTACAATTTTGAAAAGATGCGGTGCGCCCGTATCTATAAAAATAAAACCATACAATTTGGTAAAAGCGGTGCGTCCGTTTAAAGCCTATACAAAAATATTTGCCATTCTATAATCTTTGTATTTAAATTCAATTAAAATTATAATTTTGTCATACATTTCCAATTCAAAAATTTTTTTCACATTCTGTACAATTAAAAATTCTTACATTCCAATAAAAAAATAAATAAATAAATAACTTGTCTTTCAATTCTGCATAAATTTTCTAATCAAGTATAATCCTTTTTCGAATAATTCTCTCGTCCAAATTCAATTTCCTTTAAATTCAATTTCAATGCAATCTTCATAGACAAATTCCACATATCTTGCTCCAATAAAATTTTAATATTTCGTCTTTTCGTTTCAATACGTATGAACTTAAGAAACGGGAAGGTAGTTTCTAAGAATTCACATCCAGGTTCAAATTCCAAAAACTCAGAGCAAGATTTAGACTCCAAAAACTCAGAGCAAGATTTAGATTCCAATAATTCAGATTCCGATTCAGCTTCAATTGCATCTTCAACTGATACCTTAACAAGTGAACATAATAAATTATCCCTGAGTACAGACTTTTTAGGATTTGCTGATCAACCTGTAATTCCAAATTCTAGTTTTTCTATTCTGATTACAATTCTTAACGTTACAACCATGGCCACAATCGAGGAGAAAAAATCGTTTATTAGTACGTGTGCCTGGATTATGCGAGAAAACTACAGTGGAGACCCGTTAGCACTTGGCTCATTTATAAGTAAAGTTGATTTAATGGAAGTATTCTCTGACGAAGCTTTAACTCCTACTTTCATTGCATTTTTAAAATCCAAGCTCGAAGGCAAAGCTCGCGAAGCCCTACCAACGCATATAGAATCAGTCAGCCAAATTAAAGAAGCGTTATGTAGCAAAATTAGGCCAGACAAGAAGAGAAGACAAGGTAGAAGAGCTTTCTGACTCGTTAGAGCGCTCTCTAATCATTGAAAGTATGACGCAGGCAAAAGCACATGAGATGGCGGTTGAGCAAACCATTAGCGTTTGTAGATTAAATAGTACGTTGCGTCAACAACCTTCAAAGATTCAAAGGATGTTGTAGCGAAAATTATTATAGAACAAGAACAGGAAGTTAAAGAGCGACAAGTGTTAGCGTTTCGGTCACGTCCGATAAGATATAGTAACTTCCGTGGAAATTCCAGAGGCAACAGTAATTTCAGATATAACAATAGTAATTTTCGATTTAACAATAACGCAAATAGGCATAACAATAATACAAATTTCCGAAATAACAATTATAACAGAGGCAATAATCGCAATTACAATAGAGGCAATAGCAATTCCAACAATAACAATAATAATCGGTCCGCAAATAACAGAAATTCCAATAATAAGGGTTCCAATTCTAGAAATTCAGCCGATGTTCGTTCTTTAAATGCCGAAGCCCCTCGGGCGAGAACACTGAGGGAGCAGGAGCAATTCGCCTAAATAGTTCCCAGTCAATATATTGTCTAAATTTAAATTTTTCCGATTTCGTCGAAGTCGCTTGTAGCGATTCTAATAAAATATGTTCTTTTCTAGTAGATTCACAGGCAGACATTTCACTAATAAAAATTTCCAGTTTGGCAAATGATGTGGAAGTAGACGATAGTAACGTAATAAATATAACAGGCGTAACAACAGACAGGGTAACAACACTAGGAACAGTTAATACAAGTATAATTTCATCAAATACATTTTTTCCTCTGACTCTTCACGTTGTCAATGACAACTTTAATATTCCTTCGGACGGTATAATAAGGAGAGACTTTCTAAAAACGAACAAATGCATAATCAATTATGCTAATGACACAATTACATTCGGACAAGGGACAGAAAAGGTAAATATTTCAATTTTGCACAGCACTTCAACAAATACTCTTGTAATTCCACCAAGATGCTAAGTTTTTCGTGTTTGAAAAATTCGACAACTCCAGTTTTTGTATATTTTCAGGAACTTTGTAACGGTGTTTTCACAGCAAAATGTATCGTTGATACAAAAAACCCAATAAGAAAAGTTATCAACACCACCAACGAGGTCAAGTACGTAAAAGATTTCAATATTCAAACTGAAGACATAAAAAACGTCAATGTCTATCGCATACATTTTTGATTATTACCTCTTTGAACAAAATAAACATATAAATAATATAATAACCCAATCTATCTTTTCGGGATTTCATAAACAGCTATGTAGTAGTATTGAAAAATGCACAAAAAATATTAAAAAAACAAATAAAGTTGTTAAGAAGTCATGGATGAATAACGAAATATTATCTCTAATCAAAGAGAGAAGCAAATTCTACAAATTAAAGAGGAAATACATCAATAACTTGTATTTCGAAAACCAATTTAGGATTTTCAAGACCCAAACGCGCAACAAAATGAACAATGCACGAAAAGAGTTCCATGGAAGGCAGATAAAAGAAAATATTGTATCTAGCACTAAAACGTGGAAGATCTTAAATCAACTTGTTTATGGACAAAATAATACCTCGTTCTCAGATATCACGCAGATAGAATATAATGAAACCAATATTATAGACCCTTCAGAGATAGCTGATGCTTTTAATAATTACTTTCTAAACATTATAAATACGCCAAACAGTTTTGAGTACTCTCCTGAACCGGTAAATAGAATAATACACCCTTTTATATTATCTCAGTGTCATACCGAAGAAGTACGTTTAGCAATTGGTAGTCTTAACCCAAAGTCGGCCAACGGACCTGACGGAATCTTTGCGCGACTGGTACAGAAATAAAAAGACGAACTGTCTGGTCCATTAGCAAAATTTATTAATGAATGTTTTATAAGTGGTCAGTATCCAGAGGAGTTAAAAATTGGATCAATAGTTCCAATTCACAAAAGTGGAAGCAAGGAAGTCTGTTCAAATTATAGACCTATATCGAAGTTAAATACAATTGACAAAGTATTTGAAAGTATTTTATTAAACAGATTGAAAAAATTCATTAAAATTAATGACATAATTAGCGATAATCAGTTTGGATTTACAGAAAACTCAAGTACTTTGTCCGCATGCATCACTTGTACAGAATTTCTATATGAAAATTTAGATAGAAAAAAATACGTTGCTATGCTGGCGATTGATCTTAGCAAAGCGTTTGACTCAGTAAATCTTTACATCATGATACAAAAGCTTAGAGAGTTGGGAGTTAATGGCACTGCTATTAAACTCCTCGAAAGTTTTTTAATTGATAGAAAGCAATTTGTCCAAATAAAAGATACAAAAAGTCTAACTAAAACTATTAAAACTGGTGTTCCACAAGGATCAAAATTAGCTACAACACTATTTGTAATATACATCAACAATATATTTAAACTCGAGTTAAATGGAAAACCGCAATTTTATGCCGATGACGGGACATTCTTGTATGCTACTGATACTCTAGACGAACTATTAGTCAATATCCAAACGGATATAAAGAAACTTTCGAAATGGATTGAACGTAATTTGCTGAAAATGAATATCTGGAAAACAAATTTCATAATATTTAACAACTATAAAAATATTCCCGGTATGAACGATCTGAAGGGAATTCATCTAGATGGTAGTTTTATTACGAGGGTCGAGAGTCTAAAATACCTTGGCATTTGGTTTGATGCAAATATAAATTGGCGAGAACACATAAACAAGCTGAAAATGAAATTAATACCACTGAATTTCTCGATATATAGAAATCGGAAATTAATTCCAAAACGACAACTATGGCTTCTGTACAACTCTTTGTTCATGTCATATATTAACTATTTGAATCCAATATGAAATGTTTGCTCAGAGCAACTTATAAATGAATTACAAAGAACACAAAATAAAGTAATTAAAAACATTTTAAATTTACCGCAGGAGCATCAAGTGAGCTGTTATATTGTAATAGGCTAGATACTCTCAAATATTGCATCTCTAAGACGCTAATAGCGTTCTACAAAATAAAAAATTATTTAATTAAACATAATTTGAACATACAAGAAGAACAAACCCCAGAATATGCCCTTAGAACTGGAAAAAATATCAAACCACGACTTTTTCCAACAGAAAGATGTGCAAAATCAATAAAACAATATGGTGTAAAATTATTCAACAAACTTCCAGATGAAGTTAAAAATTCAAGAAATCTGCAAAGCTTTAAAACTAAAGTGAAACGCCTACTTCTTTCAAACTATAATTTTAATATTCAGCTGTAAAATGTAATTGTTAATTTTCCTCTTACTTTTACTGATATACGGAAATGGTATTTAAATCATACATTACTTGTACTAAGTTATTTATTTATTTAAATCATACAAATTTAAATCAAACATTACGTATAATACGTTATTTCACAGCTAAACTAATTTCTTTTCTTTAAATTTATTTTATTTTATTTTATTTTTCTTACTGCTGCACTCTCTATGTATCCTCATTAATATTGATGGCAAATAGTTTTACATAAGAGATAAGCTATCTTCTCGCGCAAAAACATTGTTTTTTTTTTTAAATTGTTGTAAAGCAAATCAAATTTTGTTGTCAATAAAGAAAAAAAATTAAACACCTATCGATTCAAAACGCATAGAAGAGCATAAATCAATTTTAGCAAAAAAAATAATGCCTTTTTATGCTAAAAGGAAATTACTTGATTTATGTTTGAAATATTCTTATATTTTTGCATTAAAAACCGACTTAATGACGCTTAACAATTTCTACGAACAAAACCTTAGATTAACTGACAAAACCACTGTCTATATTAAATATTACCGTTTGCCATACACACAACGCGAAGAAATAAATAAACAAGTCGAAAACCTATTACAGAATGATTTTATCGAACCTAGTTTTTCAAATTATAACAGTCCTTTAATTTTGGTACCGAAAAAAGATCCAACAGGCAAAAAGTCGTATCGTATGTGCGTAGATTCCAGAGCAGTCAATAAAAGGATTATAGCCGACAAATTTCCACTAGAACGCGTTGACGACATACTCGACAATCTTGGCAGAGCCAAATACTTTTCAACTTTAGATCTTTTTTCTGGTTTTCACCAAATACCCCTTCACCCTAAATCTAGAGACGTAACCTCTTTCAATACAGATCGAGGAGCTTTTCATTGGAAAGTTTTACCTTTCGGGTTAAATATAGCACCAAACTCTTTTTCTCGTATGATGTCAATAGCATTTTCAGGCATTTCGCCAAATCAGGCTTTTATGTATATTGACGACGTCATCGTCATCGGTTGTAGTGAGACACATCACCTTAAAAATTTAGAAAAAGTTTTCGAAACCTGTAGAAAGTTTAATTTAAAGCTGAATCCAAACAAGTGCAATTTCCTTCGTTACGAAGTAACTTTTCTAGGCCATAAATGCACGTCAAAAGGTTTGCTGCCAGATGATTCGAAAATAGACGCTATTAAAAGGTATACTAAGCCAAAAGACAAAGATGCGGTTAGGCGATTTGTCGCGTTTGCAAATTACTACAGGCGATTTATACTGAATTTTGCGTCTCTGGCAGCGCCTTCAAATCGTTTAAATCGGAAAAAAGTTGAATTTGTTTGGGATGAAGCGTGCGAAAACGCTTTCGAAAAACTAAAACTTGCATTAATGTCTCCTCAACTTCTACAATACCCTGACTTCACAAAAGAATTTATAATTACAGTAGATGCTTCTCAGAATGGTCGTGGTACCAAAAGCATGGTGATAATGATTTACCAATTTGTTTCGCGTCAAAATCTTTTAATAAAGCAGAACAGAAAAAAGGAATTATCGAGTTAGAACTCCTAGAAATACATTTCGCTATAAAGCATTTTCGTCCATATGTTTACGGTACAAACTTCACAGTAAAATCCGATCATAGACCACTAGTTTATCTTTTCAACATTAAAGACCCTTCGTCTAAACTTTCTAGAATTCGATTAGAACTGTCATAATATAAATTTACGATTGAATATATAAAAGGAAAATCTAACGTTGTGGCTGATGCTCTTTCACGCATTAGTATAGGCGAAATAAAAGAATCTACAAAGCATATTTTAGCAGTCCAAACGCGATCACAAACCAAACAACAAAAGGAATTACAAAATAAAGACGATAATTTTACTGATACTTTTTGCGATACGCATAAAGTACAAGTTTATGACAAATTTTCATACGATTTTTCAAAAAAGATACCGCGAATAAAGCCGACTATAGAATTTAATAAAAATAATGAAATCTCCAATATACAAATATATGCGCATTTAAAACATAAAAAACTAAATTTACTTAATTTTGTGAATGCTAGCGGAAAACAAATTTAGATGAGTTATTTTCGAGGCTTGAAAAAGCAGCCGGCAGTCACAATATTAAGCAGTTAGAATGGCCAAACAATAATATATTTTCAAACAATTTTCAATTACAAATTTTAAAATCAGCGGTAATAAAATTTTAAAATCATTACAAACAATACTAACAGACCCTGTAGAAACTGTAACAGAAACAGAGCAAAAACAAAAACTTATGACAATTTATCATGAGGACCCTCTGTTAGGCGGTCATTGCGGTACAAAACGATTATATTCTAAATTAAGAACAAAATACTATTGGAAAAATATGACTCGTGACATAGCTAAATTTGTCAAAAATTGCAATAAATGCCTTTTGAATAAAGTAAAACCAAAAACAAAGGAAAATCTTGTATTGACTCCAACACCCTGCCAACCGTTTGACATAGTAATTGTCGATATTTCCGGAATCAAAATATGGTAACAAGTTCGCTGTTACTATGATTTGTGACTTTTCTAAATACCTGGTAACAGTACCTGTACCAGATAAATCAGCAAAAACTATTGCTTGTGCTATTTTTGAAATCTTTATATTAACATATGCTACAATTAAAGCTATTAGATCCGATTTAGGAACGGAATATAAAAACGAATTATTCTCTGAATTGACAAAACTTTTAAAGATTGATCATGATTTCACAACAGCTTATCACCACGAAACTGTGGGTACTGTTGAAAGAAATCATAGTCTTTAACGAATACTTACGTGCATATCTAAACGAAACGTATTCAGATTGGGATACATATTTAAAATACTTTACATTTTTACACAATACTACATGTAGTAAATTACACAAAAGAGCTTAAGTTTAGAATGCAAAAATCCCATAAAATGGCAAAAAATTTGATTAATAAACATAAAATTAGAAATAAAGATTTATATGATAAAACGACTAAGCCTTTAGAAATTAACGTTAATGATAGAGTTTTAGTAGAAACAGAACCTAGAAATAAACACAAAAATATATATCAAGGTCCCTACATTTTAAAAAATATTGATGGATCAAATATAACGATTAGTGATAGAAGTAATCAGAATGAAAAAATTGTACATAAAAGTAGAGTACAAACAATTAATTAAATTGAGTCTGTACTTATTCCTATAAAACTTACTAAATAATCTTTAGATATAAATATACAAATATATTTTAAGAATCTGCCAATGAATGCTAAAGAAAAGAAATTTTATAAAAATGTAAATATAAATTTACTAACGTAGATCCTACAATAAGAATAGAAAACCCGGTTCATTTCAAACAAAATTTCTATTAACTATAAATCTCTAAAAATTAACTTTTTTACTAAATTTTCTTGGTAGTTTAAATTTTTCATTATATTTCCAAAAGTTGCACTGTTCTGAATGAACGAATCCCGGGTTAACACCGTTCATTCAAAACATTTCAACAAATTACTAAAGCCCAAAGAAGAATGTGGCAAGACCAATTACCTTGCCAAATTCTTCTTTTCTAAAGGGGGATAATGTACTGCCATAGTAAATTGCATTAAATTAAATTGTAACTGGCAACTTCCTCTCTAGAAAGTGCAGGATGCAACCATGCATCAGATGCACTTGGCAGCACTAAAAATGTTGGAGTCGAGCAACGCGGATAATTTCTGATTGGTTGAAACTGCCGTTGCTCGACGCCATCATGAATTTCGTTGCTAAGCAACCTAAAGAAAAATTGCCTAGCCACAGAGTGGCGTTAGCCGCAGTTTACGGCTGTTAGCCAGAAAGCTGCACGGCTGTTGGAAATCCACCGGTGGTTCTCTTTCGAAGTTAGGCGTCGTGAACGCTGCGCTCAACTGCAAAGTGGTAGTCTACTTTCACGACGACAGCAGTTGAGACAGCATTCGAAGGCAGCATTTAAGCTACGGGTAATATTGAAACTTTTTTTATCTATTATATCTGTAGATATTTATATTTTTGCTTTTCACTTATATTTATACCTTTCATAAAAATGAAATGGTATATTAATTTCATCACGAATCCCAAAATTTTAAGTCCTTTAAGGAAAATAGATAGAACATGTAAAGTGGCATTTCGATGCCACTTAGTTTTGGGCTCGCAGCCACACGCACGCACACACACACAACAATAAAAAATACTCTTTTCTTTGCTTAATTTGATTTGTATTTTATTAGGTTGATGTTTGTTTCGTTTAGTTTTTAATTTCCAATATATGTGTAGTTTTCGTTTGTTTATTTATATAACTATTTTTAAACTTGTACATCTTAACTTAACTTTTAGTCTTTTAATTTCTGTTCACAACTATTATTTCTTTTACGTTTCATTTTTCGCGTGTTCGTGTCGTGCCGGCTCAATCCAAACAGAAAACTAAAAAACTTAACTGCGTTTTCAGCAGCAACGATCTCGGTAGCATTTTTGCGCATAACGGGAAAATCGTATGATGCGATGGCGTGATAGGTTCGAGTAACGGGAGATTCAACCAATGGGGTTGAATCTCCGCGTCATTCCACTCTAACATTTTAAGTGATGCCAAGTGTTAATATGAGGGTTGCATCTTTTTATATATTTGATGGGGAGTTGCCAGATTTAAATGCAGTTTAATGCAGTGACGCAATTTGACACTACATCATCCCCCTTTAGAAAAGAAGAATTTGGCAAGGTCATCAGTCTTGCCACATTCTTCTTTAGGCTATATCAAAAAGAAATAAAATTGAAATTTGCAAAAAAGAAATATGTAGGAAAAGTTAATTTTTAGATTTTGATAATTTAGTTTAGTTTGAAGTGAGCCGTTATTATTATTTTATTTTGTATGGTAAGCTTATTGTATAAGCTAGTACTATTACTACTACTTAACGTAAGTAAGCTGCTATCTTTTATGTATTATTTAGGTGACATATATTTAGTAAATTAGCCCGTATCGAAATTAACATTAAAAAAAATTTTTTTTTTGACATTCATTGGCGCATTCTTAAAACATATTTATATTTAAAGATTAATTAGTAAAATTTAAAAGTACTATCACTTTTAATAAAATTTCTGGATACGGTTTTTATGTACAGTTTTTTCAATTTTATTAATTTCATCGTAAATTGTTACATATGGTCCATCGATATTTTTTATTATGAAGGGACCTTGATATATATTTCTATGTTTATTTCTCGGTTCTACTAAAACCCTGTCATTAATTTTAATTTCTAAAGGCTTAGCCATTTTATCGTATAATTCTTTATTTCTAACTTTATATTTATTAATCAAATTTGTTGCCATTTTATGAGATTTTTGCATTCTATATTTTAGCTCTTTTGTATAATTTTCTATATTATAAATCGGATCGATTTGTTCCCTTTGTAATCCATGTGGCATTGAAGATTTTCTGCCAAATATTAATTCGAAAGGAGTAAATTTTTTATCAAAAACCGAACTACTTGTAGTATTATGTAAAAATGTAAAGTATTTCAAATATGCATCCCAATCTGAATACGTTTCATCTAGATATGCACGTAAATATTCGTTAAAGACTCTATGGTTTCTTTCAACAGTACCAACAGTTTCGTGGTGATAAGCTGTTGAGAAGTCATGATTAATTTTTCAAAGTTTTGTTAATTCCGAGAATAATTCATTTTTGTATTCCGTCCCTAAATCGGATCTAATGGCTTTCATTGTACCATATGTTAATATGAAGCTTTCAAATATAGCACATGCGATAGTTTTTGCTGATTTGTCTGGTACGGCTACCGTTACCAGGTATTTAGAAAAGTCACAAATCATAGTAACAGCGAACTTGTTACCATAGTTTGATTCTGGAAGTGAACCTATTGTATCGACAATTACTATGTCAAATGGTTTACAGGGTGTTGGCGTAAGGACAAGATTTTCTTTTGTTTTAGGTCTCACTTTATTTAGAAGATATTTATTGCAATTTTTCACAAATTTCGCTACATCCGCGTCATGTTCTTCCAGTAATATTTAGTTCTTAATTTGGCATATAGCCTTTTTTACCACAATGACCGCCTAACAGTGGGTCTTCGTGATAAATTGTCATAAGTTTTTGTTTCTGTTCATTGTCTGTTACGGTCAATATTATTTGTAATGATTTTAAAATTTCATTTCCGTGGATCTTAAAATTTGTAATTGTAAAATTATTAAAAAATATATAATTTTGTAGCCATTCTAATTGTTTAATATTGTGATTGTAGGCTGCTTTTTCAAGCCTCGAAAGTAACTCATCTAAATTCGTTATTTTGTTAACATTCACGAGATTAAGTAAATTATATTTTTAATGTTTTAAATGCGCATAAATTTGTAAATTGGAGATCTCCTTATTTTTATTATATTGTATAGTTGATTTTACTCGCGGTATCTTTTTTGAAAAATCGTATGAAAATTTATCATAGACTTGTACTTTATTATCGTTAGAAGTCATCTCATTTAAAGTAATATTTTCGTTTTGTAATCTGTTTGTCTAGTTTGTGATCGCGTTTTAACGGCTAAAACGTGTTTTGTCGAATCTTTAATTTCGTCTATACTTATACGCGAAAGTGCATCAGCCACAACATTCGATTTTCCTTTAATATATTCAATTGTAAAGTTGTATTCTGATAAATGTAATCGGATTCTAGAGAGTTTCGAGGAAGGATCTTTCATATTAAATAGATAAACTAATGGTCTATGGTCTGATTTTACCGTGAAATGTGTACCGTAAACATACGGCCGAAATGATTGCTTTTTTCTGTTCGGCTTTATTGAAAGATTTTGATGCAAAGCAAATCGGTAAATCATTATATCCATGCTTTTAGCTTAATATAGCGTCACAACCACTCTTATATGCATCTACAGTGATAATAAATTCTTTTGAAAAGTCAGGGTATTGTAATAGTTGAGGAGACATTAATGATAATCTTAATTTTTCGAATGCATTTTCGCAAGCATAATCCCAAACAAATTCAACTTTTTTCCGATTTAGACGTGTTAAAGGGGTTGCCAGTGATGCAAAGATAGGTATAAAATGCCTATAATAATTTGCAAATGCAACGCAACGCCTAACAGCGTCTTTGTCTTTAGGCTTAGTGTATTTTTTAATTGCGTCTTTTTTTGAGTCATCTGGCAGCAGGCCTTTTGAGGTGCATTTATGGCCTAAAAAAGTTACTTCAGAACGAAGAAAATTGCATTTGTTGGGATTTAACTTTAAATTGAATTATCTACAGGTTTCGAAAACTTTTTCTAAATCATCAATGTACATAAAAGCTTGACTTGACGAAATGGCTGAAAAAATTATGAAAATGCTAATGGCATCATACGTTAAAAAGAGTTTGGCGCTATATTTAAACCGAAAGGTAAAACTTTCCAACGAAAAGCTCCTCGATCTGTACTGAATGATGTAACGTCTCTAGAATTGACATGAAGTGGTATTTGGTGAAAACCAGAAAATCTGAAGTTGAAAAGTATTTGGCTCTGCCAAGATTGTCGAGTATGTCGTTTACTCGTGCCAACGTGTTGACTGCTCTGAAATCAACGCACATACGATAAGACTTTTGGCCTGAAGGATCTTTTTTCGGTACCAGAATTAAAGGACTGTTATAATTAGAAAAGCTGGATTCTATTAAATCATTTCGCATTAAATTTTCGACTTTTTTATTAATTTCTTCGCGTTGTGTATATAGTAAACGATAATTTTTTATATAGACTGGATTTTTATCAGTTAAACGTAGTTTTTGTTCGTAAAAGTTATTTAAGGTCATGCGATCAGGTTTTAAAGCGAATACATCGGCATATTTTAAGCATAAATCTAGCAATTGTTTTTGAACATAACCTGGCATTTGATTTTTCAAAATTTTCGTTAATTCTTCTCAGCGTTTTTGAAGTTTCATTGATTTTGTAGACATTGTAGTTGGTGATATCTTCCGTTACGATATTGCAATTATTGACATGTTTTACTTCGTCAGTAACATTTAAAAGTTTTAGAACTGGATTATTTGTGTCAACAATGCACTTTGCCGTAAAAACACCACTACAGATTTCTTGTGAGTCTACAAAAACAGGATTGTCACATTTTGGTAATTTAAATAAACGATAAACTTCACATCTCGGAGGAATAACTAAAGAATTGGTACTTGTGCCATGCAAAATTGGAATATTTAGAGTTTTTAAGCCGGTATAAATAGTTATGCTATCGCTTGCATAATTAATAATGCATTTATTTACTTTTAAAAAGTCTTTGCCGAGTATTCCGTCTGAAGGTATATTGAAATCGCCGTTAACTACATGTAAAGTATGCGGTATTAAAAAATTATATGCAATTAAATTGGTTTTTAAGGTTCCTAAAGTTGAAATTGTTTCTGCCTGTTCTATTAATAATTTCATTACTATTAAAGTTAAAATTTTGAGATAAACTTGAAATTTTGATTAAAGAAATATCTGCTTGAGAATCTAATAGAAAAGTACATGGTAGGAATCGCTACATTGAAGTTCACTAAAATCTGAATAATTAAGGTTCAAGCAGTAGATGGATTTTAATATTTTTGAAGAAGATTCGTTTAGTTGTCTAAATCGTGATCTCGATCCCCCAGTGTTCGCTCCTGAGGCGCGTACATTGGCATTACTTCGCGAATTTGAACGTATATTATTATTATTATTAGTAGCGTTATTGTTACTACTACTAGGCTGATTGTTTCTATTAGTGCTATATCTGTCATTATTACTTCTATTAGAATTATTGTACCCGTAATTATAATTGTTGTAGTTATTTCTATTGTTATTGTTGAATCTTGCATTTGGATTGTTGTACCTATTATTGAAATTATTAGATCTATAATTTCCTCGAAAACTACTTTGCCAATTACCACGAGAACGAATGCTAGTACTTGTCTTTCTTTAACTTCATTATTACGTTCAAATATCATTTTTGCAACTACGTCTTTTGAATCACTGAATGTAGTTGAAGCCAGGATGGATTTGACCAATTCTGAACGAGTGTTCAACCTGCACACATTCACTGTTTGCTCTACGGCCATTTCATGTGCCTTGGATTGTGTCATACCTTCAATATTCAAAGAACGTTCCAATGCGTCGGATAGTTCTTCAACGCGCTTAGCAAAGTTCGAGTAGTTATTATTGATGACATGTAAGGACGCGATTTTACCAGAAACAACTTTTGAGTTGTCCGGTTTTATTCTATTTCTCAAGGCAGTATTTATGTCATCAACTGAGTTTATCTCGGTTGGCAATGCTTCGCGTGCTTTTCCCTCAAGTTTGGATTTCAAAAATGCCAGCGGATCGCCGCTGTAGTTTTCCGTAATAATTGAGGCGCAACTGGTAATGAACAACTTTTTCTGTTCTGAGGTTGCCATGATTGAAATATTGCTATTCGATTGAAAATCTGAAGAATTATTTGTCGAAGGCGAATTAGAAGAATTCGAAGTAGAATGAGAATTGGAAAAGTCAGCTTCTGGCTGAAAATTGAAAGTGCTAGTTAGTAGGTTGTCTGAATTATTAGACGAATCTGCTGAAGGTTGAGTGTTTATAATATTAGTTACTGGCTGAAAATTTTATTTTCTGCGATATCTGAGTCATTAAATCCTAAAAAGTCTTCTTGACGAGCTGGAATTGCCCTCAGAATCGGACATGTGTTTGAAACAGGGTAATTTTATTGAAAATTATTTTAAAAGAAAAAATTTTATAAATCAGGTAAATATTTTGTAAATGCGAGTATTATTTGTAGATCCGGTTTGTAGCGTTGGGTATTTTTTTTTTTTGAATATACGGCAGTGTTTACGGCCACACCGCTTTATATCGGAATTATAGAAAAGGTGTTTTGGCTCATAGACGCACCGCTTTATATCAAAAAAATCTTCTATTATATCACGGACTCTTAATAAAATTTCAAACCGGTTTCTCTAATTTCTATAGCAACCGAGAAAATATTTTAATTTTCCATATCAAATTCACTTATTTTATATATAAAGGCAAAAATTTCATTTAATGGCATATCAGAAAATTAGGGGAGCTCAGGAATTTGTGCAAATCGTCTTTGTGGTTACAAACTGGTGTGGTACTGTTACACGAAACGCGAAAAATTTATATGGCTATGCATTAGCAACATCAAAACCGTAACTGCACAAAACTCAGAACTGCCCCAATGTAATTTTAATTACTTAAATTTTTATTTATTTTTTTTCGTGTTTACTAAGAGGCCAAGAAAATTCGCTGTGATAAACCATAAATTCAGTAAATTCAATTTTAATGCATTTTAATTTAAATTTAATTTAAATGTTTATAAGTATTTAAGCTGTGAATTGTAAATTGTAAATGTTTACAAAAATTACGAAAACTATTTTCCAACTTTTTCTGACTTGGAAATTTCTAAAACTTGGAAATGGCAATAATTCAATTAAATACAAAAATGCATTATTTAAAAAGCATTAGAAAAATATTTGCAGAAAACTTTAGGAAAAGCTTTATTTTAGCAAAAAAAAAATTTCAAGAAAAAGAGAAATTCAATTCAAATTTTTAATATATTTTGATTTTTTCCAAAAGCATTTTGTATTAAGGGTAAATGTACAAATAGAAAAGTATATCGCTTTGAAAAGCATGCGAAAAATATGTATAAAAAAATCTTTATATTAGCAAAAAATTTTTTTCGCTTACGATTAAAATAAGATGTTTTTAAAATAGAATACATACTTTGCATTAACTTCATTTCGCCAGTTGTATTGGTATAAGATGTGCTGAGTGCTGGTTAAAAATTCCGTTGATAGATCTGCTCTGGAAAGCTCCTTCTCCTAGCCTAGTTCCTCGTGGTTCATCTCCAAATTCATATGTTCACCATTACCTTGCCTTTGATTGTAACATAGCTGTTGCATAGTGTCCCCGCTGTACGCAGCGCGATGATAATACTGCCTTTAATTTCCATGCCACAATATGTATTTTATTTGATTTATATTGTTCGCAGGCTAAATTATTCACAATAGGCGTAGTTTGACGCACCCATGACCTAACATTAGCATCGATTTTTGCGTCACCTTGTAATTGTAATCTTGCACGCAATTAAAGTGCAAATGCATAGGCTTTATAACAAATGTTGTTGTATGCCGCAAAATGTGTATATGAAAATGTTTTGATCATACGTAGGAAATCAGCACGTGGCGCGCCGACTAATCATTCCAATTCTTTTAGTGCGTTTTCATTTTTCGCGTGTTCGTGTCGTGCCGGCTCAATCCAAACTGAAAACTAAAAAACTTAAATGCGCTTTCAGCAGCAACCCTCTCGGTATGCATTTTTGCGCATAACGGAAAAATCGTATGATGCGATGACGTGATAGATTCGAGTAACGGGAGATTCAACCAATGGGGTTGAATCTCCGCGTCATTCCACTCTAACATTTTAAGTGATGCCAAGTGTTAATATGAGGGTTGCATCTTTTTATATATTTGATGGGGAATTGCCAGATTTAAATGCAGTTTAATGCAGTGACCCAATTTGACACTACACCATTACGTATACCGAAATAATTAGGATGAACAGCTGAGTTGATTTAGCCATGTCCGTCTGTCCGTCTGTCTGTTTGTATGCAAACTAGTCCCTCAATTTTTGAGATGGCTTGATAAAATTTGGTGAGCGGGTGTATTTGGGTGTCCGATTAGACATTTGTCGGAACCGGCCGGATCGGACCACTATAGGATATATCCTCCATAAAACCGATTTTTCAGAAAAAGAGGATTTTTGTCATATCTTACTCAATTTAACAGATTGAAGCTTCAAACTTCACCATATAATTTCGTATATTGCACATATTGTTGCCTAAAAAAATTGATGAGATCGGTCGTATATATAGTATATATCCCATACAACCGATTGTTCAGATAAGAAGCTTTTCGTAATTACTGCCCTATTTTAAGAGCTATAGGCTTCAAATTTCAACGAATGCTTACGTATATAGCATATATTGTTGTCTAAAAAAATCATAAAGATCGATGGTATATATTGTATATATATTTTTTTTCCATTTTAGCCCCAATTTAACAGCTAGAAGCTTCGAATTTCACCAAATGCATACGTATTTAGCATATATTGATGTCTGAAAAAAATCATAGAGATCGGTGGTATATATATTATATACCTCATATAAACTGTCGTTTTTGCCCCTTTTTTGCGGCTAGAAGCTTCAAATTTCATCAAATTTCATCAAATACTTAAATTTACGTCATATATTTTTGAAATACGTTATTCGTATTCATAGTTTTTACACGCAGACCACAAAAAACGTGAAACCTTGCATCCTCACACAAAGTACCTACCTATTTTTTTATTTTATATATATCTTAAAAATCGTTTAGATATGTTCAAATTTCACCAAATGCTTACATGTATAGCATATATCGTTGTCTGAAAAAATTATAGAGACCGGTGGTATATATAGTATATAACTCATACAACCGATTATTCAGATAAGAAACTTTTCGCAATTTCTACCCCACTTTAACATCTAGAAGCTTCAAATTTCACCAAATGCTTACGCGTATAGTATATATTGTTGTCTGAAAAAATCATAGAGATCGGTGGGATATATATTATATACCCCATATAAACGGTAATTTTTGCCCCTTTTTTAAGGCAAGAAGCTTCAAAATTCATCAAATTTCATCAAATAGTTACGCCTACGTCATATATTGTTGAAATACGTGATTCGCAGTCATAGTTTTTACATGCAGACCACAAAAAACGTGAACATTTGCATCCTCACACAAAGTACCTACTTATTTTTATACCTTTCATGAAAATGAAATGGTATATTAATTTCGTCACGAATCCCAAAATTGTAAGTCCTTAAAGGAAAATAGATAGACCCACCATTAAGTATACCGAAATAATCAGGATAAAGAGCTGAGTTGGTTTAGCCATGTCCGTCTGTCCGTCTGTCTGTATGCAAATTAGTCTCTCAATTTTTGAGATATCTTGATAAAATTTGGTGAGCGGGTGTATTTGGGTGTCCGATTGGACATTTGTCGGAACCGACCAGATCGGACCACTATAGCATATATCCTCCATACAACCGACTTTTCAGAAAAAGAGGATTTTTGTCACATCTTCCTCAATTTATCAGATTGCAGCTTCACACTTCACCATATACTTTCGTATATTGCACATATTGTTGTCTGAAAAAATTGATGAGATCGGTCGTATATATAGTATATATCCCCACAACCGATTGTTCAGATAAGAAAGGCTTCAGATTTCAACGAATGCTTACGTATATAGCATATATTGTTGTCTGAAAAAATCATAAAGATCGGTGGTATATATAGAGTGGAAAACTAATCATAAAGCAGAGCATCACAACAATGAAAACACTGGTGCGTGTAAACAAGAAAATAAAATGTTGAGTATAATAATATAATAAAAAATAAAAGTTTAAAAGTGAAAAATTATAGCAAAATACCTTGTGCGTGTTGAATTTTTTATATTAAATAGTGCACAAAAGATAATAACAAAAAGTGAAAGAAAATAAAAATCAACCGAATAAAATTCGCTCAAATAAAAGTTATAAAAACTTGGGTAAAGTTAACAAAACAAAAAAATAATAATAATAATACAAAAAAAAAAAAACAAGTAAGAACAGGACTGTCTGACTTCATACCTTTCATGAATAGGGCTGAACAATAATCTTATCCCGTTCGTAATCTCCGAATAATCGCATGTATAAGATAAGAAATATATAGTGAACAGATCTACATACCTAAACGATTTTTAAGATAAATATAAAATAAAAACAGGTAGGTACTTTGTGTGAGGATGCAAAGTTTCAAGTTTTTTGTGGTCTGCGTGTAAAAACTATAACTACGCATCACGTATTTCGACAGTATATGACGTAAACGTAAATATTTGATGAAATTTGATTAATTTTGAAGCTTCTAGCCGTAAAAAAGGGGCAAAAATTACAGTTTATATGGGGTATATAATATATATACCACCGATCTCTATGATTTTTTCAGGAACAATATATGTTATATACGTAAGCATTTGGTGAAATTTGAAGCTTCTAACTGTTGAAATGGGGCAGAAATTGCACAAAGTTACTTATCTGAACAATCGGTTGTATGAGATATATACTATATATACCACCGATCTCAATGATTTTTTCAGACAACAATATATGCTATACACGTAAGCATTTGGTGAAATTTGAAGCTTCTAGCTGTTAAAATGGGGAAGAAATTGCGCAAAGTTTCTTATCTGAACAATCGGTTGTATGAGATACATACTATATATACCACCGGTCTCTATGATTTTTTCGACAACAATATATGCTATACACGTAAGCATTTGGTGAAATTTGAACATATCTAAACGAGTTTTAAGATAAAAAGTTTAAAAAGCATTTGGTGAAATTTGAAGCTTCTAGCTGTTGAAATGGGACAGAAATTGCGCAAAGTTTCTTATCTGAACAATCGGTTGTATGAGATATATACTATATATACCACCGATCGCAATGATTTTTTCAGACAACAATATATGCTATACACGTAACCAATTGGTGAAATTTGAAGCTTCTAGCTGTTAAAATGTTGTGTGGGTTTTTTATTCAACCGTTTTAAAAAATGAAGTATCACTGTGACACAATTGCAGATCGTAAAATTGCATGCGTTGTTTTTTTTAAGCCACCACAAGACACAGCAGGTAGAATTGAAATTGCCCCTACCCAAAAGTTCGACCCAAATTGGGGGACACCAGAATTCGTTTTAGAGGTATGGTTCCTTCGGCAAAGTTTCTTATTTTGATTCCTAGAATATGATTTTCACAGAGCAATGGGCGATTATCTTGCCTCCCCACAAATCGACCCGGCATAATATATATATAATATATATACCACCATATATATACTATATATACCACCGATCTTTATGATTTTTTCAGACAACAATATATGCTATATACGTGAGCATTCGTTGAAATTTGAAGCATCTAGCTCTTAAAATAGGGCAGTAATTACGAAAAGTTTCTTATCTGAACAATCGGTTGTGGGGGATATATACTATATATACGACCGATCTCATCAATTTTTTCAGGCAACAATATGTGCAATTAAAGAAATTATATGGTGAAGTTTGAAGCTTCAATCTGTTAAATTGAGTAAGATATGGCAAAAATCCTCCTTTTCTGAAAAATCGGTTGTATGGAGGATATATGGTATGGTGGTCCGATCCGGCCGGTTCCGACAAATGTATAATCGGGCACCCAAATACACCCGCTCACCAAATTTTATCAAGATATCTCAAAAATTGAGGGACTAGTTTGCATACAAACAGACAGACGGACAGACGGACATGGCTAAATCAACTCAGCTCTTCATCGTGATTATTTCGGTATACTTAATGGTGGGTCTGTCTATTTTCCTTTAAAGACTTATAATTTTGGGTTTCGTGACGAAATTAATATAGCATTTCATTTTCATGAAAGGTATAAAAAATAATTAAATATGTCGGCCACCGTGGTGTGATGGTAGCGTGCTCCGCCTACCACACCGTATGCCCTGGGTTCACACCCCGGGCAAAGCAACACCGTGGTGTGATGGTAGCGTGCTCCGCCTACTACACCGTATGCCCTGGGTTCGCACCCCGGGCAAAGCAACATCAACATTTTGGAAATGAGGTTTTTAAATTAGAAGAAGATTTTCTAAGCGGGGTCGCCCCTCGGCAGTGTTTGGCAAGCGCTCCGGGTGTATTTCTGCCATGAAAAGCTCTCAGTGAAAACTCATCTGCCTTGCAGATGTCGTTCGGAGTCGGCATAAAACACGTAGGTCCCGTCCGGCCAATTTGTAGTGAAAATCAAGAGGAGCACGACGCAAATTGGAAGAGAAGCTCGGCCTTAGATCTCTTCGGAGGTTATCGCGCCTTACATTTATTTATTATACTCAGTTGAGCAGAGCTCACAGAGTATATTAACTTTGATTGGATAACGGTTGGTTGTACAGGTATAAAGGAATCGAGATAGATATAGACTTCCATATATCAAAATCATCAGTATCGAAAAAAAATTTGATTGAGCCATGTCCGTCCGTCCGTCCGTCCGTCCGTCTGTCCGTTAACACGATAACTTGAGTAAATTTTGAGGTATCTTGATGAAATTTGGTATGTAGATTCCTGGGCACTCATCTCAGGTCGCTATTTAAAATGAACGATATCGGACTATAACCACGCCCACTTTTTCGATATCGAAAATTTCGAAAAACCGAAAAAATGCGATAATTCATTGCCAAAGGCGGTTAAAGCAATGAAACTTGGTAGATGGGTTGACGTTATTACGCAGAATAGAAAATTAGTAAGATTTTGGACAATGGGCGTGGCACCGCCCACTTTTACAAGAAGGTAATTTAAAAGTTTTGCAAGCTGTAATTTGGCAGTCGTTGAAGATATCATGAAGAAATTTGGCAGGAACGTTACTACTATTACTATATATGTGCTAAATAAAAATTAGCAAAATTGAATGAAGAACACGCCCACTTTTTAAAAAAAATTTTTTTTTAATTCAAATTTTAACAAAAAATTTTATATCTTTACTGTATATAAGTAAATTAAGTCAAAATTCAACTCCAGTAATGATATGATGCAACAAAATACAAAAATAAAAGAAAATTTCAAAATGGGCGTGGCTCCGCCCATTTTCATTTAGTTTGTCTAGAATACTTTTAATGCCATAAGTCGAACAAAAATTTACCAATCCTTCTCAAATTTGGTAGTGGCATAGATTCTATGACGGTAACTGTTCTCTGTGAAAATGGGCGAAATCGGTGGAAGCCACGCCCAGTTTTTAAACACAGTCCACCGTCTGTCCTTCCGCTCGGCCGTTAACACAATAACTTGAGCAAAAACCGATATATCTTTACTAAACTTAGCCCACGTACTTATCTGAACTCACTTTATCTTGGTAATCCGACCATAACCACGCCCACTTTATCGATATCGAAAATTACGAAAAATGAAAAAAATGCTATAATTCTATACCAAATACGAAAAAAGGGATGAAACATGGTAACTGGATTGGTTTATTGACGTAAAATATAACTTTGAAAAAAACTTTGTAAAATGGGTGTGACACCTACCATATTAAGTAGAAGAATATGAAAAAGTTCTACAAGGCGAAATCAACAGCCCTTGGAATCTTGGCAGGAATACTGTTAGTGGTATTGCATATATAAATAAATTAGCAGTACCCGACATCCTCCTTCCTGATCACCTGATCATCCGATTTTCCTGATCACCTGGTCCACATTTTGGTCGATATCGCGAGAACGCCTTCACATATACATCTAAGGGTCACTCGCTTTTAAAACCCGCATTAATACCTTTAATTTGATATCCATATCGTACAAACACATTCTAGAGTCACCCTGGCCCACCCTAATGGCGATATCTCGAAAAGGCGTCCACCTATAGACCTAATGCCCACTCCCTCTTAAAATGCTCAGTAACACCTTTCGTTTGGTACCCATATCGTACAAACATTCTAGAGTCACTCTTGGTCCACCTTTATGGCGATATCTCGAAAAGGCGTCCACCTATAGAACTAAGAATTACTCCCTTTTAAAATACTCATTACCACCTTTCATTTGATATCCATATAGTACAAACACATTCTAGAGTCACCCCTGGCCCACCCTAATGGCGATATCTCGAAAAGGCGTCCACCTATAGACCTAATGCCCACTCCCTCTTAAAATGCTCAGTAACACCTTTCGTTTGATACCCATATCGTACAAACATTCTAGAGTCACCCCTGGCCCACCCTAATGGCGATATCTCGAAAAGGCGTCCACCTGTAGACCTAATGCCCACTCCCTCTTAAAATGCTCAGTAACACCTTTCGTTTGATACCCAAATCGTACAAACACATTCTAGAGTCACCCCTGGCCCACCCTAATGACGATATCTCGAAAAGGCGTCCACCTATAGACCTCATGCCCACTCCCTCTTAAAATGCTCAGTAACACCTTTCGTTTGATACCCATATCGTACAAACATTCTAGAGTCACCCTTGGTCCACCTTTATGGCGATATCTCGAAAAGGCGTCCACCTATAGAACTAAGGATTACTCCCTTTTAAAATACTCATTACCATCTTTCATTTGATACCCATATCATACAAACACATTCTAGAGTCACCCCTGGCCCACCCTAATGGCGACATTTCGAAAAGGCGTCCACCTATAGACCTAATGGCCACTCCCTCTTAAAATGCTCAGTAACACTTTTCGTTTGATACCCATATCGTACAAACATTCTAGAGTCACCCCTGGCCCACCCTAATGGCGATATCTCGAAAAGGCGTGCACCTATAGAACTAATGCCCACTCCCTCTTAAAATGCTCAGTAACACCTTTCATTTGATTCCCATATCGTACAAACACATTCTAGAGACACCCCTGGTCCACCTTTATGGCGATATCTCGAAACGTCGTCCACCTATGGAACTAAGGATCACTCATTTTCAAAATACTCATTAACAGCTTTCATTTGATACCCATATCGTACAAACATATTCTAGAGTCACCCCTGGTCCACCTTTATGGCGATTTCTCGAAAAGGCGTTCACCTATAGAACTAAAGCCCATTCCCTTTTAAAATACTCATTACCACCTTTCATTTGATACCCATATCGTACAAACACATTCTAGAGTACCCTTGGTCCCCCTTAATGGCGATATCTCGAAAAGGCGTCCACCGATAGACCTAAGGCCCACTCCCTCTTAAAATGCTCAGTAACACCTTTCATTTGATACCCATATCGTACAAACAAATTCTAGAGTCAGCCCTGGGCCACCTTTATGGCGATATCCCTAAATGGCGTCCATCCATAGAACTATGGCCTACTCTCTCTTAAAATACTCTTTAATACCTTCCATTTGATACACATATCATACAACCACATTCCAGGGTTACCCTAGGCTAATTTTCCTACATGGTGATCCTTATTTTGTCTCCATAGCTCTCAACTGAGTATGTAATGTTCGGTTACACCCGAACTTAGCCTTCCTTACTTGCTTTTTTTTAAATATGTCGATTTGTAGTACATTGGTATTGCATATTGGGATATATGGGTCATTATTTTACAAATCGTACATCTTTTAGGATTTCATAATTTTCATTTAGTTCAAACTTTTTTTCTAATTTGTTTGCACGAAATTAGTAAACACCTATATCAGGATTTCGTTTAAATTTTAATTTAAGCAAACTTGTCCACATTCAAAATTCTATAACTTTGGTTGTACTAGTCGTATCTTACTAATTTTTGTTTTATTTTGAAGGTAACAATATTTACTGTATAACTGCGTTTAAGAAATATTAAATTTTACAAAATCAAAAATTTTTTTTAAAAAGTAATTTTTTTTTAACAATTATTACAAACATGTCCAACGAATATTTTTGAAAAAATATATATAATATGCGCTGATCTTTCATCTAAAAGAATAATTTTTTCCAGGATGGAGACTTTTGTAGTTAAAAAAATATTAACTCATTTCTGATGTGACATCGAGCAGCTTGCCTATACTTGTAGCAAGCAATACGTGCGTCACACACATCCATTAATGGTAGGTATACAACCAACGCGTGCCTGCGTATGCATGTTAGTTAACTGCAATATACATACATATCTTAATGTAATTAAAACTACAAAGGCATAGTAGGTAGGTAGTAGAGGCCTGCAAGTTAACAGTACACTTCCCACAGTGCCCTTATGGCAATCATAAACAAATATTCCATTTCTCAAGCCACTGGCATTTCAGTAAGCAGACTAAAGAAAGATTATATTTCTCAAGCCACTGTCATTTCAGTAAGCAGACTAAACAAAGATTATATTTCTCAAGCCTCTGGCATTTCAGTAAGCAGACTAAACAAATATTATATTTCTCAAGCCACTGGCATTTCATTGAATAAACATTCCATTTCTCACGCATCGGTTTTCAAGGGCAAATCCGATGCAACGCTTATATTGTAAATATTAAATTAAGTTATAAATAAGAGCAATTGTGGAAAATAAAGGCAGTTTGGATTCTGAGTTTGGTGTCAATCTTACATTCTGTAACTAACCATACAAAATTCTTATTATTTTTTAAAAACCCCTCCTAAAGTAGGAGGACGATAATTGGCGCCCGGCGTGTGGGGCACGCGTTGTAAAAAATAAGTATCGTCAAAGGACGAGAAAGAATAAAAAAACACAAAAGTTAAACAGCAAAATTTTTTAAATAAGTATCGTCAAATGACGAGAAAGAACAAAAAAACACAAAAGTTAAACAACAAAATTTTTAAATAAGTATCGTCAAAAGACGAGAAAGAACAAAAAAACACAAAAGTGAAACATCAAAAAATTTTTTTCAAAACTTTAACTAACTACCATTGTGAATTCATACAAGTGGTTTGAAAAAAACATTGACAATAGTAAACAGCTTCAATCATCTGTTGAATCGCTGTTCGAATACTTAAATCATTTAATGTGAAGTTCGTGGGTTGAAATTTGAAAATTGACAAGAAAAATACAAGTGAGCAGCTAATAGCAAAATAAGTCCATGGAGAAACAAATTTAATAAAGTGTGCAAAAACAAAAACAAATTTAAAAATCTAATTCTTGAATTGCTCGTATAACAACAACAACAAACCAAACATACAACCATAACGTTATATAAGAGGAAGAAGTAAATGAGAGGAGAAGAGC
Source organism: Eurosta solidaginis (assembly GCF_040869045.1). NCBI lineage: Eukaryota > Metazoa > Arthropoda > Insecta > Diptera > Tephritidae > Eurosta > Eurosta solidaginis. The sequence continues at coordinate 150,579,687 of NC_090324.1, read as the reverse complement.
AGTTCAAAAAGGAGCAGAGGAAAAAAAAGGAAGCTGTATATAAATTTGATGTTACAGGACCAGTGAGAGCAGCAGTACGGCAGTGAAGTAAGATTAATTTTTATGCTATTTAGTGACTAAAGATTTATTCTTGTACTTACGCTATTTAAAAAAAAAACAATTACTACAAATATTTAAGTGTGGATTTGTTGATACAAGTATTTAGAAGTATGTCGTTAGAAAGTGAAAATGAAGCCCTAGTGGCTAGGTTAATAGCCGCGACTAACGCTTCATTAAAATAAGAGGTAGCGGAACTGCGCAGGCAAATCGAGGGGATGACTCAGGCAGCTACCATTGCGGATTACAAGCCTGAGATCATCAACCAGCAAATAAAGTGCGAGGAGTCTTTAGAGATAATAAAGTTTTTGCCCGAATTCACGGGAAAGTAAAATAAATATGTTAGTTGGAGGGAATCCGCTAATAACATAATGAGTTTAAACGTTAGAGGCAGCCGTAGGTATTTCGCTGCACTAAAGATATTAAGAAATATGATTATCCAGGAAGCCAATGATTTGCTATCAAATCATGGGACAGTGCTTAATTTTGATGCCATTTTGGCACGATTAGATTTCGCATACACCGACAAGAGGCCAGCCCACATTATTGAACAAGAGATGAGCATTTTGAGACAAGGCTCTAATTCAATAATTGATTATTATAATAGGGTTAACGAGAAATTAACGTTGTTGATAAATAAAACGATCATGAACTACGGTACTGACAGTTCAGTCACTAGGGAACTTAATGCCAAGAATAGGCGAGATGCTTTACGCATATTTATAACTGGACTGAATGGGAATTTATCAAATATCCTGTTTTCACTGTCGCCAAGTGATCTGCCGAACGCTTTGGCGAAGGCCCAAGAAATGGAGTCTAACAATATGCGGTAGGCCGCCCCATTTTCGCCTTCAGCAAATAATGGGCAAAATAATTATAACCATAGAAGAAACTTCAATAATAATCCGAGGTTTGCACAAGAACAGCCTCAAAGAAATTTCGACCAAAGAATTGAAAGGGTGCAACCACGACCGACCCCAATGGATGTTGATTCCAGCATCAGGGTACAAAATCGGCCGCAGCTAAAACCTGCTTATAATTACCAAAGTAATAACAATCAAAGTGGTAATATAGAAAAAAGACCGCATGGAAGCACGCAGCAGACCGTGCAACCACCCAATAAGCTTTGCCATAAATTTTTTTGTATGACAGAGCAATAGGTAAACATTTTAAAATCTTAGTTGACACAGGAGCAACTAGCTGTTATATAAAGTCAGGCATTTACAAGAATAGAAATGAATTGGCTATACAAAAAAGAGTTAAAACAATTAACGGATATTCAATAATACGTTACTATCATTTTATAACTTTGTTCGGTAAAAAGCAAGTTTTTTATGAAATTGAAAATTTAGAAGCAGATTTGCTAATCGGATATAAGTTCTTGAGAGATATAAAAGCGGTAATTAATCTTGAAAAGAAGAGATTGATAATAAATAAGATAAAGAAGAAGAAATATTTAGCTTGGGAAGTGAATCCGAGCGACAGAAAAATTTAGAAAATGAAAATACTTTGGGAGCAAGGACTTCTAAAGTGCCAGCCGATGGTAATACCGGCAAAAGAAAGGAAGATAAAAAGGAAAACACTCGGGACAAAGAAATCCTGAGACGCCAGCCGAAGAGAATTCCGGCAAGTTTTAAAATAAAACACGTAAATAAAAATAATTTGAATACAAAAAATTCGGGAGAAGATCCTGAAAAGCCAGTCGTTGAATTATCCGACAACATAAATAGTGAAAAGGGAGTGTTGAATACAATTACTTTGGAGGAACAATCCTTTGAAGCACCAGCCGATGTATGTTCCGACAATACAGAAGATAATTACAAACCTTGTAGTAGGAAAGGGTCAAATAAATTTATTGTTATGGAAAAGGAAATAATAGCGGAAATTAAGAAAATTCATTCTGGAATAGAATTTACCGTTTAGGACAGATGTTAGAGCGGAGATTCGTACTACGACTAATACTCCGGTTTGGAGTAAGCAGTATCAATATCCGCTAGGTGCAAATAGCTTTGTTAATGAGGAGATCAGGGTTTTGTTACAAGATGGTGTGGTTCGTCCAAGTAAAAGCCCATACAATTCACCCATCTGGGTTGTACCAAAAAAAAGGCATAAATGAAGATGGTACACAAAAGTTGAGGATGGTTGTGGACTTCAAAAAATTAAATGAAGTAACAGTTTCAGATAAATATACAATTCCAGACAGCAATGTCATACTGTCTAATTTGGCGGGTTCTAAATACTTTTCTACTATTGACCTTGAGTCGGGATTTCATCAAATTTTGATGAAGGATAGTGATGTAGAAAAGACAGCATTTTCAGTTAATAACGGCAAGTATGAATTTCTAAGAATGCCTTTTGGACTGAAAAACCTAGTATTTTTCAAAGAGCTATGGATAACGTTCTTAGGGATTACATTGGCAAATTTTGTCACGTATATATAGATGATATCATTGTGTTTTCCAAAACATTTACGGAGCACACGGAGCATTTAAAGACGATTGTTGATACGTTGAAGAAAGCAAATATGAAAATTTCTTTGGAAAAATCGAAATTTTCCAGAAAGAAAGTAGAATTTTTGATAACAAGTTTAAAGGAATTTATACAACCCAGTCTTGTGAATGCAATTCACTGTACACCAGAATATCTCTATGAGATTAAAACTAAGTTAAAGGAAACGTTTACAAATAAATTTTTGTATGCCAGGAATTTTCCTATAGATGTAACAAACAGGGAGGACCAAGGTGCGATAATAGAACAAACACATAACAGAGCACACAGAAGTTTTGAAAAAAATATAAAGCAAATTTGTGAGATGTACTATTGGCCTAAAATGCATAAGCAATTCAGAGAGTGTATTAGAAGCTGCTTTATTTGTAATGTAAATAAATATAATAGAGGTATCTACTTTTAAAATATTGCAAAATGAAGACGTAATAGTTATTTACATAAAATATCCAAAAATTATATTTGATTGTAAATTATTTGAAGTAAGGCCAATTGCCCAAATAGATTGTAAGCTATTAATTGCAAAAGAAATTGCAAAATGTAACGACAAATACGTTAATGTTGAAAATTGTAAAAAAAGAATTGATAAATACCTATTGTAAAATTAATAATACAAATAGTTGCTTGTCAGATATTTTAACTGGAAATAAAGCTAAATGTAAAAAAATTAAAGAAGGCAATAAACAAATAGATGAAATAAAACAAGGTGCTATATTAGTTTCAGGGAAGCATATTATCAATAATCAGGAAGTAGATGGAATTTATTTAGTTACATTTGAAAATCAAACAAATATTGATAATGTTACATATGAAAATATAGATTCAAAAATATGGCAGTATGTCAGGAATAGTAAAGTAAGTAATTTTAAAATTGTAGATTACATTGAGTCAAAAGACTATAATTTGAAATTTCAAAACATTAATTTGATCAACTATGTAAGAAATGAAATACAATCACATCCTGTATATTGGATTGTCATTGTATTAACCCTTTCACTACCGCCAGCTAGTATGCGTTACAAGTATATTTCCAAGTAATGGTAATTACTGTAAGGAGTTTCGGAAGCACTTTAGTGAAAGCAAAAATCGCCTCCTTATATGGGCGTGGTCAGAATTTCATGTCCACCTGAGTGGACATGGGTAGCCAAGGTAGTCAATTTAAAAGGCAGTAAGGTCTAAAAAATTTCGAGAAGAGATAAGCAATTGAAATAATTTTACAACCAAATTAATTTTTATTAGAGAAAAATAAAGACTTGAATGGTATTCACCAAAATAGTAGGAATTTCGACGAATGCAGAGGTGGGCATTTCGTGCAATAAGAGTATATTTTTTGCTTGCATCCTTTCATTTTACAACGAACTGCATTGCTTCGACGTCGTTTACTTGCATTTTGAGAACATTGAGGGTACGTGCATGATATTTTGAAAATAATTTAAAACTATCTCTTTCTGAAAGCCAATAAATCCATTTGATCGAAGCAACAAAACCAAGTTTGTTTAATTTACAATTAAATTTCAGTGAAGGACCCCTGCTACTAAACAAAATCATAGGCATTCCACTTTTTCCAGCAAGGCTTGCCACGTATATTCCAAGGCGCCCTTTAAATGGTTTTACCTGTTCATCAACACAAAGGATTTCCTCCACCTCTTGCTCCAATAATCGTTTCCGAATAGAATCCATTATTGGTCTTACGCTATATAATTTATCTTGGGTTTGTGGGGGTAGACTAGTATCCACTAAATGCAAATGTGTTCACAAACCATAAGAACGATTACGTGTCATATTGTTAGCAAATAATGGTAATGCTGAACTTCCGAATTTTCCCTGGACTAGTTGGTCGAAAGTTTGATTCTTTCTGCACACCATAAAGATTAGTGAAGTTGGATGCATTTTCAAAAAATTTAGTCGGAAAGTAGTTTTGGAAATACTCGTACTCACTTTTGACTAGTTTAGGCATCTGAACAGGTGGGTAAAGTTAAAATCAGCATGTCCCATTTCTGAGTTATATATGCCCAATCAAAACATTAATTTCCCGCTTCAGCTTCTGGGGTACTTATTTTTCTATTAGAAAAATGAAACATAACGCAATACTCTCACGGAAAAATACTCATTTTGTGGATCATTCTCTCCTCTTCTTATTGAGGATAGTGTTGAAAAAGATGATGTTCAAATGCTGGACTAAGCTCTCGTTCCACTTTCCTCACAACTCCCCAACTCTTCATCTCCTTCATAACGTTTCCTAGTTAGCGCTGTGGAATCAACTTTATCATTATCCGACTCACCGTTGAAATTTGAGAAATTATTTAGAACGTCAAACATCTCGTTTTCTGTCAACACTTTGTGCCTAGCCATCATAACTTTTACCTACAAAGTAATACTATCTTCCCTTAACTCACAACTCTTGACTACTCATGTCCATTATAAAGGACATAAGTTTTTATCTCTCTAGAAAACTCACCTGAATTCCAATCATCTCCCACTTACAACCGTTCAAAGAGAAACTTTCGAGCTAAAAAATATCGCTGACGCAAGTAAACATAAAAACTTTGTATGATGGATAATTCAACAACAAACATATCAAATATAATATTTCAACCTTCCTTCACAATAGCCTGCACAATACCGACAAAATTTTAAAGCAATTAGCGGGAATACTATTTTTATACTCGCAATAAACCGCTAGGACCGCGTCCACCGAAAATAATGCTTAAAAGTTTTAAATTCAAAATAACTGTCACTTCAAAGTCATATGCACTGCAGTGGACATCAGTAGCGAAAGGGTTAATATGTATTATAATTATAATATATATATTTTTTAAGATCAACAAAGTGGTTGAGAGATGGAAAACAAATAGACAGTCAATAAAACAAGAGGCAATTTTTAATGAATTAACCATTAAAATTAATCAACTTACAAACAAAATTACAGAATCGGGGCGATTATCTTAAAGAAAGGGGGGAGTTAACAGTACACTTCCCACAGTGCCCTTATGGCAATCATAAACAAATAATCCATTTCTCAAGCCACTGGCATTTCAGTAAGCAGACTAAACAAAGATTATATTTCTCAAGCCACTGGCATTTCAGTAAGCAGACTAAACAAATATTATATTTCTCAAGCCACTGGCATTTCATTGAATAAACATTCCATTTCTCACGCATTGGTTTTCAAGGGCAAATCCGATGCAACGCTTATATTGTAAATATTAAATTAAGTTATAAATAAGAGCAATTGTGGAAAATAATGGCAGTTTGGATTCTGAGTTTGGTGTCAATGTTATATTCTGCAACTAATCATACAAAATGCTTATTATTTTTTAAAACTCCCTCCTAAAGTAGGAGGACGATAATTTGCATGAAGCCATTCACATGTGAATACACAATGAGACATGATGAATGAACTTTAGTTATTTTAGTTTGCATTGCCTACCTGTTTTCATACAAAATTTCCAAAAATAACAAGGCTTACAAATATATCTACATACATATGTTGCGCCGTTATCCCTAATCACCATCAACTTGTATAATATATGGATATACCCCAGGCTGAAGGTCATTTATTGTGCGGAAAACCCTAAACTGTATTTACCTAGAATGCATACAAATTCTTAATAAATCCGCATACATGCATACAATTATTTACATTAGACAACCCAAGCCAGCGATCCGAAACAATGATAAGCATTCTCAATTCATGTGGGAGTTTCCCATAATTAAGGATCCTTAAGTATGTATGCCGCGGATTTATCGCTAACGAATGATGGTAGAGGCACGCCTTGTTGTAGCAACAATCCATTATCTATTTCTAAGCCTATTGATATAATTAACTACACTTATACATACTTATGAAATGCATGTATGGGTTACAAAAAATTAAATAAATGTGCGGAATAGGAATATATAAATAGAGATTTTAACTGAAAAAAGATCATACCAAAGGAGAATTACATTGAAGTATCACCAGCACCACAATTAATTTTTTTGCGAGTTTTAAAAGAACTGCTAGTATATTTTCTGAATTGGATAAATAGGATTAGAAAAATGCCGAAGCCTGTACAGCGTAAAATATTTCCAAAATTACGATGCTTTAATCCACTTAGTTTGTCTCCGCACCCAAATACGAAAAATTGCTCTATCAGAAGAGTAACAAAAAACCATTTATTGACATTAAATATTCCTACATTGAAAGGTGCGATGGAACAACGAATTTGCAACACATGCCGGCTTAAGCTAACTAATCTCAAGGAAGATAATGAGGTTTGTATATACATACATTGATATACGTATAAAAATTTAATATAAAAATTTGGAAACAATAAAATATTTATGGTACTCATGGTTAAGACATTGGCTGCTGCCCTGATGTACATATATTGTTTTCTATATTTTAACTTGTATCTTATTAAATTCAATTTCAATTTTAAATTCGTGAAATATTAGGTACTTATCACAAATTTTATTCGTTTTTTTAGAGGAAAGAAAAAAGATGATGTTCAATTCAATGAAGCACTTACTGAAACTGATAGCAACGTGAACTATGATCCACAATGTTCTACATCTGTATCATTTGAGAAAGACAGAGAAGCAATGTGTGAGGCGACTGATTTTATTAACAGAGGCTTAGAAATAATCGAAATTTCACCAATTCAGAAAAAAAAGATTCAGCAAAGACACTATTCGGCAGAAAAAATGCAGAACGTTTCTGAAGCAACTTCAGGAAACATTTTTGGCATACCTAATAATGACAATGTTTGCTTCGAGGAAAATGATGGGAATGAAATATTGCAAACTCTAAAAGACACATTTACTGCCACCAGAGATCGAGCAAAACAACTAAAAATTTTGACTATTTGTAAAGATTGGACTTTTCAAAAAATTCTGTATCATTTTCCTACTGCTTCAGTTCATACGATAACTGTTGCTAAGAAAATTGCTGAAGAAAAAGGAATTTTGGCCGAAGCGAACCCCAAGAGTCATCCGTCGTTAGAAAAAGAAGTTGTTGATTTGATAACACAATTTTATGAGCTCGATGAAAATAGTCGAGCGATGCCCGGAAAAAAAGATTTTGTCTCCGTAAATATTAATAATGAACGCATTCACATGCAAAAGAGGCTATTGTTAATAAACTTACGCGAACTGTATCAATTTTTTAAGGAAAAGTACCATAACGTTAAATGCAGTTTTCAAAATTTGCAACCTTGCGACCAAAACATTGTGTTTTAGCCGGTTCAAGTGGTACCCATTCAGTATTTGTTTGCACTATACATGAAAACGTCAAATTATTAGTAGAAGGACCTAACATCATTCGTTAAGAAAAAAAATTGTTGTGCCGGGCGGAATATGATGCATTTTGGTCTAACCTAACCTATGGTGGCATACTTTCATGTTTTGTTTCGGATCGCTGGCTTTGGTTTGTCTAATGTAAATAATTTTATGCATGTATGCGGATTTATTAAGAATTTGTATGCATTCTAGGTAACTACAGTTTAGGGTTTTCCGCATAATAAATGACCTTCAGCCTGGGGTATATCCATATATTATACAAGTTGATGGTGATTAGGGATAACGGCGCAACATGTGTAGATATATTTGTAAGCCTTGTAATTTTTGAAATTTTGTATGAAAACAGGTAGGCAATGCAAACCTAAATAACTACAGTTCATTCATCATGTCTCATTGTGTATTCACATGTGAATGGCTTCATGCAGGCCTCTACTACCTACCTACTATGTCTTTGTAGGTTTAATTACATTAACATATGTATGCATACGCAGGCATGCGTTGGTTGTATACCTACCATTAATGGATGTGTGTGATGCACGTATTGCTTGCTACAGGTATAGGCAAGCTGCTCGATGTCACATCAGTGTTTTTTTAAACAAAAGTCTCATCCTGGAAAAAAAAATTATTCTTTTAGATGAAAGTTCAGCGCATATTATATATATTTTTTCAAAAATATTCGTTGGACATGTTTGTAATAATTGTTAAAAAAAACTTTACTTTTTTATAAAAAATTTTGATTTTGTAGAATTTAATATTTCTTAAACGCAGTTAAAAAGTAAATATTGTTACCTTCAAAATGCAACAAAAATGAATTAGATACGATGAGTGTAACCAACGATATGGAATTTTGAGTGTGGGAAAATTTGCCTAAATTTGCTTAACCATCGAATCTGAACACATGCAGATCTCTGGAAAAAATTTTTTTCACAAAACCCTGATATAGGTGTTAACTCAAATTACGAAAAGATTCCCAGAAATAAATTTGGTGACTTCTAAAAAAAGTGAATTTTTTTTTCTACAAATCCGTACGATTTGTAAAATAATGACCCATATATGGTCATAGGAGTGTGTGGTTGCAGATAAATTAAATCATAGCGATCATTTAACTTTTTTCAGGAGTTTATATTTTTTTTTTTTTTGTTTTGAGAAATCATAAATCATATATTCGCGTTTGTTGATACCATTTATCTTGACCATATCTATCTGTGCTTTTTCGTAAAAATTAGTACTCATTGGGGGTGGAAATTTATAAAATACAGAGATATTTGCTATTTCCAAACTGTTCACGCTTTTTTCGTCGGGTTTTCGAAAATTGTCTCTGCCGATTACGTATTTAGGCACAGCATTAATTTTCTCTTCTTCTATTTCACCCATATACGTACATATTAAGTTACATACCGAAAATCAATTCTCTCGAACGGAGAGAATATCATTTAATATTCGCGTTTGCCCCTCTTAGTTTCAAATATTGATATAGCATTTTCAGGTCAAATGAAACTTTTTTCAAGTTAAATGAAACTTTTTTATTTCAAATGAACCTTTTTTCATTTTAAATGAAACTTTTTTCGTTTTAAAAGAAACTTTTTTCATTTTAAATGAAATTTTTTCATTTTAAATGAAACTTTTTTCAAGTCAAATGAAACCATACTACTAAGGTAATTGTCAAAATATTTATATCGTACTTTATAACGCTAAGTATTTATCAAATTTTTCTTTAAGACAACTATTTCTAATTAGCCACATTGAAGGCAAAATTTTTGTTTAAATTTTTTTTTGTGAAATTTAAGCTGCAGTTAAGGTCGGCTTAGTTTAGCCTTGCCTTTTGATCGTTTCAATTTTTAATAGATAAAATAGCAGGGTTATGCGCTAGGCAACTTATATACTACAGTTTAACCACCCACTTAAAATAAGCACCTATATGTTTTACTCGTATCTACTCCTCTTATATATAAAGCATATTCTTCTTCTACATATACTTCGTTAATAACGTAGAAATAAAGCAACGCTGAGAACAAATAGAATGAACCAAAGCGCATGATGTGAGCGTATTTCCTATTCACTGTCTGACACCAACTAACACATCGGTTGAATCCTCTGTATTATGCTTTTCTCTTTGACCAACGTCTTACCAAACAACATAGAACGATAGCAGGGTATTGAGAGAAACATTACTTTTACCAACTATATGGTAGAGCATGTGGACTGTGGAGAGATCTTTTTTAACTATGCTAAAAAACATAACGGTAAAAAGTGATCTTTTCTACTCTATGGCGTAGTTACATGCACTTCACTCGTTTGGGCCTTTGAAAACATATATATTTGTTTTTATTCCATTATTTTGCATTGTATATTGTACTTAAATGTAATACTTACAATATATATATTAGAATGGGTCGATTTATTAACCGATATCGCGCCATCGATTTTTCGATATGATTTGGGGTCAGGAAAAAAAGTTTCACTACGCATACCCAAACAAATAACTTTCGAGCCTGCGAAATTTCATTTTTTTTTTTCCTTTTTTTGACTTTGATTTTTAAGGGTTTTTTCATGACCTACTAAAAAAAAATGTCATACGTCCGACCCAAAAGCGTCCGCTAAAAATGTTGGTATACATGAAAATTATACAATCAAATGAAAATTTTATAGTGTTCATAGTGTTCAATGTGACAAAGTGTACCACAAATCCATGGTACCGATTTTCTATGTAATTAATGGTGGAATTTTTGTAAATTTTATTTAGTTTTCATTTGTAATTTTGTCAACCGCCACATTTAAAAATATTACGCTCCTGATGATGCCAAGGAAATTTGGCGAAACATTGAGCCGTAAGGTGGAATAAACTTTGTTTTTATTCGCACTACAACGAAATAGATCAGAATAGTTTAAAGGAAACTTAATATCCGAAATTTTTTTTACTAGGTCATGAAAAAACCCTTAAAAATCAAAGTCAAAAAGTCGCAGGCTCGAAAATTATTTGTTTGGGTATGCGCAGTGAAACTTTTTTTCCTGACCCCAAATCCTATCGAAAAATCGATGGCGCGATATCGGTTAATAAATCGACCCATTCTAATATATGTATTGTAAGTATTACATTTAAATACAATATACAATGAAAAATAATGGAATAAAAACAAATATATATGCTTTCAAAGGCCCAAACGAGTGAAGTGCAATGCAACTACGCCATAGAGTAGAAAATACCACTTTTTACCGTTATGTTTTTCAGCATATTTAAAAAAGATCTCTCCACAGTCCACATGCTCTACCATATAGTTGGTAAAAGTAACGTTTCTCTCAATACCTTGCTATCGTTCTATGTTGTTTGGTAAGACGTTGGTCAAAGAGAAAAGCATAATACCGAGGATTCAACCGATGTGTTAGTTGGTGTCAGACAGTGAATAGGAAATACGCTCACATCATGCTCTTTGGTTCCTTCTATTTGTTCTCTACGTTGCTTTATTTCTACGTTATTAACGAAGTATATGTAGGAGAAGAATATGCTTTATATATAAGAGTAGATACAAGTAAAAAATATAGGTGCTTATTTTAAGTGGGTGGTTAAACTGTAGTATATAAGTTGCCTAGCGTATAACCCTGCTACTTTATCTATTAAAAATTGAAACGATCAAAAGGCAAGGCTAAACTAAGCCGACCTTAACTGAAGCTTAAATTCACAAAGAAAATTTAAGCAAAAATTTTGCCTTCAATGTGGCTAATTAGAAATAGTTGTCTTAAAGAAAAATTTAATAAATACTTAGCGTTATAAAGTACGATATAAATATATTGACAATTACCTTAGTAGTATGGTTTCATTTGACTTGAAAAAAGTTTCATTTGAAATGAAAAAAGTTTCATTTAAAATGAAAAAAGGTTCATTTGAAATGAAAAACGTTTCATTTGAAATGAAAAACGTTTCATTTGAATTGAAAAAAGTTCTATTTGACCTGAAAATGCTATATAAATATATTGACAATTACCTTAGTAGTATGGTTTCATTTGACTTGAAAAAAGTTTCATTTGAAATGAAAAAAGTTTCATTTAAAATGAAAAAAGTTTAATTTAAAATGAAAAAAGGTTCATTTGAAATGAAAAAAGTTTCATTTGAATTGAAAAATGTTCCATTTGACCTGAAAATGCTATATAAATATATTGACAATTACCTTAGTAGTATGGTTTCATTTGACTTGAAAAAAGTTTCATTTAAAATGAAAAGAGTTTCCGTTAAAATGAAAAAACCGGCTATTTAGGCAAAAACAAATTAGCTCGTTTGCAATTTTCCCGACATACGATCTCATAAAATTCACGTTCTTGCCCCTTTTCGCGGTCTCCTGACATAAAAATCCAAACATTGGTATATTCCATACATACGTACAAATTTTCGTTTCGCTAACCTTTTTTTATTGTTCTCATTACGCGAGACTCCAATTGTTATCACTCAGTTGTTGACTTTGCCTTTTTTCTACTTTAACATACCGTACATATACATACAAGGCACATTTGTAGGAACACACAACCCAGTAGGAAATTTTTACCTTGACCCCGTAGGAAATTTTTCAAACATTAGCATTGAATTAAATTCGCGAAATATTTTGATCTTTAGATTCAGTTGGCGGCGCTTATCATTCCCTTTGACTGTATTAACATTTTAGAGCACTCCATTATTGGCCATTTTTCGAACCCTTTCTTTTCGGCATATAAAGCGTTGTACTTTTGAGAGTAAATATGGCCTTACGTTATAGTAGGAGAGCTGGTAAGCATTTTTGAGCAGGTATTTGAGGCACAATGAAAATTTTATACAATGCTTTTTTAATGGTATCTAAATATAGAAACGCAGAACTGGCTAAGGGGTGGCGGGGCTGAAACAACCCTTGACTATAACAAAAAAGTTAATTTTTGTATGCTAAAAATGATTTTGCGGCACTTTGAAAATTAGATATTTTAAAATTTAATGTATAGTTTTTCCGATCAGTTTGTTGGTAAATTCTTAGTTTTTTTTTTATAAGCTGCTCTGATCTATTAAATATGGTGCAAATAAAACACGATTATTCCACCTTCAGCCCGACGTTTCGCCAAATTTCCTTGGCATTTTCAAGGGCATAACGCTATATTTATTTTTTTCCAAAAAAACAACAAGGTACATAAGTTTTATTAATTTTACATGTATATAGTTGTATGACACTGGACATAAAAGTAACAACAATGAAAAAACATTTTTTTGTGAATTTTTATTTTAACTTACAATAAAATATGGTGGTTGAAATTATATTAGAACATTTAAAACTGAACTAAACAAACAACCATCCTGGAAAAAAATTATTCTTTTAGATGAAAGTTCAGCGCATATTATATATATTTTTTTCAAAAATATTCGTTGGACATGTTTGTAATAATTGTTAAAAAAAACTTTACTTTTTTATAAAAAATTTTGATTTTGTAGAATTTAATATTTCTTAAACGCAGTTAAAAAGTAAATATTGTTACCTTCAAAATACAACAAAAATGAATTAGATACGATGAGTGTAACCAACGATATGGAATTTTGAGTGTGGGAAAATTTGCCTAAATTTGCTTAACCATCGAATCTGAACACATGCAGATCTCTGGAAAAAAATTTTTTTCACAAAACCCTGATATAGGTGTTAACCCAAATTACGAAAAGATTCCCAGAAATAAATTTGGTGACTTCTAAAAAAAGTGAATTTTTTTTTCTACAAATCCGTACGATTTGTAAAATAATGACCCATATATGGTCATAGGAGTGTGTGGTTGCAGATAAATTAAATCATAGCGATCATTTAACTTTTTTCAGGAGTTTATATTTTTTTTTTTTTTTGTTTTGAGAAATCATAAATCATATATTCGCGTTTGTTGATACCATTTATCTTGACCATATCTATCTGTGCTTTTTCGTAAAAATTAGTACTCATTGGGGGTGGAAATTTATAAAATACAGAGCTATTTGCTATTTCCAAATTGTTCACGCTTTTTTCGTCGGGTTTTCGAAAATTGTCTCTGCCGATTACGTATTTAGGTACAGCATTAATTTTCTCTTCTTCTATTTCACCCATATACGTACATATTAAGTTACATACCGAAAATCAATTCTCTCGAACGGAGAGAATATCATTTAATATTCGCGTTTGCCCCTCTTAGTTTCAAATATTGATATAGCATTTTCAGGTCAAATGAAACTTTTTTCAAGTCAAATGAAATTTTTTTATTTTAAATTAACCTTTTTTCATTTTAAATGAAACTTTTTTATTTCAAATTAACCTTTTTTCATTTTAAATGAAACTTTTTTCGTTTTAAATAAAACTTTTTTCATTTTAAATGAAACTTTTTCATTTTAAATGAAACCTTTTTCAAGTCAAATGAAACCATACTACTAAGGTAATTGTCAATATATTTATATGGTACTTCATAACGCTAAGTATTTATCAAATTTTTCTTTAAGACAACTATTTCTAATTAGCCACATTGAAGGCAAAATTTTTGCTTAAATTTTCTTTGTGAATTTAAGCTACAGTTAAGGTCGGCTTAGTTTAGCCTTGCCTTTTGATCGTTTCAATTTTTAATAGATAAAATAGCAGGGTTATGTGCTAGGCAACTTATATACTACAGTTTAACCACCCACTTAAAATAAGCATCTATATGTTTTACTCGTATCTACTCCTCTTATATATAAAGCATATTCTTCTTCTACATATACTTCGTTAATAACGTAGAAATAAAGCAACGCTGAGAACAAATAGAATGAACCAAAGAGCATGATGTGAGCGTATTTCCTATTCACTGTCTGACACCAACTAACACATCGGTTGAATCCTCTGTATTATGCTTTTCTCTTTGACCAACGTCTTACCAAACAACATAGAACGATAGCAAGGTATTGAGAGAAACATTACTTTTACCAACTATATGGTAGAGCATGTGGACTGTGGAGAGATCTTTTTTAACTATGCTGAAAAACATAACGGTAAAAAGTGATCTTTTCTACTCTATGGCGTAGTTACATGCACTTAACTCGTTTGGGCCTTTGAAAACATATATATTTGTTTTTATTCCATTATTTTGCATTGTATATTGTACTTAAATGTAATACTTACAATATATATATTAGAATGGGTCGATTTATTAACCGATATCGCGCCATCGATTTTTCGATATGATTTGGGGTCAGGAAAAAAAGTTTCACTACGCATACCCAAACAAATAATTTTCGAGCCTGCGAAATTTCATTTTTTTTTTTCTTTTTTTGACTTTGATTTTTAAGGGTTTTTTCATGACCTACTAAAAAAAATGTCATACGTCCGACCCAAAAGCGTCCACTAAAAATGTTGGTATACATGAAAATTATACAATCAAATGAAAATTTTATAGTGTTCATAGTGTTTAATGTGACAAAGTGTACCACAAATCCATGGTACCGATTTTCTATGTAATTAATGGTGGAATTTTTGTAAATTTTATTTAGTTTTCATTTGTAATTTTGTCAACCGCCACATCTAAAAATATTACGCTCCTGATAATGCCAAGGAAATTTGGCGAAACATTGAGCCGTAAGGTGGAATAAACTTTGTTTTTATTCGCACTACAACGAAATAGATCAGAATAGTTTAAAGGAAACTTAATATCCGAAATTTTTTTTACTAGGTCATGAAAAAACACTTAAAAATCAAAGTGAAAAAGTCGCAGGCTCGAAAATTATTTGTTTGGGTAAAATCGATGGCGCGATATCGGTTAATAAATCGACCCATTCTAATATATGTATTGTAAGTATTACATTTAAATACAATATACAATGAAAAATAATGGAATAAAAACAAATATATATGTTTTCAAAGGCCCAAACGAGTGAAGTGCAATGTAACTACGCCATAGAGTAGAAAATACCACTTTTTACCGTTATGTTTTTCAGCATATTTAAAAAAGATCTCTCCACAGTCCACATGCTCTCCCATATAGTTGGTAAAAGTAATGTTTCTCTCAATACCTTGCTATCGTTCTATGTTGTTTGGTAAGACGTTGGTCAAAGAGAAATTCATAATACAGAGGATTCAACCGATGTGTTAGTTGGTGTCAGACAGTGAATAGGAAATACGCTCACATCATGCTCTTTGGTTCCTTCTATTTGTTCTCTACGTTGCTTTATTTCTACGTTATTAACGAAGTATATGTAGAAGAAGAATATGCTTTATATATAAGAGTAGATACAAGTAAAAAATATAGGTGCTTATTTTAAGTGTGTGGTTAAACTGTAGTATATAAGTTGCCTAGCGTATAACCCTGCTACTTTATCTATTAAAAATTGAAACGATCAAAAGGCAAGGCTAAACTAAGCCGACCTTAACTGCAGCTTAAATTCACAAAGAAAATTTAAGCAAAAATTTTGCCTTCAATGTGGCTAATTAGAAATAGTTGTCTTAAAGAAAAATTTGATAAATACTTAGCGTTATAAAGTACGATATAAATATATTAACAATTACCTTAGTAGTATGGTTTCATTTGACTTGAAAAAAGTTTCATTTGAAATGAAAAACGTTTCATTTGAATTGAAAAAAGTTCCATTTGACCTGAAAATGCTATATAAATATATTGACAATTACCTTAGTAGTATGGTTTCATTTGACTTGAAAAAAGTTTCATTTGAAATGAAAAAAGTTTCATTTAAAATGAAAAAAGTTTCATTTAAAATGAAAAAACTTTCATTTAAAATGAAAAAAGGTTCATTTGAAATGAAAAAAGTTTCATTTGAATTGAAAAATGTTCCATTTGACCTGAAAATGCTATATAAATATATTGACAATTACCTTAGTAGTATGGTTTCATTTGACTTGAAAAAAGTTTCATTTGAAATGAAAAAAATTTCATTTAAAATGAAAAAAGTTTCCGTTAAAATGAAAAAAGTTTCATTTAAAATGAAAAAAATTTCATTTAAAATGAAAAAAGTATCTTAAATTGAAAAAAGTTTCATTTAAAATGAAAAAAGGTTCATTTGAAATGAAAAAAGTTTCATTTGAATTGAAAAAAGTTTCATTTGACCTGAAAATGCTATATCAGCCGGCTATTTAGGCAAAAACAAATTAGCTCGTTTGCAATTTGCCCGGCATACGATCTCATAAAATTCACGTTCTTGCCCCTTTTCGCGGTCTCCTGATATAAAAATCCAAACATTGGTAAATTCCATACATACGTACAAATTTTCGTTTCGCAAACCTTTTTTTATTGTTCTCATTACGCGAGACTCCAATTGTTATCACTCAGTTGTTGACTTTGGCTTTTTTCTACTTTGACATACCGTACATATACATACAAGGCACATTTGTAGGAACACACAACCCAGTAGGAAATTTTTACCTTGACCCCGTAGAAAATTTTTCAAACATTAGCATTGAATTAAATTCGCGAAATATTTTGATCTTTAGATTCAGTTGGCGGCGCTTATCATTCCCTTTGACTGTATTAACATTTTAGAGCACTCCATTATTGGCCATTTTTCGAACCCTTTCTTTTCGGCATATAAAGCGTTGTACTTTTGAGAGTAAATATGGCCTTACGTTATAGTAGTAGAGCTGGTAAGCATTTTTGAGCAGGTATTTGAGGCACAATGGAAATTTTATACAATGCTTTTTTAATGGTATCTAAATATAGAAACGCAGAACTGGCTAAGGGGTGGCGGGGCTGAAACAACCCTTGAATATAACAAAAAAGTTAATTTTTGTATGCTAAAAATGATTTTGCGGCACTTTGAAAATTAGATATTTTAAAATTTAATGTATAGTTTTTCCGATCAGTTTGTTGGTAAATTCTTAGTTTTTTTTTTTTTATAAGCTGCTCTGATCTATTAAATATGGTGCAAATAAAACACGATTATTCCACCTTCAGCCAGACGTTTCGCCAAATTTCCTTGGCATTTTCAAGGGCATAACGCTATATTTATTTTTTTCCAAAAAACAACAAGGTACATAAGTTTTATTAATTTTACATGTATATAGTTGTATGACACTGGACATAAAAGTAACAACAATGAACAAACATTTTTTTGTGAATTTTTATTTTAACTTACAATAAAATATGGTGGTTGAAATTATATTAGAACATTTAAAACTGAACTAAACAAACAATCAACAGTATAAAAAAAGGAAAGAGATCGATACCATCTTGTGTGGTATACTTGTCACACTAAACTTAAATTATAGACAAAGTAAATATGCAGCGGCAATATTGTCACTGTCCTCTCTTAAATTTATGCTCTTTTCTCTTTTTTGCAGAATTCTTAGGCTCTCTAATGTATATCTGGTTTTTGTTCTTATTTCTTTATCTATGATTTTCGCGTTATCAAAGTCGAACATATGATTGTTGTCTATTGCATGCTCTGATAATGCTGTACTGGGCTTTTGCTTACGTATGTCGGCTTCATGCTCAGCTATTCGCGTGCCGAATCTCCTTTTGGTCGTGCCCAAATAGACTTTGTCGCAAAAATTGTTGTTGTTTTGGTTCCCTTTACATGGTATTTCATACACTATGTTGCTTTGTTGGTGTATCTCTATTGGGCTTTTTGTTTTTGTAAAACAAGTAGCCAAAGTGCAATTTGATCTGTATGCTAGTGTTGTGTTAGGTGTATTTATAATGTCGTGTGCTAAGTTTTCTGTGAACCCAGGAATGTATGTGACTCTAAAGTATTGCTTTGTCGGGTTATTATTATCTATATTTGGTGTTTTTTGTGTTGTGTTTCTTATGCTCATTTGTTTTTGTTCAATTCAACTATTTATTAAGTAGTCGGGTTAATTATTAGTTTGAAGTGTCTTTTTAATTTTCCTTACGTTGGCGTCATGATACTGTTGATGGCTAATTGATAATACTTTATGTATAAACTTTTTTGCCGTATTTATTTTGTATTTTAAAGGCTGCGATGACAGTTTATGAGGCGCCCAGAAGCAGTTGGTTTTGAATACCAATCTAATGTTATGTTGTTGTTGACTCTATATACGCGTGTATCTAAAAAAAAAAATATATATATAGCGTTATGCCCTTGAAAATGCCAAGGAAATTTGGCGAAACGTCGGGCTGAATCGTGTTTTATTTGCACCATGGAAATTAATAGATCAGAGCATCTTATACAAAAAAAAAAAAAAAAAAACTAAGAATTTAAAATTTAATATTTGAAAAATATAAAAAGAAATAAGTTAGATTATTAGGGTGGGTCTAAAACTTTGCCACGTCATTGCAAAATAATTATTTTTTAGTTGAAAAAATGTTTTTGAGGCACTTTGAAAATTAGATATGTTAAAACTTAATATTTGAAAAATATAAAAAGATATAAGCCAAATTATTAGGTTGGGCCTAAAACTTTGCCAGGTCATTGCAAAATAATTTTTTTTTAGTTGAAAAAATAAATGTAAGGCGCGATAACCTCCGAAGAGAACTAAGGCCGAGCTTCTCTTCCAATTTGCGTCGTGCTCCTCTTGATTTTCCCTACAAATTGGCCAACGGGACCTACATGTTTTATGCCGACTCCGAACGGCATCTGCAAGGCAGATGAGTTTTCACTGAGAGCTTTTCATGGCAGAAATACACTCGGAGCGCTTGCCAGACACTGCCGAGGGGCAACCCCGCTTAGAAAAATTTTCTTCTAATTGAAAAACCTTATTTCTAAAATTTTGATGTTGCTTTGCCCGGGGGTTGAACCCGGGGCATACGGTGTGGTTGGCGGAGCACGCTACCATCACACCACGGTGGCCGCCACTTTTAAAATTAAATATGTTAAAATTTAATATTTGAAAAATATAAAAAGAAATAAGCCAGATTATTAGGTTGGGCCTAAAGATTTGCCAGGTCATTGCAAAATATTTTTTTTTTAGTTGAAAAAATTTTTTTGAGGCACTTTGAAAATTAGATATTTTAAAATTTAGTATTTGAAAAATATAAAAAGAAATAAGCCAGATTATTAGGTTGGGCCTAAAACTTTGCCAGGTCTATGCAAAATAATTTTTTTTTAATTGGCAAAAATATTCTTGAGGCAATTTGAAAATTAAATATGTTATAATTTAATATCTGAAAAATATAAAAAGAAATAAGCCAGATTATTTGGTGGGGTATTAGCTTTACCAGGTGATTGCAAAATAATTTTTTTTTAATTGAAATAATGTTTTTAAGGCACGTTGAAATTTTAATCAAATTGTTATAAAACTACTTTGCTTATTTATCACTTAGTAACAACATAGAATATTTAACTTAGTTGTATTGGCTTTGGAATTTCTGTAAGTGAATTAAAATATTGTAATAATTTTTTACAGTCGAAATTATACGTGCATTGAAAACGAGTTTGTGTGTTTAGTATTTTTTCTACATTAATAAATCACTGCTAACACACAATATTATTAATAATTTTTAAAAAATATCGCCAGAAAGAGTGTTTAGATGGGACTTTCTACCTGCCAGATGTTCGTTATGCATGCGTGTGAGTGAAATCGTATATCGGCAGCTCTCTGCGTCGAATAATGTTGGCTCTGGCGAGAGCTCGTAATTTAAAGTTCCAATGCTGTTGGTAGTTGAAATTGTGGAGAAAAATTGTATGATGTTATGTTTAAAATTTTTTTAAAATAAATATTATTTACAAACATCGAAATGGATTGCGAAAAATTAGTTTGTGTGATTTGTTACAGAAGCAAAGATAAAGTTATCCCTTTTAATGAAAATAGCCTAAAAAAATGTTATGAAATATTGATAATTCGGCAATTATATAAATTAAAATACAAAGACGTTGTTTTGCCATTAAATGTTAACATCAAAGATGGGTATCATACACAGTGTCACAAAAATTTTGTTGCTGTAATGAAAAAATATTATGACAACACTCCAAGGGAATCAGACATACGTCAATCAGGTATTGTAATAATTAATATTTTTTTATAATCGTAATCCTTGATTTGTGTTGCTAAACACGTGAACCATCTACTATGCTTCGTATGTACTAGAAAACAAAAATCCTAAGAATTTAATATTTACATTACAAATTTTTATTTATTGTTTTAATAATTTCTTTCGGTGGTTTCATGATTTTGTTAATTCATTTAAAAAAAGTTATTATTCAATTAAAGATTTTCCATAGTAGTATTTCTTGGTGAAAAAACTTTTAATTAAATTCAGGTTCAGTTGGTCTTATATATGACTATCAATAAAAATTTGACGCGTCCAACGCTTTTATTTAATTGTCTTATCAACGCCCTAGATCGATGAGGAGTGTGATGACTAGTACCTTGGACCTACCTAATTATTTTCTAGCTTTTAGTATTATTATTACTTAATGTAAGTAGTGTTTTCCATAAAACGTTTAACTACAATTTTTTTTTAATTATTAATTTATTTTATTTATGAAATTAAATATGTTAGGGTGTGTCCCAAACGCACTTCAAACGACGTTGTGCCACCTTTCGATAGAATTATTTGTACGGACTTCACCCAGTTTGGTGATATTATACATACTCCATAATTCGATTGGATATAACACCTTCTTTTGCCGTTGCTGTGTTCCAGGCTGATAAAAAATTCGGAAGTCAAATTAATTTCAGAAGTCAAAATTCGGAAAGCAATCAGACAGCAAAAAAACATTAAATTTTGCGCAAAATTCAGAAATCAAAATTCAGAAGCAAAATTTAATGTTTTTTTGCTGTCTGACTGCTTTCCGAATTTTGACTTCTGAAATTTGGCTTCTGAAATTTGATTTCTGAATTTTTGCTTCTGAAATTTGACTTCTGAATTTTGATTTCTGAATTTTTGTTTCTGAATTTTGGCTTTCTGAAAAAAGGGTTCTGACTAATGTTTTCTGAAAAAATGTGTTTCTGAATTTTTGTTTTCTCAATTTATGGGGGGAACCTTTCTCATCTTGCAGTCAATCAGCATCGTGTCCTGAGGGTATTTCTAGAATAAATGAGTTATATACTGCAGTAGCTTTCGACAACTTCGGTCGTTTTGTTGATACTGCATCCGGTAAAATACCTTGCACGATATTGTTGGTATTATTTACCAAAATGCACCACAGGTAGATAATTTGCGAGAGGATGTTGAAGAAATTCATGGAGAAATATCGGACAATGATATTGAAGCCCAAAGTGACACTAAAGAAAATAGTTCCTTAAAAAAAAGCAACGCAAAAGACGACGAAATTTCGAAGCAATAACCCCTGAGTTGAATTCATATTGTAAAAAACTCAGGTTATCTAAAACTTTATTACCACCTTCGGATGAACGACGGTCCATTACTCCTATATCATTACAGGCAATACAAAAATTGGATATACTGTGGATGTTATCGCACGCATTAAAAATTCCAAACACCCCCATGTGGGTCGGGTTTAATAGTAAATTGATAGGAGACGCAAATACTTCAAAACAAATAGTCTGTTACCAATGAATGAATCACCAACGGCTAAAAATGTTGTCCTCGAAACTCTCAAAGAAAGTCAAAAAATCGCCAAAGAGGTACAGCAGTCTGAAATTCAAGTAACTTATGATCTAGCTATCGCTGAAGTAGGGAAGCAAATTCAATCAAGTGAGAAGCCGTTATTTGATAATTTGTTCATACATTTAGGATCGTTTCATATTATGCTTGCATATTTTAAAGCAATCGGTAAATTTATCGCGGAATGTGACTCATGAATGTTGCTGTTGAAAGTAAAATAATAGAAAACGGATCAGTTCATTCATTTATTTATGGTAAACACTTCAATAGGTGTAAACGATTACACCCTTTTATGCCCGTTGGATTAGAAATTTTACATTTAAAAATTTTTTTGGAAAATGAAAAAATGACTATTCCTGATAATTTATAACAAGAACTTATGGATTTTAGTAATCGAAAATTGACTTACAACGCTTTATTAGAAAATAACGATGTCTCAGAATTAATATCAGCATATGTTAAACATAAAGAAGCCTGTTTAAATGGAGCATACGGCAAAACTGTACAGTTCTATATGATATATATTAATAACGTTAATTATTAGCAAATTTTAACTCGCAGTATAAGAACAGGGGATTTTTTAATGTTCAAATTTATTTTGCCGAAAATTAACAATCTTTTCTTTATGGTCAATCAACGTAATTATGCACGTTGGCTAGTCAAATATCACGAAAATTTAATAAAAGTCGAAGAAAGTCATCCACAATTACATGATGCTATGGAGAAGGGTCATTTTGGTATCCAATGAACGGATAAGTCATTTTCCAGACAGCCGATTGATTTGACTCTGGAGCAAACAATAAACGCGGATGCTGGAAGAAGATTAACCGGGGTAATACATTTCACAAACTCTATTTCTGCTCGATGACGTTGGTCTAAGAGCCACCAGATTCGATCTACTGTAATATCACATACCTACGAAGCTACCGGTTTAAGAAAACGGCAAGATGTAACAGCTGATTTGAAAAATTACAATATCAAAAGAGATTCAAAACCCATCCAATCATTTATCAATACATTTTCTAAATTTATAAACCCATTTGATACCAGTATCGACCAACAACAGCTTTTTAATATTTCTAGAGGAAAAGCCACTTCTGAATCAGTGCAAGAATATTTATTAAACATTGAAGAAAAAGGTGAAAAATTACATGAACAATTTATTTTGGAATGTAATGAATCAGCTGATAGGTTTAAGAAATCTATAAAAAAAGTGAAAATAACGAATTTTTCCACAGTAGCTGTTAAAAAAAATTTAAAAAGTGGCAATAAAGTACAAGAAATTAAAATTCAACGTGATTTGTTTGGTCGAATGCTGGGTTTATCAATGGACTACGATATTGACATTGAAAAAAATGTGTGTTATCCAATAACAGTTCCAATGTCAATGTGCCGCCTGGATGGAAGTTTATATAAAACCGACAAATCTACTGTTGTTAAATTTTTTGAAAAACAACATCATTGTACTGACGTACCGAAAAAATTTGATGTAGTTATAGTTAACGGATTACTGCATAAAAAATAAAAAAAAATAAATGTAAGGCGCGATAACCTCCGAAGAGATCTAAGGCCGAGCTTCTCTTCCAATTTGCGTCGTGCTCCTCTTGATTTTTCCCTACAAATTGGCCGGACGGGACCTACATGTTTTATGCCGACTCCGAACGGCATCTGCAAGGCAGATGAGTTTTCACTGAGAGCTTTTCATGGCAGAAATACAATCGGAGCGCTTGCCAGACACTGCCGAGGGGCGACCCCGCTTAGAAAAATTTTCTTCTAATTGAAAAATCTTATTTCTAAAATTTTGATGTTGCTTTGCCCGGGAGTTGAACCCAGGGCATACGGTGTGATAGGCGGAGCACGCTACCATCACACCACGGAGGCCGCCACGGATTACTGCATACAATGCATAAATATCCCTCTTTCATTCGGTGGTATTTCAAAAAAATTTTGAGCATCTTGACAGCAACTGAAGCTTCACGCGTCGATATAATTTTCGATCAATATTTTTGTCCATCAATTAAGGATTACGAGCGAATAAGAAGAAATGAACAAAGTACTGTTGACTTTAGTATTACTGGCCCAAGTCAAACTCGGCCGATAGATTTCATGAAAGAATTGAAAAACATAAAATTTTAGCAGAGTTTGTCAAATTTTTAATTGAACATTGGGCTTCACGTGAAGTAATAACATTTATGCATAATGTTATTATAAATTTGAACTATGAGTTTTGCCATTCTTATGTAATTGAAAATGATTCAATACAAATGTCAACTGATGAAAACATGACCTGCGATAATCATGAAGAGGCTGACACAAATAGTTCACCACGTATGCAAGCTCGAAACAAATTCCAAGACAAATGTTCTTATTAAATCTTATGATACATATGTTTTAATAATCATGTTGGGAAACATGGATCACCTTCAAAGCGATGACCTTCATATTTTCATGGAATCTGGCACCGGAAATGCAAAAAGATATATAGATATAACTAAATTATACATCGAATTAGGGTCATCTTTATGCGCAAGTTTACCTGGCTATCATTCATTAACAGGGTGCGATTATAATCCATCTTTTTTTCAAAAAGGCAAGATAAAACCATTGAAAATCTTACAGAAAATCAGGATTATCAAACAGCATTATTAAATCTTGGAGTTGCCCACATATCCGGCTCGCGAGGGGAAATATTTGAAACTTTAGAAAACTACGTTTGTGAAATTTATGGCTTCCAGAACTGCACAAACATAAATGAAGCAAGGCATGACGTAGCTGAATGTGTTTATAACCATTTCAACTATCGTAGGAGTGCGAGTTCGACTCCCACTCCCAGGAGAAAAGGCTTTGAAGAGATTTGCAAGGTATAATCGAAACAGCTGTCGCCTTGTCCGTCCTGATGTCACGTTGTTTAAATTTTTCTCAAATTATTAAATAAATTAAAAAATTGCTTCAAATAGATGTTTTCATACATTTAAAAAAAAGCAATATGGGCAATCGCCGATTATTAAAATCATATAAATGAAGCAAGGTTTAAACAATTTTTTGCTGTTTTCAATGCCAATAAAAAAGACGAGCCGTTCAAAAAATTATTAAAAAACTGTGACCCTTCTGGATTGCCTCCGTGTAAATCCGAATTATACCAACACCTATTAAGATCACAATACATAACTAGTATTTGGCGTAATACGTATTAACGTTTTGCTACTTCTTTAACACCAGACAGAAACGGATGGGAACGGAATACTGATTCACTGGAATTTCATTGGTTTGATGGAGATTGTGCTCCAAATTCAGTAATTAATGCTATAATAGACGAAGCGAATACTGTCGATGAAAACAGCACAGCAGGTGAGCAGCAAGAATTTTTTATAACAGAATTTTTTTAGTTTATCAGTTAATAATTATTAAATATACATTTATTATTATTCACAGATAATTCCGATGACTTCGAAGAAGACGACTATTCAAGCTGTGACGAACAGAACGATGAAGACACAAGTTCAGATTCACTTTTACAAATACTTAGACTAAGCATTTTTTCAATTAAAAAAAAATTACTTTGCAATGACCTGGCAAAGTTTTAGACCCAACCTACTAATCTGGCTTATTTCTTTTTATATTTTTCAAATATTAAATTTTCACATATTTAATTTTCAAAGTGCCTCAAGAATATTTTTTCCAATTTAAAAAAAAAATAATATTTTGCAATTACCTGGCAAAGTTTTATACCCAACCTAATAATCTGGCTTATCTCTTTTTATATTTTTCAGATATTAAATTTTAACATATTTAATTTTCAAAGTACCTCAAGAATATTTTTTTCCAATTTAAAAAAAAATTATTTTGCAATGACCTGGAAAAGTTTTAGACCCAACCTAATAATCTGACTTATTTCTTTTTATATTTTTCAGATATTCAATTTTAACATATCTAATTTTCAAAATGTCTCAAGAACATTTTTTCCAATTTAAAGAAAAAAAATTATTTTGCAATGACCTGGCAAAGTTTTAGACCCAACCTAATAATCTGGCTTATTTCTTTTTATATGTTTCAAATATTAAATTTTAACATATCTAATTTTCAAAGTCTCTCAAAAACATTTTTTTAATTAAAAAAAAATTATTTTTCAATAACCTGGCAAAGTTTTAGACCAAACCTAATAACCTGGCTTATTTCTTTTTATATTTTTCAGGTATTAAATTTTAACATATTTAATTTTCAAAGTGCCTCAAGAATATTTTTTTCAATCTAAAAAGAAAAATTATTTTGCAATGACCTGGCAAAGTTTTAGACCCAACCTAATAATCTGGCTTATTTCTTTTATTTTTTTCAGATATTAAATTTTAACATATTTAATTTTCAAAGTGACTCAAGATATTTTTTCCAATTAAAAAAAAAAAATTATTTTGCAATGACCTGGCAAAGTTTTAGACCCAACCTAATAATCTGGCTTATTTATTTTTATATTTTTCAGATATTAAATTTTAACATATTTAATTTTGAAAGTGCCTCAAGGATATTTTTTCCAATTTAAAAAAAAATTATTTTGCAATGACCTGGCAAAGTTTTAGACCCAACCTAATAATCTGGCTTATTTCTTTTTATATTTTTCAGATATCAAATTTTAACATATTTAATTTTCAAAGTGCCTCAAGAATATTTTTTCCAATTTAAAAAAAAAATATTTTGCAATGACCTGGCAAAGTTTTAGACCCAACCTAATAATCTGGCTTATTTATTTTTATATTTTTCAGATATTAAATTTTAACATATTTAATTTTGAAAGTGCCTCAAGGATATTTTTTCCAATTTAAAAAAAAAATATTTTGCAATGACCTGGCAAAGTTTTAGACCCAACCTAATAATCTGGCTTATTTCTTTTTATATTTTTCAGATATCAAATTTTAACATATTTAATTTTCAAAGTGCCTCAAGAATATTTTTTCCAATTAAAAAAAAAAATATTTTGCAATGACCTGGCAAAGTTTTAGACCCAACCTAATAATCTGGCTTATTTCTTTTTATATTTTTCAGATATCAAATTTTAACATATTTAATTTTCAAAGTGCCTCAAGGCTATTTTTTCCAATTTAAAAAAAAAATATTTTGCAATGACCTGGCAAAGTTTTAGACCCAACCTAATAATCTGGCTTATTTCTTTTTATATTTTTCAGATATTGAATTTTAACATATCTAATTTTCAAAGCGTCTCAAAAACATTTTTTCAAGTAAAAAAAAATTATTTTGCAATGACCTGGCAAAGTTTTAGACCCAACCTAATAATCTGGCTTATTTCTTTTTATATTTTTCAGATATTAAATTTTAACATATTTAATTTTCAAAGTGCCTCAAGGATATTTTTCCAATTTAAAAAAAAAATATTTTTCAATGACCTACAAAAGTTTTAGACCCAACCTAATAATCTGGCTTATTTCTTTTTATATTTTTCAGATATTAAATTTTAACATATCTAATTTTCAAAGCGACTTTTCAATTAAAAAAAAAATTACTTTGCAATGACCTGGCAAAGTTTTAGGCCCAACCTAATAATCTGGCTTATTTCTTTTTATATTTTTCAAATATTAAATTTTAACATATCTAATTTTCAAAGCGCCTCAAAAACATTTCTTCAATTAAAAAAAATTATTTTGCAATGACCTGGCAAAGTTTTAGACCCAACCTAATAATCTGGCTTATTTCTTTTTATATTTTTCAAATATTAAACTTGAACATATCTAATTTTCAAAGTGCCTCAAAAACATTTTTAGCATGCAAAAATTAATTTTTTTGCTAAATTCAAGGGTTGTTTCAGCCCCGTCACCCCTTAGCCAGTTCTGCGTTTCTATATTTAGATACCTTTAAAAAAGCATTGTACATAATTTTTATTGTCCTTAAATAATGACAATGAAGTAGAATCGGTTAAAGCAAAGCAGTCAACCACTCTTAAGGATTATATATCCTGCCTTTCACGCATTAGCGAATATATGTATTCAAAAGGCCGAAGCAAGGGTTGCTCCAGCCATAGCCCCTGCCCAAGCAGCCATGTGATTCGGAAATATTCCACGGTGATTTGTCTCCTTCCGCGATCTATTCACTGCGATTTATATTAAGAATTCGCGACTAGATGACGTCGAAAAACTTTATTTCTTGCTTCAGAAAACAAGTGGTGAAGCAAAGGATATCGTCGCGAGAGCCCCGCTAATCAATCAAGGCTTCCGTGTGGTCGAATCTGCATCCGGCATTAACATCGAAAACACTCCCCAAGGCCTTCGGGGAGTGTCTTATCGCTACAACAACAACAGCAACGTTTGGAATTGCACGCTAGAAATAGCAGCTTGAAACTGAGAAGCTTGTGCTGAAGTTTTGTCGTTTTTCCCTTCTGCTATCTCTTCAAAGGCTTCGAATATTGCTGGCTGAAGTTCAATGTAAGTGGATACCGCTTCATGACATTGGCCCATCTTGTTGGGCATACGCTTTGCAATTTTTTTCTTCGACTTTCTTTTTATACATTTGTACACAGGCTATTATAACTTTGATTGGATAACGGTTGGTTGTACAGGTATAAAGGATTCGAGATAGATATAGAATTCCATATATCAAAATCATCAGTATCGAAAAAAATTTGATTGAGCCATGTCCGTCCGTCCGTCCGTCTGTCCGTTAACACGATAACTTGAGTAAATATTGAGATATCTTCACCAAATTTGGTACACGAGTTTATCTGGACCCAGAATAGATTGGTATTGAAAATGAGCTAAATCGGTTGATAACCACGCCCCCACTTTTTATATATATAACATTTTTGAAAACACAAAAACCTGATTATTTAGTAAATAATACACCTAGAATGTTGAAATTTGACGTGTGGACTGATATTGATACTTTGGATAAAAATTTGAAAAAAAGTGGCACCGCCTACTTGTGATAAAATCAATTTTACAAATATTATTAATCATAAATCAAAAATCGTTAAACCTATCGTAACAAAATTCGGCAGTGAGGTTGCCTTTACTATAAGGAATGCTTTGAAGAAAAATTAACGAAATCGGTTAAGGACCACGCCCACTTTTATATAAAAGATTTTAGAAGGGTCGTGGACGAATAAAATAAGCTATATCTTTGCAAAAAAAAGAGCTTTATATCAATGGTATTTCATTTCCCAAGTGGATTTATAACAAAAAATGGGCATGGCACCGCCACTTTTATGCCTAAGCAATTTTCTATGTTTCGGGAGCTATAAATCGAAGAAAAATTAGTTCAGAATAGAACCATATGTATATGTATTATTGCGCAGCCTTGTAACACTATTAAGCACGCAAAACAAACAACAGCACTTCAAGTGTACAGCTGGGTATGTAATGTTCGGTTTCATCCGAACTTAGACTTCCTTACTTGTTGTATAATCGAAATTTTTTCTGGAGAACGTTTTGCCTTTTTGGCCACCGGTAAAAATCAAAATAAATGCACCCTGCCTACATTATGTACAATCAAATATACGACATAAAATAATGAAGTATCCGTTTAAATTAAAAAACGATCTCATCATAAAACTACGTATGTGTGTGCATAGAACATTTGCGGAAAAATTTTTAAAATATCTATATGTGTAAAACTCTCATGAAAAGATCTTGAAAGAAACATTTTCTAAAACTCATCTACTAATCAAAAAAAAAAGTTTTGAATTCCAATCCAACCGTTGGATTTGCTTGTAAAAAATATTTCAATTCAAACAAATTAATTATGCTGAAAATCGGCGTGAAATGCCACCATTGGAAGCAAACAAACTGAAACAATTTAAAGTGGTATCAAAATAAAAATGGGTTTGCACCAAATTGAGGAAGACTATCACTAATGATGTAAAGCAGCAGAAAACGTAAAATTTAAAAGTAGAAACCAGAAAGCAGAACGTGTACCGAAAAGGCAGAAGAAGCAGAAAACATATTGAACATCTAAAGGGCGCAGATACGTCGAAAAGTTGGTGCAGATAAATACTCACGTGGGGTATGCATTTTTAAGAAAAATGAAAATCACTATTGTGAGTATGCAATGAAAATAATGATGTATAAAGCAAAAGACAATAATTAAAGATGATTTCAAAAAAAAAGAACACAAAACAAAAAATGTGAACAATGGTTCTAAATATTCTAAAGTAATTATTCAAGCAAGTAGGAAATATTATTAAAAAAATTGAATCAAAGTCAAGTGGTTTAAATACGGAATCAAAAAATGCTTTAAGTGTGGAGATACATCTCATTTTGCTAATAATTGTCCAGGGAAACAATATCGTTGTTACAAATGTTACAGGATGGGACATAGGTCCTTCGAATGTAACGAGGTAGTATCAAAAAACAATGCTATTAATACAGACCAGAGTGTTAATATTTTGCGTGACAAGTGTGGATTAATATTTAAAGATATTCAATTATGTGGGAATACATTTTCTGCTTTAGTAGATACAGGATGCGATCTTTGTATTATCCGCAATGATATCTTAGATATGATGGATAATGAAATTAAATTAAATAGCGACAGACGTCGACTAATGGGTTTGAAGGAAAGTGCTATTGACACCCTAGGAAGTTTCGATGTGAAGGTGGACATTGATAATATAATCATGTACGTCACATTTCATGTTGTAAACGAAGTAGATTTACGTTATGCCACTATAATAGGAAATTGTGTTCTTAAGAACGTGGACATGTTGGTTAGAGGAGGTGAGGAAATTTTCATTAAAAGATTTGCTAAAACCTTAAATGAGCGTTGCGATTTGTTGAATGAATTTGAACATATCTCCATGTCTGCAGAAGAGTTCAAGGAAAACGAAATAGCACTTGATTTAAAACACCTAAGTAGGGAAAATGCAAGTTTGGTGTCATTAATAGTGAATACATATAAGTAAGTAAAGGAAAGAGAAAGCCCTGCTGTTATGGAAATTGTACTTAAAGATGATATACCAGTGTACACTACTCCTAGAAGAACGTCTCATATTGATCAGGGTTATATTGAAAAGCAAATAAACTAATGGTTAGAAAATGGAACAATACAGTCAAGTACATCTGAGTATGCTTCACCAACATTTTTGGTGCCTAAAAAAATGGTACCAATAGAATGTGCTGTGACTATCGCAAATTGATAAGGATTCTCGAAAATATACTTCTTTTGTTACTCATAGTCAGTGCTGCTCCAAATTTTTTATATGGAAGTGCGAATCACAATACATGCACAACATTGTATGTGTACTGAAACTTTTTTGTATTTAAAAAAATATATTTAAAAAATTTTCATTGTTTGAGGTTGGAAAAAGATGAATATTTGGTTTCATGTTACAAAAGATTTGCTTAAAATATTATGTCAATAGTTATATCACCAACATACAAGAGCCAATAAATTTAATTCTGAAAGTAGCGAAAAATTACATTGACCTCTAGCCTCAAGTTTTGTGGGAACATATTCTATATATATATATCGTCGGAATTTGGGTTTCAATAATCATACTTAAAATGAATGTAGAGATTTCCGTGAATTTTCCATTGGAAATTGAATTTGAAAACTTTTGAAATGCTTAAATAGAGGGCTCCGTGTGGTTTGTTTTAAATCTGTGTTCAAATTTACATCATATATTAGCAACAGAGATTAATGAGGTGCTGGAATACCATTTGAATTTAATAAAATGTTTAACAAGTAAATGATAGGCATGGTTACTTTACGGTTCCCCCCCACTTTCAGTCAAAAAATGTTTCATAAGCAAGAAAAATAATATATCGAATTGAAATAAAAAGTCACAGAAACTACACCGTAAGGAGAATCTCTGTTCAAAATAAGTGCATTTCTACTACATTCTGAACCACTAATAGTTCGCCATATATCTCTTTTACATTTTTTCAACTGTTGAATTTAACATGGCGATGTCCTAGGCGGTCGAAATTGTCCCAGCTGCGTTAACTTTTCATTAGTTCCTAACTATATACAAATTTCTTATTGGTATTTTTTCGATAGTTACGAACTGGTGGAATAGTGTTGAGAAAGAGGCATACTGATATGTGGCCGCAGCTCGTTAAAGCTGGTAGCAGTTTTTTTGTCCATTTTATAACTGAAAATCTAGATATTAATGAACTAATACTTATTTGGCACTCTAGGTCTAGTTCTGAACCAGAATTTTGTATCCCTAGTTACTGACTTTCTTTGACGGTAACTAACTAATATCATATGAAGTTAGAATAGGCTCCTCTTGTATTGGTACAGTTTTGCTTACATTTTTTGGTCATATGCTCCATATATTTCAGCTCCGCGGTCAATTATCTATTTCAATTTTATTTATGAATCAATTGTGATTACACATTTTTTTCAGTGCTATAATGTTTTTGAATAATTTTTTTATAATACACAAGTGCCTGAGCTTCATACGGGAGTGCTTTTTCGTGGCACTTTCATAAGAAATTCAAGCATTTTCATATGATTCGAAATTATATGTGAGGACATATGGGAGTGCTATGAAAATTTTTTTTTATATTCAAAGTGTGAGTTTGAATCTGTGCCTATGATTCAGGGCAAAACAAAAACAAAAGGGCTACAAGTGTACAGGCCCTGGTGTATGAGCCCTGCTCATAGTGGACAGTTTGAATTTTTATACGTACCCTTTGGTATATCGAACTCTCCAGCAGTATTTTGTAGATTTGTTAATTTAGTTTTTAGAGATCTTATTCAAAATCGTACCATTGTTGTTTTTATGGACGATATTGTTATTCCAAAAAAGGATGAAAAAACGAATATTGAAAGCTTGAAAATTGTGTTAAAGCGTGTTTCAGAATACGGTCTTAAAATAAGATGACACAAATGTCAGTTTTTGAAGAGAAAAATATCATTTCTGGGTTATTTGATAGAAAATGGCACGATAAAACCACCTGCCGAGAAAACTCGCGCTATTACTAATTTTCCTATGCCAAGTAATACAAAGCAAATACAACGTTTTTTGGGACTAACATCCTACTTTAGAAGATTCGTACCTGACTATGCAACTAAAGCTAGGTCTCTTACTGATTTATTAAGGAAAAATGTAAAATTTAAAATAAGTGAAGAAGAATGTTTAGCTGTTGAACAATTAAAGGCAGCCTTAGTAAGTGCCCCAGTACATAAGATATATGACCCACGAGCAATGACGGAAGTACATTCGGATGCTTGCATATATGGGTACGGGGCAGTTTTATTGCAGAAAGATACTAACGAACACCGTTCTGGAAAAAAGATGAAGCATGTAGATGCATTAAGTCCTGTCGCATGTTTGTTAGTAGAAGATTCAATTAGGCATCGTTTAAAAGAAGCTCAGATGAGCGATGAATGGATTAAGAATATACGGAAATTACTTGACAGAGAGCAGTATTCAGATTTTTTTGTGAAATATGATTTATTATATAAAGATCCAACGACGGAACTGTTGGTAGTACCGTCTGCTATGGAGGAAGAGATAATTAAGATTGTGCATAGTAAAGGACAGTTTGGCGTAAAGAAAACGCAGGAATGTTTAGAGAAAGAATTTTACATTCTACAATTACATTCAAAAGTAGTCAGGATAGTTCGAAATTGTGTTGAGTTTATTATTACTGAGGGCAAAGCAGGAAGGAAGGAAGGATTTCTCTCTCCAATCGATAAGGGAGATGCACCTTTAGGAACTTTTCACATAGATCATGTAGGACCTTTTGGTTTGACTTCTAAAAGGTAAAAATATATTCTGGTAGTTGTTGATGGGTTTTCTAAGTTCGTCTGGTTGCACCCAGTAAGGTCAAGTAAGGTCAAGCATCAGTTATTGATAGTTTGGAAAAGTTGTTATTGGTTTTCGGTAATCCAAGAAGAATAAAATCCGATAGGGGAACAGCATTTACGGCTGGGGTTTTTGAGGAATATAGCAGCGTAGACTTTATTCAGCATTTAGTAACTGCGACTGGTATACCAAGAGGCAATGGGTAGGTGGAGCATATCCACAGAATTGTAGTTCCAATGTTAGCGAAATTGTGTATGGATAATCCATCCCATTGGTATAAATACGTTGGTCGTGTGCAGCAAATTATCAATAATACTGCACCTAGAAATACCAAGTGCTCACCATTCAAAATACTGACAGGATCGGATATGAGGTTTGCAGACGATTTAGGGTTAAATGACATATTAGACGAACTTTTAATAGATGAGATTCATGAGGAAAGAAATGATTTGCGAAAGGAAGTTAAGAAAAATATTCAGAAGATTCAAGAAGAAAATTACAGACATTTTATTAGAAAACGAAAACCAGAAAGAAAATACAAAGTCAATGATCTAGTAGCTGTAAAAAAAAACTCAGTTTGGGGTGCGATTGAAGTTGAAACCCAAGTTTTTAGGGCCTTATAAGATCATTGTGATGCTTCAACATGGCAAGTATAAGGTTAGGAAAGTTGGGGATCATGAAGACCCAGTAGAAACCATTACGGTGGCCGAGCATATGAAAAGGTGGAACGATTCATTCGCGGCGAATGATTTCTCAGGACGGCCCAATGGAGGAAGAGTACCATCTGATAAATTGGATGAAATTTAGAATAAATTGAACATTCAACTAATTGATAGACGTAGTATTCTAGGAAAACTAAATGTTTTAATTGAAAAATATCACGAAAGCATTAAACACAGAAAAAAAGTTCAGGAATTTACAGCATTCGTACAATCATGGATGACATTGTAGAAGAAACACCTACAACAATACCAACAATGCCAACAGTTAGTGAAGATCCAACGAACCACTTGGAACGGATATGCAAATAGGTGAAGCACAAATTGCAAATGAAGAAGTTGCAGAAGTATCGGTTACAATGAAACGAGGACATTATATTCAACAATACGATGCTATAAATTTTGCTATGATGTGTGACAGATTCGGTGTTACAGGTACCTAGAGTTGTTTCATGTTTAGCAACAGCCCTTTTCGAAGATATAAATTTTCGAGATGTTCGTGGTGAACTTGTCATAATGGATAAATCTAAAGTTGCAAGAGAAAAAATTAAAGCTAGAGATGAAGTGCTTCGTAAACGATACATAGATTGCAACATAACTGCATTTTCTTTCGATGGCAGAAAAAATTATTCATTAACTAGAGAGAAAATTAATGAGAAATTTCATAGAAATATGGTAAAAGAACCCCATTTAATTGTTCTGAAAGAGCCTAATGCTGAATTACTTGGATATGTTAATTTGGGTGAAGAAGAAAATTCAAAACACAAATTAAAAAAATTAAATGAATTCTTCAATAGCAAAAAACTGTCAATAGATCAATTAATTGGCATATGCAGCGATGGAGAACCAGCTAATACTGGAATAGAAAATGGTGTTATAAGACTTTTTGAAAAGCATTTAAATAGACCACTGCACTGGTTTATATGTTTGCTTAACTTCGATAAATTTCCATTTGGTCATTTATTCAGAGCATTAGCTAAAACAGTCACGAGTGGACCAAAAGCAGCAAGTGGAAAAATATGCAAAGTCATTCAAGACTGAAAAATTTCAGGTATGCATTTGTTAAAATTATTTTATAATATTTTTTCAATCAAATTAAAATAGGAAAATTATACTAATTTTAATTGATCTTAAAAATGTATTTGTTGTAAGTGATTTCGAACCAATAGCATTGTAAAATATGCCTTGTATGATCAGTGATGAACAAGAAGGAGAATTATCGACAGATGTTAAATATTTATATCAAATGGCCAAAGCAATTTCAAATGGTGCTGTTTCAGTTGATTTATCTAACATACAACCAGGACCAGTTGTACATTCTCGATGGCTAACCAAAGCAAGCAGGGTATTACGTCTATATACAACAACTAATACACCATCTGAAAATTTGAAAACTCTAGCAGTTTATATTATTAGAATTTATGTGCCAATGTATTTCGTTGTAAAATACTATAATTCTGTTGTATACGGCAGTGTACTTTTATCAAAGTTTATTCGTTGAACACGATACCTACCACTTAATTTACTTAATATAGTAGATGGTGTAATCTAAAATAATTTATATTACTCTCATACAGAAAACATTTTATTAACAATGTTATTTGATGATAGAAAAGTCATACGTGTTAGAGCTATCAAAAAAATGTTATACTGTCGAGAAAAAATACTTGATCCAACTAAACTCAGAGTTTACAAAAAATATAATATCAATTTTAGTGCTTCAGAATATACTGATATGATTGATCTGAATGACGATAATTTACTATATGAACCGGCATTCACAAGAAATATTCCATACGATCACTTGGTAAAATTCTTAGATTATGATGAGCCAACACTAGATGATCCTAGTATTCCAATGCATATACAAGGAACAGAAAGATATGTACAGTTGTTAACATCTGTTTCCAAACGTGTTATAGAAATAAAACGTGAAGGTGTTATGGCTGTTACAGCAGAGAGTAGTGAAAAACAACCACGAATGGAGAGCAAAAAAGATTTAAAAAAATAATAACATAACTTTACTTTTATTTTGAAGAATACGTTAAAATGGTCCATTCTAAGTAAAAAGTAATTTTTTTAAATAAATTACATCAAAATTATAAAAATTTTATTTTTTTTTGCTTATTACTGAAAATATTGGTCTTTTATTTTTTGAAAATTTTTTTCTACGAAAACAATTTGAAAAAAGAAAAACTGTCTGAAGGAAAGTTGTTGGAAATGTTCTGAACTTATTTTAGCTGTAAAGAAAAAAAATTTTCCATAAGAAATTTGTTAAAAATGATAATATAGTAGTTATAAGTTTATTTTAGGCTAATTTCTCATAATTTAAGCCTGATATCCCTACTAAATATCGAAAACACTATAGATATTAATACAGATTATGAAATGCACGTAAAATACCTTTAAAGTAAGCCCAATATGATATTTTTCCTATAATTCTATCAGAAGCTATGAAGATTTTTTGGCCAAACTCTACATTCATATGGCAAAATATCTATTTTACAAAAGTGGGGGACTCGAAATAGGACTTAGAGCTATGATGTCTTCAGCAATTTTTCTTATAATCATCTATAGATTACGTTTTTGCTATACTCCTGATGAAAAAAAATCCATCCATAAAATTTGATCCGCTCTAATGTATACTAAATTAGTATATGAAATTGTTCTTTTTTTTAAAGATTTTTAAAATTAATTTAAATTAAGGTTTTGTGTTTGTGTGTTCCGGCACAATTATTTTTATATTTTTTCTACAACTAAACTGATTTGATATTTTTTATTCAATTTATACTATTTTTCTGAGTTACCTTCTTTGTTTCTTTAAAAATAATACAGCAAAGTAATATATGGAAAGGAAAATTCTAACAACCCATCTTCGCAGTAGGCCAGCTCAGCTGAAGTATCGGAGTTAGGCGAACGCTCCGAAATTGTAAATACATCGCGCCTATGCATTCGTGACGTAACAACAAACATAATTTTTAAGATAGATACTGGTGCTGATGTATCAGTTGTTCCAAAAAGTGAACATTCAGCTCGAGCTAAACCTACATCCACAAAATTGTTCACCGCAAACGGCAGTGCTATAAACGTCTATGGCCAAGTTCTACTAAAACTTAGTCTAGGCCTGCGCCGCGAATTTATTTGGAATTTTTTAATTGCAGACGTGAGCCATGCAATTATAGGGGCAGACTTTTTAGCTAATTTCAGTCTTGTAGCGACTTGAAGCATAAGTGCTTGCGTGACGAATTAACTTCGCTTAAAACAGTTTGTGAGAAAGGGGCGTATAATACAGGATCAGTTAAAACTATTGACGTCGGCGTGCCCTTCTCGAACATTTTAAAACAGTACCTCGAAATTACACGTACTCCGAATCCCGAAGCAAAACCAAAAGCAACGGTCGTACACCGCATTGAAACTACAGGACAGCCCGTGTTTGCGAAGCCTCGCCGATTATCACCGGATAAACTTAGCGCAGCACGTGCTGAATTCGAAACACTTATGAAGCTAGGCATTTCTCGTCCGTCATGCAGCAAATGGGCGAGCCCACTGCATATGGTGAGAAAAGCGAACGGTTCTTGGAGACCTTGTGTCGATTATCGCGCCTTAAACGCCAATACGGTGCCGGATCGTTACCCGCTCCCATATTTACACGATTTTTCTGCCGCCCCCTTTGGGAAAACGGTATTCTCCAAGATCGATCTTCAGAAAGCATTCCACCAGGTACCCATACACCCAGACGACGTAGCCAAGACGGCAATAACTACGCCGTTTGGGCTCTACGAATTTCATTATATGGTCTTTGGGTTGCGCAACGCTGCGCAAACCTTTCAAAGGCTGATACACGAGGTTTTTCGAGGCCTTGATTTTGTGTTCGCCTACCTCGATGACGTTTGCATTGCTTCGGCAACACCAGAAGAACACGAATCGCACCTTCACATCGTATTTCAACGACTTGAAGATAAAGGACTAACCATCAATGTTGCCAAGTCCGAGTTAGGCGCCTCGGAGCTAAACTTTCTCGGTCACCGCATTACCAGTGAAGGCATTCTACCTCTTCCAGAGCGCGTTAAAGCTTTAATCGAGTACCCACTGCCGACGGTTGCAAACGAGCTAAAACGATTTTTGGCGATGATGAATTTCTACCGCCGATTTTTGAAGGATGCAATACAAACTCAATCGCCGCTCTTTAAAATGGTTCCGGGAAACCAACGTAACGACAATACCTTGCTTGATTGGACACCAGAAAGCATACGATATTTCGAGGAGTGCAAGCAACTGTTGGCAAACTGTACATTACTGGCACATCCATCTATTCCCGGACGCTGAACTTTCACTATAGGTGAACGCATAAAATTTTGCCGCCGGTGCAGTCCTCAACCAGATCATTAAAAAAGGAACTGTGCCTCTGGGATTTTTTCGCGTAAATTTTCGGCCGCCGAGATGCGATACAGCACCTATGACAGGGAACTATCTGCCATATACGCTGCGACACGCTACTTTCGCTATCTCATCGAAGGAAGACGTTGTCATATTTACACCGATCATAAGCCTTTGACTTTTGCATTCAAGCAAAAGCTCGAAAAGGCATCAGATCGACAAGCTCGTCAACTTGATTTCGTCGGCCAAATAACGACGGACATACGCTTCGTGGAGGGTAAAAACAACATCGTTGCTGATTTATTCTCGCGTATACAACAAATCAGCACCAGTACAGAAATAGATCAACCAATCAACACTTCGCTAGACACTAACAGCGTCCAACAGATCGATTCAATGCCAATAAATTATGACGACCTAGCTGAAGACCAAGCAAACGACGAAGAGCTGCGAATGCTGATGGAGGAAGGTAGTACTCATTCTTTAAAATTAAAACGTTTTGCTTTTCCTTTCAGCGCGAACTTAGTATATTGTGACGTCTCAAATGACCGAATTCGACCATTCATCACTAAAAAGTTCCGAAGACAAATTTTACAATCTACCCACGGCGTATCACATCCTGGTTGAAGGGGCACTGCAAAGCTTTTGTGTGAACGCTTCGTATGGCCCGGTATTCGCAAAGACAGCATCGAATTCGCTCGCTCATGCGTACAATGCCAACGCAACAAAATAAGCCGTCATGCGACCACACCACTTGTTAGAAGGAGCCTTCCGTCGCAGAGGTTTGCTCATATTAACATTGATATTGTGGGCCCGTTTCCGCTAGCAGATGGTTGTCGATACTGTCTGAACATCATCGACCGCTTCACCCGTTGGCCAGAAGCTATTCCCATCGCCGACTCGACTGCCAACACAGTGACACGCGCCTTGATCAGTGGGTGGATTTCGAGATTTGGTGTTCCTATTGATGTTACGTCCGATTTAGGGTGACAGTTCGTTGGATCGATATTCCAGGAGCTGATGAACTTATTGGGAATACGTCACCTGCGCACCACGCCATATCATCCGCAGGCAAATGGGATAATAGAGCGCTGGCATAGAACCTTAAAAACAGCGATTCTGTGTCATGACTCTCAAAGATGGACATCGTACTTGCCAATAATACTACTGGGATTACGTTCCACTTTTAAAGAGGACATACATTGCACATCAGCAGAACTTGTGTATGGTACAACGCTTAAGTTACCATCCGAATTTTTCGTTAGCGATGACAAAAGAGCCGAATCCGAGATCATTCAACAGCTACGTGATGTCATGCGTGACCTACGTCCCGTTGATACAGCGTGGCATACTGTCAAAAAACCGTTTGTCTATCCGCATCTACAAACCTGTGAGAAAGTTTTCCTCAGAGACGACCTAATAAGACCGTCGCTTTCGCCACCGTACTCAGGTCCACACAAAATCGTAAAGCGTTCTCCAAAATATTTCATACTCGACGTAGACGGCAGAGAGACGAAAGCATCGATCGATCGGTTAAAGCCTGCTTTTTTGACCCATGATCAGTAAAATATCCCATGGACACACTACAGGGGGAGTACTGTGGCAACATGGATTTCCACACCTCTCCTATGATATGGCCGCTCCAACAGCTGATAGCAAAGTTCACCACAGCCAGTTGTCGAAATGTAAAATGTAG
This sequence comes from Eurosta solidaginis, assembly GCF_040869045.1. Classification (NCBI taxonomy): domain Eukaryota; kingdom Metazoa; phylum Arthropoda; class Insecta; order Diptera; family Tephritidae; genus Eurosta; species Eurosta solidaginis. The sequence continues at coordinate 150,538,793 of NC_090324.1, read as the reverse complement.
AACAAAGACAATTACTTTTTCTCTATCTTTTCATCGCCGTCATCGCAAGCACATGTTAGTGCAATCATACTTTTTTCATAACCTTTTTTTGTAAGTAGTTTTAAGTGATTAAAATAATAAAGGATTACAACCAAAACTACATGAATGTAGGGTTTGGCCAAAAATTCTTCATAGCTTCTGATAGAATTATAGGAAAAATATCATATTGGGCTTACTTTAAAGGTATTTTACGTACATTTCAGAATCTGTATTAATATCTATAGTGTTTTTGAATTTTAGTAGGGATATCAGGCTTAAATTATGAGAAATTAGCCTAAAATTAACTTATAACTACTATATTATCATGTTTAACAAATTTCTTATGGAAATTTTTTTTTCTTAACAGCTAAAATAAGTTCAGAACATTTCCAACAACTTTCATTCAGACAGTTTTTCTTTTTTCGAATTGTTTTCGTAGAAAAAAATTTTCAAAAAAAAGACCTATATTTTCATGTAATAAGCAAAAAAAATAAAATTTTTATAATTTTGATGTAATTTATTTAAAAAATTACTTTTTACTTAGAATGGACCATTTTAACGTATTCTTCAAAATAAAAGTAATGTTATGTTATTATTTTTTTAAATCTTTTTTGCTCTCCATTCGTGGTTGGTTTTCACGACTCTCCGCTCTAGCAGTCTACAGCCATAACACCTTCACGTTTTTTTCTATAACACGTTTGGAAACAGACGTTAACAACTGTACATATCTTTCTGTTCCTTAAATATGCATTGGAATATTAGGATCATCTAGTGTTGGCTCATCATAATCTAAGAATTTTACCAAGTGATCGTATGGAATATTTCTTGTGAATGCCGGTTCATATAGTAAATTATCGTCATTCAGATCAATCATATCAGTATATTCTGAAGCACTAAAATTGATATTATATTTTTTGTAAACTCTGAGTTTAGTTGGATCAAGTATTTTTTCTCGACAGTATAACATTTTTTTGATAGCTCTAACACGTATGACTTTTCTATCATCAAATAACATTGTTAATAAAATGTTTTCTGTATGAGAGTAATATAAATTATTTTAGATTACACCATCTATTTTTACAGTTGTTAACATCTGTTTCCAAACGTGTTATAGAAAAAAAACGTGAAGGTGTTATGGCTGTTACAGCAGAGAGTAGTGAAAATAAACCACGAATGGAGAGCAAAAAAGATTTAAAAAAATAATAACATAACTTTACTTTTATTTTGAAGAATACGTTAAAATGGTCCATTCTAAGTAAAAAGTAATTTTTTAAATAAATTACATCAAAATTATAAAAATTTTATTTTTTTTGCTTATTACTGAAAATATTGGTCTTTTATTTTTTGAAAATTTTTTTCTACGAAAACAATTTGAAAAAAGAAAAACTGTCTGAAGGAAAGTTGTTGGAAATGTTCTGAACTTATTTTAGCTGTAAAGAAAAAAAATTTTCCATAAGAAATGTGTTAAAAATGATAATATAGTAGTTATAACTTTATTTTAGGCTAATTTCTCATAATTTAAGCCTGATATCCCTACTAAAATTCAAAAACACTATAGATATTAATACAGATTCTGAAATGCACGTAAAATACCTTTAAAGTAAGCCCAATATGATATTTTTCCTATAATTCTATCAGAAGCTATGAAGATTTTTTGGCCAAACCCTACATTCATATGGCAAAATATCTATTTTACAAAAGTGGGGGACTCGAAATCGGACTTAGAGCTATGATGTCTTCAGCAATTTTTCTTATAATCATCTATAGATTACGTTTTTGCTATACTCCTGATGAAAAAAAATCCATCCATAAAATTTGATCCGCTCTAATGTATACTAAATTAGTATATGATATTGTTCTTTTTTTTAAAGATTTTTAAAATTAATTTAAATTAAGGTTTTGTGTTTGTGTGTTCCGGCACTTTTATATTTTTTCTACAACTGAACTGATTTGATATTTTTTATTCAATTTATACTATTTTTCCTGAGTTACCTTCTTTGTTTCTTTAAAAATAATACAGCAAAGTAATATATGGAAAGGAAAATTCTAACAACCCATCTTCGCAGTAGGCCAGCTCAGCTGAAGTATCGGAGTTAGGCGAACGCTCCGAAATTGTAAATACATCGCGCCTATGCATTCGTGACGTAACAACAAACATAATTTTTAAGATAGATACGGGTGCTGATGTATCAGTTGTTCCAAAAAGTGAACATTCAGCTCGAGCTAAACCTACATCCACAAAATTGTTCACCGCAAACGGCAGTGCTATAAACGTCTATGGCCAAGTTCTACTAAAACTTAGTCTAGGCCTGCGCCGCGAATTTATTTGGAATTTTTTAATTGCAGACGTGAGCCATGCAATTATAGGGGCAGACTTTTTAGCTAATTTCAGTCTTGTAGCGACTTGAAGCATAAGTGCTTGCGTGACGAATTAACTTCGCTTAAAACAGTTTGTGAGAAAGGGGCGTATAATACAGGATCAGTTAAAACTATTGACGTCGGCGTGCCCTTCTCGAACATTTTAAAACAGTACCTCGAAATTACACGTACTCCGAATCCCGAAGCAAAACCAAAAGCAACGGTCGTACACCGCATTGAAACTACAGGACAGCCCGTGTTTGCGAAGCCTCGCCGATTATCACCGGATAAACTTAGCGCAGCACGTGCTGAGTTCGAAACACTTATGAAGCTAGGCATTTCTCGTCCGTCATGCAGCAAATGGGCGAGCCCACTGCATATGGTGAGAAAAGCGGACGGTTCTTGGAGACCTTGTGGCGATTATCGCGCCTTAAACGCCAATACGGTGCCGGATCGTTACCCGCTCCCATATTTACACGATTTTTCTGCCGCCCCCTTTTGGGAAAACGGTATTCTCCAAGATCGATCTTCAGAAAGCATTCCACCAGGTACCCATACACCCAGACGACGTAGCCAAGACGGCAATAACTACGCCGTTTGGGCTCTACGAATTTCATTATATGGTCTTTGGGTTGCGCAACGCTGCGCAAACCTTTCAAAGGCTGATACACGAGGTTTTTCGAGGCCTTGATTTTGTGTTCGCCTACCTCGATGACGTTTGCATTGCTTCGGCAACACCAGAAGAACACGAATCGCACCTTCACATCGTATTTCAACGACTTGAAGATAAAGGACTAACCATCAATGTTGCCAAGTCCGAGTTAGGCGCCTCGGAGCTAAACTTTCTCGGTCACCGCATTACCAGTGAAGGCATTCTACCTCTTCCAGAGCGCGTTAAAGCTTTAATCGAGTACCCACTGCCGACGGTTGCAAACGAGCTAAAACGATTTTTGGCGATGATGAATTTCTACCGCCGATTTTTGAAGGATGCAATACAAACTCAATCGCCGCTCTTTAAAATGGTTCCGGGAAACCAACGTAACGACAATACCTTGCTTGATTGGACACCAGAAAGCATACGATATTTCGAGGAGTGCAAGCAACTGTTGGCAAACTGTACATTACTGGCACATCCATCTATTCCCGGACGCTGAACTTTCACTATAGGTGAACGCATAAAATTTTGCCGCCGGTGCAGTCCTCAACCAGATCATTAAAAAAGGAACTGTGCCTCTGGGATTTTTTCGCGTAAATTTTCGGCCGCCGAGATGCGATACAGCACCTATGACAGGGAACTATCTGCCATATACGCTGCGACACGCTACTTTCGCTATCTCATCGAAGGAAGACGTTGTCATATTTACACCGATCATAAGCCTTTGACTTTTGCATTCAAGCAAAAGCTCGAAAAGGCATCAGATCGACAAGCTCGTCAACTTGATTTCGTCGGCCAAATAACGACGGACATACGCTTCGTGGAGGGTAAAAACAACATCGTTGCTGATTTATTCTCGCGTATACAACAAATCAGCACCAGTACAGAAATAGATCAACCAATCAACACTTCGCTAGACACTAACAGCGTCCAACAGATCGATTCAATGCCAATAAATTATGACGACCTAGCTGAAGACCAAGCAAACGACGAAGAGCTGCGAATGCTGATGGAGGAAGGTAGTACTCATTCTTTAAAATTAAAACGTTTTGCTTTTCCTTTCAGCGCGAACTTAGTATATTGTGACGTCTCAAATGACCGAATTCGACCATTCATCACTAAAAAGTTCCGAAGACAAATTTTACAATCTACCCACGGCGTATCACATCCTGGTTCAAGGGGCACTGCAAAGCTTTTGTGTGAACGCTTCGTATGGCCCGGTATTCGCAAAGACAGCATCGAATTCGCTCGCTCATGCGTACAATGCCAACGCAACAAAATAAGCCGTCATGCGACCACACCACTTGTTAGAAGGAGCCTTCCGTCGCAGAGGTTTGCTCATATTAACATTGATATTGTGGGCCCGTTTCCGCTAGCAGATGGTTGTCGATACTGTCTGAACATCATCGACCGCTTCACCCGTTGGCCAGAAGCTATTCCCATCGCCGACTCGACTGCCAACACAGTGACACGCGCCTTGATCAGTGGGTGGATTTCGAGATTTGGTGTTCCTATTGATGTTACGTCCGATTTAGGGTGACAGTTCGTTGGATCGATATTCCAGGAGCTGATGAACTTATTGGGAATACGTCACCTGCGCACCACGCCATATCATCCGCAGGCAAATGGGATAATAGAGCGCTGGCATAGAACCTTAAAAACAGCGATTCTGTGTCATGACTCTCAAAGATGGACATCGTACTTGCCAATAATACTACTGGGATTACGTTCCACTTTTAAAGAGGACATACATTGCACATCAGCAGAACTTGTGTATGGTACAACGCTTAAGTTACCATCCGAATTTTTCGTTAGCGATGACAAAAGAGCCGAATCCGAGATCATTCAACAGCTACGTGATGTCATGCGTGACCTACGTCCCGTTGATACAGCGTGGCATACTGTCAAAAAACCGTTTGTCTATCCGCATCTACAAACCTGTGAGAAAGTTTTCCTCAGAGACGACCTAATAAGACCGTCGCTTTCGCCACCGTACTCAGGTCCACACAAAATCGTAAAGCGTTCTCCAAAATATTTCATACTCGACGTAGACGGCAAAGAGACGAAAGCATCGATCGATCGGTTAAAACCTGCTTTTTTGACCCATGATCAGTAAAATATCCCATGGACACACTACAGGGGGAGTACTGTGGCAACATGGATTTCCACACCTCTCCTATGATATGGCCGCTCCAACAGCTGATAGCAAAGTTCACCACAGCCAGTTGTCGAAATGTAAAATGTAGAACAAAGACAATTACTTTTTCTCTATCTTTTCATCGCCGTCATCGCAAGCACATGTTAGTGCAATCATACTTTTTTCATAACCTTTTTTTGTAAGTAGTTTTAAGTGATTAAAATAATAAAGGATTACAACCAAAACTACATGAATGTAGGGTTTGGCCAAAAATTCTTCATAGCTTCTGATAGAATTATAGGAAAAATATCATATTGGGCTTACTTTAAAGGTATTTTACGTACATTTCAGAATCTGTATTAATATCTATAGTGTTTTTGAATTTTAGTAGGGATATCAGGCTTAAATTATGAGAAATTAGCCTAAAATTAACTTATAACTACTATATTATCATGTTTAACAAATTTCTTATGGAAATTTTTTTTTCTTAACAGCTAAAATAAGTTCAGAACATTTCCAACAACTTTCATTCAGACAGTTTTTCTTTTTTCGAATTGTTTTCGTAGAAAAAAATTTTCAAAAAAAAGACCTATATTTTCATGTAATAAGCAAAAAAAATAAAATTTTTATAATTTTGATGTAATTTATTTAAAAAATTACTTTTTACTTAGAATGGACCATTTTAACGTATTCTTCAAAATAAAAGTAATGTTATGTTATTATTTTTTTAAATCTTTTTTGCTCTCCATTCGTGGTTGGTTTTCACGACTCTCCGCTCTAGCAGTCTACAGCCATAACACCTTCACGTTTTTTTCTATAACACGTTTGGAAACAGACGTTAACAACTGTACATATCTTTCTGTTCCTTAAATATGCATTGGAATATTAGGATCATCTAGTGTTGGCTCATCATAATCTAAGAATTTTACCAAGTGATCGTATTGAATATTTCTTGTGAATGCCGGTTCATATAGTAAATTATCGTCATTCAGATCAATCATATCAGTATATTCTGAAGCACTAAAATTGATATTATATTTTTTGTAAACTCTGAGTTTAGTTGGATCAAGTATTTTTTCTCGACAGTATAACATTTTTTTGATAGCTCTAACACGTATGACTTTTCTATCATCAAATAACATTGTTAATAAAATGTTTTCTGTATGAGAGTAATATAAATTATTTTAGATTACACCATCTATTTTTACAGTTGTTAACATCTGTTTCCAAACGTGTTATAGAAAAAAAACGTGAAGGTGTTATGGCTGTTACAGCAGAGAGTAGTGAAAATAAACCACGAATGGAGACCAAAAAAGATTTAAAAAAATAATAACATAACTTTACTTTTATTTTGAAGAATACGTTAAAATGGTCCATTCTAAGTAAAAAGTAATTTTTTAAATAAATTACATCAAAATTATAAAAATTTTATTTTTTTTGCTTATTACTGAAAATATTGGTCTTTTATTTTTTGAAAATTTTTTTCTACGAAAACAATTTGAAAAAAGAAAAACTGTCTGAAGGAAAGTTGTTGGAAATGTTCTGAACTTATTTTAGCTGTAAAGAAAAAAAATTTTCCATAAGAAATGTGTTAAAAATGATAATATAGTAGTTATAACTTTATTTTAGGCTAATTTCTCATAATTTAAGCCTGATATCCCTACTAAAATTCAAAAACACTATAGATATTAATACAGATTCTGAAATGCACGTAAAATACCTTTAAAGTAAGCCCAATATGATATTTTTCCTATAATTCTATCAGAAGCTATGAAGATTTTTTGGCCAAACCCTACATTCATATGGCAAAATATCTATTTTACAAAAGTGGGGGACTCGAAATCGGACTTAGAGCTATGATGTCTTCAGCAATTTTTCTTATAATCATCTATAGATTACGTTTTTGCTATACTCCTGATGAAAAAAAATCCATCCATAAAATTTGATCCGCTCTAATGTATACTAAATTAGTATATGATATTGTTCTTTTTTTTAAAGATTTTTAAAATTAATTTAAATTAAGGTTTTGTGTTTGTGTGTTCCGGCACTTTTATATTTTTTCTACAACTGAACTGATTTGATATTTTTTATTCAATTTATACTATTTTTCCTGAGTTACCTTCTTTGTTTCTTTAAAAATAATACAGCAAAGTAATATATGGAAAGGAAAATTCTAACAACCCATCTTCGCAGTAGGCCAGCTCAGCTGAAGTATCGGAGTTAGGCGAACGCTCCGAAATTGTAAATACATCGCGCCTATGCATTCGTGACCTAACAACAAACATAATTTTTAAGATAGATACGGGTGCTGATGTATCAGTTGTTCCAAAAAGTGAACATTCAGCTCGAGCTACACCTACATCCACAAAATTGTTCGCCGCAAACGGCAGTGCTATAAACGTCTATGGCCAAGTTCTACTAAAACTTAGTCTAGGCCTGCGCCGCGAATTTATTGGGAATTTTTTAATTGCAGACGTGAGCCATGCAATTATAGGGGCAGACTTTTTAGCTAATTTCAGTCTTGTAGCGACTTGAAGCATAAGTGCTTGCGTGACGAATTAACTTCGCTTAAAACAGTTTGTGAGAAAGGGGCGTATAATACAGGATCAGTTAAAACTATTGATGTCGGCGTGCCCTTCTCGAACATTTTAAAACAGTACCCCGAAATTACACGTACTCCGAATCCCGAAGCAAAACCAAAAGCAACGGTCGTACACCGCGTTGAAACTACAGGACAGCCCGTGTTTGCGAAGCCTCGCCGATTATCACCGGAGAAACTTAGCGCAGCACGTGCTGAATTCGAAACACTTATGAAGCTAGGCATTTCTCGTCCGTCATGCAGCAAATGGGCGAGCCCACTGCATATGGTGAGAAAAGCGGACGGTTCTTGGAGACCTTGTGGCGATTATCGCGCCTTAAACGCCAATACGGTGCCGGATCGTTACCCGCTCCCATATTTACACGATTTTTCTGCCGCCCCCTTTGGGAAAACGGTATTCTCCAAGATCGATCTTCAGAAAGCATTCCACCAGGTACCCATACACCCAGACGACGTAGCCAAGACGGCAATAACTACGCCGTTTGGGCTCTACGAATTTCATTATATGGTCTTTGGGTTGCGCAACGCTGCGCAAACCTTTCAAAGGCTGATACACGAGGTTTTTCGAGGCCTTGATTTTGTGTTCGCCTACCTCGATGACGTTTGCATTGCTTCGGCAACACCAGAAGAACACGAATCGCACCTTCACATCGTATTTCAACGACTTGAAGATAAAGGACTAACCATCAATGTTGCCAAGTCCGAGTTAGGCGCCTCGGAGCTAAACTTTCTCGGTCACCGCATTACCAGTGAAGGCATTCTACCTCTTCCAGAGCGCGTTAAAGCTTTAATCGAGTACCCACTGCCGACGGTTGCAAACGAGCTAAAACGATTTTTGGCGATGATGAATTTCTACCGCCGATTTTTGAAGGATGCAATACAAACTCAATCGCCGCTCTTTAAAATGGTTCCGGGAAACCAACGTAACGACAATACCTTGCTTGATTGGACACCAGAAAGCATACGATATTTCGAGGAGTGCAAGCAACTGTTGGCAAACTGTACATTACTGGCACATCCATCTATTCCCGGACGCTGAACTTTCACTATAGGTGAACGCATAAAATTTTGCCGCCGGTGCAGTCCTCAACCAGATCATTAAAAAAGGAACTGTGCCTCTGGGATTTTTTCGCGTAAATTTTCGGCCGCCGAGATGCGATACAGCACCTATGACAGGGAACTATCTGCCATATACGCTGCGACACGCTACTTTCGCTATCTCATCGAAGGAAGACGTTGTCATATTTACACCGATCATAAGCCTTTGACTTTTGCATTCAAGCAAAAGCTCGAAAAGGCATCAGATCGACAAGCTCGTCAACTTGATTTCGTCGGCCAAATAACGACGGACATACGCTTCGTGGAGGGTAAAAACAACATCGTTGCTGATTTATTCTCGCGTATACAACAAATCAGCACCAGTACAGAAATAGATCAACCATTAAACACTTCGCTAGACACTAACAGCGTCCAACAGATCGATTCAATGCCAATAAATTATGACGACCTAGCTGAAGACCAAGCAAACGACGAAGAGCTGCGAATGCTGATGGAGGAAGGTAGTACTCATTCTTTAAAATTAAAACGTTTTGCTTTTCCTTTCAGCGCGAACTTAGTATATTGTGACGTCTCAAATGACCGAATTCGACCATTCATCACTAAAAAGTTCCGAAGACAAATTTTACAATCTACCCACGGCGTATCACATCCTGGTTCAAGGGGCACTGCAAAGCTTTTGTGTGAACGCTTCGTATGGCCCGGTATTCGCAAAGACAGCATCGAATTCGCTCGCTCATGCGTACAATGCCAACGCAACAAAATAAGCCGTCATGCGACCACACCACTTGTTAGAAGGAGCCTTCCGTCGCAGAGGTTTGCTCATATTAACATTGATATTGTGGGCCCGTTTCCGCTAGCAGATGGTTGTCGATACTGTCTGAACATCATCGACCGCTTCACCCGTTGGCCAGAAGCTATTCCCATCGCCGACTCGACTGCCAACACAGTGACACGCGCCTTGATCAGTGGGTGGATTTCGAGATTTGGTGTTCCTATTGATGTTACGTCCGATTTAGGGTGACAGTTCGTTGGATCGATATTCCAGGAGCTGATGAACTTATTGGGAATACGTCACCTGCGCACCACGCCATATCATCCGCAGGCAAATGGGATAATAGAGCGCTGGCATAGAACCTTAAAAACAGCGATTCTGTGTGACTCTCAAAGATGGACATCGTACTTGCCAATAATACTACTGGGATTACGTTCCACTTTTAAAGAGGACATACATTGCACATCAGCAGAACTTGTGTATGGTACAACGCTTAAGTTACCATCCGAATTTTTCGTTAGCGATGACAAAAGAGCCGAATCCGAGATCATTCAACAGCTACGTGATGTCATGCGTGACCTACGTCCCGTTGATACAGCGTGGCATACTGTCAAAAAACCGTTTGTCTATCCGCATCTACAAACCTGTGAGAAAGTTTTCCTCAGAGACGACCTAATAAGACCGTCGCTTTCGCCACCGTACTCAGGTCCACACAAAATCGTAAAGCGTTCTCCAAAATATTTCATACTCGACGTAGACGGCAGAGAGACGAAAGCATCGATCGATCGGTTAAAGCCTGCTTTTTTGACCCATGATCAGTAAAATATCCCATGGACACACTACAGGGGGAGTACTGTGGCAACATGGATTTCCACACCTCTCCTATGATATGGCCGCTCCAACAGCTGATAGCAAAGTTCACCACAGCCAGTTGTCGAAATGTAAAATGTAGAACAAAGACAATTACTTTTTCTCTATCTTTTCATCGCCGTCATCGCAAGCACATGTTAGTGCAATCATACTTTTTTCATAACCTTTTTTTGTAAGTAGTTTTAAGTGATTAAAATAATAAAGGATTACAACCAAAACTACATGAATGTAGGGTTTGGCCAAAAATTCTTCATAGCTTCTGATAGAATTATAGGAAAAATATCATATTGGGCTTACTTTAAAGGTATTTTACGTACATTTCAGAATCTGTATTAATATCTATAGTGTTTTTGAATTTTAGTAGGGATATCAGGCTTAAATTATGAGAAATTAGCCTAAAATTAACTTATAACTACTATATTATCATGTTTAACAAATTTCTTATGGAAATTTTTTTTTCTTAACAGCTAAAATAAGTTCAGAACATTTCCAACAACTTTCATTCAGACAGTTTTTCTTTTTTCGAATTGTTTTCGTAGAAAAAAATTTTCAAAAAAAAGACCTATATTTTCATGTAATAAGCAAAAAAAATAAAATTTTTATAATTTTGATGTAATTTATTTAAAAAATTACTTTTTACTTAGAATGGACCATTTTAACGTATTCTTTAAAATAAAAGTAATGTTATGTTATTATTTTTTTAAATCTTTTTTGCTCTCCATTCGTGGTTGGTTTTCACGACTCTCCGCTCTAGCAGTCTACAGCCATAACACCTTCACGTTTTTTTCTATAACACGTTTGGAAACAGACGTTAACAACTGTACATATCTTTCTGTTCCTTAAATATGCATTGGAATATTAGGATCATCTAGTGTTGGCTCATCATAATCTAAGAATTTTACCAAGTGATCGTATGGAATATTTCTTGTGAATGCCGGTTCATATAGTAAATTATCGTCATTCAGATCAATCATATCAGTATATTCTGAAGCACTAAAATTGATATTATATTTTTTGTAAACTCTGAGTTTAGTTGGATCAAGTATTTTTTCTCGACAGTATAACATTTTTTTGATAGCTCTAACACGTATGACTTTTCTATCATCAAATAACATTGTTAATAAAATGTTTTCTGTATGAGAGTAATATAAATTATTTTAGATTACACCATCTATTTTTACAGTTGCTAACATCTGTTTCCAAACGTGTTATAGAAAAAAACGTGAAGGTGTTATGGCTGCTACAGCAGAGAGTAGTGAAAATAAACCACGAATGGAGAGCAAAAAAGATTTAAAAAAATAATAACATAACTTTACTTTTATTTTGAAGAATACGTTAAAATGGTCCATTCTAAGTAAAAAGTAATTTTTTAAATAAATTACATCAAAATTATAAAAATTTTATTTTTTTTGCTTATTACTGAAAATATTGGTCTTTTATTTTTTGAAAATTTTTTTCTACGAAAACAATTTGAAAAAAGAAAAACTGTCTGAAGGAAAGTTGTTGGAAATGTTCTGAACTTATTTTAGCTGTAAAGAAAAAAAATTTTCCATAAGAAATGTGTTAAAAATGATAATATAGTAGTTATAACTTTATTTTAGGCTAATTTCTCATAATTTAAGCCTGATATCCCTACTAAAATTCAAAAACACTATAGATATTAATACAGATTCTGAAATGCACGTAAAATACCTTTAAAGTAAGCCCAATATGATATTTTTCCTATAATTCTATCAGAAGCTATGAAGATTTTTTGGCCAAACCCTACATTCATATGGCAAAATATCTATTTTACAAAAGTGGGGGACTCGAAATCGGACTTAGAGCTATGATGTCTTCAGCAATTTTTCTTATAATCATCTATAGATTACGTTTTTGCTATACTCCTGATGAAAAAAAATCCATCCATAAAATTTGATCCGCTCTAATGTATACTAAATTAGTATATGATATTGTTCTTTTTTTTAAAGATTTTTAAAATTAATTTAAATTAAGGTTTTGTGTTTGTGTGTTCCGGCACTTTTATATTTTTTCTACAACTGAACTGATTTGATATTTTTTATTCAATTTATACTATTTTTCCTGAGTTACCTTCTTTGTTTCTTTAAAAATAATACAGCAAAGTAATATATGGAAAGGAAAATTCTAACAACCCATCTTCGCAGTAGGCCAGCTCAGCTGAAGTATCGGAGTTAGGCGAACGCTCCGAAATTGTAAATACATCGCGCCTATGCATTCGTGACCTAACAACAAACATAATTTTTAAGATAGATACGGGTGCTGATGTATCAGTTGTTCCAAAAAGTGAACATTCAGCTCGAGCTACACCTACATCCACAAAATTGTTCGCCGCAAACGGCAGTGCTATAAACGTCTATGGCCAAGTTCTACTAAAACTTAGTCTAGGCCTGCGCCGCGAATTTATTGGGAATTTTTTAATTGCAGACGTGAGCCATGCAATTATAGGGGCAGACTTTTTAGCTAATTTCAGTCTTGTAGCGACTTGAAGCATAAGTGCTTGCGTGACGAATTAACTTCGCTTAAAACAGTTTGTGAGAAAGGGGCGTATAATACAGGATCAGTTAAAACTATTGATGTCGGCGTGCCCTTCTCGAACATTTTAAAACAGTACCCCGAAATTACACGTACTCCGAATCCCGAAGCAAAACCAAAAGCAACGGTCGTACACCGCATTGAAACTACAGGACAGCCCGTGTTTGCGAAGCCTCGCCGATTATCACCGGAGAAACTTAGCGCAGCACGTGCTGAATTCGAAACACTTATGAAGCTAGGCATTTCTCGTCCGTCATGCAGCAAATGGGCGAGCCCACTGCATATGGTGAGAAAAGCGGACGGTTCTTGGAGACCTTGTGGCGATTATCGCGCCTTAAACGCCAATACGGTGCCGGATCGTTACCCGCTCCCATATTTACACGACTTTTCTGCCGCCCCCTTTGGGAAAACGGTATTCTCCAAGATCGATCTTCAGAAAGCATTCCACCAGGTACCCATACACCAAGACGACGTAGCCAAGACGGCAATAACTAGGCCGTTTGGGCTCTACGAATTTCATTATATGACCTTTGGGTTGCGCAACGCTGCGCAAACCTTTCAAAGGCTGATACACGAGGTTTTTCGAAGCCTTGATTTTGTGTTCGCCTACCTCGATGACGTTTGCATTGCTTCGGCAACACCAGAAGAACACGAATCGCACCTTCACATCGTATTTCAACGACTTGAAGATAATGGACTAACCATCAATGTTGCCAAGTCCGAGTTAGGCGCCTCGGAGCTAAACTTTCTTGGTCACCGCATTACCAGTGAAGGCATTCTACCTCTTCCAGAGCACGTTAAAGCTTTAATCGAGTACCCACTGCCGACGGTTGCAAACGAGCTAAAACGATTTTTGGCGATGATGAATTTCTACCGCCGATTTTTGAAGGATGCAATACAAACTCAATCGCCGCTCTTTAAAATGGTTCCGGGAAACCAACGTAACGACAATACCTTGCTTGATTGGACACCAGAAAGCATACGATATTTCGAGGAGTGCAAGCAACTGTTGGCAAACTGTACATTACTGGCGCATCCATTCCCAGACGCTGAACTTTCACTATAGGTGAACGCATCAAATTTTGCCGCCGGTGCCGTCCTCAACCAGATCATAAAAAAAAAGGAACTGTGCCTCTGGGATTTTTTCGCGTAAATTTTCGGCCGCCGAGATGCGATACAGCACCTATGACAGGGAACTAACTGCCATATACGCTGCGACACGCTACTTTCGCTATCTCATCGAAGGAAGACGTTGTCATATTAACACCGATCATAAGCCTTTGACTTTTGCATTCAAGCAAAAGCTCGAAAAGGCATCAGATCGACAAGCTCGTCAACTTGATTTCGTCGGCCAAATAACGACGGACATACGCTTCGTGGAGGGTAAAAACAACATCGTTGCTGATTTATTCTCGCGTATACAACAAATCAGCACCAGTACAGAAATAGATCAACCAATCAACACTTCGCTAGACACTAACAGCGTCCAACAGATCGATTCAATGCCAATAAATTATGACGACCTAGCTGAAGACCAAGCAAACGACGAAGAGCTGCGAATGCTGATGGAGGAAGGTAGTACTCATTCTTTAAAATTAAAACGTTTTGCTTTTCCTTTCAGCGCGAACTTAGAATATTGTGACGTCTCAAATGACCGAATTCGACCATTCATCACTAAAAAGTTCCGAAGACACATTTTACAATCTACCCACGGCGTATCACATCCTGGTTCAAGGGGCACTGCAAAGCTTTTGTGTGAACGCTTTGTATGGCCCGGTATTCGCAAAGACAGCATCGAATTCGCTCGCTCATGCGTACAATGCCAATGCAGCAAAATAAGCCGTCATGCGACCACACCACTTGTTAGAAGGAGCCTTCCGTCGCAGAGGTTTGCTCATATTAACATTGATATTGTGGGCCCGTTTCCGCTAGCAGATGGTTGTCGATACCGTCTGACCATCATCGACCGCTTCACCCGTTGGCCAGAAGCTATTCCCATCGCCGACTCGACTGCCAACACAGTGGCACGCGCCTTGATCAGTAGGTGGATTTCGAGATTTGGTGTTCCTATTTATGTTACGTCCGATTTAGGGTGACAGTTCGTTGGATCGATATTCCAGGAGCTGATGAACTTATTGGAAATACGTCACCTGCGCACCACGCCATATCATCCGCAGGCAAATGGGATAATAGAGCGCTGGCATAGAACCTTAAAAACAGCGATTCTGTGTCATGACTCTCAAAGATGGACATCGTACTTGCCAATAATACTACTGGGATTACGTTCCAATTTTAAAGAGGACATACATTGCACATCAGCAGAACTTGTGTATGGTACAACGCTTAAGTTACCATCCGAATTTTTCATTAGCGATGACAAAAGAGCTGAATCCGAGATCATTCAACAGCTACGTGATGTCATGCGTGACCTACGTCCCGTTGATACAGCGTGGCATACTGTCAAAAAACCGTTTGTCTATCCGCATCTACAAACCTGTGAGAGTTTTCCTCAGAGACGACCTAATAAGACCGTCGTTTTCGCCACCGTACTCAGGTCCACACAAAATCGTAAAGCGTTCTCCAAAATATTTCATACTCGACGTAGATGGCAGAGAGACGAAAGCATCGATCGATCGGTTAAAGCCTGCTTTTTTGACCCATGATCAGTAAAATATCCCATGGACACACTACAGGGGGAGTACTGTAGCAACATGGATTTCCACACCTCTCCTATGATATGGCCGCTCCAACAGCTGATAGCAAAGTTCACCACAGCCAGTTGTCGAAATGTAAAATGTAGAACAAAGACAATTACTTTTTCTCTATCTTTTCATCGCCGTCATCGCAAGCACATGTTAGTGCAATCATACTTTTTTCATAACCTTATTTTTGTAAGTAGTTTTAAATGATTAAAATAATAAAGGATTACAACCAAAACTACATGAATGTAGGGTTTGGCCAAAAAATCTTCATAGCTTCTGATAGAATTATAGGAAAAATATCGTATTGGGCTTACTTTAAAGGTATTCTACGTACATTTCAGAATCTGTATTAATATCTATAGTGTTTTTGAATTTTAGTAGGGATATCAGGCTTAAATTATGAGAAATTAGCATAAAATGAACTTATAACTACTATATTATCATTTTTAACAAATTTCTTATGGAAAATTTTTTTTCTTTACAGCTAAAATAAGTTCAGAACGTTTCCAACAACTTTCATTCAGACAGTTTTTCTTTTTTCGAATTGTTTTCGTAGAAAAAAATTTTCAAAAAAAAAAGACCTATATTTTCATGTAATAAGCAAAAAAAATAAAATTTTTATAATTTTGATGTAATTTATTTAAAAAATTACTTTTTACTTAGAATGGACCATTTTAACGTATTCTTCAAAATAAAAGTAAAGTTATGTTATTATTTTTTTAAATCTTTTTTGCTCTCCATTCGTGGTTGTTTTTCACGACTCTCCGCTCTAGCAGTCTACAGCCATAACACCTTCACGTTTTTTTCTATAACACGTTTGGAAACAGATGTTAACAACTGTACATATCTTTCTGTTCCTTAAATATGCATTGGAATATTAGGATCATCTAGTGTTGGCTCATCATAATCTAAGAATTTTACCAAGTGATCGTATGGAATATTTCTTGTGAATGCCGGTTCATATAGTAAATTATCGTCATTCAGATCAATCATATCAGTATATTCTGAAGCACTAAAATTGATATTATATTTTTTGTAAACTCTGAGTTTAGTTGGATCAAGTATTTTTTCTCGACAGTATACAATTTTTTTGATAGCTCTAACACGTATGACTTTTCTATCATCAAATAACATTGTTAATAAAATGTTTTCTGTATGAGAGTAATATAAATTATTTTAGATTACACCATTTCAATATTAAGTAAATTAAGTGGTAGGTATCGTGTTCAACGAATAAACTTTGATAAAAGTACACTGCCGTATACAACAGAATTATAGTATTTTACAATGAAATACATTGGCACATAAATTTTAATAATATAAACTACTAGAGTTTTCAAATTTTCCGATGGTGTATTAGTTGTTGTATATAGACGTAATACCCTGCTTGCTTTGGTTAGCCATCGAGAATGTACAACTGGTCCTGGTTGTATGTTAGCTAAATCAACTGAAACAGCACCATTTGAAATTGCTTTGGCCATTTGACATAAATATTTAACATCTGTCGATAATTCTCGTTCTTGTTCATCACTGATCATACAAGGCATATTTTACAATGCTATTGGTTCGAAATCACTTACAACAAATACATTTTTTAGATCAATTAAAATTAGTATAATTTTCCTATTTTAATTTGATTGAAAAAATATTTTAAAATAATTTTAACAAATGCATACCTGAAATTTTTCAGTCTTGAATGACTTTGTATATTTTTCCACTTACTGCTTTTGGTCCACTCGGGACTGTTTTAGCTAATGCTCTGAATAAATGACCAAATGGAAATTTATCGAAGTTAAGCAAACATATAAACCAGTGCAGTGGTCTATTTAAATGCTTTTCAAAAAGTCTTATAACACCATTTTCTATTCCAGTATTAGCTGGTTCTCCATCGCTGCATATGCCAATTAATTGATCTATTGACAGTTTTTTGCTATTGAAGAATTCATTTAATTTTTATACCTTTCATGAAAATGAAATGGTATATTAATTTCGTCACGAAACCGAAAATTGTAAGTCCTTAAAGGAAAATAGACCCACCATTAAGTATACCGAAATAATCAGGTTGAAGAGCTGAGTTGATTTAGCCATGTCCGTCTGTCCGTCTGTCCGTCTGTCCGTCTGTCTGTTTGTATGCAAACTAGTCCCTCAATTTTTGAGATATCTTGATAAAATTTGGTGAGCGGGTGTATTTGGGTGTCCGATTAGACATTTGTCGGAACCGACCGGATCGGACCACTATAGCATATATCCTCCATACAACCGATTTTTCAGAAATAGAGGATTTTTGTAA
The DNA here is from genome assembly GCF_040869045.1 of Eurosta solidaginis. NCBI lineage: Eukaryota > Metazoa > Arthropoda > Insecta > Diptera > Tephritidae > Eurosta > Eurosta solidaginis. The sequence continues at coordinate 150,520,780 of NC_090324.1, read as the reverse complement.
TATCTTACCCAATTTAACAGATTGAAGCTTCAAACTTCACCATATACTTTCGTATATTGCACGTATTGTTGCCTGAAAAAATTGATGAGATCGGTCGTATATATAGTATATATCCCATACAACCGATTGTTCAGATAAGGAACTTTTCGTAATTACTGCCCTATTTTAAGAGCTAGAGGCTTCAAATTTCAACGAATGCTTACGTATATAGCATATATTGTTGTCTGAAAAAATCATAAAGATCGGTGGTATATATAGTTTATATATGGTGGTATATATAGTATATATATATAGTATATATATATATATATATATATATTTTTGCAAATTTTAGCCCCATTTTAACAGCTAGAAGCTTCAAATTTCACAGATTACTTACGTATATAGCATATATTGTTGTCTGAAAAAATCATAGAGATCGGTTGTATATATAGTACATATCTCATACAACCGATTGTTCAGATAAGAAACTTTTCGCAATTTCTACCCCATTTTAACAGCTATAAGCTTCAAATTTCACCGATTGCTTACGTATATAGCATATATTGTTGTCTAAAAAAATCATAGAGATCGGTTGTATATGTAGTATATATCTCATACAACCGATTGTTCAGATAAGAAACTTTTCGCAATTTCTACCCCATTTTAACAGCTATAAGCTTCAACTTTCACCGATTGCTTACGTATATAGCATACATTGTTGCCTGAAAAAATCATAGAGATCGGTTGTATATATAGTATATATCTCATACAACCGATTGTTCAGATAAGAAACTTTTCGCAATTTCTACCCCATTTTAACAGCTATAAGCTTCAAATTTCACCGATTGCTTACGTATATAGTATGTATTGTTGTGTCAAAAAATCATAGAGATCGGTGATATATATAATATATATATGATGGTATATATAGTATATATATATATAGTATATATATTTTTTTTTGCGATTTTTGCCTCATTTTAACAGCTATAAGCTTCAAATTTCACCAAATGCTTACGTGTATAGCATATATTGATGTCTGAAAAAATCATTGAGATCGGTGGTATACATAGTATATATCTCATACAACCGATTGTTCAGATAAGAAACTTTGCGCAATTTCTGCCCCGTTTTAACAGCTAGAAGCTTCAAATTTCACAAAATGCTTACGTGTATAGCATATATTTATGTCTGAAAAAATCATAGAGATCGGTGGTATATATATTATATACTTCATATAAACTGTCATTTTGGCCCCTTTTTTACGGCTAGAAGCTTCAAAATTCATCAAATTTCATCAAATAGTTACGTTTACGTCATATATTTTTGAAAGACGTGATTCGTAGTCATAGTTTTTACATGCAGACCACAAAAAACGTGAAGCTTTGCATCCCCACACAGATTACCTACCTATTTTTATACCTTTCATGACAATGAAATGGTATATTAATTTCGTCACGAAACCGAAAATTGTAAGTCCTTAAAGGAAAATAGATAGACCCACCATTAAGTATACCGAAATAATCAGGTTGAAGAGCTGAGTTGATTTAGCCATGTCCGTCTGTCCGTCTGTCCGTCTGTCTGTTTGTATGCAAACTAGTCCCTCAATTTTTGAGATATCTTGATAAAATTTGGTGAGCGGGTGTATTTGGGTGTCCGATTAGACATTTGTCGGAACCGACCGGATCGGACCACTATAGCATATATCCTCCATACAACCGATTTTTCAGAAAAAGAGGATTTTTGTAATATCTTACCCAATTTAACAGATTGAAGCTTCAAACTTCACCATATACTTTCGTATATTGCACACATTGTTGCCTGAAAAAATTGATGAGATCGGTCGTATATATAGTATATATCCCCCACAACCGATTGTTCAGATAAGGAACTTTTCGTAATTACTGCCCTATTTTGAGAGCTAGAGGCTTCAAATTCCAACGAATACTTACGTATATAGCATATATTGTTGTCTGAAAAAATCATAGAGATCGGTTGTATATATAGTATATATCTCATACAACCGATTGTTCAGATAAGAAACTTTTCGCAATTTCTACCACATTTTAACAGCTATAACCTTCAAATTTCACCGAATGCTTACGTATATAGCATACATTGTTGTCTGAAAAAATCATAGAGATCGGTTGTATATATATTATATACCTCACACAACCGATTGTTCAGAAAAGAAACTTTTCGCAATTTCTACCCCATTTTAACAGCTATAAGCTTCAAATTTCACCGATTGCTTACGTATATAGCATATATTGTTGTCTGAAAAAATCATAGAGATCGGTTGTATATATAGTATATATCTCATACAACCGATTGTTCAGATAAGAAACTTTTCGCAATTTCTACCCCAGTTTAACAGCTATAAGCTTCAAATTTCACCGATTGCTTACGTATATAGCATATATTGTTGTTTGAAAAAATCATAGAGATCCGTTGTATATATAGTATATATCTCATACAACCGATTGTTCAGATAAGAAACTTTTCGCAATTTCTACCCCATTTTAACAGCTATAAGCTTCAAATTTCACCGATTGCTTACGTATATAGCATATATTGTTGTCTGAAAAAATCATAGAGATCGGTTGTATATATAGTATATATCTCATACAACCGATTGTTCAGATAAGAAACTTTTCGCAATTTCTACCCCATTTTAACAGCTATAAGCTTCAAATTTCACCGATTGCTTACGTATATAGCATATATTGTTGTTTGAAAAAATCATAGAGATCCGTTGTATATATAGTATATATCTCATACAACCGATTGTTCAGATAAGAAACTTTTCGCAATTTCTACCCCATTTTAACAGCTATAAGCTTCAAATTTCACCGATTGCTTACGTATATAGCATATATTGTTGTTTGAAAAAATCATAGAGATCCGTTGTATATATAGTATATATCTCATACAACCGATTGTTCAGATAAGAAACTTTTCGCAATTTCTACCCCATTTTAACAGCTATAAGCTTCAAATTTCACCGATTGCTTACGTATATAGCATATATTGTTGTCTGAAAAAATCATAGAGATCCGTTGTATATATAGTATATATCTCATACAACCGATTGTTCAGATAAGAAACTTTTCGCAATTTCTACCCCATTTTAACAGCTATAAGCTTCAAATTTCACCGATTGCTTACGTATATAGTAGCATATATTGTTGTCTGAAAAAATCATAGGGATCGGTTGTATATATAGTATATATCTCACACAACCGATTGTTCAGAAAAGAAACTTTTCGCAATTTCTACCCCATTTTAACAGCTATAAGCTTCAAATTTCACCGATTGCTTACGTATATTACATATATTGTTGTCTGAAAAAATCATAGAGATCGGTTGTATATATAGTATATATCTCATACAACCGATTGTTCAGATAAGAAACTTTTCGCAATTTCTACCCCATTTTAACAGCTATAAGCTTCAAATTTCACCGATTGCTTACGTATATAGCATATATTGTTGTTTGAAAAAATCATAGAGATCCGCTGTATATATAGTATATATCTCATACAACCGATTGTTCAGATAAGAAACTTTTCGCAATTTCTACCCCATTCTATAACCTTCAAATTTCACCGAATGCTTACGTATATTGCATATATTGTTGTCTGAAAAAACCATAGAGATCGGTTGTATATATAGTATATATCTCATACAACCGATTGTTCAGATAAGAAACTTTTCGCAATTTCTACCCCATTTTAACAGCTATAAGCTTCAAATTTCACCGATTGCTTACGTATATAGCATATATTGTTGTTTGAAAAAATCATAGAGATCCGTTGTATATATAGTATATATCTCATACAACCGATTGTTCAGATAAGAAACTTTTCGCAATTTCTACCCCATTTTAACAGCTATAATCTTCAAATTTCTCCGATTGCTTACGTATATAGCATATATTGTTGTGTCAAAAAATCATAGAGATCGGTGATATATATAATATATATATGATAGTATATATAGTATATATATTTTTTTTTTGCGATTTCGACCCCATTTTAACAGCTATAAGCTATAAGAGATCGGTGATATATATAATATATATATGATAGTATATATAGTATATATATTTTTTTTTTGCGATTTCGACCCCATTTTAACAGCTATAAGCTTCAAATTTCACCAAATGCTTACGTATATAGCATATATTATTGTCTGAAAAAATCATAGAGATCGGCGGTATATATATTATATACTTCATATAAACTGTCATTTTTGCCCCTTTTTTACGGCTAGAAGCTTCAAAATTCATCAAATTTCATCAAATAGTTACGTTTACGTCATATATTTTTGAAATACGTGATTCGTAGTCATAGTTTTTACATTCAGACCACAAAAAACGTGAAGCTTTGCATCCTCACACAAAGAACCTACCTATTTTTTATTTTATATTTATTTTAAAAATCGTTTAGATATGTTCAAATTTCACCAAATCCTTACGTGAATAGCATATATTGTTGTCTGAGAAAATCACAGATACCGGTGGTATATATAGTATATATCTCATACAACCGATTGTTCAGATAAGAAACTTTGCGCAATTTCTGCCCCTTTTTAACAGCTAGAAGCTTCGAATTTCACAAAATGCTTACGTATATAGCATATATTGTTGTCTTAAAAAATCATAGAGATCGGTGGTATATATATTATATACTTCATATAAACTGTCATTTTTGGCCCTTTTTTACGGCTAGAAGCTTCAAAATTCATCAAATTTCATCAAATAGTTACGTTTTCATTGTTGCCCCTTTTTTACGGCTAGAAGCTTCAAAATTCATCAAATTTCATCAAAAGGTTACGTTTACGTCATATATTTTTGAAAGACGTGATTCGTAGTCATAGTTTTTACATGCAGACCACAAAAAACGTGAAGCTTTGCATCCTCACACAGATTACCTACCTGTTTTTTATTTTATATTTATCTTAAAAATCGTTAAGGTATGTAGATCTGTTCACTATATATTTCGTATCTTATACATCCGATTATTCGGAGATTACGAGCGGGATAAGATTATTGTTCAGCCCCATTCATGAAAGGTATGAAGTCTTCGGCACAGCCGAAGACAGTCCCGTTTTTACTTATTTTAATTTGTGTTTTGAATTTTCTTCTTCACCCACATTAACATATCCAAGTAATTCAGCATTAGGCTCTTTCAGAACAATTAAATGGGGTTCTTTTACCATATTTCTATGAAATTTCTCATTAATTTTCTCTCTAGTTAATGAATAATTTTTTCTGCCATCGAAAGAAAATGCAGTTATGTTAGAATCTATGTATCGTTTACCAAGCACTTCATCTCTAGCTTTAATTTTTTCTATTGCAACATTAGATTTATCCATTATGACAAGTTCACCACGAACATCTGGAAAATTTATATCTTCGAAAAGGGCTGTTGCTAAACATGAAGCAACTCTACCTGTAACACCGAATCTGTCACACATCATAGCAAAATTTATAGCATCGTATTGTTGAATATAACGTCCTCGTTTCATTGTAACAGATACTTCCGCAACTTCTTCATTTGCAATTTGTGCTTCACCTATTTGCATATATGTTCCAAGTGGTTCGTATGTTGGATCATCACTAACTGTTGACATTGTTGGTATTGTTGTAGGTGTTTCTTCTACAATGTCATCCATGATTGTACGAATGCTGTAAATTCCTGAACTTTTTTTCTGTGTTTAATGCTTTCGTGATATTTTTCAATTAAAACATTTAGTTTTCCTAGTCTTAAAATATCACGACTAGATGGTAAATTCAGATTATTCAATTCACTTGATAAAGATAATTTTGTTTTAAATTGTTGTGTCAGGATAAACATTTATATGTTAATAAAATAAATAACCAAATGCAATAATTTCGTGTTCAAGTATATGTGATAAAATGGATTCAGATGATGTAGAAGGATTTTGTTCATCAATTTTAAATTTAGATACAAAACGCTGTAAAGGAAAAAAAATGTCCATAAAAAATTTGTTAAAAATGATAAAATAGTAGTTAAAAGTTCATTTTAGGCTTATTTCTCATAATTTAAGCCTGATATCTCTACTCAAATTCAAAAACAATATAGATACTAATACAGATTCTGAAATGTACGTAAAATACCTTTACAGTAAGCCCAATATGATATTTTTCCTATAATTCTGTCAGAAGCTATGAAGAATTTTTGACCAAACCCTACTTTCATATGGCAAAATATCTATTTTGCAAAAGTGGGGGACTCGAAATCGGAGCTATGGAGTCTTCAGCAATTTTTCTTAGAATCATCTCTAGATTGCCTTTTTGCTATACTCCTGATGGAAAAAAAATTTGACCCGCTACATAATTATTAAAATAAATATTTAAATCTTAAAAATGTGTTAAAACCAAATATTAGTTGATTTATTTACATATAGGGCAACGAAAGGTCGAGACCCGAGCTCGAGCTCTTCTCGACTCTTGCTCACCCACGATCAAAGTGTGCAATTCACTGGTGCGCCGTCTTCGTATACCGACGGTGCACATAGAGGTATTTGGGCAATCTGGGCGGCCAAAATTATTTTTTGGCTTTAAATAGTTTAAGTATGTTACTCATGGTGATTTAAGTTATATTAAGCTATTTATTTTATTTTATTATATATACAGTGGTCCAAAAAAGTCTGCGGACAACAAAGTTTCTTAAAAAATCATTGTTTTTCCTTTAAACTGTTTAATTATGTTACTAGTGGTGATTTAAGTTATATTTAACTTTTTATTTTATTAAGAGTCTGCGGACAGCAGAGTTTCTTAAAAAATCATTGTTTTTTACTTTAAATTGTTTAATTGTGTTACTCGTGGTGATTTAAGTTATATTTAACTTTTTATTTTATTTTATTATATATACAGTGGTCAAAAAAGTCTACGGACATTTTAGTATAATAATATACATTTTACAAGCAGGTCGCACGTTTCGTTGATTTATTAAGTAATTATCAAAGAAATATAAGCCTGCGGAAAAATAGTGAATTTATATACATGGCTTACGTGTGCGTTATTACTAGACTAGTAAATAATCAATACTAAAGCTAAAACTCGTATCCTAATACAATACACTGTTATGTGTAACAGAAGTCCAGTCGCATGGTTAGTTATCATTCTTTAGGGCTCATCATCAGAGGGTATGTCAAGCAGGTCATGATCACTACATTGAAGCATGGTAATGGTTTCTTTCGCAAAATTTTGCGATGTTTTCCTTTTTTTTTGGCCCCATACCTGTCATCACTGAGTCAGAATTCAGAAGTAACCTGTAAACATTATAAAACATTTAGTTGCATTAAATTACATTTTCACTTACAAATTCAGTTTTACCTATTTAATATGTCCCGGTTACAGGCTCCTCTAGAGAATTTTCTTGCAAAATTTTGCCGATATAAGCGAATGTATTTATTTGTGGCTTCTGCTGCCTCTTCTGATAGTTGACCTATTGGCAAAAGAGCTTTCTCGATGACCTCAGGTTCATGGATCAGAATTTTGTGAAGCGTTGGCGTAATGGGATGCCATGAGTAGCGCTCTATATAAAGCTGCGCTGTTTCTCTTGCATAAAGAGAAAATTGGTCTGTGTTGATGTGATATCCACTTGAAAGTACCTCTAAAATTATTTTGAGGCGGTATATGAGGTTGATGTCCATACCAGTATTTTCAGCCGAGAGTCCATGATTTGCGAAAAATCTTCTACTAGTGTTCCCATCGTTCGTGTTGCCAAAATTTGCCTTCGGAACATCAACTATGAGGCACATCTTGGTTTTGAATTCTTCTTGAAGTGCAAGCTTTTTCTGTTTCACAATGGCTTTTTCACTATCGGATCTAAGTTGTCACTTCTTTACTGGCAGTTTATAAGCTAGATGTAAAATAGATTCAAATAGACGAATACTAACATGTAAGATTGACAAACCAAAACCTAAGGCCTCCGCGTTAACTAAACCCTTTTTCTGCAGCAGAATTTGATGAAATTGTAATTATTGTTCTTATTATTGATGCCAAACCACATATATAACATTTCATTGTAGATTTTGTATTAGTGGCAGCATTCCACACCTTCCCATCAATCATGGTAAGCATCATATTGTGCGCTACCGCAAACGTTTTAGATCTAATTTGAATTTCAGTTTTTTGCAATTCCTTTACGGCATTTTGTTTGCTGGAAATTTCTTCTTTAATCACATCTGTAGTTTCCTTAATGAATCGGAGTCTGATTGGACGGCAGTAGCGTGGAGAAGAGGGAGTGCAGTTCTGCCTTAAAACTTTGCTATTGGTGGAGCAAATAAGACGTAGGGGCACAAAAGAACTTTGGAACAAGTTGGCATCTGAGTCGGAGTCGCATTCAAATTTTTGTTCATATTGACCCTGCCGTGCACCATCACATCCCCACTTGCATATGAGCATGAGGGAACTGCGTTGCTCATCTTGAAGTGTTTCCAGTACCTACCTCTTCAAGATCCATCAGTAGTCTGGAAGCTGTGTGGTTCATTAAACCCTGAAGCTTAATTTCGGCTAAAGTTTCTGTGACACGGAAAGTCTTTTTCAGGGTAACAATCTAGCTTTGCTTCTTTCATTTTGGTGTAGCAAGGTATGAGGTGGGTTTTGTCTAAGGCTGGGGTAACGCTCAGTCAATCCAGAGTCGAGTAAAGGTCCCACAAACCCGTACTGAATAAATACATACACGATATTTATGTGTTACGAACACACGCACACATGGCTGGAGATATTAGGCGGGCAGCAACTTACCGTCGCAAGATGGCGAGGGGGCGGAGCGGCGGCTAACGGTCTTTGGAGTAGAGGAGGTTCGGTAGGGCGGTTGAACGGTAGGACTGCTACGGCGGTACGGAAGCAGCGGCGGGATAGAAGCAGCGACTTAACGGCGGTAGGATGGCAAGCGGCCAGTGGCTGGTATAGCAGCGGTGGGACGGAGGCCGCGGCTTAGCGGCGGTAGGAGGGCAGACGGCTAACGGTCGTCGTAGCAGCGGCGTGACGGATACAGCGGCGTAACGGCGGTAGGATGGCAAGCGGCCAACGGTCGTCGTAGCAGCGGCGATAGGACGGCGAACGGCCAGTGGTTGGTGTGGCAGCGGTGGCACCAGCAAGGCGGGATGGAAGTAGCGGCGGCACCAGAGGGGCGACGATGCGACGGCAGCGGCGGTGGGCTACGGAGCGCGTACCAGGGCCGGGGTGAGAGGGGAAGTAGGCTAGCGATGATGTTTGCCTGGACAGCGGCGGCTCGTGCCGGACGGGGTCGGTTTACGGTATCGGATTGATCGGTAGTCTTCGGCCGGATCGGTAGTCTTCGGCCGGATCGGTAGTCCGTGGGGTCGGTCTCCTGGGGAAGAGACTGCGAGGACTCTTAGTGCTGGTTTCACCGCTGGACACCCCCGCCTCCCTACTTGCACACTAGTAGAAGGTGCGTAAGGGGGGCAGGGTTGTACCAGCCGATACACCGTGGGTCGACCCGTGGGCGGAGGGGAAGTGCACCTTAACGGCACAGCGGTAGCCCCTGTGCGCACGCATCGGCTCACGACCGAAACCAGTGCTGAGGGGAAGGGGTGGAATGGTCATGAAGGCGTCGGGCCGCTCAACGCCTAGGCGGGCGCGGTGGGCAAAGTAGCACAAGGCATCCTCCCCGTCGTCCTTACCTAAGTGAAGGGTGACCCGCGCCAATGCGGCGCCCCTGCCACTCAGCCAGCCGAAGCTAGTACTGAGGTGGAGGGGTTGTATGGTCATTAAGGCATCGGGCCGTACAACAAATAGGAGGGCGCGGTGGGGAAATTAGCACAAGGCATCCTCCCCGTCGTCCTTACCCAAGTGAAGGGTGACCCGCGCCATGACAGCACCCCTTCCACTCAGCTAGCTAGCAGGAGGGAAAAGTATGTCTTTAAAAAGACATCCACTCCCGCTGGCTCACCTGCGAGGACTGAATTGCAAAAATGCAAATTCGATGTTTATATGGGTGGTGCCGCAAACTGGTTGAGAAGTCAACACACCATTATTGTGATTTGCATTGGTTTGCTATCAGTGGTTGCATAAAAGAATAAGTACAAGTGGTTGTTGGCTATGCTATAGAAAAATAAGTACAGGGAGGTTCAGGTTTAAGTGAATAAGGAAATACAGGGGGTTACGTTATTGTAACGCTACGTTACAGTCCCCCTCCCACTTCGGTTGACGGATAGCTGCGGTGGGGAAAGATGGATCTCCAGGCATGGCCTAAGTCTTATGCCGGTGTGCATGTGGCCGAAGCACTTCATTAATTATTATTATTATTTTTTTTCTCAAAAATATACAGAGTCATTCCGCTTATATCTAACAGAGTTTATGTTTTTAATTCATTTGTATAACGTAAGAATAACTACATTTCATTGTTCTTAAAACTAACAGAGTATATTTCATACAATTCATTATAATACATAATATTGTTCTTCTTCGTTTCCATCTTCCTCGGGTTGTGATTTCATCATGGCTATCAGGTATTCGGTAAAATTTTACCCGAAAAAAATTGGTCCCCTTTGTGTTTTTGCTCGGTTGGTTGGCCACTGGTACTGCTCCCTCAGTGTGCACCCGCTCTGACGTCGTTTTATTTCGCCTAAGTTTATTCCTGCTGCAGATGCTTTTGTACCCTCTTTCTGACCATGGTTACTGCAAGTGCCATTTGTGGAATCTCATAATCCCATGTGCGGTGGTCGCTCAGGAACGGTGCTAACGCTTTTCCGCCGAACTGATTCCCATTGTCGGTGAGGAAGGTTTTCCGACAACCAAGTAAGTATATGACCTTTTCTTGTAGCGCTTTGAGCACGCTTGCCGTTTTTGCTTGGCGCGCCGAGATTAAATCCACCCACTTGTATAATTTGTAGATCATGGCGAGGAGGTAATTGATTCTTTGCTTGGAACGTTGTAGTGGTGGCACGAAGTCGGCGGTTACTATTTCCCATGGCTGCGGATATTGCATGGTTGCCAATAATCTCACCGAGCTCTTCTCTGTCGCTTTTTATTGTGTAAAATATGTCGGATTTTTGTGTCGGTGTGTCGGTGTTTTGTAATGGGCGGCGGGAGAGCGTATTGAATATCGCGTTCGGCGCTCTTTTTCGGTACTCTTTATTTAGGTTGTATTTTTGTATAGCCGGGTAACGGGGGTAGAAGCGTTGCTTCAGCGGTTAGTTTTGTTTACGGATGGTCGAATGTTCGGCTGCGGTAATTGGGCTAACGGTTTTACTCAATCGCTTCTGGTGGTGCGCTGAAAAAGTTTCCTGCTACGAATTTTGGCCATTGTTCGCGTGTTCCAGCTGGTCATTGCACATAGTGTGTCTAACTTGGCTGATCTTCTGGTCAAGATGACTTCTAACGGCTGGCCATCTAGCGTGAGGGTGATTCCCCTTTCCCGTAAAAAGTCCATTCTTAAGATCATCCGTTCTGCCAGGTTCGGGATGACGGACATCATTGTGTTGGTCGTTCGTCCGTACGTAATCCTTGCTATGTAGGAATTCGAACTATAGACACACGTCTGGTCTGCCAATTGGACGGTCCGCCTGTTAAGACGTGGTTTGACGTTGCTTCTCTCCAGGTGATTTCGTATTGACTCATCGACATATGAAAGGGTGGCGCCGGTGTCCACTAGCGCATGAGAAAACGAAAATCGTTAAAATTGACTTTAAAGCGAGGAAAAGTATACCTGCCCGGTAAGTTAATTGAACTTTATGGGGTGGATGACATCACAATCCGTTTCTGGGATATAGACCTTAATATTGACTAGGACTACAAGTGGATGGGTGTTCACGATATGGGTATCAAGTGAAAGGGAGGGGTGTCTTATCGGGTAGGTCTGATACAGTGACGCTGACAGTGCGTATACGCAACATAAAAATAATCTAATATACATAAGGGCTTTTAACATATTAGTAACAATTTTTTATTAGTTACCAAGAGTGGTAATTTAAATTATATTTGTTACTTTAACAACGAATAATTTACTACCATAAATAAAGTATACTTTCACTGTCTACAACGCTTCCCAAGGCAGTCGGTTCTATGTACCGGAGTGACTCGGGATTTTTCCCGACCAAGGACTGTCATTTCAGTGTGACCCCATTTAATTTGTTTCGTCCCTCCCACAAATTGTCATCCTCCCAGCAGCTCCTTGCAGCAGGACTGCTACATATTCTCTTACTCCGGGAAGGTATCGAACCCAATTCGGGTCCGTCTCCTCACCCCGGTCCTGAGAAATGGTTTTGCTGCATTTGCCAGAAAATAATCTTTTTAGGACGGTCATACTCTGTTCAGTGTGTCTCGTGCAAGGGATGGTTGCATCGGACAGGTTGTTCTGGGCTTGATCCCAAAACCCGACGTCCACGTAACTTTTATAAATCTTTTGTGGCTCCTTGCTGCTCACGCCCAAGGGCGTCCCGTAGTCTACGCCTAAGCGTATCCCCACTACCTTCCAGCAGCTTCGCTGCTCAGCAAGCCACAACAAATACCCGCTGCTGCTCGCGCCCCACGGCGCCAACAACTCAAACAGCTGATACCACTCATAACTACTACCTTCGTAGTAGAGCTGGTTGCAATGCTGAGCATCAGCCCCTGCCCCCGTCTTCTTCTCCCCCCCTCTTTTCTGGCAGCAATCGTGCAGGTCAGCGAAACAGACTCTTAGTCCCTGCCTCCGTTTGCACCGTCTGCCAGCACAGAATATATAGGTTTGCGACATCCGCTCAATGCAGCTCCTGCCTTGGGTGGTGCCACTTTCCTAGATGTTCTGGTCTCCGCGACGGTAACCCCCCGATGGGTTTCATCGCGCCATGTTGCCAGGTCGCAAACCCAAATCATCCGGGTACCCCAATGCTTGCCCAAGGGCGCCCAGTCCCAAGGCCACAACAGCAATTGCGTCCTGGCCTTCCACAACCTAGGCGTAGTCACCCCTCACTTACCCCTAGAGTGGCGGCGTCACCCCTCATGCACTTCAGAATTCTGCAGTTCAACTGTAATGGACTAACTGGGAAGATTACGGAGATAGTCGATTTCATGAAGCGGCACAACATCCGCATTGCTGCGATTCAAGAGACTAAACTCACAGCAAGATCTGCATTGCAGACCTGCTCTGGTTATAATGTCCACAGGAAAGACCGCGAGAGCGGAAATGGAGGCGGCCTCGCGTTTATTATACACCACTCTGTTTATTATACACACTCACATATTTGATCCTGGCATCGACCGCAGTGACAATGTCTTAGAACGTCAAGGCCTATCTGTCCGGTCAGGCGATGCAAATCTAGAAATCATCAACATCTACATCCCTCCTGTCACCTGTTGCCCCAGTGAATACCGCCCTAATATCGAGGCCTTACTCACTGGCAACAATCGCATTATCTTAGGCGATTTCAATGCCCATCACGACCTATGGCATTCAAACTTGCGGGCGGACAGTAGGGGTGAGATGTTGGCGGATCAAATAGAAGAAACGACGTTCTGCACAATAAACGGAGACGCCCCCACACGTATGGTAGGAAGCTGTCGTAGCTCGCCAGATATCTCAATCGTGAGCGCAGAACTCGTAAACTGCGTCAACTGGCAGCCGATGGTAACATTGGCATCCGACCACCTGCCCATACTTATTTCGTTCGAGCATACCGCCGACTTCATCGTCACCGAAAAACGCACTTTCATAAACTTCAAAAAAGGAAAGTGGGAAGAATATAAATATGCAACAGACAGCAGCTTTGCTGCCCTCCCTATCCCGACTGATGCCCGCCAAGGGGAGCGTGCCTTCCGTAAGGTCATTGAATCCGCCTCGGCACATTTCATTCCCGCCGGGAGAATTCCCGAAATCCGGCCCCACTTCCCGGCGGAGGCCGCGAGCTTAGCGAGGGAACGCGACCTTGTAAGACAGCTTGATCCAGGCGACCCCCAAATAAGGGATATAAACCAACGCATCAGATTGCTTGTGAACGAACACAAGCGGGCGAAATGGGAAGAGCACCTAAGAGGTTGTAACCTCTCTACCGGTGTAGGTAAACTTTGGTCCACCGTAAAGTCCCTATCGAATCCGACTAAGCACAAAGACAAAATTTCCATCGCCTTTGGCGATAAGGTGCTGTCGGATGCGAAAAAATGCGCGAGCGCTTTCTGCCGACAATATATAATGCATCCTACGGTCGACAAAGATAGACGGAGAGCCAATAGACGTGCACATAAACACAAACTCAGCGCATCACCAATTACCATCACCGCTAGCACATTTCCAAGCACATTTGCAGCTAGCCCCTCATCAGCATGGCTTCAGAAAACTCCATAGCACTACCTCCGCGCTAAATGTCATTAGCACCCAGATAAATTGCGGTTTGAATCAATATCCCCACCATAGAACAGTACTCGTAGCGTTAGACCTATCAAAAGCTTTTGATACGGTCAACCATGGCTCGTTACTGGAAGACCTGGAAGGGTCTACCCTTCCCCCATGTCTTAAAAGGTGGACCGAAAATTATCTGGGTGGTCGGCAGGCATCGGTGCAATTCAGAAACGAAACATCAAAACAAAGGAGAATTAAACAAGGGGTGCCACAGGGTGGTGTCCTATCCCCGCTTTTGTTTAATTTCTACATATCTAAGCTACCTTCACCACCGGAAGGAGTCACAATCGTTTCCTACGCCGATGACTGCACAATAATGGCCACAGGTCCAGGCCCAAAGATCGATGAGCTATGCAATAAAATAAACGGCTATCTCCCTGATCTCTCCAGTTTTTTCGCCTCGCGAAACCTGTCATTGTCACCGACTAAATCTTCCGCGACCTTATTTACAACATGGACGCCCCAAATGTCGACCATATTGAACATCCACGTCGATGGCACTACGCTACCGACTGTCCTACACCCCAAAATCTTGGGTGTGACGTTTGATCAGGATCTACATTTTGGTGCGCACGCAACCGCAATTGTTCCAAGAATTCAGAGCCGTAATAAAATCCTCAAATCCCTTGCTGGCAGTACCTGGGGAAAAGATAAAGAAACGCTCTTGACCACATACAAAGCAATTAGCCAGCCGATTACGTGCTACGCGTCACCCATATGGTCGCCAAGCCTAAAAACCACCCACTGGAAGAAAGTACAGGCCTGCCAAAATACTGCTCTCAGAATCGCCACGGGCTGTCTTCTTATGTCCCCAGAACACCATCTGCATAATGAGGCGAGAATACTCCCCATCAGGGAGAGAAATGAGATGCTGACCAAACAGTTTCTGTTGAATACCCAGAAACCTGGGCATCCCAACAGACATCTGATTGACGAACCAGCACCGCCTAGGGGCCTAAGGAGTCATCTCCGTAAGCATTTTGAGGAAATACGGCACCTGAGAACCCAGCCGTATGAAGCGGAAAAACACAAGCAGGTCCTTAGTGAACTCCATAGACAGGCGTCGGACCTTTATGTCGGGAATTGCCCGGTGAATCCAGTACTTGAAGAAAAATATCCAGAACTCGCAGAAGAGGAACGCATACTCCCCAGGGAAACGCGTGTCACTCTTGCTCAACTTCGTTCTGGATACTGTAACAGGTTAAACTCTTACCTATCCAGAATCAACCCCGACATACAAAATGTATGCCCTGCTTGCAATGTGTCCCCACATGACACCAACCATCTCTTTAATTGTAATGTGGAACCAACGCCTCTAACACCCCTTTCCTTATGGTCCACCCCTGTTGAAACGGCAAGTTTCCTTGGACTCCCGTTAGAGGATATTGATGACAATTTGTGATCGGTCGCGGCTATTAGGTGGGGCGAGCATTGCTACAACAACAACAACAACAACTGTCTACAACGCTTTCGATTATAAGTACAGCCCTACACCCTAATCGTAAGTTTGTTTTTTCTATTGAACTAAAAAAATATTATATATACTTTTTTGGCAAAACAACGCTGTCGCATCAGCTAGTAAAGTATAAATTTCACAATAGTTATTTCAGTGCAAATTTATTGAAATAATTAAACAACAATTATTACAATATTATCAAATTACCATAGATACATGGACAACAAAAACATAGGAGTATGTATTTTTCCAAGTTTAAAAAGAAAGATATGGGTTTTTTTTTTACTCTACGATAGGGATTATAATATACAAAACGCTGCTAAGAAAGTTTAAAATTGCATTCTACCCTTGCTTTGAATAACTGCAGGAAGACGTTTAGGCATACTTCGAACCAAATTCTCTAACACTTCCATTGGAATATTAGCCCATTGACCGTAAATACCCAAATGTTTTCTTCAAAAAAGCGAGTATCACTTATTGTAAAATTTTCACTGAGAAAGTCAACATAAGAAGCCCCCGACACCCTACCATACATTTTTACCAAATTACCTACGCCAAATTTGAGAAACAGTCCCAAACCCTGAGAGAGCCGCCTCCATGTTTCACCCGGTATTGTATACACTGAGGCTTTAAACGATCAGAAGGTTTGCACCACACTCGTTTAAATATTTTTGAATTCCTTATCTCGAATTTGGACTCATCGGGCCAAATAACTTTGTCCCAAAATGTGTTTGGCATGCTTGCATACTGTTTTGCAAAAGCCAGTCTTTTTTCCTATTCTATTTGCAGTGGAAGTCTACTTACTTACTTACTTAATTGGCGCTTAACCGTTTAGACTGTTATGGCCGTTTACCAAGGCGCGCCAAGCGCTTCTTCGTTTTGTCAATTTGCGCCCATTGGTCACACCAAGGGAGTTTAAATCGTTTTCCACCTGGTCCTTCCAGCGGAGTGGGGGCCGCCCTCCTCCTCTGCTTCCATAGGGTTCAGATAGAAACACTTTCTTAGCCGGAGCGGCATCTTTCATTTGCATAACATGGCCTAGCCAGCGTAGCCGCTGCGTTTTAATTCGCTGGACTATGTTGATGTCTGTGTAAAGCTCGTACAGATCATCATTAAATCTTCTTCGGTATTCGCCATCGCCAACGCGTAGGTTGGGTTAGGTTGAACTGGTAGGTCCAGGAGGACCTCACATAGACTGAATGAGTCCGTAGTGTTACCAGAAGTTTTCTTTAACGCCCACTGAAAACCCCTATCAAAAACCAGGACATATGTTATAAAACAAAATAACTCCGTCCTCGTCGCTACAGACATATAGTTACGATTTATAAAACGCAACAAACGAAAACCAGAATTTATGTACAATACCGTGCTTGAAGTTTCCCCCCTGGTTCATAATACAATGATTAAAGCAGAACGATTAAATGTAGATCACCAAAGAGTCCATGTATCGGACTACAGCGGCTTCGTACAATGCTTCCGATGCCTTCAGTTTGGTCACACTAAAACAAAATGCGACTCCCGAATCACACCATGTTCCCATTGCGCTAGCAAAGAGCATACATTTGCCAATTGTCCCTACAAAAACGACAATACCCAGTTGAAATGCTTCAACTGTGCAGCCCCCAACGAAAAGTCTGAAACAAAGGCAGATATTCATCACTCAGTAACGAGCATAAAATTCTGTCCCCAAATCCAGGCAGTATCCCAACGTATTAGTGCTCGCACCAATTATGGGCCCTAAGCCTCTGAAATATACATGTTATTGAAGTCATTTAAAGTTTTAGTTAATGATAATTAAATTTATTTGTAAAATGTTATTGAAATTTTTTTTTCATTGCAATATGCAAATAGTAGTTGCAAGATATATATATAAAATTTTGATATAAGTATTCAGCTTTTAATGAATTTTGTTTACTAAAACTATTAGTCAGAGTATTTTATTGTAAAGTTTAAGTATTATAAACTATAATAAAGTTTTTTTTTTGTTTGGTTACAATTTCATTTATCTTAAGTGTATAGTTTAACATATTTTGTATTATGTTTTTAAAACTAGATTGTTTTTGTTATGCCAATTGGCATATTTGATATATAAGTATAAGAATTTTCGGTTTTTTTTTTTTTGTGTTTAAATTTAGATTTGTATGATTTTTGTTCTGCCTTCTTGGCTGTTTGTAAAGAAAAAAAATATTTTTTTGTATGTACGAGTATAGTATAAACAAGTAGTTATTGATTTACTTTATTAATTCTATTTTTGTGTTTAATCTTTTCTTTTCCTGTAACTTCATCAAAAATAGTTACATTAGGTTCGTTAATTTTAGTTATAGTGAACGAACTTTGATATATATTCTCGTGTTTATGATGTGGTTCTTTCTGTAAAAGTACTTTATCTCCGATTTTGACAACTAATGGTCGTGCCGTTTTATCGTACGGATTTTTAGTTTGTAACTTATTTTTATTTATTAGATTTTGTGCTATTTTATGCGTTTTCTGCATCCTAAATTTAACTTCTTTGTCATAGTTTTCGACACTATAAATTGGGTAAATTTTTTCTTTTGTCAATTCATTCGGCAAAGTTGCCTTTTTCCCAAAAACTAACTCGAAAGGAGAAAATTGATTGTCGAAAGCTGTGCTACTCGTAGTATTGTGTAGGAAAGTAAAGTATTTTAAATAAACATCCCAGTCGGAAACAGTATATTTCAAATATGCACGTAAGTATTCATTAAAAACTCTATGATTACGTTCAATTTTACCAACAGTTTCGTGATGGTATGCAGTTGAAAAATTATGTTTAATATGTAAAAGTTTGGTTAATTCTTCGAATAATTCATTTTTAAATTCTGTACCTAAATCTGATTTTATGGAATTCATTGTGCCGTATGTTAAAATAAATGTTTCAAAAATTGTTGAAGCGATTGTTTTTGCTGATTTGTCTGGCACAGCGACTGTTACCAGGTATTTAGTCATGTCGCAAATCATGGTAAGTGCCAACTTGTTACCATATTTGGACTCAGGTAGGGGTCCTATTGTGTCGATTACTAGTATATCGAATGGTTTACAAGGAGTTGGTGTTAAAATAAGATTTTCTTTTGTTTTAGGCTTAACCCTGTTTAAATGACAATCATTACAACTTTTGATATATTTCGATATATCACGAGTCATATCTTTCCAATAAAATTTTGTTCGTAGTTTTGCGTAAAGTCTTTTCATTCCGCAATGTCCACCAGAAATTGGATCATTATGGTAAATTTCATTAGATTTAATTTTGTATCTTCATCTGTTACTGTCTCCACTGGATCTGTTAAGATAATTTCTAATGATTTTAAAATTTTATTTCCAATATTTTTGAAATTTGTAATAGTATAATGTTCGAACAAAATATCGTTTTTAGGCCATTCAATCTGCTTAATTTTGCGTTTGCCGGCTTCTGATTCAAGCCTCGAAAGTAAGTCATTATTTCGTTAACAAGCTCAAAACTAAGTAACTCGAGTTTCTTATGTTTAATATGCGCAAAAATTCTTAAACTTGTTGTTTTATTATTTTTATCGTACGTAATTGCAGATCTTATCCGTGTAACTTTTTTCGAAAAATTAAATGAAAATTTGTCGTAGACATGTAAATTAAGTTGTTTTTCGTCGTTTTGTCTGTTTTGCTAGGAAGGTTGTTGTCGTTTTGCCGCTTTGTCATTGATCTTGTCTGTACTGCTAAAATTTGTTTGTTCGATTCCTCAATCTCATCGATTGTAATACGCGATAGTGCATCAGCACCAACGTTTGATTTACCCTTTATGTAAACTATAGTAAAGTTATATTCTGCTAACTCTAACCTAGGTAGGTAGGTTGAACTGGCCGGTCAATTAGGACCTCACATAGACTGATTGAGTCCGTAGTGTTACCAGAAGTTTGTTTTAACGACCAAACTGAAAAACCCTATCAAAAACCTGGACCTATGTTATAAAATAACTCCGTCCTCTTGGCAAATACTAGAAGCTTCCTAGGACTTAAGCCACTTGCTGCTTCTAGATCTGACAGCTATATCACTCCTAATAGCTGGAGTCTTAGCCTGGCAAGTGCAGGGCTATCACTGACCAAGCCTAATTTAAAGGCATGTGACGCCAGAAGGCAGTGTCCAGTCAGAATACCCGTCATGAGTCTACAGTCCTCTCTTGTTAATGATAGAAGCAACTGTGTTAGTCTAAGGTTGTAAAACCTACATATAATCTTCGCCGCTTTACAGCCCCGCGCTTGAACCCACGCCTTTCACGCTTGGTAAATCATGTGCACCTCTCGCCTTCGCTAAATCTAGCCCAATCTAATTGGGACGTCTACAGAGCAAAGGGATGCGCCCTTTTAAGCTAGTTCACCCGCTCTTTCATTCTCATATATTCCCATATGCCCTGGGACCCAATATAGATGTATGCTTATCCCTGCCCCGATTCTTTCCAGGAATTGCTTACACGTTGACATGGCTGCAGTTAAAGCTATTTTCTACTGCTTTTGTTACGGTTAATACTTCCGCCTGAAAAACCCTACAGTGATCTGGCAGGCATTTGGGCACCCTTGCGCCAACTATTCACCTCTATTGTGGCTTTGAAAGTTGACATGGCTGCAGTTAAAGCTATTTTCTACTGCTTTTGTTACGGTTAATACTTCCGCCTGAACAACCCTACAGTGATCTGGCAGGCATTTGGGCACCCTTGCGCCAACTATTCACCTCTATTGTGGCTTTGAAAGCCCCTCCGAAGCGCAGACAGGGAATCAGGTAGTCTGCTCGTCCTGTAATTAATGACGCTATACTTCTATGGTCGTATGGTCTAAGCTCAAGCTGCCCGGAGGCACTGAGCCCCTTTTCAGTTTTAACGCCATGTTCTATGCTACCAGGTCTACAGGTGGAATGTGCAGAATGGCATACAGTGCACCCGTCGATTTTCTTTTCAGAGCGTCCGTAAAGCTAAGCATTGATATTCCTGCATATTCCTTCTAATTTATTGAGGTAGGTACTTTTTTGTGTGGTTGTCCACCCAACAAGGACTACATAGTATAGGATAGGGTTTACAACCGCTATAAATACCCAATAAAAGAGAGAGGGCGATAAACCCCACGTACAACCTAGCATTCTTTCACATTCGTAAAGCACCATCGAGGCCTTCTTCACTCTCTCCTTCACGTTGAGTTTGTGTGTACGATTTTTCCAACTCTCCATTTTTTGCTTTTCTTAAAGAAAAAAAATACAGAAACTAGTTTGCCCAACAACATTTTACAACACTCGGCATCGCGAAAAATAAAAAGAATAATTAAAGTACAGTGAAATAAACAAAGTCAAAGCGAAGCTTTATCTCCCATTAAAGAACTTTTTCTTGAAACCAATCTAGTGGAGATACGTCAAGCCTCTAATCCAAAGAAACTTTAAATAAATAGAAGTTATCAAGCTTCTTATAATTATAAAAATATGTAGGAATGTAAAATAAAACAAAAAACTATATACTCAAAAGTATACATACTAAGCAAGATACATACTTTCGTAAACAAACTAAAAGGAAGAAAAAAACAATTTTTGATTTATTCCATTTTGGCTGTGAAGAGTGGAGTAACCAGTTCTTTCCTATTTTTATAACGATGCACTGGCATGCGTAAATTCGTAGTGGTAGTATGAGTATAGAGGTAAAATTTGTAAAATAGGAGGTGAATTTGTAAAAAAAAAACAGAGAGGGAATACAGCCGTTTGTAACTAACCACCTATGTACATGTAAAGATGTATGTACATCAGTGGTCGGCAAAAATTTAAAAACAAGTGTATTAGTGAGAGGTACAGCACGAGCATTCCAGCAGGAAATAAAAGTTAAAAATGCAACATGAAGATGGTGAATATATTGAAAACAGTTACATCAAAATTTTTGGAAAATTTAAGTTTTGATTCAGAAATAGTTTGAAATATTTCGAATTCCTTTTACTCATCAAGCTGTACTCGATTCGAAGGGTAAGCGATATTTTTACGTGTAAATGCACATGAAATTTCCACGCCATAATATTTCCCACAGGGAATCGTACAATTTGTGCGACAACCGTATGCAGTGGTTATTCGTTGCTGTCATAGATGAATGGATTTGTAACTCTTTGTTTCGAGAGAGCGTTGTCAAAATGCACATTTTTGTCAGTGATGCCACTCCAAACAAAAATAAATACATCTGAATATGGGGATTTTTGACATACATTTCGGCGATTATAGTTTCAATCATTTAATAAAACGATAGTCGTAAAATATTCATTTCTTTAAACTTATTTTACAATAATACGACTAGTTAGTTAAATATAAACAAATCTAAGTAAAATTTACATTTTGATTAAGTTAATTAGTCAAATATTGTAACGCATTTAACTCACAGTGAAACCATATATTATTTTGAAATTTCAGTAAATCGGACTTATGATATAAAAGTTAACATCATTTAATGGATAGGGCTTATCCTACATGTCTGACGATCCAGGTTCTCTGATCAAAACGGACTGCTTGAATCGGGACTTCATATTTACAAAACCTGTTTTTAGTTATAACTTTTGAATGGGATATAATATTTACCCTCCGCCATCGAACTAATAATATTTACACTAAAACAAGTATTTTTATCCTTTTTCCCATAATTTGAACGCCATTCTACAGTTCTAGGTTGAACTAAAGATTAACGAAATTTTTGGCCCGTTTTTCGTTTTAGCTGGCACATTTTTTGTTCTGGCACCCGCTTCAGCTGGCGCGAGGGATTTATCTGTGATTGTTGCCAGCACAAATTTGAGATAAATCCCTCGTGCGAGCGCAAAAAATGAGAGAGTTTCGTATCAAGTCATCTTTGGTTGCCGTCTCGCCTACGACTGAACGATGAAGAGTAAGAATATGTGAGTTAAGCAAGTCAGGCTCAATTGAGCTATGGCGCGCCGACCACTGATGTTCATGCATATATTTGTATAGTTTTGAGAAACTCTTTAGAAAGTTTTCAGCTCACCGACGCAGCTCATCAGGCACCACACCAGAATGTTAGTGCTCTTTAATTTGTTACTCTTTATTCTATTTATTGATATATGAGAAAACCAATGCAATCTCGTAAAAGGTGCAAAGCTTTGTAGTTATGTATATCGGTATATATTTTGTTTAATGAAGAGATCGTGTTGTTTTCTCTTATAAATTGGCATTTCTTTAAATACAAATACGTTTATATACAGGCAAGACTGATTAATTACTTCTTAAAATAGAAATTGTTGTGTAGGTTAACATAATAATCATTAGGGTGTTCCGAAATATCGTGAAATGGATTAGTTATATAGAGCTAAATATATTAAAAACAGATTTGGAACAGGCTAGTTGAGAACAGAAGATGCCCTGCTGAGCTTTTTTTCCGTTATTTATGGCGAGTTAGACAAAAAAAAACAACTGTGCTGGCCTGTTTGTAGATGTAGGAATGATGCGAACTATTGTAGGAGAAGATAGCGGAACAAATTGGAAATGAATATGAGATGGAAAAAACTAAAGATAAAAGAGAGATGAAAAAACTATTTAAAGTTGTTGGTATAACTGAGAGACTTAGTAGTGAGCGCTTAGTATAATGTACTAAAACAGTATATGTGAGGGTAAACAATTTAAAGTTGTAAAGATTTGTGAAAATTTTAGTCGAAGAGAAGAATGTTTTAATGCTATCGTTGAAAAAGATAGAGAAACATATGAAAATATCATAAAACAAAAGAGGATCAATGTAGAATGGGACTCTTATATTACTATTGAATATGAAAGAATATTTAGGTGTTTTAAATGTTTGGGTTTCAATCATAAAACTGTTGAATGTATTAACAAAAAAGATTGTAGTAAATGTCGAGGTAATCACGACTTCAAAGATTGTATATCAATTGCTTATAATTGTGTAAATTGTTGGGAACTTGTACAGAAAAAACTGTTAGAGGCGGATGTACACCATGCTACATTAAGTAAGGAATGTCCAGCATATAAAAGATACATTCAAGTTAAAACTAAAACTAGAAAGTAGCAATCAAATAGTACCAATCTAATTTGTCTGTATCTCAATATAAAGAGTATTTTAGGGAACAAGGTAGAATTGGAAAGACTGATTGAAACTAAAAATCCAGCTGTAATACTGTGTGCTGAAACATGTTCTGGTGTATGTGCATGATTCCATCGAATATAGCATTAAGTATAATACAACAATAGCTAAAAATATGTGGTGTATTTTTATCAAATTGAAGCACTTTAACCCAAAATGGCAAATCGGTGTCGTTTATCACTCACCGAGCACAAGCGATGCGGATTTCATGAACTACTTACGTACCGTCTTAGGTAGTACTAGTGAGCTGTCTGTAAATAACATTCTTGTAGGCGATTTTAATATTAATTTAAATAATATGTCAACATATAGCATACAATTAGTTGAACTTTTTAAATCATACTGTATGTATAAAACAATTGATTTTGATACTTATATAACCAATGTATCCAAAACAAAAATTTATTTACTTTTTTCGAATATTAAGACATAGTTTGTGAAAAGTTAGATGATCACCAAATTTCCGATCATGAAACAATACAATTTAAAATAAAAAGAAGCCCTAAATTTAGAACGAGGAGCCGTATAAAAATTACGTCATGGGAGTACTATAATATTGAATCACTTACAAATCAATTGCGCATATGTGATTTTAGCAATTTTGACAGAGTAAGTTTGGATAATAAAGTTTCGATCATTAATTCCAATATTTTGAGAGTTATTAAAAATCTAACTTATAAAAAAGTAGTTCAATTAAAATTAATGAATAAATGGTATGACAATGAGTTAGCCAATATGAATAAGTATAAATTTGAACTGTATAAACTGGCGCAAACTTCAGGAGAATGGGATGAGTACAGAAACATAAAAAAAATACAAAGAGCCTGTGAAAATTTAAAAAAATTAAACATATGGAACATAAAATAAATAGTAATAGCCATGATAGAAAAACAATGTGGAAACATTTGAAACAGGCAATAAGTATGAGAAAGGAAACTTCTTCAATCAAGAAAATAGTAATAATTGCCAACTCTTCGGCTGAGTTTGTTTACGGGACCAATTTCCGCTTAACCAATGAATTTTTAGACCATCATGAGTTTACGAGTAGCCAGCACAATTTTATCAACAGCCTTAGAGAGAAAATGAGAGTACTACGTCCAGTCCCAGCATCCCACCATAGTAAAAGAACAAAGATGTACAGGTTTCTGTAGAACGGCTTAAGCCAGCTTTCCAGTGAAGTTATTAAGAAGGGAGTGATGTGGCAACCCAAACAAATATATTCGCTGGCAACCATCGTTACGTTGACAAGTAAATTTTCCTTTATGAGTTTGTTTTGTATGTTGTTTTGGATGCCAAGGTGGTGACAGCGCCCATCGTTACGTTAGATTTGTTTTGGTTGCTGCTGCCGCAAGCAGAATGTGCTGATTGCAGCCGAGCTAGTTTCCCCATTTCGGCCAGTGAACGCAGCCATCTCTACACTTTTTAGCAGAACTTCCAAACTTCTTATGAAAATCGCACAAGTTTGTTGTACTTACATTATTTGACGGGCTGCGGTTAGAATTGCTGTTTAGCTTTTTGAGCTCAGCCTGAATGACATTGACTTTGCGTATTAGAGAATTTATTGTGGTGCTGACATCGGCAATTTTAGATTTGTTTTGGGACGTCGACTTTATAGGAAAAACTGAGTCGTATCAGGCGGTGCCTCGATAGCTGTTATAGAACTGGGAGAGTTTTTAAGGGTTTCCAGCATTCTGTTAGCTGATGGGGCTAGTTGGTCAAGACTTCCTTCTGATAAAACTAGCATTGGCCTTATGGATGCTGGCATCTGGCGAAGAAATAGCATACGAAGAAGGCCGGTACTGTCCTCTGGTGACAAACGGTGCATTTGTACCAGCATATCGAAAGGCTATAACCCAGAAAATTCATTGCCATGTAGTAATTTATGAAGTATTGTTTCTGGAGAATCCGTGAACTTTTTTATTATGTGCTGCTTGAAAGTGGGGTATCTGTTGTTTTCCGGTGGGTGTAGTATGAGGTCTTCCGCTTCTAGTAAGACATCATCTTCTAATTTGATTGAGGTTATGTCAAATGTGTCGTTGTCAACTGTGATGTTGTTCAGTCGAAACGCACGGTCCAGTTGAGCAAACCAAAGAAGTGGATTTCCTCGATTGAAAGTTGGAATGGACACCGCAAGTTTTCACTGGTACTTGCTTGTTGACTGATGCGGACGATCATTTAGCTGTTTTTTGATTGTATCTTTTCTTTGATTGAACTTAAAAGTGGTAAAGTTTAATAACTTATTTTCTTATTTAGGTTCAAAAAAACTTTCGACTTAATAAGGATGTTTTCAAGTATGTGTTAGATACTTTTGCGGGGCAAATACGTCCAAGGACTTCGACATCGACATGTTGTTTTTGACCTGGAAACATGTAAAAAACAATCATCATCACGCATTCTACGTTTCTTAACAAGTTTTACTTACATTTTTGTTAAAATTCTGTTATAAATTAATAAAAAAATAAAAAGAAAATATTTTTCCGCCAACTAATTTGCAACTTAGAAAAACGGAACTACGATCGAAATGCAGAATACACAAAATCGAACGATTCGAAGTTGGATCGAAAGAGATTGGAACACAGAATACCAAAATTGCCAAATCGAGAAAATTCCAATCCAAGTGGAAATGCAGAATAGGGCTGATTAACTCATTTCTGACCCGACCAACTTGCTTACATTTACTTGCAGCAGGTATGTGCTACAATTGTATACAGCCAACGCCTGCCTGTGTATGCATGCATGGTCAACTTAACTACATACATGCATATGTATATGTACTTGTAAACAAACCTACTAATCACGTAGCAGGTAGCTAGCATTTGTGTTTTACCAAATCATTATTGTAGTACAATAGGCATTAGAATACAAATAAAAAAACAATTTCTATTTTTTTAGTTATTTTTAAAATGTATTTACATATATAATTGAAAATAAAATGGGAATGCACACTTCAAAACCGTCGTAAGAAAATATGTATATGTGTATGTGTGTTTAGATACTACATGTAACAATATAAAAAACTTCGTATTCGAAAATAGAATTTAATAATTTCTATTAATATATGATTTAATAATTTATAATAAAATATAAATTATAATACTTATTTTTGTAAAATTAAGATTTTACAAGTTATTTTTTATTATTATATTTTATTAACAATTTTTGTTGTTATATCGGCCTACTGATTTGTAATATCGCGAGTTAATATCGAGCTCAAGGCCTAACAATAATTATTTTATCATTATTATTGTTATAATATATGGATCTATACAACGAGCTTTGGCAGTTGTCTAAAATTTTTGCTTTCTTCTATTCTAATTTAAAATTTTTTCAATTAAGAAAAAATATATTATAACAATAATAATGATAAAATAATTATTGTTAGGCCTTGAGCTCGATATTAACTCGCGATATTACAAATCAGTAGGCCGATATAACAACAAAAATTGTTAATACATCCCAGAGCACGGGGAAAAAGTGTCAATCAAATATGACACTATGGCATCATCGCCATAAACAAAGCCCAATTTTCACAACTATTCTGTAACAGATGTCGCAGTGCTGTGAATATCAATTGGCAAGAACCAGAATTGAAGTAGGAATAATGAAGACAAACAAAAAACCGCTGTGATGGCTGAATGGTTATAGCAGCGGCGCCTAAACGTTGCCGATGAAGGAATTTAGCAGTTGCTGAAATGGATCTATACAACGAGCTTTGGCAGTTGTCTAAAATTTTTGCTTTCTTCTATTCTAATTTAAAATTTTTTCAATTAAGAAAAAAAATATAGTATAACAATAATAATGATAAAATAATTATTGTTAGGCCTTGAGCTCGATATTAACTCGTGATATTACAAATCAGTAGGCCTATATAACAACAAAAATTGTTAATACATCCCAGAGCACGGGGAAAAAGTGTCAAAAAAATATGACACTATGGCATCATCGCCATAAACAAAGTCCAATTTTCACAACTATTCTGTAACAGATGTCGCAGTGCTGTGAATATCAATTGGCAAGAACCAGAATTGAAGTAGGAACAATGAAGACAAACAAAAAACCGCTGTGATGGCTGAATGGTTATAGCAGCGGCGCCTAAACGTTGCCGATGAAGGAATTTAACAGTTCCCGAAATGGATCTATACAACGAGCTTTGGCAGTTGTCTAAAATTTTTGCTTTCTTCTATTCTAATTTAAAATTTTTTCAATTAAGAAAAAATATATTATAACAATAATAATGATAAAATAATTATTGTTAGGCCTTGAGCTCGACTTGCTGGTACTTGCTTGTTGACTGATGCGGACGATCATTTAGCTGTTTTTTGATTGTATCTAACTCCGTCATGGTGGAATCGGTAGTTTTTCATCGAAGATAGTATTCCGTTTTTTTTTTCATTTACTGTCTAGGGGTCACCAATGTAAAATATCACGTGTTAATTGCTCGGCAAAATTTTATTGAATAAAATAATACAAAATGAAGGTAAGAATCTATGATTAAAAAGAAAGGAAAATTTACTTGTCAACGTGACGATGGTTGCCAGCGAATATATTTCTTTGGTGTTGCCACAAATATATGATAATGACTCGGAAATTGCCAACAATTTAAATAAATATTTTGTAGATAGAATTCAAGAGATTTGTAGTAATATAGAAGTATTTGATAGAGATGCCAATATACCTAATCTAACTAATTGTGTTTTTAAATTTGTCCAAGTTAGCATGGATGACGTCGTAAAAATTATCAGTAAGTTTAAAGCCAAAAGAGGTGGAAGAAAAATTTAATTATAAGTGAAAGTTTAAGCAATGGCATATTTCCAACCATTTGGAAAACCTCGACCTTAGTCCCAATAGAAAAAGTTGCAAAAACTATTAAAGCAGAGGAGCTGCGACCAATAAATATACATTGGCCAGTGATGAGAAAATTTTAGAGCTGATGGTTAAAAATCTATTAGATCAATATTTAGAAAATAAAAAGATACTTATACGTCAACAGTCACGATTTCGACAGAATCATTCTTGCGTAACAGCTTTAAACATGGTTATGGGTCATTATTTTACAAATCGAACAACTTTTGAGATTTCATAATTTTGATTCGGCTCAAACTTTTTTTTAATTTGCTCGCACGAAAAAAGCAAACACCTGTATCAGAATTTCCTCAACAAATTTTTTTTCAGAGATCTGCATGTGCTCAGATTCGATGGGTAAGCAAACTTGCCCACGTTCAAAATGCTATATCATAGGTTCCACTCGTCGTATGTTATTAATTTTTGTTTTATTTTGAAGGTAACAATATTTACTTTATAACTGCGTTAAAAAAATATTCAATTTTAACAAATCAAAATAATGAATAAAAAATGAATTTGTAAATAATTATTACATACTGTTTTCCCCCACGAATATTTTCGAAAAAATATACATATATAATATGCGATACACTTTCATCTAAAAACACCTTTTTATTTTAAGTCGGAGAATTTTGTGGTTCAAAAGATATTCACCCCTATTCTGCATTTCGATTACGTTCCCGTTCTACGCTCCGCTTTAATCGAAGTTGGGTATTCTGCATTACGACGGAGTCGTAACGAGAAGAGGAAGAGCAAATGATTTTTCGAAATCAGCTGTTTGTACGGAATGTGTGAACATTGGAACAAAATAAATTAAAGAAAATTTGTAAAAACACTGAAAAACGTTTATATTTTATTATCCACGCCATTTTGTAGAAAAAAAAGCAACAGAATATATTGCCGCAGTGTTATATTTTTTTTAGTGAAGTGCTTTCATAATTGTAAGTATGTTTTTGTCGTTCTTTTGGCCAATTCCCTGCCGTGGCCACCAAGTTTTTTTTAACACGGATTCCTGTACGAATATAGTTGACATTTTCTGAATCTTATGGATGCTAATTTCATTACACTGGCCTAAAATACTTTATAAAAATTTATTTATTCTTTCCGCAAGGATTGTTCACGTTTTCGCTTCACCTTCCTCTACTCCGGCAGCTTGCTTTGGCATAAGCAAGTGGACCCAACGAACAGACACAAATTATAGCTGTCTATTATAATGGAATCAATAGCCGCGGCATTATTTGTGGAGTTGGAAAGCAACGCATACGAAAATGGCCAGGCGAGAATGGAAAGGCAAATATTGTGAGATTTGTGTAATCCATTTGAGATGAGTGACGAATTGTAAGAAATTGAACTTAAAAGTGGTAAAGTTTAATAACTTATTTTCTTATTTAGGTTCAAAAAAAACTTTCGACTTAATAAGGATGTTTTCAAGTATGTGTTAGATACTTTTGCGGGGCAAATACGTCCAAGGACTTCGACATCGACATGTTGTTTTTGACCTGGAAACATGTAAAAAACAATCATCATCAAGCATTCTACGTTTCTTAACAACTTTTACTTATCTACACTTTTGTTAAAATTCTGTTATAAATTAATAAAAAAATAAAAAGAAAATATTTTTCCGCCAACTAATTTGCAACTTAGAAAAACGGAACTACGATCGAAATGCAGAATACACAAAATCGAACGATTCGAAGTTGGATCGAAAGAGATTGGAACACAGAATACCAAAATTGCCAAATCGAGAAAATTCCAATCCAAGTGGAAATGCAGAATAGGGCTGATTAACTCATTTCTGACCCGACCAACTTGCTTACATTTACTTGCAGCAGGTATGTGCTACAATTGTATACAGCCAACGCCTGCCTGTGTATGCATGCATGGTCAACTTAACTACATACATACATATGTATATGTACTTGTAAACAAACCTACTAATCACGTAGCAGGTAGCTAGCATTTGTGTTTTACCAAATCATTATTGTAGTACAATAGGCATTAGAATACACATAAAAAAACAATTTCTATTTTTTTAGTTATTTTTAAAATGTATTTACATATATTATTGAAAATAAAATGGGAATGCACACTTCAAAACCGTCGTAAGAAAATATGTATATGTGTATGTGTGTTTAGATACTACATGTAACAATATAAAAAACTTCGTATTCGAAAATAGAATTTAATAATTTCTATTAATATATGATTTAATAATTTATAATAAAATATAAATTATAATACTTATTTTTGTAAAATTAAGATTTTACAAGTTATTTTTTATTATTATATTTTATTAACAATTTTTGTTGTTATATCGGCCTACTGATTTGTAATATCGCGAGTTAATATCGAGCTAAAGGCCTAACAATAATTATTTTATCATTATTATTGTTATAATATATGGATCTATACAACGAGCTTTGGCAGTTGTCTAAAATTTTTGCTTTCTTCTATTCTAATTTAAAATTTTTTCAATTAAGAAAAAATATATTATAACAATAATAATGATAAAATAATTATTGTTAGGCCTTGAGCTCGATATTAACTCGCGATATTACAAATCAGTAGGCCGATATAACAACAAAAATTGTTAATACATCCCAGAGCACGGGGAAAAAGTGTCAATAAAATATGACCCTATGGCATCATCGCCATAAACAAAGTCCAATTTTCACAACTATTCTGTAACAGATGTCGCAGTGCTGTGAATATCAATTGGCAAGAACCAGAATTGAAGTAGGAATAATGAAGACAAACAAAAAACCGCTGTGATGGCTGAATGGTTACAGCAGCGGCGCCTAAACGTTGCCGATGAAGGAATTTAGCAGTTCCCGAAATGGATCTATACAACGAGCTTTGGCAGTTGTCTAAAATTTTTGCTTTCTTCTATTCTAATTTAAAATTTTTTCAATTAAGAAAAAATATATTATAACAATAATAATGATAAAATAATTATTGTTAGGCCTTGAGCTCGATATTAACTCGCGATTATATTTTATTATTATTAGTAGAAAATGAGCAAGGTTTATTGAACGTATTCGGTCGAATATATAAACAAACTTATACAATATCAATTTTACAAAAATAACAAACTCAGTCTTGAAGACGGCAATTGATGTACTAATTAATTACTACAAACCGTTAAAACCAACTTAACAATAATTTTTAATTTTTAAACAAACGTTGTCATCACTGGGTATGCCAAAAGTGTTTCCTGAAATTGCTTCAGAAACATTCTGCATTTTTTCGAGTGAATAGCGTTTTTGATGAACCTTTTTTTTTGAATTGGTGAAACTCCAATTATTTCTAAGCCTTTATTGATTAAACTAGTTGCCTCGAATATTGCTTTCTCTCTGTCTTTCTCCAATGATACAGATGTAGAACATTCCGGAGCGAAATTCACGTCGCTATCAGTTTCAGTGAGTACTTCGCTGAAATTAATATCATCTGATTCTTTCATCTGGAAAAACGAATAAATGTATGATAAGTACCTAATATTTGACGAATTTAATAATACTGAAGTTAAAATATGGAAAACCATAACATGAGGGCAGCTGCCAATGTCTTACATATGAGTTCCATAAATAGATATATTGCTTCTAAATTTGTATATTCAATTATTATATGTGCAAGTATACACAAACCTCATTATCTTTGTTGATTTTAGATAGTTAAGTCGGCATTTGTTGCAAATTCGTTGTTCCATCGCTTTTTTTGTTACAGGAATATCTAGCGTCAATAAATTTTTTTTTTTTTACTTTTTTCAGAGTCCCGTAGTTTTTGGCGTTAGGGTGCGGAGACAAATCAAATGGATTAAAACATTTAACTTTCGGCACTTTCCTAATAATATTTATTTAAAACTCGCAATAATAACACACAAACTTTCTGAATGAAGGAAATGAACGATGTTTCTATATTGAAATAAAATTTAATTCTGTTTTGTATTTACAATCTAACATCTACTTATACTAATTCTTACAAATAATAATTTCGTAAAACTAGCTACCTGCTAAGTGATTAGTAGGTTTATTTACAAGTACATATATGTATGTATGCTGTAGTTAAGTTGACCATGCATGCATACACAGGCAGGCGTTGGTTATATACAATTGTAGCACGTGCCTGTTACAAGTAATTGTATGCAAGTGCTCGAGGCTGTATACAATTGTAGCACGTACCTGCTGCAAGTAAATGTAAGCAAGTTGCTCGAGGTCAGGTCAGAAATGAGTTAATATCTTTTGAACCACAAAATTGTTCAACTCAAAACAAAAAGGGTTTTTTAGATGAAGCTGTATCGCATATTATATATATTTTTTCGAAAATATTCGTGGGGGAAAACATTATGTAATAATTATTAAAAAAAATCATTTTTTATTCATTATTTTGATTTTATAAAATTTAATATTTTTTTAACCCAGTTATAAAGTAAATATTGTTACCTTCAAAATAAAACAAAAATTAATAAGATACGAGGAGTGGAACCAATGATATAGCATTTTGAATGTGGGCAAGTTTGCTTACCCATCGAATCTGAGCACATGCAGATCTCTGAAAAAAAGTTTTTCGAGGAAATCCTGATATATGTGTTGACTTAAATTGCGAAAAGATTCCCACAAATAAATTTGGTGTCTTATAAAAAAGTGAATTTTTTTTTCTACAAATCCGTACGATTTTTAAAATAATGACCATTATAGCTGAATGGAAAGAAGAACTTAATAACAAAAAGTCGGTCATTGCAGTTTTCATTGATCTCATAAGAGCCTTTGAAACTATTGATTAGAAAATATTATTAGAAAAATTATCAAGCTTTGGCATTAAAGACATTGAATTAGATCGGTTTGATAACACAAGTATACACGGTTTTCGATCTAGGCAACTAAGAGTAGGTTTTAAGACAATTTATGACGCTGAATCCGATTCCTCATTCCGTTTTTTAAGATTGATTCTAGTTTTTAATACAGTCAATAAATTCATTTTTAAAGACTTTTGTCGAATAATATTCATTTTATTAACTTAAAAGTAACAAATCAGAAATGAAGATTGGTGGAACTTTGCATTTTGTATTCTTTTGTATCTGTTTCGCGTATTAGAGCCCAACAGTAGTCGCTCATCCTTGTTCGTTGCTCGTATCCCCCAAGTTTTCGGGAAAAAAATCGAGATGGCAATGCAGAAAACGCATCTATAGAGACATTCTAGCTCCAATCTTTCGATAATTTTCCAATATATCGCCAATAATTTCCTTAAAATTAGGGGATTTGCGATTACCAAGAAAGTGGTGAACGATATATTGAAAAGATGCCCATGCGGCTGCTTAATCGGGCGTTAAACATTTTGTAAATTTTTTATCAGCCGTTAATTTTCTAATATCCGGTCCGACAAATATTCCTTCTTTGATCTTTGCATATGACAATTTAGTAAACAATTTGACTAAGTACTAAGTACCATCACGACCTATGGCATTCAAACTTGCGGACGGACAGTAGGGGTGAGATGTTGGCGGATCAAATAGACCAAACGACGCTCTGCACAATAAACGGAGACGCCCCCACACGTATGGTAGGAAGCTGTCATAGCTCGCCAAATATCTCAATCGTGAGCGCAGAACTCGTAAACTGCGTCAACTGGCAGCCGATGGTAACATTGGCATCCGACCACCTGCCCATACTTATTTCGTTCGAGCATACCGCCGACTTCATCGTCACCGAAAAACGCACTTTCATAAACTTCAAAAAAGGAAAGTGGGAAGAATTTAATCTGCAACAGACAGCAGCTTTGCTGCCCTTCCTATCCCGACTGATGCCCGCCAAGGGGAGCGTGCCTTCCGTAAGGTCATTGAATCCGCCTCGGCACATTTCATTCCCGCCGGGAAAATTCCCGAAATCCGGCCCCACTTCCCGGCGGAGGCCGCGAGCTTAGCGAGGGAACGCGACCTTATAAGACAGCTTGATCCAGGCGACCCCCAAATAAGGGATATAAACCAACGCATCTGATTGCTTGTGGACGAACACAAGCGCGCGAAATGGGAAGAGCACCTAAGAGGTTGTAACCTCTCTACCGGTGTAGGTAAACTTTGGTCCACCGTAAAGTCCCTATCGAATCCGACTAAGCACAAAGACAAAGTTTCCATCGCCTTTGGCGATAAGGTGCTGTCGGATGCGAAAAAATGCGCGAGCGCTTTCTGCCGACAATATATAATGCATCCTACGGTCGATAAAGATAGACGGAGAGCCAATAGACGCGCACATAAACACAAACTCAGCGCGTCACCAATTACCATCACCGCTAGAGAGGTTGAGGACGCCATTGGTCGCGCTAAACCATCCAAAGCAGTGGGCCCAGACGGCATAGCCATGCCGATGCTTAAAAACCTAGGGAAAGAGGGTTTCAAATATTTAGCGCATGTCTTCAACCTGTCTCTTTCCACCTTTGTCATACCCGAGAAATGGAAAATGGCCAAGGTGGTCCCGCTACTAAAGCCTGGGAAACCAGCTAACGTAGGTGAGTCATATCGTCCGATATCTCTCCTATCGCCAGTGGCAAAGACGCTTGAAGCCATTTTGCTCCCTTATTTCCCAGCACATTTGCAGCTAGCCCCTCATCAGCATGGCTTCAGAAAACTCCATAGCACTACCTCCGCGCTACATGTCATTAGCACCCAGATAAATTGCGGTTTGAATCAATATCCCCACCATAGAACAGTACTCGTAGCGTTAGACCTATCAAAAGCTTTTGATACGGTCAACCATGGCTCGTTACTGCAAGACCTGGAAGGGTCTACCCTTCCCCCATGTCTTAAAGGTGGACCGCAAATTATCTGGGTGGTCGGCAGGCATCGGTGCAATTCAGAAACGAAACATCAAAACAAAGGAGAATTAAACAAGGGGTGCCACAGGGTGGTGTCCTATCCCCGCTTTTGTTTAATTTCTACATATCTAAGCTACCTTCACCACCGGAAGGAGTCACAATCGTTTCCTACGCCGATGACTGCACAATAATGGCCACAGGCCCAGGCCCAAAGATCGATGAGCTACGCAATAAAATAAACGGCTATCTCCCTGATCTCTCCAGTTTTTTCGCCTCGCGAAACCTGTCATTGTCACCGACTAAATCTTCCGCGACCTTATTTACAACATGGACGCCCCGAATGTCGACCATATTGAACATCCACGTCGATGGCACTACGCTACCGACTGTCCTACACCCCAAAATCTTGGGTGTGACGTTTGATCAGGATCTACATTTTGGTGCGCACGCAACCGCAATTGTTCCAAGAATTCAGAGCCGTAATAAAATCCTCAAATCCCTTGCTGGCAGTACCTGGGGAAAAGATAAAGAAACGCTCTTGACCACATACAAAGCAATTAGCCAGCCGATTACGTGCTACGCGTCACCCATATGGTCGCCAAGCCTAAAAACCACCCACTGGAAGAAACTACAGGCCTGCCAAAATACTGCTCTCAGAATCGCTACGGGCTGTCTTCTTATGTCCCCAGAACACCATCTGCATAATGAGGCGAGAATACTCCCCATCAGGGAGAGAAATGAGATGCTGACCAAACAGTTTCTGTTGAATACCCAGAAACCTGGGCATCCCAACAGACATCTGATTGACGAACCAGCACCGCCTAGGGGCCTAAGGAGTCATCTCCGTAAGCATTTTGAGGAAATACGGCACCTGAGAACCCAGCCGTATGAAGCGGAAAAACACAAGCAGGCCCTTGGTGAACTCCATAGACAGGCGTCGGACCTTTATGTCGGGAATTGCCCGGTGAATCCAGCACTTGAAGAAAAATATCCAGAACTCGCAGAAGAGGAACGCATACTCCCCAGGGAAACGCGTGTCACTCTTGCTCAACTTCGTTCTGGATACTGTAACAGGTTAAACTCTTACCTATCCAGAATCAACCCCGACATACAAAATGTATGCCCTGCTTGCAATGTGTCCCCACATGACACCAACCATCTATTTAATTGTAATGTGGAACCAACGCCTCTAACACCCCTTTCCTTATGGTCCACCCCTGTTGAAACGGCAAGTTTCCTTGGACTCCCGTTAGAGGATATTGATGACAATTTGTGATCGGTCGCGGCTATTAGGTGGGGCGAGCATTGCTACAACAACAACAACAACTAAGTACTGAAAAGACGGTCCTTCACGGTTTAATGCTTTGACGAAGTTCTTTATTAGGCCTAGTTTAATGTGAAGAGGTGGCAGGAAAATGTCTTGTGGATTTACAAGTGGTTCAGCGGAGACGTTTTGCTGTCCAGGCTCATATTGAATACGACTTTGCCATTCTTTTCTCACATAATGATGTTCAGTTGCGCGGCTATCCCACAAGCATAAAAAAGAACAAAATTTGGTGAATCCAGATTGCATCCCAGTTAAGATACCAATTACCTGTTGAAATAAATTTCGGTATCCATGACTTATGAGTGTCTGCTACTCTGAAACCAAAGTAGTGCAGGTACGCATCTTTGAGCGCACTTGTTATTATTTTACCACTTTTTTAAACATATAACAACCACAAACGTAACAAAAACACTTTGAATCAACTTCGCAACACTGTCCCTGCATTTTTATTTGCTCTAATCACTTATATTATTTTATAGTTACAGTTGAAATGACTTATCAAACAGTGCCACTATTTAAAAGCTGCTATAACAACACAATGGTGCTAACATGCGAGAACTTGGAAACAAGAATCGAGCTTAAAAAACCGAATGCAGATTCGAATTCAGCATATCAAATATAGTTAAGAATCATTCTTATCTGCTCAGATCCAAAAGTTGACCTGAATTTGTAAACTTGTGTAATTTTTTAACAAATCGTAAGCAAATAACAATAATTGGTTCAGCATTATCGGACGAAGTTGACCTTAAGATTGTTTTACCCCAAGGCTCTGTGCTAGCTCCAAAAACAGTATATATACTATTTTTTTAGTTCATTAAAAACTAAACTTACCATTAGAGTGTTGGGTTGTACGTATAATCGAAAGCGTTGTAGACAGTGAAAGTATACTTTATTTATGGTAGTAAATTATTCGTTGTTAAAGTAACAAATATAATTTAAATTACCACTCTTAATAACTATTAAAAAATTGTTACTAATATGTTTAAAGCCCTTATATATATTAGATTATTTGTATGTTATGTATAAGCACTGTTAGCGTCACTGTATCAGACCTACCCGATATGACACCCCTTTCATTTGATACCCATATCGTGAACACCTAGCCAATATTAAGGTATATATCCCGGAAACGGATTGAGATGTCATCCACCGAATAAAGTTCAATTAACTTACCGGGCAGGTATACTTTTCCTCACTTTAAAGTCAACTTTAACGATTTTCGTTTTCTCGTGAAGCTTGCATTTGATTTAGATTTGGCAACGTCACATTAAAACTGTAATCCGTTCACATTAAAAGTATACTACGCTTATTTGCTGAATACTTTCAGGCTTGACATGATATGCTTTAATTTAAACTTAAGTAAAGAATATATTGTTGCGGCTGAACCTGATAAGTCGCCGCTACATTATGGTGCTATGAAAAACGCGTGCGGTGGTTCGAATCTCACTGGCAACTGTTTTTTATTACGTTTTTTTTTTTTACGTTTAAACCAAAAAATAAATTGAAAAGGGCAGATGAACTGCTGGTAAAAACTAAAATTCACTTATAAGCAGGTTAAAGATGAGAAAACGGCCCTCGAGCTCACATCAACAGTTTCCATTTGATACTCATATTTTACAAACACATCCGAGGGTTACCCGGGCCCACGTTTTGGTCTATATCTCGAGACTCTAGTCACCCAGCGGTATACAAAACACTCTGTACAAAAACACACATCAGCAGCTTCAATTTGATACCCATAATCTAAAAACACATCCTAGTGTTACCCTGATCCACGTTTTGGCCTATATATCGAGACCCTAGTCACCAATAGGTATGAAAATTACCCCGTACTAAAGCACTTATCAACACCTTTCATTTTATGTACATATTGCATAAACATGTTTTAGGGATACCCGGGTCCACGGTTTGGCCTATATCTCGAGACCCTTGTCACCAATAGGTATGAAAACTACCCTGTACTAATGCATTCATCAGCAGCTTTCATTTGTTATCCATATTGTACAAACACATTATAGAGGTACCCGGGTCCACGTTTTGGCCTATATCTCGAGACCCTAGTCGGCCAGGGGTACGAAAAATACCCCGTATCAAAGTACTAATAAACAGCTTCTATTTCATACCCATATTGTACAAACACATCACAGGATTACCCAGGTCCACGTTTTTATCTCAAGACCCTAGCCACCTAGTGAAAAAAGGTAGACGTTCGCCGATTCTCAGACCTACCCAACACGCTCACAAAATTTCATGAGAATCGGTTTAGTCGTTTCAGATGGGTTATGTATCTAACACGGTGCCGCAAGAATTTTATATATTAGATTGACATATATTAATGATATTAACTGCGTTATTCTGTGCACTTGACAAAATTTCAATTAGTTGACAAGTAATCAAGATTTTTATCAAGTTCACAAATATTTCTATTCTGTGCATAACTTGACAACTCTAAAAATCTCTACGACCAGTGCTTTTCACCATAGTAACACAGTAAACAGTGCAACGTGCTATGCATGAGCGATTGGAGAGATATGTCTCATTTTACGCTGCTTGTTTGTTTGTAACCTTCATTCGCTTCAACGCGCCTGCTGCCTTATTAACATGCTTTTATAATTAGCTTCACCTTATTTGTAATCCCGTCAGGGTCATATCAAGACCATTCCGGGATCATTTTTGGATGGTATTCGGGATCCGTCCGGGACCCCGTCGGCGTTATTTCGGGACTATTAGGGATACGTCCGGGATCCCGTCGGGGTTATTTTGGGACTTTTTGGGGACTATTCCGAGATCCTTGGGGGTTATTTCGGGACT
Source organism: Eurosta solidaginis (assembly GCF_040869045.1). Taxonomy (NCBI): domain Eukaryota; kingdom Metazoa; phylum Arthropoda; class Insecta; order Diptera; family Tephritidae; genus Eurosta; species Eurosta solidaginis. Next base: position 150,481,082 of record NC_090324.1, on the reverse strand, counting down.
ATTTCGTGATCATTTCGGCAGCATTTCTGGATGGGTTTCGGGATCCGTCCGGCATCCCGTCGGGGTAATTTCGGGAATATTTCTGGACTATTTCGGGATCATTTTAAGACTCTTCCGGGATGATTTCTGTATAGATTTCGGGATCCGTCCGGGATCCCGTCGGGGTTATTTCGGAACTTTTTCGGAGTATTTCGGGATCATTTCTGGATCCATGCGGGATCTCGTCGGGGTAATTTCGGGACATTTTCGGGACTATTTCGGTATCATTTTGGGACCCTTCCGGACAGAAAAAAATTTTAAACAGATAACTTCAAAAGCAGGCTAACGTGAATAACCAATATATTTTATTTTCTCCTTGCGCACGGGGCCGCGTGTAAAGGCTAGTTTTTTAAAGCGTTGATATGTATCTAGATCTTGTTCTCTCTCCTTCGCGGGTGTACTGCGAAGAATCATTGAAATCTATTGTAAAATCACGACCTTCACCTAGATCTACCTCGTCTGAGGCAATACCAGCTTAACCATTATGTTATGCAGCATTACGCAACTCGCAAGAATAGCCGCAGCTGTTTCGTGGGAATAATGAATCACCCGGTGCTTTAGCAAACACCTAAAACAAGTTTTTACAACACCAAATCCTCTTTCTATACAATTCCTGGCGGATGAATGTATCTTATTGTATCTTCTTTCTTTAATGGTATTCGGGTTTGCAACCGGCGTGAGAAGCCACGGTTCCAATGGGTATCCTTGTTCTCCAATGAGCCAAGACTCTCATTGGTAAGGAACAGATCTTGTTTTATGCTTTCTTATCAAATACTCCCGTAAATAACACGTGGCCCATATTCCAGAATCATGCGTCGCTCCCGGAAAGTTGGCATTCAAAAATGTGAAGCACAAACGATGATCACATAACCTTAAACATTTCTAAATTATGGAAGAATAACGTATTTTTAAATAAAAGCAAGCTTTACCGCTTCAACATTTATGCTGTAGTAGCCCTTTCTATTTAGATATTGGAGCGGCCACTTACTCCACATTGTTCGATGGCGGAGCAACTATTGCAATGTGGGTGCAATAAATTGCTCCTATTGTACTTTTTATAGCGAATTACCGGAAAAACCTAAAATTGTATACACAGATTTTAGTTTAACCCTCCGATGAGTGAGAAGGTCCCTAGGGACCTTTTTGCCTTTTCAAACTGAAATTACTCCTACTTCGGCCACTACGGCGAGTTTTGGATACTTTTCTTTAAGTACTGGATTCACCGGGCAATTCCCGGCATAAAGGTCCGACGCCTGTTTATGGAGTTCACCAAGGACCTGCTTGTGTTTTTTTCGCTTCATACGGCTGGGTTCTCAGGTGCCGTATTTCCTCAAAATGCTTACGGAGATGACTCCTTAAGCCCCTAGGCGGTGCTGGTTCATCAATCAGATGTCTGTTGGGATGCTCAGGTTTCTGGGTATTCAACAGGAACTGTTTGGTCAGCATCTCATTTCTCTCCTGAGGGGGAGTATTCTCGCCTCATTATGCAGATGGTGTTCTGGGGACATAAGAAGACAGCCCGTGGCGATTCTGAGAGCAGTATTTTGGCAGGCCTGTAGTTTCTTCCAGTGGGTAATTTTTAGGCTTGGCGACCATTTGGGTGACGCGTAGCACGTAATCGGCTGGCTAATTGCTTTGTATGTAGTCATGAGCGTTTCTTTATCTTTTCCCCAGGTACTGCCAGCGAGGGATTTGAGGATTTTGTTACGGCTCTGAATTCTCGGAACAACTGCGGCTGCGTGCTCACCAAAATGTAGATCCTGATCAAACGTCACACCCAAGATTTTGGGGTGTAGGACAGTCGGTAGCGTAGTGCCATCGACGTGGATGTTCAAAATGGTCGACATTTGGGACGTCCATGTTGTAAATAAGGTCGTGGAAGATTTAGTCGGTGATAATACCAGGTTTCGCGAGGCGAAAAAACTGGAGAGATCAGGGAGGTAGCCGTTTATTTTATTGCATAGCACATCGATCTTTGGGCCTGGGCCTGTGGCCATTATTGTGCAGTCATCGGCGTAGGAAACGATTGTGGCTCCTTCCGGTGGTGAAGGTAGCTTAGATATGTAGAAATTAAACAAAAGTGGGGATAGGACACCACCCTGTGGCACCCCTTGTTTAATTCTCCTTGGTTTTGATGTTTCGTTTCTAAATTGCACCGATGCCTGCCGACCACCCAGATAATTTGCGGTCCACCTTTTAAGACATGGGGGAAGGGAAGACCCTTCCAGGTCTTGCAGTAACGAGCCATGGTTGACCGTATCAAAAGCTTTTGATAGGTCTAGCGCTACGAGTACTGTTCTATGGTGGGAGTATTGATTTAAACCGCAAATTATCTGGGTGCTAATGGCATTTAGCGCGGTGGTAGTGCTATGGAGTTTTCTGAAGCCATGCTGACGAGAGGCTAGCTGCAAATTTGCTTGGAAATAAGGGAGCAAACTGGCTTCAAGCGTCTTTGCTACTGGCGATAGGAGAGATATCGGACGATACGACTCACCTATGTTAGCTGGTTTCCCAGGCTTTAGTAGCGGGACCACCTTGGCCATTTTCCATTTCTTGGGTATGACAAAGGTGGAAAGAGACAGGTTGAAGACATGCGCTAAATATTTGAAACCCTCTTTCCCTAGGCTTTTAAGCATCGGCATGGCTATGCCGTCTGGGCCCACTGCTTTGGATGGTTTAGCGCGACCAATGGCGTCCTCAACCTCTTTAGCGGTGATGGTGATTGGGGACGCGCTGAATTTGTGTTTATGTGCGTGTCTATTGGCTATCCGTCTATCTTTGTCGACCGCAGGATGCATTATATATTGTCGGCAGAAAGCGCTCGCGCATTTTTTCGCATCCGACAGCACTTTGTCGCCAAAGGCGATGGAAACTTTGTCTTTGTGCTTAGTCGGATTCGATAGGGACTTTACGGTGGACCAAAGTTTACCCACACCGGTAGAGAGGTTACAACCTCTTAGGTGCTCCTCCCATTTCGCCCGCTTGTGTTCATCCACAAGCAATCTGATGCGTTGGTTTATATCCCTTATTTGGGGGTCGCCTGGATCAAGCTGTCTTATAAGGTCACGTTCTCTCGCTAAGTTTGCGGCCTCCGCCGGGAAGTGGGGCCGAATTTCGGGAATTCTACCGGTGGAAATGAAACGAGCTGATGCGGATTCAATGACCTTGCGGAAGGCACGCTCCCCTTGGCGGGCATCAGTCGGGATAGGGAGGGCAGCAAAGAGGTTGTCTGTAAAAGATTTATATTCGTCCCACTTTCCTTTCTTTGAAGTTTATCAAAGTGCGTTTTTCTGTGACGATGAAGTCGGCGGTATGCTCGAGCGAAATAAGTATAGGCAGGTGGTCGGATGCCAATGTTACCATCGGCTGCCAGTTGACGCAGTTTACGAGTTCTGGGCTCACGATTGAGATATCTGGCGAACTGTCACAGCTTCCTACCATACGTGTGGGGGCGTCTCCGTTTATTGTGCAGAACGTCGTTTCTTCTATTTGATCCGCCAACATCTCACCCCTACTGTCCGCCCGAAATTTTGAATCCATAGATCGTGATGGGCATTGAAATCGCCTAACATAATGCGATTGTTGTCAGTGAGTAAGGCGCTGATATTAGGGCGGTATCCCCTAGGGCCACAGGTGGCACGAGGGATGTAGATGTTGATGATTTCTAGGTTTGCATCGCCTGACCGGACAGATAGGCCTTGACGTTCTAAGACATTGTCCCTGCGGTCGATGCCAGGATCAAATATATAATATTGCACAGAGTGGTGTATGATAAACGTGAGGCCGCCTCCATTTCCGCTCTCGCGGTCTTTCCTGTGAAAATTATACCCAGAGCAGGTCTGCAATGCAGATCTTGCTGTGAGTTTAGTCTCTTGAATCGCAGCAATGCGGATGTTGTGCCGCTTCATGAAATCGACTATCTCCGTAATCTTCCCAGTTAGTCCATCACAGTTTAACTGCAGAATTCTGAAGTGCATAAGGGGAGACGCCGCCACTCTGGGGGAAGTGACGGGTAACTGTGCCTGGGTTGTGGAAGGCCAGGACGCAATTGCTGTTGTGGTCCTGGGACTGGGCGTCCTTGGGCAAGCATTGGGGTACCCGGATGATTTGGGTTTGCGACCTGGCAACATGGCGCGATGAAACCCGTCGGGGGGTTGCCGTCGCAGAGACCAGAACATCTAGGAAAGTGGCACCACCCAAGGCAGGAGTTGCATTGGGCGGATGTCGCAAACCTATATATTCTGTGCTGGCAGACGGTGCAAACGGAGGTAGGGACTAAGAGTATATTTCCCTGACCTACACGATTGCTGCCGAAAAAAAGGGAGGGGGGGGGGGGCAGGGGCTGATGCTCAGCATTGCTACCGACTCTACTACGAAGGTAGTAGTTATGAGTGGTAGCAGCTGTTTGAGTTGTTAGCGCCAAGGGGCGCGAGCAGCAGCGGGTACTTGTTGTGGCTTGCTGAGCAGCGGGGCTGCTGGAAGGTAGTGGGGGCGCTTAGGCATAGACTACGGGACGCCCTTGGGCGTGAACAGCAAGGAGCCACAAAAGATTTATAAAAGTTACGTGGACGTCGGGTTTTGGGATCAAGCCCAGAACAACCTGTCCGATGTAGCCATCCCTTGCACGAGACACACTGAACAGAGTATGACCGTCCTAAAAAGATTCTTTTCCGGCAGATGCAGCAAAACCATTTCTCAGGACCGGGGTCAGGAGGCGGACCCGGATTGGATTCGATGCCTTCCCGGAGTAAGAGGATATGGAGCAGTCCTGCTGCAAGGAGCTGCTGGGACGATTACAATTTGTGGGAGGGACGCAACAAATTAAATGGGGTCACACTGAAATGACAGTCCTTGGTCGGGAAAAATCCCGAGTCGCTCTGGTACATAGAACCGACTGCCTTGGGATGCGATTTTAGCCAGTGACCCGGCCTTTCGAATGGAACAAACTTTTTTTTTTTAGAGAGACACGTTTAAGGGTAATTTAAAAAAGTGGAGTGGGCTGTTCGACTACCAGATAAAAGAGTCGCTGCAATTCCCGCTCCTACAAGATGCTACAGCCAACGCCACGTGACCTTTACATCTGGCATATGCAGAAGATTAAGTAAAAAGGTTTTTCCACAACCACCAAGAGCATCTAAGAAAAATGCTTGACCTCTTTTGTTTTCAATGCTGTCAACGACTTTATCATATGTCAGCTGCTGATCCGAAACCATAAATAACTTAGGTCACATGGGCGCCTCAGGATTGTCTCAAAAGAGCATTCATTGAATATCACGATTTGGGGAAGGCAACCCAAAACTGGATAAATCTTTTTCGCAAAGGCCTATTACTTTGTCTTCGATGTCAATCAAACCTTAAAATAAATGTTAACTACTTATTCAATCATTATCATAACCGTCGCAAAATTTTTCAAACCTTGATTTATTAGATCTTCAGAAATTTGTAGATAGGGATCGTTACGCCTTCTGCGTTCACTGAAAAGGAAGTCTTCACAGAAGTCATCCTTGAACGTGTTCCACAATAACTCAGCATTTGACGGCTGACAAAAAACTATTAAACTGTAAAATAACTCTCTTAGCCTTGGCGGCGAATGCAAAAGAGCTGCCTCAAACGCCAGAAAGACTCTGAAGTGCTTATATACCGACCGTTGAGATATTTTTGAATCTCATCCGAAGTATTTTGAAAAGAAAATGTAGCTTGATCTGTTCCCTTATTAACATATTTACAAATGTATTTAATAGCTTTAACGGAGTGGCACTATTCAACGTTAATATGTGCCGACTGCTTCCCAAGGCAGTCGGTTCTATGTACCGGAGCGACTCGGGATTTTTCCCGACCAAGGACTGTCATTTCAGTGTGACCCCATTTAATTTGTTTCGTCCCTCCCACAAATTGTCATCCTCCCAGCAGCTCCTTGCAGCAGGACTGCTACATATTCTCTTACTCCGGGAAAGTATCGAACCCAATCCGGGTCCGTCTCCTGACCCCGGTCATGAGAAATGGTTTTGCTGCATTTGCCAGAAAAGAATCTTTTTAGGACGGTCATACTCTGTTCAGTGTGTCTCGTGCAAGGGATGGTTGCATCGGACAGGTTGTTCTGGGCTTGATCCCAAAACCCGACGTCCACGTAACTTTTATAAATCTTTTGTGGCTCCTTGCTGCTCACGCCCAAGGGCGTCCCGTAGTCTACGCCTAAGCGTATCCCCACTACCTTCCAGCAGCTTCTCTGCTCAGCAAGCCACAACAAGTACCCGCTGCTGCTCGCGCCCCACGGCGCCAACAACTCAAACAGCTGATACCACTCATAACTACTACCTTCGTAGTAGAGCTGGTTGCAATGCTGAGCATCAGCCCCTGCCCCCGTCTTCTTCTCCCCCCCTCTTTTCTGGCAGCAATCGTGCAGGTCAGCGAAACAGACTCTTAGTCCCTGCCTCCGTTTGCACCGTCTGCCAGCACAGAATATATAGGTTTGCGACATCCGCTCAATGCAGCTCCTGCCTTGGGTGGTGCCACTTTCCTAGATGTTCTGGTCTCCGCGACGGTAACCCCCCGATGGGTTTCATCGCGCCATGTTGCCAGGTCGCAAACCCAAATCATCCGGGTACCCCAATGCTTGCCCAAGGGCGCCCAGTCCCAAGGCCACAACCGCAATTGCGTCCTGGCCTTCCACAACCTAGGCGTAGTCACCCCTCACTTACCCCTAGAGTGGCGGCGTCACCCCTCATGCACTTCAGAATTCTGCAGTTCAACTGTAATGGACTAACTGGGAAGATTACGGAGATAGTCGATTTCATGAAGCGGCACAACATCCGCATTGCTGCGATTCAAGAGACTAAACTCACAGCAAGATCTGCATTGCAGACCTGCTCTGGTTATAATGTCCACAGGAAAGACCGCGAGAGCGGAAATGGAGGCGGCCTCGCGTTTATTATACACCACTCTGTGCAATATCATATATTTGATCCTGGCATCGACCGCAGTGACAATGTCTTAGAACGTCAAGGCCTATCTGTCCGGTCAGGCGATGCAAATCTAGAAATCATCAACATCTACATCCCTCCTGTCACTTGTTGCCCCAGTGGATACCGCCCTAATATCGAGGCCTTACTCACTGGCAACAATCGCATTATCTTAGGCGATTTCAATGCCCATCACGACCTATGGCATTCAAACTTGCGGGCGGACAGTAGGGGTGAGATGTTGGCGGATCAAATAGATGAAACGACGTTCTGCACAATAAACGGAGACGCCCCCACACGTATGGTAGGAAGCTGTCATAGCTCGCCAGATATCTCAATCGTGAGCGCAGAACTCGTAAACTGCGTCAACTGGCAGCCGATGGTAACATTGGCATCCGACCACCTGCCCATACTTATTTCGTTCAAGCGTACCGCCGACTTCATCGTCACCGAAAAACGCACTTTCATAAACTTCAAAAAAGGAAAGTGGGAAGAATATAAATCTGCAACAGACAGCAGCTTTGCTGCCCTCCCTATCCCGACTGATGCCCGCCAAGGGGAGCGTGCCTTCCGTAAGGTCATTGAATCCGCCTCGGCACATTTCATTACCGCCGGGAGAATTCCCGAAATCCGGCCCCACTTCCCGGCGGAGGCCGCGAGCTTAGCGAGGGAACGCGACCTTATAAGACAGCTTAATCCAGGCGACCCCCAAATAAGGGATATAAACCAACGCATCAGATTGCTTGTGGACGAACACAAGCGGGCGAAATGGGAAGAGCACCTAAGAGGTTGTAACCTCTCTACCGGTGTAGGTAAACTTTGGTCCACCGTAAAGTCCCTATCGAATCCGACTAAGCACAAAGACAAAGTTTCCATCGCCTTTGGCGATAAGGTGCTGTCGGATGCGAAAAAATGCGCGAGCGCTTTCTGCCGACAATATATAATGCATCCTACGGTCGACAAAGATAGACGGAGAGCCAATAGACACGCACATAAACACAAACTCAGCGCGTCACCAATTACCATCACCGCTAGAGAGGTTGAGGACGCCACTGGTCGCGCTAAACCATCCAAAGCAGTGGGCCCAGACGGCATAGCCATGCCGATGCTTAAAAACCTAGGGAAAGAGGGTTTCAAATATTTAGCGCATGTCTTCAACCTGTCTCTTTCCACCTTTGTCATACCCGAGAAATGGAAAATGGCCAAGGTGGTCCCGCTACTAAAGCCTGGGAAACCAGCTAACGTAGGTGAGTCATATCGTCCGATATCTCTCCTATCGCCAGTGGCAAAGACGCTTGAAGCCATTTTGCTCCCTTATTTCCAAGCACATTTGCAGCTAGCCCCTCATCAGCATGGCTTCAGAAAACTCCATAGCACTACCTCCGCGCTAAATGTCATTAGCACCCAGATAAATTGCGGTTTGAATCAATATCGCCACCATAGAACAGTACTCGTAGCGTTAGACCTATCAAAAGCTTTTGATACGGTCAACCATGGCTCGTTACTGCAAGACCTGGAAGGGTCCACCCTTCCCCCATGTCTTAAAAGGTGGACCGCAAATTATCTGGGTGGTCGGCAGGCATCGGTGCAATTCAGAAACGAAACATCAAAACAAAGGAGAATTAAACAAGGGGTGCCACAGGGTGGTGTCCTATCCCCACTTTTGTTTAATTTCTACATATCTAAGCTACCTTCACCACCGGAAGGAGTCACAATCGTTTCCTATGCCGATGACTGCACAATAATGGCCACAGGCCCAGGCCCAAAGATCGATGAGCTATGCAATAAAATAAACGGCTATCTCCCTGATCTCTCCAGTTTTTTCGCCTCGCGAAACCTGGCATTGTCACCGACTAAATCTTCCGCGACCTTATTTACAACATGGACGCCCCAAATGTCGACCATATTGAACATCCACGTCGATGGCACTACGCTACCGACTGTCCTACACCCCAAAATCTTGGGTGTGACGTTTGATCAGGATCTACATTTTGGTGCGCACGCAACCGCAATTGTTCCAAGAATTCAGAGCCGTAATAAAATCCTCAAATCCCTTGCTGGCAGTACCTGGGGAAAAGATAAAGAAACGCTCTTGACCACATACAAAGCAATTAGCCAGCCGATTACGTGCTACGCGTCACCCATATGGTCGCCAAGCCTAAAAACCACCCACTGGAAGAAACTACAGGCCTGCCAAAATACTGCTCTCAGAATCGCCACGGGCTGTCTTCTTATGTCCCCAGAACACCATCTGCATAATGAGGCGAGAATACTCCCCATCAGGGAGAGAAATGAGATGCTGACCAAACAGTTTCTGTTGAATACCCAGAAACCTGGGCATCCCAACAGACATCTGATTGACGAACCAGCACCGCCTAGGGGCCTGAGGAGTCATCTCCGTAAGCATTTTGAGGAAATACGGCACCTGAGAACCCAGCCGTATGAAGCGGAAAAACACAAGCAGGCCCTTGGTGAACTCCATAGACAGGCGTCGGGCCTTTATGTCGGGAATTGCCCGGTGAATCCAGTACTTGAAGAAAAATATCCAGAACTCGCAGAAGAGGAACGCATACTCCCCAGGGAAACGCGTGTCACTCTTGCTCAACTTCGTTCTGGATACTGTAACAGGTTAAACTCTTACCTATCCAGAATCAACCCCGACATACAAAATGTATGCCCTGCTTGCAATGTGTCCCCACATGACACCAACCATCTCTTTAATTGTAATGTGGAACCAACGCCTCTAACACCCCTTTCCTTATGGTCCACCCCTGTTGAAACGGCAAGTTTCCTTGGACTCCCGTTAGAGGATATTGATGACAATTTGTGATCGGTCGCGGCTATTAGGTGGGGCGAGCATTGCTACAACAACAACAACAACAATATGTGCCGAAAAACATCGCAGGAGTACAGGGCAATAAGGAACAACCCATCTATTGTCTATCCTGGTCATAGTTCCACGTACATCAAGGTCGGCAGTTTTACCTCCGTTTTCAGGACACCGTCTACGGTATGTTGGGTAGTCATCTTCGCCAGACTACGTCTCAGCGCTATAATTGCGGGGAAATCTCTTCACACACTTACCATCTGCCATGCATGGGGAAAATATATTATGTTGTCCACATGGTCCATGTATCATATTTTTGCACACAATTTCGTACAGGAGTGTGTCATCGCGTTGGCTGGGTATTTCAGCACAAATAATGCTATCTATTTCGTGTGGTTGAATTTTCGTCTGCAGCCAAAGCAATATATGACAATGTATATGACCCACGTTTTTGCCATTCTACTGAGACCACGTGGCACCTAACTTCTCCAAATATGCATTTTTTGGTTAAAATAAATATTAGATTTCTCAGTTTTAAATGAAAAACTCTAGCTACAATATCATGTCGATCATATGATTTTTGTGAATTAAAATCTTGAGCTATTTCTGGTCATTCAGGATTACATGTGGATGTTATAAATTTACTATCGTATCTTGGAAAGCTCTCAATACGCAACCTGCGTCTATACGTGTTATTAGAAATATGCGTGAATTTTAAAAAAATATCAAATTCTTATGAGAGCAGTCACACGACGACATCAAAACTTTGCTGAGCCCTGCCACTTAGTAAATTAAAATTAATATTGTTATTTTCTAATATTTATGCATTTTATTTGCATATTGTAACTTTAACTTCAACTTTGGTTATAACTATCTTCACCTCACACACATTTGTATATATTCATTAATTTATTTTGAGATGGCATTCAAAACTAAAGTTTTAGATAATTTTACAAAATGCCTTACTTTTCTTTCATTTAACTTCAATGTATTAATTTAAGTGGGAATTTTATATATGAACACATGTAAAAACTATTGTTTGATTTGAAAGAAAATGAATAAATCTAATCTTATCTTATTCAAAAATGTATACAAACTTTAATCAATTTAATAAATGAAATATTGTATGTAAAAGTTTAATATGAAAAGATAGATTAATTTGTATCGTGGGATTAATGATTGGGCCGTAGATCTGTGGAATTTGGATAGGTTTGGCGATATGGGAGGTAAGTATATGCCTATGGTTAAGTAGGGGAGTGTAGAGAAACGGATTTGTTGCTTCGCGGATTTGAACTTAGGGTTTCCTTTACTGTCGCGTCTGAGCATTAGAAAAAGGGGTACATTTTTTTGGAAATTCATTAAGTCTATTTGGGGTCTGGTTTTGGTTAAGAACATTGTGCATGAATATCTTTTATTGTATGGTCGTGTGTTTGTACACACTAACAAAGTAGTGAGCAAGAACCCACCCGATCCGACGAGCTTATACCCTGGCTAACGCAAGCATGCACGGCTCGACTACTCGCAAACTGGGTGATTTCATACTGTATAGGATGATTCCTAGATATTTTGTGCAAGGCTTCTGATGCAGGGTCACCCCCCTAACTTAGACCTGGTCCAATTTGAAACCTTGTACCTCTTAGTGAACAAGAGCATATCCGTCTTTTCTGCGTAGGCTGTCAACCCGACATTAGATACCCAGGTATGAATAACCCGAATATCAAACAGCTAATCGTTGGAAGGCACTTTCACTTACACTGCAACGTTATCTACGTAAGCCGTAAATTTGACCAGCGTCCCCAGCAGAGGCGACAACATACCACCCTGCGGCGTACCCTGTACACTGATTTCTTGGCTTCATACAATCCCTATTGTTAGGTAATCTTGGTGCAATTAAACATACAGTCTATCAATCTGGTAATTGCTGGATGTACTTTAATGAAGTTTAAACCATCCATGATCGCCCGTTTGGAAACATTGTTGAAACAAGACTCCTAGAGCAAACTGCCTGGGTTTCTCTATGTTTATTACCACCCTGTGCAGTGCAGTGTCTACAAACTTGCCTTTGGTGAACGCATGTTGTGTTGTGGAGAGCATTTTTTCATCCCCGTTGGACTTTATGTACACATCTATCAGCCTCTCAAAGATTTTGAGCTGAAATGATGTTAAGCTAATGGGAAACATATGACCGATCTTCACCGCCTTTGGTAGGAAAGCTAACCGAGCAGTTATCAAATAGTGCGGTACATGATTCAGTCTTATGTACCTACCGAATATTATTTTAAGCCATTCCGCGACCGCTCTACTTGAAATTTGTAGCATGACCGGAAATATAATATCTGGACACGGAGATTTAAACTTGGAAAACGTCTTCACCGCCCATTCGATCCTGGTATCTGTCACCAAGCTCGGCACTACCCGCTCTGTGATCCAAGTGTTACTCTTCTGAGTCCCTGGACTATGTTTCCCCTTCCTGGACTTTAATCAACCATGCTGTTTCGCTGGAGCACTCGATGTTCGCACAGAAATTTTTCTGTGAGACCCTCTTCGCTTTTAACTTATTTCTAAGAGGATTCAGCTCATTGTTCATTCGATCTCCTCCTTCCCACGCATTGTGGTACGCATTTGAATCCGCGCCTATGACCAACCGCCCTTCTTCCTCTTGCACTATACCAGTGGAACCTCCGCAGTATGTGTCATATAGCAGGATGCCATGATAAATGCCTGCTTACTTTTCTGCTACCACTGCAAAGCCCTCAGTAGGCTAACTAGCCAGCAAATATGAATGCAGCTGTTTCCTTACCATGACTGCAGCTAGCACCCTTCCACCCGTTTGTACGTCTTAAACGCCATCACCCGCGAGCGCTGAGTTCAGAAACCTTTCTTCCCGATCAGATCCACGGCTCTTGGATCCGCGCCACGCCAAAGGAACCCTCCTCAAGGGTTAGGAAGATTTCGCTCGACGCCAGTTTACGGAGTTGGAGGTTTATCTGTAAGACTCGCAGCATCATTGGGCGGTTTGTCCCTCTCCAACACCTTCGTCGTGACGTTTTCGTTCTCCCCTTGCCGTTTTGGCTTAAGGCTTTTGAGGCCCTCTTCAGCCCCTCCCGCGTAAATGCTCTGCTGGGTATTCCTCTGTGCGACTCGCAGTACCATTTGGCTGTTTGTCTTTTGGTATCGTGGGGATCCGCGCTTAGCCACCACCTCAGCGTTAGTGGAGGTTTGGAATCACTTCTTCCATACACCGCAATACTGCCCCCATATGCCATTCTACGCATCCGGCCTGCCAAAAACTTAATGGCAAAAACATCGCGTTAACAACTGCAACGAGGCCTTAGGCCTTGGGCAGTTTGAGTGCAGGCCTTATGGCCATAGCAATATAGCGCCATCTAATATCGGGTAAACGGAATATATGGTCCCGTGCCTGAGCTTCGAAGAGACCGTGGGGTCACAATTAAGCCAGAAGGTTGGTGCCAGAGTGCGGATATGGCAGAACATACTATACAAGTGTATACGGATGGCTCCAAATTAATGGAGGGGTCTGGTCAGCTGTTTACTAAGTCCATCCAGATATTTATTGACGACTTTAAATCTTTGTACAGTTATCTATTTTTTGAGAAATAAATCGCATGTTTCATATGTTAAAAATAAATTTGGAAATTTACCTAAAGTTATAAGTTCCGACAATGGAGATAAATACAAATCTCAAAAGGTTAAAGATTATCTTGAGCGTAATGATATAGTTAATCAATTTATTGTACATTATGGGCAGAAGCTGTGAATACAGCAAATTTCTTGCAAATCGTTTTAGTTTGTTCTCGTATTCCTTATAGCTCTTTTGAAAGATGTTAAGGATGAAAACCAGATATAGGAAACTAACATATTGTGACGAATATTACCATCACTAGTAATAAACTCCCAACACAAAAACATTGAAGTTAGCCAGACTGTGTACATAAACACAACAATCATCATTTACACCCATATATATAAGGCACGAAGAGATATTACGCGCACAAACTTGTAGCCGAAAGTTGCTACACATGCACACGCATATGACTATGAGAAACGCATAAACTACAAATATACATGTATATACCTAAGTAGGAGATATGTACAGCAGTTCAACCAGGCGAAACGTCTAGACTGTAGCAGAAATATGCGAATGAAGCAGCAGAGAATATAAAAGAGCGCAAGGTGAGTAGTCAAGAAATGAGTTTGATTTAAGCACACTATCGGTTACGAAGTATAAGTGTTATTGTGAAGTACTTTCAAAGTAGTCTAATAAAGAGCATTTTGCATTATTGAATATTGGAGTTATTTATTCAACAATTTAGCGATACGAACGTTAGTAGAAGGTGTAAAATAAGTGGAATTTCGCTAAATTCGTTACAATTGGTGTCAGAAGAGGAATTGTTGAATAAATTCCAGAGGACAACAAGGACATGGCAAAGTTAAGTGAATTAAGGATACAGAAACTGAAAAAGGAGTTGGAGAACCGTGGATTGAATACAACCGGCAATAAGACCGAACTTCAAGCACGGCTACGAGACGGAAGGAATTAATGTTGACGATGATGCCTTTCATCCTAATGGGGACGAGACAACAACAAAAATGGAAGAGAAAAACGAAACATCGCATGCAGTTACCAGCACAGACTTGAACGTGATATTGGCTGCAATATCTGCACAAACATCGACAGTGGCATCCCAGCTGGAATCGCAGGAGAACCGTATAACATCCAAGATTGAAGCACAAGAAACCCGTATTTCAGAAATGTCGACACAGATTACATCCAAGATGGAAGCACAGGAGGCACGCATTTCGGAAATGTCGTCGCAAATATCATCTCATCTGGAAGAACAGAAGACATATATGACATCTCAGTTGGCTGAGCAGTTGAAAGCACAAGAGGCCCACATATCCTCGCAGCTGGGGGCACAGGAAGCAAGGGTATCATCAAAACTTGAATCGCAGGATGCAAAAATCGCACAATTTCAGGCAAAAATCGATGATTTAAAAGTCGTATGGAGCAATTACAACTAAATCGCCCGGCTGTTCCAGCGAGCAATCCGAAGGTAAAAACTCCATCTTTTGACGGTTCTGTTCCTTTCCAGGTCTTTAAGCTACAGTTTCGAAAGACCGCAGCAGTGAACAACTAGAATGCTGAAGATAAAGTTGCAGCACTATTCGTAGCACTGAAGGGACCAGCAGCTGAAATCTTACAGACTATTCCATAGTACGAACGGAACAGTTATGAAGTATTGATGGCCGCTGTCGAGAAACGTTACGGAAGCGAGCATAGGAAACAGACATATCAAATTGAGTTGCAAAACCGTTACCAAAAAGGCGAATAAGACTTTGCAGGAATTTGCGTCGGATGTTGAAAGATTGGCTCATCTCGCAAATGCAGACGCACCCGTGGAATACACCGAGAGGGTAAAAATCCAGAGCTTCATAAATGGCATACGAGACGTGGAAACGAAACGAGCTACATATGCGAATCCAAAACTAACATTTGCTGAAACGGTATCGGGAAACAACCTCACTTTTGAGTAAGCAAGCATACAAGCTCATTGCGTGGAAGTGGAAAGGCCAGACTGGGTAGACACAATTTTGGAAGCATCACAAGGAACGCAGCAGAAAAACGATGGTGCCGTAAAATGTTTCAAGTGCGGTAACCCAGGTCACATTGCACGTCATTGCAGCACCGGTACTGGTAGCTCCAACTTGGCTGGTCGTAAACGCAAAGCTGGAGGAAATAAGCAAGAGCGAGTCAGATGTAAAGATCGAAAACTTGCCCTAGCTATTGATTGTCCTGTGATATCTATCTCGCAAATTGGAAGAAAATCGAGAAGTCTTACCGTCAAAGGAAATGTGTATGGCAAGGAGCGTGTACTAACTGTATATATGGGCGCAACTTATTCCTTAATCCGATCTCATTTGGTCAAGCCATTACCTGGAGCAAGGTTGCGTATGGCCACTGGCGAGTATAACCAAGTCCTGTGAGAAGTGATATGTGAGGTCTTAATTGGAAAGTTCACGATTCTACACAAATTCGTTGTGGCGGAGATTGCTGGTGAAGTCATATTGGAAGTGGACTTCTTAGTTGACCATGACAGGGTCGACATGCAAAGAAGGAATATGCGGTATAAGAACCAGGATATACCACTTTACTTCAGTTTGGACGAAGGGTTCAGCAGTAAGCGAGTGCTGGTGGGGGCGATTCCACAAAGACCACCAAAGTCAAAGGCAGTAGATCGAGCAAAGATTGATGGAACGAATGGGCCAAACAAAGCAAAATCAAAGATACCTGCGAGAGAAACACTGGCATTGGCGAAACCTAATGGACGCACTAAAACGAAGGAAAGGATTTCCCAGAAAGAATGCGAGGGTAGTTTCAAGCCAGGGCGCACTACTGTTGTGAAACGTTGGAAAGATACTGATTATGCGAAGCAAATCCGTCAAGATCAAGCCCTACGAAGTGATTCATTGGTCAAAGAATAGAGTGTGAGACAGACCTGTAAAGAAAAAGTACCAGTACAAGTACAAGTATCAGTACCTCAGTACGTCGAAAAATGAGTACAAGTATTAGTATCGAGGTACTTGTACTTGAATTGTTGAAGTGCAAGTAAAGTACGTTTAAGTACTTTCGAAGTACTTTGATAAGTATTGAACGGTTTTGAAGCGGATCAACCAGCACCCTTACGATCACCTAACTTTGACAAAATTGCGGAAGAAGAGTTTTACAGGTATTTTAATGATACATCACCAGATTTCAATATGCTTCAGAGTGATCCTCTTATGAAGGACCTATCACTTAAAATGAATACACCCTCAGCTTCCTCGGACCCAGTAAAGCGTTTATTTTCCTTAGCAGGCATTGTTTATAGTCCAAGAAGGCAATCAGTAACGGACTTTTCGTTTGAAAAGCTAGTACTAATGAAGGCAAACGCAAAACTACTTTAATATTGTTAGCTGTTGTACAATTTGTACTTCTTTGATATGTTGTTTTACTTCTTCTTGCTTTCTGATATAAATTTTACTCATATTTTGAGTTTCCATTTATGAATCAAACTGACATATTTTATCAGAAAAAGTACTTTCGTGTACTTGCAAGAATTTCGTAAGTGTATCTACTTGTACTTTCGGATTCGAAGTACAAGTACCGTAGTACTAATACTTTGTATTTAAATTTCAAGTACTTGAGTACTTGCACTTATTTGGTACTAGTACAAGTATGTACTCAGTACGTTACAGGTCTTGTGAAGGAACGAACCAGGATAATGAGTAGTAAGATGAAACACACGTACGACAAGAACAACAATTCGGAAGGTTTCCTGGAGGGAGATTTGGTAGTTTTATACAAACCTCAATTTCAATGTAGCTGGGAAGGCCCGTACAATGTTGTGAAGCAGATCGTGTGATGTAATCTATCGCATACAAACAATTGAGAAACCACGAAATAGAAGGGTGGTTAATTTGGAGAGGCTAGCAGCGGTTGGATCGAGAGATGTGTCTGATCGGGACGATCAGACTTAGGTGGAGGGCAGTGTGGCGAATATTGGCATCACTATACTGTTAGTAAATAATCACAACACAAAAATATTGAAGCAGGCCACACTTGTGTACATGAACACATCAATCATCAATTACACACATACATGGAAGGCGACGAGAAGTACATGCACACAATTAACCAGCAGCTCGAAATGAAGAGATATCTCACACACACATGTAGTCATCAGCTGAAGTTCTTACTCACACATACACACGCATATACATAACTAACTTACCAAGCAGGAGATACAACAGTTCTAGAAGGTGAAACGTCTAGAAAGTATAAAGCAGCACAAGCTGAGTAATAACTAATCAGTTTTGATTTAAACACGCTATTGGTTGTGAAGTATAATTGTGAAGTACTACTCGCAAAGTAATCTAAATAAAGACCAGTTTGCAAACTGAATATTGCAGTGATTTATTCAACAATTTAGCTTTTCGAACGTTAGCAGAAGGTGCATAAGTATCAGAAATCCCCAGAACTCGTTACGGTATAAAGAAATATGAGCAAGTCTCGCTAATTAAATACAAAGTTTGATTAAGTTTACTAAAATTAGCCTTCGCAAAGTCAAGTCTGAAACTATAGTCGTATTTCGTAGCAACGCTATTCAGAGAATTTCTTTCGAATTTCGAAGGATGGTAAGGGCCTTCAGGTACATTAAGAGGTTCACCCCGGCTAAGAGTACATTTTTATGTATCATCAACAAATACCAAATCAAGGTCCCTCCCGAAAATATTAGAAATTATATTTATCTGTTTAAAGCAAAGTTGAGTTATTGCGGCTAAAAATTCATTGTTAGAGAATGAGGAACAAATAGGTACAATATCCTGGTCAAATATGGTCCATAACATATGCGGGAGATTAAAGTCACCCAGGACTACGCCAGGCAAACGCCAGATGGGCGAGGGAACTTACATGTAGTATATCCAAGCAATAAGCTGGATGAAAAGATATCGCGATCGGTGATATTGTTAAACCGTATCTCTATAAGCCCACTAGTGGGCCTTCTTACAGGTCACTGTCTCATGGGCACTCACGGTGCCTATATGGGCCTGCAGACAAATGACTTCTGCCGCAGCTGTAGGGACGAGGAGGAGATAGAAAGCGTTGAGCACTATCTGTGCCACTGTCCCGCACAAAAAACAAGGAACCAATGCCTCCACATACACTCTTTTGGGTGCCTTGCGGAGCTTGAATCTATAAACCCAAACGACATCTTGCGTTTCATTAGGCAAACACGCTGGTTTAGCCTCACTGGGGTCTAAACTTTCTTCTTCTTCGAAAGTAGGGTAATAGGAAATAGGGGCCCCCCGCGTGGTAGCACAACGGGCCACAACGGCCTACGTGAGTCTCCGCTCGGACAGCGGAGGCAGCCACTCTAACCTAACCTAACCTTGGCCAAGTTTCAGTTAAAGCGATATTATTTTAATTGCAATTAAACGATTTCAAATACAATTCAGTTAGTTTAGTGTTTAAACCTCTAACATTTTGATAAAACAAATTAAGGGCCGATTTAACATTCAGTTTTTTGATGCAATATTGTTATGATTCCCACCAAGATCAAACACAAATCGTTCTTGAATTGAGAACGAAAATATTTAATTCGACCAAAAAGATTTGGTAGTTTTATACAAACCTCAATTTCAATGTAGCTGGGAAGGCCCGTACAATGTTGTGAAGCAGATCGTGTGATGTAATCTATCGCATACAAACAATTGAGAAACCACGAAATAGAAGGGTGGTTAATTTGGAGAGGCTAGCAGCGGTTGGATCGAGAGATGTGTCTGATCGGGACGATCAGACTTAGGTGGAGGGCAGTGTGGCGAATATTGGCATCACTATACTGTTAGTAAATAATCACAACACAAAAATATTGAAGCAGGCCACACTTGTGTACATGAACACATCAATCATCAATTACACACATACATGGAAGGCGACGAGAAGTACATGCACACAATTAACCAGCAGCTCGAAATGAAGAGATATCTCACACACACATGTAGTCATCAGCTGAAGTTCTTACTCACACATACACACGCATATACATAACTAAATTACCAAGCAGGAGATACAACAGTTCTAGAAGGTGAAACGTCTAGAAAGTATAAAGCAGCACAAGCTGAGTAATAACTAATCAGTTTTGATTTAAACACGCTATTGGTTGTGAAGTATAATTGTGAAGTACTACTCGCAAAGTAATCTAAATAAAGACCAGTTTGCAAACTGAATATTGCAGTGATTTATTCAACAATTTAGCTTTTCGAACGTTAGCAGAAGGTGCATAAGTATCAGAAATCCCCAGAACTCGTTACGGTATAAAGAAATATGAGCAAGTCTCGCTAATTAAATACAAAGTTTGATTAAGTTTACTAAAATTAGCCTTCGCAAAGTCAAGTCTGAAACTATAGTCGTATTTCGTAGCAACGCTATTCAGAGAATTTCTTTCGAATTTCGAAGGATGGTAAGGGCCTTCAGGTACATTAAGAGGTTCACCCCGGCTAAGAGTACATTTTTATGTATCATCAACAAATACCAAATCAAGGTCCCTCCCGAAAATATTAGAAATTATATTTATCTGTTTAAAGCAAAGTTGAGTTATTGCGGCTAAAAATTCATTGTTAGAGAATGAGGAACAAATAGGTACAATATCCTGGTCAAATATGGTCCATAACATATGCGGGAGATTAAAGTCACCCAGGACTATCATCGAATCAATAAGCTTCAACATCGAATTAACAATTTTCAGCAGGGAATTATGATCCATATACAATGAAGGATCAGAAGATGATGGGATATAGCAGACGATAATATAGACACAACCCATTCCGAGTTTGATTCTACTTAATGCATTTGAATTCTGTAGAATCGATAACCGGTAAATTAACCTCAGTACAGTAGAATGTACTGCAAGCAAAACTCCACCTCAAATTCTGTTCAAGCGGTTATATCTGTATATTTGGTAATCAAGGCAAAGAACCTTGGACATAAATATATGAGACTTTGGCTAAGTTTCAAATCTTGTAACGCTGCCTTCACAGTAGCCTGCCCGGAGATTAAGGTAAGGGGTAAAAAGAAACCCTATTGGTGGAACCAAGAAATCTCCGAGCAGAGGAAAAACAGCAGAAAACTCTTTAACGCGGCTAAGCGCACGAGAATCTGGTCCCATTATAGGGACGCCTTAAAATCTTTTAAGAAGTTAATCCAGAAGGCCAAAAGGGACTCCTGGAAGAACTTCACCAATGACATCGAAGAAGTCTCAGAGGCCAATCGCCTACGAAAGGTCCTCTCCAAAAACCCCATACCTCCAAGCTGCATTCGCACAACGAGCGGAGAATGGGCCACTTCTAGTACGGAAATTCTGGAAACCTGATCAGCACTCACTTTCCAGACTGCAGATCTCAACCATACATCTTAAACACGCAATCTAACCCAGGTCCGTTTCAACCCCTGGACCACATTGTAAGCGAAAAAGGAGTTATCTGGGCAATGGGCAATCAAGTCCTTTAAACCCTTCAAATCTCCGGGAACGGATGGAATATTTCCCGCTGAATTGCAAGCTGCAAGCGATCTTATAAGCCCGCTGCTAGCTAAAATCTACAAGGCTTGCCTCAACCTGGTCTATATCCCCACGGAATGGACCAAGGCAAAGGTAGTCTTCATACCCTAAGGAGGCAGGATATCGGGGAACAGTCCAAAGGATTTCAGACCAATAAGTCTGACCTCTTCCTCCTAAAAGTTCTAGAACGATTTCTGGACGCCTACATTAGACGATCGGCAAATAAGGCACTAATCTCCAACAACCAACACGCCTACTCTAAGGGCAAATCCGTAGAGACAGCTCTACATGCTATCACTACTAAGATAGAGAAGGGTCTTGCCTTTAAAGGATTTAAGCTGGGTATCTTCCTCGATATAGTAGGAGCCTTCAACAACGTTCTCCCAGCAGCGGTCACAAAATCTCTACGTTCACTAGGGGTGGAAGAGCCTCTTGTGAAATTCGTCGAGCTCCTTCTAAATAAGAGTATCATTATCTCCGAGCTGGGCAGCTCATCGTTAATAAGGTATACCAACAGAGGAACCCCCCAGGGGGGCGTTCTTTCTCCTCTACTATGGAAACTAACGGTGAACGCTCTGTTATCTATACTACAGCCCACCGGATGCCAAGTCATTGCATATGCCGACGACATAGCCTTGACAGTTACCGGCAAACACCTTCCGGTGCTTGGGAACTCTTGCAAAATGCTCTTAATTTAACAAACACTTGGTCTATGGAATGCGGACTCAGCATCAGCAGTTGAAAAAACTGAGATGGTGCTTTTTACCCGCAAACGCAGTATACCGGAATTTACCCTCCCGTCCCTAAACGGGAAGGAAATCAAACTCTCTACCGAGGTTAAATATCACGGAGTTATTCTAGACAGGAAGCTTGAATGGAAGCGAAATGTGGAGGAACGATCCAGGAAAGCCACAATGGCTCTCTACGCTTGTAAGTCGGCAATCGGAAAAAGATGGGGTCTCCAGCCACGCACAGTCCATTGGATCTATACGGCAGTGGTGAGACCCATACTCTTCTACGCCGTCACCGTGGACGGCACTCGATATCGAATCTAACAAGAGTAAAGTAACGAGAGTGCAGAGGATGGCGGCAATGCTCACCAGCGGTGCCCTTCCCTCCACTCCCACCAAAGCTCTTGAAACCATAATATTCCTTCTCCCAACTGATCTATATGGTAGATACTGTGCCTCCTGCAACGCGGCAAGGCTCAACGCTATCGAACCATGGAGGGACTGTAGGTTTGGTCACACCCGGTCCCCGAAACCTTCTTGAAATTGGACCATACCACATCGTCCCCTTGCTGGGACAAAAAATTT
Organism: Eurosta solidaginis; assembly: GCF_040869045.1. NCBI lineage: Eukaryota > Metazoa > Arthropoda > Insecta > Diptera > Tephritidae > Eurosta > Eurosta solidaginis. The sequence continues at coordinate 150,458,824 of NC_090324.1, read as the reverse complement.
TCCACAAGAATCCCAGAGAGGAACGAGTGGGCAAATGGCGTGGAGCCGGGATCACACGAAATCTCCGTTTTTACAGATGGCTCTAAACTAAATAACAGAGTCGGCAGCGGGATATTCTCGGAGAAGCTCAATCTAAGCGAGAGCTTTCGCCTACCTGATCACTGCAGTGTTTTTCAGGCTGAACTCATAGCTATCTGGGAAGCAGCCCGCTATCTTGCTAACCTGCAGGTAACCAATTCTATTTCAATTTTCTCTGACAGCCAAGCTGCCATAAAATCCCTGCAATGCAGTAACACCTCGTCACTAGTGGCATTGAAGTGCAGAGAAACCCTCAACAAACTAGCTGAAAATTGCAACCTAAGCATAATATGGGCTCCTGGCCACTATGACATCTCAGGAAACTGCGCCGCGGATGAGTTAGCTAGGGAGGGCACCAACTTGCAAACAACAACCTCCGCTGGTTGGGCCAGCCCTCCTCTAAACACTTGCAAATGCCACCTGCGATCTCTTTTCACGGATCAGGCAAACGCCAGATGGGCGAGGGAACTTACATGTAGTATATCCAAGCAATAAGCTGGATGAAAAGATATCGCGATCGGTGATATTGTTAAACCGTATCTCTATAAGCCCACTAGTGGGCCTTCTTACAGGTCACTGTCTCATGGGCACTCACGGTGCCTATATGGGCCTGCAGACAAATGACTTCTGCCGCAGCTGTAGGGACGAGGAGGAGATAGAAAGCGTTGAGCACTATCTGTGCCACTGTCCCGCACAAAAAACAAGGAACCAATACCTCCACATACACTCTTTTGGGTGCCTTGCGGAGCTTGAATCTATAAACCCAAACGACATCTTGCGTTTCATTAGGCAAACACGCTGGTTTAGCCTCACTGGGGTCTAAACTTTCTTCTTCTTCGAAAGTAGGGTAATAGGAAATAGGGGCCCCCCGCGTGGTAGCACAACGGGCCACAACGGCCTACGTGAGTCTCCGCTCGGACAGCGGAGGCAGCCACTCTAACCTAACCTAACCTTGGCCAAGTTTCAGTTAAAGCGATATTATTTTAATTGCAATTAAACGATTTCAAATACAATTCAGTTAGTTTAGTGTTTAAACCTCTAACATTTTGATAAAACAAATTAAGGGCCGATTTAACATTCAGTTTTTTGATGCAATATTGTTATGATTCCCACCAAGATCAAACACAAATCGTTCTTGAATTGAGAACGAAAATATTTAATTCGACCAAAAATCGTTCTCCAGATTACTGTAGCGTATTTCAGGCGAAAATTATAGCCGCGAAGAAATCAGCCATAGAGGAAGCGTGCGCGTGTAATCACGTCAATAAACATATATATTTATAGTTAGGCGGAGATTAAGGCAATAATCTCACACAGTACTTCATCAAGAACTGTTCTGGAATGCAAATAAGCATTGGAAAAACTTCGCTAAGGCCGGACCATACATCTATACTGGGTTTCCTGTCATAAAGGGATAGAAGGTAACGAAAAGGCAGAAGAATTGGCAAAGGAGGGTGCAACACTAGCTGAAACGAGTATAGACGTCCCAGTCCGTTTGGGAGAAATTTAAAGGAGATAAAAACTGAATATGATCCATCAAGCAGGAAAACCGTGGACAAAAGCGCGAAGCTGCAAAATTTCTAAGAAAATGCGCAAAGCCTACGATAATAAAATCACAAAGTAGCTCTTATCTCTGAAGAGAGAAGACTTAAGGTTCACGATGGGCATAATAACTGGACACTGACTGCCTTCTGGCGTCACATGCTTATAAGTAAATGTGTGAGGTCTTTATTGACCGGCCAGTTCAACCTAACCTGTTATAACCCAAGAGAGCCCATAACCCCATGGAGTACTCTGTAGGATCATTTTTTCTGTACAGAGGATGAAAAAATTAAATTTATGCACTACAATTTTTTTGGAATAAACTAATTTAAATTTTGTTGGTGTTTTTTTAGAATTATTGGTTTTTCTGTAATGTCACCTGATTCACTGTAACCACAAAATCCGAAGATTTTTTTGCTGTCCGGTACAAACGCATGCTTATTTTGGATATTTCACACACATTTTCAAATATTTCAAAATTAGATTTTTATTTTTATTTAGATACATATGCACCATATGATATTAAAGCACTATATAGTCTGAAAAAGTTATAGTTTGCCTTTAGTTAAGGTCGAAAACTGAAAATCAAATACATATTTTTAACTATCAAATCAAATAATAAAACAGATACTTAGTTTTCAATAATTTTTTTGTTTTCTGTAGATCTAATATTTGTGGGAGCAGCATATATTTACGCAAAATTGGTAGTAGTCGCTGATGTCATCGTAATAAAAATATGACCTCAACCTATTTATCAACTTACAATAAAAATGAATACCATTATCTGCGAGGTAACATTAAACATTAAGCTTAGTCAAAAGACTTTAAGCAGTAGTACCGGTAGTAATATGTGCAGTACTCAATGTAGGGCATTAACAGGAAGCGGGACTCATTACGTAAGTGATGCAAATGTTAATAATGGTGGGAATAATTCCTGTGATGGTAGCACTTCCAGAGGTTGCTATCCCCCACTTTTATATGACGCATTTTAAGAGCCTTATATAGAGAAATCTATTCCGTCAATAGCTGCGGTCGAGGACTCGCCGAATTCTTATATACCACCACCATCACCAGCTCCAAATAGTGATAGATATATAATGGGGGTAGTATCACCACAACTACTATCACCACAACTACACTACAAACTCCACCTTACCCGCCACTTGCATGCATTGTAATACAGTACGCCGCACTGCTGGAGTCCATCAAACCACACAAATAAACAGACCCAATTAGTCCAACACCATTACAACAGACAATGGGTGGTGGAAATAATTTGGTACAAACTGCTTTGGGTGAAACGCCATTGGTGCTTATACGCCATCTGCCAGCGAGTCGCACATTTCACCACATTCCCCGGTGAATGCCGTGGGTCGTGGGAATAACTGTAGTGGAAATATATTTTCAAGTAAAACTGATGACAGCAATAGTAGTACCAATACCATGGAACAAATGCCGCAACCAAAGCAAGGTGAGCAAATATTTGTTACGTCACAAAAGTCACAACATCAAAAGAAGATGATTATACGACAGAGCACAATCACGGACAAACTTGAAGTGGTTGGGAACAGTTTATGCAGTCAATCGATAAGTAGAGAATGCCACTTATTACAAGCATCACCCGTACATTCATGTCAGCAACCACAGCAATATCAACATCCACGTCAACAGCAACAACCATTTCCAATTCAAATTATTCAAGCTCAGGAGCTCCAAGAGCAGCAGGAAAACATTCAGAGCTATTCTAGTAAAATACAATTCAGCCGATACGTCCAGAAAGAGATTTCTCGTTTCTTTGGAGTAGATGAATGCACGGAAGCTGAGCAAGCTGTTATATGGCAAGGCCGTCAACGTCGTTTAGCACAACGGCGTTTTGGTACGTTGAGAAATGAAATTGACTTGAACTCCGAGATTAACAACAACAGAGATCATTGTGAGAGAAACCATCGCGTATACTGCTATGGTTCCGGCGAAAATCGGCAGTGCCATCGACACTACCATTCTTCAGAACAGCCTGATATTTTCCCTTCCCAGGATAAGGAAGATGGCGATTTAAGAAGCCTCGAATACACGGCAAACCGAAATAATTTTTTGGTAGCCAATTTTCATTTGGGCGGCGATGTAGAACGTAAAGCTTCTGTCGCTACAATGATAATGTGAAGCGTTACCTTCATATTACGTATACTTAATAAACGAGAGAACCCGCGTATTCATCGGCATTGGACTCGCAGATTCACATCAGCTAATATAAATGACATAAGAAACGTCCAAAATACGGAAAAGTTTATAGAAGACATAGCCGGGGTGCAAGAAAATCAAATGTATTTCGATTCTGAAGAAGAGGCGTCCCATCACACCAATTCAAACAGAAGAAAAGATAACGTTAACAGCATTGTGGACATCAAGATTCCCCAAACTCTGACTAAGGAAACAGGTGTAAGACAAGGTGGTACCGGATCTGCTGTTATTGGAAACAATGGCGTAAAGATAATGGGACATCATCGCCAGATATATATTTCGGAAAGAGTTCACGGTTGGCGAATTTCAGCTGTTATGGATACTAACACTCATAGCACCACCATTATGAGTGAGCAAGCACATGCGACACTCTATCTTCAACCACCCACAAACAAAGGTAAAATTAGTGTAGAACAATCCCAAAGCAACCTGTTTAGCCAAAGCGCTAGCTCTTCCGACCATCTGAATGCTCAAAATACAAGCGCGTGATGGACGTGCTATTACAAACACGATGACAGGAACGTGAAACAGCCTGTTGTATAAGAAATGACGACTCTGGTTGCGTGCAAAGTTCTCAAGCAGATTGCTCAGTACGGGGACTTTTCCCAGCCGTAAGTAATATGAAAGGGAGCAGTCAGATGCGAATATAAAAATAAAATAAATGTAAGGCGCGATAACCTCCGAAGAGGTCTAAGGCCGAGCTTCTCTTCCAATTTGCATCGTGCTCGTCTTGATTTTCCCTACAAATTGGCCGGACGGGACCTATATGTTTTATGACGACTCCGAACGGCATCTGCAAGGCAGATGAGTTTTCACTGAGAGCTTTTCATGGCAGAAATACGCTCGGAGCGCTTGCCAAACACTGCCGAGGGGCGGCCCCGCTTAGAAAATGTTTCTTCTAATTGTAAAACTTTATTTGTAAAATTTTAATGTTGCTTTGCCCGGGGTGCGAACCCAGGGCATACGGTGTGGCAGGCGGAGCACGCTACCATCACACCACGGTGGCCGCCAGAAGCGAATATACGTAGGTTTATAATTGAAATTAATGTTTATATCTTATATTAGAAGTCTATATCAACATAGAAGAAATGGTCCACGGTGTAATCAGGACCAGTTGGTCGAATTTCCGGATCCGTCTGTGGTCTCGATCAGAAATATTGCGACACTCCAGCATCAATAGCGCCTTATAAATGGCTAGACGATATCACAAAATGGCCCATTTGCAGCAAGACGAACTCCTTTTCACAAGGTTTCCGGTACAAAGATCATACCGCCGAACACATGGTGTGCGAAGTAATAGCTCATCCCTGCTGCATTGGCGTTTATGGTGAATGCCGATTTACCACGCGCGAATATTGCGATTTCTTCAATGGCTCCTTTCACGAAGAGGCATCATTGTGCTCGCAGGTTAGTTATAATTTCTTAAGGTCATATCTGATAGGTTTGAATTTTTTCATCATCAGGATTATTTTTGAATAAAGGGGACCCTATATATTATATATTTCACTTGGCTCATACTCTAAATTAATTTTTACTCTCCACTGAAAAATCGAAATCGGTTGATGATTTCATCACCAACATTTCGAATGCTACCTAGCTTACAGTCTTGAAATCGTGTCAAAATCCCGAGTTGCTCCGGTACATAGAACCGGCTGCCTTGGGAAGTTTCTGTCGTACAGTTCATTTGGTTTTAAATACTGGACACTATGTATTATCAAAAGTGGCTGTGATTACTAAACGATTTTGGGCACTTTTATCAGAAATGTTCATTTTCATGAAGGAATTAAGTTAGGTTAGGTTGAACTGGCCGGTCCATGAGGACCTCACATAGACTGAATGAGTCCATAGTGTTACCAGAAGTTTATTTTAATGACCAAACTGCCGACCAAAAACCCTATCAAAAACCAGGACCTATGTTATAAAATAACTCTTCGTCCTCTAGGCAAATACTAGAAGCTTCCTAGGACTTAATCCACTTGTTGCTTCTAGATCTGACGGCTGTATCACTCCTAGCCTGGCAAGTGCAGGGCACGAGCACAGGACGTGCTCGATCGTTTCCTCCTCCAGTCCGCACTTCCCAAATCTGCTATCACTGACCAAGCCTAATTTAAGGGCATATGACGCCAGAAGGCAGTGTCCAGTCAGAATACCCGTCATGAGTCTACAGTCCTCTCTTTTTAATGATAAAAGCAACTGTGTTAGTCTAAGGTTGTAAGACCTACACATAATCTTCGACACTTTACAGCCCCGCGCTTGAACCCACGCCTTTCCCGCTTGGTCGATCATGTGCACCTCTCGCCTTCGCTTAATCTCGCTCAATCTAATTGGGGCGTCTACGGAGCAAGCTTCAAGGGATGCGCCCTTTTTAGCTAGTTCGTCCGCTTTTTCATTCTCATCTATTCCCATATGCCCTGTGACCCAATATAGATGTATGTTTCTCCCTGTCCCGATTCTCTCCTGGGACTGCTTGCACTCTAACACGTCTTTAGATGCTGTGCTATGCGAGATTATTGCCTTAATTGCTGCTTGCTGTCAATATAAAAGTTAACACGGTTGCAGTTTAAGCTATTCTCTTCCAGGGTTTCTACTGCTTTCGTTACTGCTACTATTTCCGCTTGGAAAACGTTACAGTAATCCGGCAGCCTGTAGGATCTGTTTATTTCCGGATCAGCACAGTATACCGCAGACCCTACTCCTTCCACTAATTTTGAACCATCTGTGTACACATGTATCGCCTCATCCGCCATTTGAGCACCCTTGCGCCAACCGTCCACCTCTATTATGGCCTTAAGATCGCCCTCGAAGCGCAGATAGGGAATCAGGTAGTCTGTTCGTCTTGTGATTGATGGCGCTATACTACTATCGCCGTAGGGTCGGCGCTCAAGCTGCCCCGAGGCACCGAGCTTGGTTGCAGTTGTTAATGGGTCTATAGTCTTTGGGATACACTTGACCGATCTTCCCCGCCTTTGGTAGGAAAGCTACACGAGCAGTTCTCTAAGAGTGCGGTACATGATTCAGTCTTATGCAACCATCGAATATTATTTTAAGCCATTCCACGACCGCTCTACTTGAAACTTGTAGCATGGCCGGGAATATACCATCTGGTCGCGGCGATTTAAACTTCGAAAATGTCTTCACTGCTCATTCGATCTTGGTCACCAAGCCCGGCACTACCGGCTCCGTGATCGAAGTGTGAGTGCTGTCTGCTGGCTCTTCTAAACCATCTCCCAATTAGAAATATGTATCCAGAAGCACCTCAAAGGATTCCTCACTATTGCGTGACCATTTCCCGTTCTCTTTTTTTATTAGTCCCTGGACTATGTTTCCCCTTGCTAGGACTTTTTTCAACCATGCTGTTTCGCTGGAGTATTCTATGTCCGTGCAGAAACTTTTCCATGAGATTCTCTTCGCCCTGGAAATTTGACGCTTGTAGATCCTCAGCAGATCCCTGTACTCGTCCCGACACGCTGCGCTTTCCGCGGTCTTTGCTAGCTTAAACATTTCTTTTACCTGTCTTCTTAGAAAACTCAGCTCATTGCTCCACCATGGCGGCTTTGCTTTTCCTCTGAATCTTCATAGAGGGCAAGCTTTGTTATACGCAGCGATAAGCATCCTTGTTGGGAATTCATTAGACTCTCCAGTTCCTCCACATTGGCAACCTCTTTGGGTTGTCCTAGTTTTGCTTCTACATGTTTCTAGAATTTAGTCCAGTTCGTTGACCTAGGGTTTCTAAAGGTTCCTCCCTTCTCCACCCTATTTAGGGGGATGCTGAAGCTGATATACGCATGATCGGAGAAGGATGGTCTATCAAGAACCATCCAAATATACCTATATCACGTTCGGAGTTCAATGTAATATCCAAAACATTGCTGGATGTTGGACCAGTGTATGTAAGGATATTTCCCCTGTTGGCTATCTGCAAATTGGTTTGCAGGATGTAACAAAATAGAGATTCGCCTCTCTCGTTCGTATCTGATCCTCCTCACGCATTTTGGTGCGCATTTGCTTCCGTGCCTATGACCAACCGCTCTTTGCGCCCTTCGTCCTGTACTAGCTTCTTGCACTCGATCGGTGGAACCTCCGCAGCATGGGCCATGTAGAAGGATGCCAGGAAAAATGCCTGCTTATTCCTTTGCTCAACGGCCACTACTACGAGGTCCTCAGTAGTGTAATTAGGTAGCATATATGAATGCAGCTGTTTCCTTACCATTACTACAGCTCGCACCAGTCCTTCCGTTTGCGCGTAGTAAACGCCAAATCCGTGCGCACTAAGTCCAGAAACATTTCCTCCAGATGAAAGCCACGGCTCCTGGATCAGCGCCACGTCAAACGAACCCTCCTCAAGGGTTAGGAGGAGTTCGCTCGACGCCAGTTTACTGTGTTGGAGGTTTATCTGAAGGACTCGCTACACCATTGGGCTGTACAGTAAGTACCTTTCAATTCTGTGTCGGTACGTTCGGATTATGATTCTGCAGAAGTCGCAGTGTATCCTCCTCTCCGCCACCTTAAACCGCGCGTTCGTGCCTTGCCTTTGGAGGTTTGGAACCACTTCCTCCAGCCATCGCAAGCTCGCGATGTTGTCGCACGCTATCATCTTTACACCATTATACCCCCCCCCTCCCCCCCCCCCCCCCCCCCCTAATCAAAGGTTGGAAGGGTCTTACGTGGTTGTTACCGCATCGTCTTAAGCATTAAGCTGATAAGCTCCCTTTCTACAAATATCCACATTCAGTAGTCATCTGTCCGAAAGGACTGCTACGATCAACTGTAGTGCCATAGTAAATTGTAGTTGGCAACCCTCTTTAGAAATGTGCAAGATGCAACCATACATCAGATGCACTTGGCATCACTAAAATTGTTAGAGTCGAGCAATGTGGAGAGTTTCTGATTGGTTGAAACTGCCGTTGTTCGACGCCATGATTTTATTTTTGACGCCATCATTAATTTCGTTGCTAAGCAACGTAAAGAAAAACTGATGAGCTACAGAGTTGCGTTAGCGGCAGTTTTTAGTTTAAAGTGAACCGGCGGATGCATCAGTACGCGTAAACTAAAAGCGTAAAAGAAAAGTTATAGTGAAAAATTATAATTGAAAGTACATTCTATAAGAACACAAAGAAAGACTAAAAGTTGTTTTAAAATAAAGTTTTATACACCAGAACCTAGTTTATAAGAAAACTACAAGTGTAATAAGAGTTAAAAAGAGAAACTAAGTGTTCGAACGAGAGATTAGAAATTAAAAGTACATTTTTAATACTATTACCTAAAAACAGTTTATTTTATTAATCTCAAGAAGAAGGAAAATTAAAGGTGAGTGCGAGCGCGTAGCAGCCGAGGGAGTGCGCGCAGGACTTTTTGTCGGATCCATAAAATGGATCCTTTACATGGCGACTGTGGGCCGAAGCCCTGTCAATGCGGCGAGTGGCCGGAAGGAGGCAAGCCTCCCAACAGGCGTGGGCATTAAAAAAAATACCCACTTAAAATTTAAAATTTAAAAAAAAAAAACTATAATACACATGCATACAAAGTTATAAAATCAAAAAGTTTACCAAAAAAAAAGTTTAAAACCAAAAAAAAAATTTTACAAAAAAGTATAAAACATTAAAAACTATTACAAAAAAAAAATATAAAAATTTGAAAAATCTACAAAAAAAGTACAAAATATACAAACACCCTACAAAAAAAAAAATTTTTAAAAAAACATCAAAAATCTACAAAAAAAAAAGCTATAAAAATTTAAAAACAATTTACAAAAAAAATACAAAACATTTAAAAATCCTTACAAAAAATATAAAACATTAAAAACTATTAAAAAAAAAAAAAAAAATATATATAAAAATTTGAAAAATGTACAAAATCTACATGAAATACAAGTTTAAAATAGCACAAAAAGTTTAAAATCAAAAATTACAAAAAAAGTACAAAAGATTAAAAACTACTACAAAAAAAAAATTAAAAAAAAAAATTTGGAAAATTTACAAAAAATACAAAAATTTCAAAAACCTTTTCACAAAAAATTAATATTATAAATCATTACAAACAAAAATATATAAAACTGAGGAAAATTTACAAAAATTTAAAATCATTAAAAACCAAAAATATGTAAAAATTGACAAAAACCCACAAGTTGAAACTGTAAAAGAAAAAAAGAACAACCTTTTTACGAAAGCAACAAATAAGGCAGTGGTGATGGATTTTTTTGGTCGTGGCTAGGAAAAAAAAAAAAAAAACGGTTGAAAAAATATACATATACACATAATACCAAGACTTAATAAAAATCGGAAATAATTCGAAAATTCAAAGCTTATAAAACAACAAACTAATCGGCAGCAGAAATAATAAAAAAAATTAGAAAAAACTGGAAAAAATTAAATTTTGAACTATAAAATTAAAAACCGAAACTGTACCAAAAACTAGTGGAAAAACGGCACTAGCCACGCCATTTCAATAAAGGCACTAGCCACGCCACCGACATAACGGCAAACCACCGTACAGCAATAACAAGAACAAGCGGAAGACAAGTGACGCCATCTAACAACAGCAGCAGCAGAATAACAGCACCAGCAGCTGAACATCAGGTACAGCAGGTACAGCAAACAGCGAAGCAAATCCAGCAGCAACTGGTATGGTGTGCGGAAATTTTTATTATTATAAAATAATATTTTTAAATTTTTTATATTTCCAACTATTTTTCAAAACTTACGAACATATCTTAATTAATTAATTAAATTAAAAAAAAAAAAATAAAACAAAAAAAAAAATTTCTTAATCCACTTACCATACTCACATTTTATTTCACTTAATTTTCCCAATTATTCAAAAATTAGTTTCCAAACGTATTACAAAAATTTCCTCATTATATATATAAAAAAAAAAAAAAAAAATTTAATTACATATAATATATAAATTTATTGAATTTCACGTACTTTAGGTATATGGGTAAGATTTTGGTCAGGCACTGTGGGACAGGGTCGGACAAAAACAAAACAAAATTTTTTTTTACATTTTTCATTGCTTCTAGTTTTAGTCCCACTCTGCCCTACAGTGGGCTCCATCAACGCAAAAATACAAAAAAAAAACAAATGTTTCTTTACTTTTCGTAAGCGGTGCGTCCGCGTAAAAATATGACATAAATTTTTTTTAAACCCCGGTGCGTCCGAGGACATTCATAATACAATTTTGGAAAGATGCGGTGCGCCCGTATCTATAAAAATAAAAACAAGACAATTTTGATAAAAGCGGTGCGTCCGTTTAAAGCCTGTACAAAAATATTTGCCATTCTATAATCTTTGCATTTAAATTCAAATAAAATTATAACTTTGCCATACATTTCTGATTCAAAATTTTTTTTTCACATTCTGTACAACTAAAAATTCGTACATTTCAATAAATATATTCGTAAACAATCAACATCTTTTAAACTGCATGTGAATCCCAATTCCCATTCCCGTTTTACATGAAAATTTTTCAGCTAATTCCAATCATTGGATTTGGATTTGCGGACAACAAAAGCGTAAAGTATTTCTTTAATCTTTCTTTTCATTAACTAATCACTAACTTTAGTATTTCAATAAAATTCACTAACTAAAGTTTTTTTGCTATAAGTATTCGCTAACCAATTGTATAATTATAACTAAAATCTAAAAGCTTTCAAAACTACATACTTTCACAAATTTCTTTTAAAATATTTTCATAAATTCCCTTTAAGAATACTTTCATAATTTTCTTTTGAGCTCAACTCAACCCGTTTCAATTTAATTTCTTTAAATTCAATTTCTATTCAATCTTCATAAACAAATTCCACATATCTTGCAACAAAAATTTTAATATTTTGTCTATTCGTTTCAACGCGTATGGACCTAAGAAGCGGGAAGGTTGTTTCTAAAGATTCCCATCCGAGTTCAAGTTCCAAAAATTCAGAGCAAAATTTAGATTCCGAAAACTCAGAGCAAGATATAGATTCCAATAATTCAGATTTTGATTCATCTTCAAGTGCATCGTCAACTGATACCTTAACAAGTGAAAATAATTATAAATTATCCCTGAGTGCAGATTTTTTAGGATTTGCTGATCAACCCGTAATTCCAAATTCTAGTTTTTCTATTCTAACTCCGGTTCTTAACGTTACAACCATGGCCACAATCGAGGAGAAAAAATCGTTTATTAATACTTGCGCCTCGATTATGCGAGACAACTACAGTGGAGAACCGTTAGCACTTGGCTCGTTTATAAATAAAGTTGAATTAATTGAAGTATTCTCTAACGAAAACTTAACTCCTAGTTTTATTGCATTTTTAAAATCCAAGCTCGAAGGCAAAGCTCGCGAAGCCCTACCAACGCATATAGAATCTGTCAACCAAATTAAAGAAGCGCTATGTAGTGAAATTAGGCCAGACAACTCGAAAGTTGTCGCGGGAAAAATTGCAGCGTTAAGAGTAACCAATAACAACTTTTCAGAATTTTCAAAGCAGGTAGAAGAGCTTTCTGACTCGTTAGAGCGATGTCTAATCATTGAAGGTATGACGAAGGCAAAAGCCCATGAGATGGCAGTTGAACAAACCATTAGCGTTTGTAGATTAAATAGTAGGTCAGATATGGTGAAATCAATCCTTGCGTCAACAACCTTCAAAGACTCAAAGGACGTAGTAGCAAAAATGATTATAGAGCGAGATCAGGAAGTTAAAGAGCGGCAAGTGTTAGCGTTTCGGTCACGTCCAATAAGATATAATAATTTCCGTGGGAATTATAGAGGCAACAGTAATTTCAGATACAACAATAATAGTAATTTTCGATTTAACAATAACGCAAATAGGCAACACAATAATACAAATTTCCGAAATAACAATTATAACAGAGGCAATAATCGCAATTACAATAGAGGCAATAGCAATTCCACCCATAACAATAATAATCGGTCCGGAAATAACAGAAATTCCAATAATCAGGGTTCAAATTCTAGAAATTCAGCCAATGTTCGTTCTTTAAATGCCGAAGCCCCTCAGGCGCGAACACTGAGGGAGCAGGAGCAATTCGACTAAATACTTCTCAGTCAATATATTTTCTAAATTTAAATTTTTCCGATTTCGTCGAAGTCGCTTGTAGCGATTCACATAAAATATGTTCTTTTCTAGTAGATTCACAGGCAGACATTTCATTAATAAAAATTTCCAGTTTGGCAAACGATGTAGAAGTAGACGATAGTAACGTAATAAATATAACAGGCGTAACAACAGACACGGTAACGACAATAGGAACAGTTAATACAAGTATAATCGCATCAAATAAATTTTTTCCTCTGACTCTTCATGTTGTCAATGACAACTTTAATATTCCTTCGGACGGTATAATAGGGAAAGATTTTCTAAAAACGAACAAATGCATAATCAATTATGCTAATGACACAATTACATTCGGACAAGGGACAGAAAAGGTAAATGTTTCAATTTTGCATAGCACTTCAACAAATACTCTTGTAATTCCACCAAGATGCGAAGTTTTTCGTGTTTTTAGTTTGGAAAATTCGACAAGTCCAGTTTTTGTTGATTCTCAGGAACTTTGTAAAGGTGTTTTCACAGCAAAATGTATCGTTGATACAAAAAATCCAATAATAAAAGTTATCAACACCACCGACGAGGTCAAGTACGTAAAAGATTTCAATATTCAAACTGAAGACATTAAAAACTTCAATGTCTATCGAATAAATGATACACCTATCGATTCAAAACGTATAGAAGAGCTTAAATCAATTTTGGCAAAACAAATGCCTTCTTACGCTAAAAAGAAATTACTTGATTTATGTTTGAAATATTCTGATATTTTTGCATTAAAAACCGACTTAATGACGCTTAATAATTTCTACGAAAAAAAACTTAGATTAACTGACAAAACCCCTGTCTATATTAAAAATTACCGTTTGCCATACACACAACGCGAAGAAATAAATAAACAAGTCGAAAACCTATTACAGAATGATTTAATCGAACCTAGTTTTTCAAATTATAACAGTCCTTTAATTCTGGTACCGAAAAAAGATCCAACAGGCAAAAAGTCGTATCGTATGTGCGTAGATTTCAGAGCAGTCAATAAAAAGCTCATAGCCGACAAATTTCCACTAGCACGCGTTGATGACATACTCGATAATCTTGGCAGAGCCAAATACTTTTCAACTTTAGATCTTTTTTCTGGTTTTCACCAAATACCCCTTCACCCTAAATCTAGAGACGTAACTTCTTTCAGTACAGATCGAGGAGCTTTTCGTTGGAAAGTTTTACCTTTCGGGTTAAACATTGCACCAAACTCATTTTCTCGTATGATGTCAATAGCATTTTCAGGCATTTCGCCAAATCAGGCTTTTATGTATATTGACGACGTTATCGTCATTGGTTGTAGTGAGACACACCACCTTAAAAATTTGGAAAAAGTTTTCGAATCCTGTAGAAAGTTTAATTTAAAGCTGAACCCAATCAAATGCAATTTCCTTCGTTCTGAAGTAACTTTTCTAGGCCATAAATGTACGTCAAAAGGTTTGCTGCCAGACGATTCAAAAATAGACGCTATTAAAAGGTATACTAAGCCAAAAGACAAAGATGCGGTTAGGCGATTTGTCGCATTTGCAAATTATTACAGGCGATTTATACCGAATTTTGCGTCACTGGCAGCGCCTTTAAATCGTTTAAATATGAAAAAAGTTGAATTTGTTTGGTACGAAGCGTGCGAAAACGCTTTCGAAAAACTAAAATTAGCGTTAATGTCTCCTCAACTACTACAATACCCTGACTTCACAAAAGAATTTATAATTACAGTAGATGCTTCTAAGAGTGGGTGTGGCGCTATATTAAGCCAAAAGCACGGTGATAACGATTTACCAATTTGTTTCGCGTCAAAATCTTTTAATAAAGCAGAACAGAAAAAAGCAATTATCGAATTAGAACTCCTAGCAATACATTTCGCTATAAAGCATTTTCGTCCATATGTTTACGGTACAAATTTCACAGTAAAATCCGATCATAGACCACTAGTTTATCTTTTTAACATAAAAGACCCTTCGTCTAAACTTTCTAGAATTCGGTTAGAACTATCAGAATATAAATTTACGATTGAATATATAAAAGGAAAATCTAACGTTGTGGCTGATGCCCTTTCACGCATTACTATAGACGAAATAAAAGAATCTACAAAGCATGTTTTAGCAGTCCAAACGCGATCACAAAGCAAACAAAAGGAATTACAAAACAAGTAAGAACGGGACTGTCTTCGGCTGTGCCGAAGACTTCATACCTTTCATGAATGGGGCTGAACAATAATCTTATCCCATTCGTAATCTCCGAATAATCGGATGTATAAGATAAGAAATATATAGTGAACAGATCTGCATACCTTAACGATTTTTAAGATAAATATAAAATAAAAAACAGGTAGGTACTTTGTGTGAGGATGCAAAGTTTCTGTTTTTTTGTGGTCTGCGTGTAAAAACTATGACTACGAATCACGTATTTCAACAATATATAACGTAATATGATGAAATTTGATGAATTTTGAAGCTTCTAGCCGTAAAAAGGGGGCAAAAATTAGAGTTTATGTGGGGTATATAATATATATACCACCGATCTCTATGATTTTTTCAGACAACAATATATGCTATATACGTAAGCATATGGTGAAATTTGAAGCGTCTAGCTGTTAAAAAGGGGCAGAAATTGCGCAAAGTTTCTTAACTGAACAATCGGTTGTATGAGATATATACTATATATACCATCGATCTCAATGATTTTTTCAGACAACAATATATGCTATACACGTAAGCATTTAGTGAAATTTGAACATATCTAAACGAT
The DNA here is from genome assembly GCF_040869045.1 of Eurosta solidaginis. Taxonomy (NCBI): domain Eukaryota; kingdom Metazoa; phylum Arthropoda; class Insecta; order Diptera; family Tephritidae; genus Eurosta; species Eurosta solidaginis. Next base: position 150,443,135 of record NC_090324.1, on the reverse strand, counting down.
CTTTAAGATAAATATAAAATAAAAAATAGGTAGGTAATCTGTGTGAGGATGCAAAGCTTCACGTTTTTTGTGGTCTGCATGTAAAAACTATGACTACGAATCACGTATTTCAAAAATATATGACGTAAACGTAACTATTTGATGAAATTTGATGAATTTTGAAGCTTCTAGCCGTAAAAAAGGGGCAAAAATGACAGTTTGTATGAAGTGTATAATATATATACCACCGATCTATATAATTTTTTCAGACAACAATATATGCTATATACGTAAGCATTTGGTGAAATTTGAAGCTTCTAGCTGTTAAAATGGGGTAGAAATTGCGAAAAGTTTCTTATCTGAACAATCGGTTGTATGAGATATATACTATATATACCACCGATCTCTATGATTTTTTCAGACAACAATATATGCTATATACGTAAGCATTTGGTGAAATTTGAAGCTTCTAGCTGTTAAAATGGGGTAGAAATTGCGAAAAGTTTCTTATCTGAACAATCGGTTGTATGAGATATATACTATATATACAACCGATCTCTATGATTTTTTCAGACAACAATATATGCTATATACGTAAGCAATCGGTGAAATTTGAAGCTTATAGCTGTTAAAATGGGGTAGAAATTGCGAAAAGTTTCTTATGTGAACAATCGGTTGTATGAGATATATACTATATATACAACCGATCTCTATGATTTTTTCAGACAACAATATATGCTATATACGTAAGCAATCGGTGAAATTTGAAGCTTATAGCTGTTAAAATGGGGTAGAAATTGCGAAAAGTTTCTTATCTGAACAATCGGTTGTATGAGATATATACTATATATACAACCGATCTCTATGATTTTTTCAGACAACAATATATGCTATATACGTAAGTATTCGGTGAAAGTTGAAGCTTCTAGCTGTTAAAATGGGGCTAAAATTTGCCAAAAATATATATATATACTATACATATATACTATATATACCACCGATCTTTATGATTTTTTCAGACAACAATATATGCTATATACCTAAGCATTCGTTGAAATTTTAAGCCTCTAGCTCTTAAAATGGGGCAGTAATTACGAAAAGTTCCTTATCTGTACAATCGGTTGTGGGGGATATATACTATATATACAACCGATCTCATCATTTTTTTCAGGCAACAATATGTGCAATATACAAAAGTATATGGTGAAGTTTGAGGCTTCAATCTGTTAAATTGGGTAAGATATTACAAAAATCCTCTTTTTCTGAAAAATCGGTTGTATGGAGGATATATGCTATAGTGGTCCGATCCGGTCGGTTCCGACAAATGTCTAATCGGACACCCAAATACACCCGCTCACCAAATTTTATCAAGATATCTCAAAAATTGAGGGACTAGTTTGCATACAAACAGACAGACGGACAGACGGACAGACGGACATGGCTAAATCAACTCAGCTCTTCAACCTGATTATTTCGGTATACTTAATGGTGGGTCTATCTATTTTCCTTTAAGGACTTACAATTTTCGGTTTCGTGACGAAATTAATATACCATTTCATTTTCATGAAAGGTATAATAAAGGCGATAATTTTACTGATACTTTTTGCGGAACGCCTAAAGTACAAGTTTATGACAAATTTTCATACAATTTTTCAAAAAAGATACCGCGAATAAAGTCGACTATACAATTTAATAAAAATAATGAGATCTCTAATATACAAATTTATGCGCATTTAAAACATAAAAAACTAAACTTACTTAATTTTGTGAATGCTAACGGAAAGACAAATTTAGATGAGTTATTTTCGAGGCTTGAAAAAGCAGCCGGCAGTCACAATATTAAGCAGTTAGAATGGCCAAAGAATGATATATTTTTCAAAGAATTTTCGATTACAAATTTTAAAATCAGCGGTAATAAAATTTTAAAATCATTGCAAATAATACTAACAGACCCTGTAGAAACTGTAACAGAAACAGAGCAAAAACAAAAACTTATGACAATTTATCATGAGGACCCTTTGTTAGGCGGTCATTGCGGTACAAAACGATTATATTCCAAATTAAGAACAAAATACTATTGGAAAAATATGACTCGTGACATAGCTAAATTTGTCAAAAATTGCAATAAATGCCTTTTAAATAAAGTAAAACCAAAAACAAAGGAAAATCTTGTTTTGACTCCAACCCCCTGCAAACCCTTTGACATAGTAATTGTCGATACAATAGGTCCACTTCCGGAATCCAAATATGGTAACAAGTTCGCTGTTACTATGATTTGTGACTTTTCTAAATACCTGGTAACAATAGCTGTACCAGATAAATCAGCCAAAACTATTTCTTGCGCTATTTTTGAAACCTTCATATTAACATATGGTACAATGAAAGCTATTAGATCCGATTTAGGAACGGAATACAAAAACGAATTATTCTCTGAATTGACAAAACTTTTAAAGATTGATCATGATTTCTCAACAGCTTACCACCACGAAACTGTTGGTACTGTTGAAAGAAATCATAGAGTCTTTAACGAATACTTGCGTGCATACCTAAACGAAACGTATTCAGATTGGGATACATATTTAAAATACTTTACATTTTTACATAATACTACAAGTAGTTCGGTTTTTGATAATAAATTTACTCCGTTTGAATTAATATTTGGCAGAAAAACTACAATGCCACATGAATTGCAAAAAGAGCAAATTGATCCGATCTATAACGTAGAAAATTACGCAAAAGAGCTTAAGTTTAGAATGCAAACATCGCATAAAATGGCAAAAAATTTGATTAATAAGCATAAGATTAGAAATAAAGATTTATACGATAAAACAGCTAAGCCTTTAGAAATTAAAATTAATGATAAAGTGTTAGTAGAAACAGAACCTAGAAATAAACATAAAAATATATATCAAGGTCCCTACATAGTAAAGAATATTGATGGGCCAAATGTAACAATTTGTGGGATAAGTAAAGAAAACGAAAAAATTGTACACAAAAATCGAGTACAAAAAATTAATTAATTTAATAGCCTATTACTAATCATGAAGGCAAAAAAAATGTAACAAATAAATATACATTGAATTAGGTAGATTTTACAATAAGAAGAAGAAAAAAAAACTGGTTTACTTCAAACATTAAAACAAACATTTCAAACTAACTTTTATATATTTCATTTTATTAAAAATTTTCTTTTCATTTTTAATCATCTTTTCAGATGTTGCACTGTGATGAACGAATGAGTCCCGGGTTAGAACACCCTAATGCTAGCAAACTCCTTCGTTCATAACATTACAACAACATATTAAAGCCTAAAGAAGAATGTGGCAATATTAATTACTAATCTTACCAAATTCTTCTTTTCTAAAGGGGGATGATGTAGTGCCATAGTAAATTGTAGTTGGCAACCCTCTTTAGAAATGTGCAAGATGCAACCATACATCAGATGCACTTGGCATCACTAAAATTGTTAGAGTCGAGCAATGTGGAGAGTTTCTGATTGGTTGAAACTGCCGTTGTTCGACGCCATGATTTTATTTTTGACGCCATCATTAATTTCGTTGCTAAGCAACGTAAAGAAAAACTGCTGAGCTACAGAGTTGCGTTAGCGGCAGTTTTTAGTTTAAAGTGAACCGGCGGATGCATCAGTACGAGTAAACTAAAAGCGTAAAAGAAAAGTTATAGTGAAAAATTATAATTGAAAGTACATTCTATAAGAACACAAAGAAAGACTAAATGTTGTTTTAAAATAAAGTTTTATACACCAGAACCTAGTTTATAAGAAAACTACAAGTGTAATAAGAGTTAAAAAGAGAAACTAAGTGTTCGAACGAGAGATTAGAAATTAAAAGTACATTTTTAATACTATTACCTAAAAACAGTTTATTTTATTAATCTCAAGAAGAAGGAAAATTAAAGGTGAGTGCGAGCGCGTAGCAGCCGAGGGAGTGCGCGCAGGACTTTTTGTCGGATCCATAAAATGGATCCTTTATACAACCAGCGCCACAGTCAGTGACTGCTATAGTGACAGTACATACTTTTTATGTAATCATGTGTTAAATTTATGCTTTTTGTCAACTGGTATTTTTGCTCTATTATAGAACTATAAAGAATTAACTATTGCTTTCTATTTGTATGCATTAAGCGGGGATTTAAACAACGTGACATCAGGGCGGACAAGGCGACACTGTTTCCATTATACCTTGTAAATCTTTTCTCCCGGTTGTTTATATATCATAGGGATAATAAACTAAATTTTCTTATTGACATTGGGGCAGAAACTTCAGTTTTGCCTGTTTCAACATTTTTAAATAAAAATAAATCCGATATTATTTTAACAGCAGCTAATGGTTCTACAATTTCGACATATGGAAAAAAGATTTTGAATATAAATTTAGGTTTGAGACGCGAATTTCCTTTTGCATTTTTAATAGCTGACATAGCGAAACCAGTAATTGGTGCTGATTTTTTATGTAAATATGGCCTGCTTATTGATATCAAAAATAAACGTTTAGTTGACCTATTGACACATCTTTCAGTCAATACGATCTCATATTTCTGTAATGTTCCTCTTCCGAAAATTTTCTCAGTAGATAACAAATATACGAAATTATTAAAAAAATTTCCATCATTCATAGCTGAGCCAGATTACTCGAAACCAGTTAAGCATACTACGGTCAACAGACTTGTTACTGAAGGAAACCTTCCTCTTTCTTAGCCCAGGTGCTTGGATCCAATTAAGTTTAAAGTGGCCATAGCCGAGCTCGTTTTCTATTAAAAATTGAAATTTGTAGACCCTCAAATTCATCAGTAGCATCTCCATTGCATTTAGTACCAAAAAAGCATGTTAACGACTGGCGACCTTGTGGTGATTTCCGTAGATTGAATGTTATTACAGTACCAGATCATTATCCTTTACCTCATATACACGATTTCAATATGAATCTTCGAAACAAATATATATTTTCTAAAATTGATTTAGTGAAAAGCATATCATCAGATAACAATGCCCAAAGAAGATATTTTCAAAACGGTAATTTTCAAAACTCAATGGTATGTTTGAGTTTTGGCGTATGCCTTTCGGTCCATTAGGAGAAGTTTAACTGTGGGGCCAAAAACCAGCTTTTCCCACCTTGGTGTTAAAGTCGCCAAGCACGACTCTTATATCATAGCTGGGCAGCGCTGGTATGTGCATTCATATCGTTCTTTCACCTCATCGTCATTCTCCTTTGTCGGTGCATGGGCGCAGATGAATGATATGCATTCATTTCATTTCATTTTTTATTCATTTTCTTTCAAAACAGCATATATGTTACAATAGGGACTTAAATTAAATTAACCAAAATTACAGAAAGGAAAGTAAGACGTTCTGTAAAAATATATGTATTTTAGCATCGAATGCCATCTCCGAAAAAAATTGAATTTAAAAACATGTAAAATAGTGCGTGGGGTGAAGTTTGATTAAAAATAATAAGTAATAAATTATATTAATCCAATATGTACATATACTTTTTTAAATGCTAGGGTTCAGAAAAATTTTGATATCTTCATGTGATTTCTCTAGTAGAAAAGATTTAACCTTTCCCAAAAACTCATTCAGATTTCTAGTGACACGTATACATGCAGGCAACGCGTTAAAAGCTTTACAAGAAACGATCGTAAAGAAGTTGTTGAAGTTGGTTGTTCGAGAGGTCGGGACATACACAAGTCCATATGAGTTTTGCCTTAAATTTTAACTATCCGAGACCAGGCTATGTAAATACCCACAGCGAATGAAAAATATCTTTAACGTTTTATAGTAGTACATATGCTTAACAGGAAGAACTTTCAGATCCCTAAACAACTTCATAGAGTGGTAAAAACGATCAACATTCCATATTTTTCTTATGACCCCTTTTTGAATATGTAGTTAGAAGCTGCTGGATTTTATTACCTGAAGCGCCACCCAAACAGGTTATACCATATTGGAGCTTGGGGTGGACTAAAGTGTAGTAAATAGTTTTAAGTGTTGCGTTTGAACAAACTTTTCTTAAATTGTAAAAATAATGAACAGAAGATTGCAAGTAGGACTTCAAACGAGAAATATGCGTAGACCAACTCAAGTTTTGGTCAACAACAACACCAAGATATTGGAAGTCGCTTACTTTTTCCATAGTGAAGCACTTATCGCAACAGTTTACTTCAGCTTTAAACGATGCACAGAACAGAAATCTATTTAGTACAAAACGTTTGCAGTCAGTAGCATGGAATACAATGGCTATGTCAGTTGAGGATTTTGGATGCAAATTGAAATACATCAACTTCGTTTTCTTGCTGACAGAGAGCTTATGTGCTGCAAACCACACTCTTAGCAAATGCACATCGTTATTGATTCCTGCTACCAAATCCAGATAGTTCGATAAACCATAGACGATAGCAAGGTCGTCAGCGAAGGGCAGCGAGAATATTGAATTTAGGTAAATCAAAAATAGTATAGGACCTAAGACAGATCCTTGAGGTACACCTAAGCTAATTGTAACTGGGTTACTTATACTACTTCCAACTTTTACTTTTTGAATTCTTCCTAACAAATAAGATTTAAACCACTTATATATAAACCCACGGAAGTCCGCACAATACAATTTGTCTAATAAAATTTGGTGATCAACCATGCCAAATGCTTTAGTCCAGCACAGTTCTTTTTATTGTCTAGTTCCCTATATATGTAAGAACAAAAGTCCAGCAAGGCATCTTCTGTTGACCGCCCATATCTGAACCCGAATTGCATTGAGCTGAAATAGTTATTATTTTCAAGAAATGATAGGATTCGCCTTTAACCAGTTTTTCAAAAAATTTTGAAATTGAAGACAGTAATAAAATAGGCCTGTGGTAATTTATATCCGTTTTGCACCCTTTTTAAATAAAGGAATGACAATAGCGCATTTTAAATCTGAAGGAAATGATCCACCTAAAATACTCATATTAAACAAATGCGTTAGGATATCAACTAAATTTAGTGCAACATATTTAAGAGTCTGATTCAAAATTCCATCACATCAACATGATCTAGTGTTATTCAGAGAATTAATTCATTTTAAAACTTCAATGCCAGTAAATGGCTCGAAAAAAAAACTATTTCCCGAATTCGAGAACTCAGGTATCAGAGCGAAGGATTCGAAAACAGCAGATTGCCCTATTGATAGAAAGTGATCATTGAACAGGTTTGCCACTGCGGGAGGATCAGAAAAGCTCACGCTACCATCACATAAAACAATTGATTTGTTATTAGCTTTACAACTGCGATTCAGAAGACAGTTAATGATATTCCATTCCTTCTTTGGATTGCCATAGGAAGACCTAAACTCATTTCGATAGAAATTATCACGCTCCAAGTGTACTTCTTTTTTCAGTTACCTACATAATTTCATATACCTGCTGCGAAGATTTGCGTTTGATGGGTGGTTTTTGCACTTTTTTCCAAGCTTGTTTTTTAGATGAATTTTTTTGAGCAGCTTTTTGCTAATCCATGGTTTTAACTTATAATCAGATCTGCGAGGGATAAAAGAAAAGCTAGCAGACATAATGTGTCTGTTAAAAATGTTCAGAAAAATATTAAATGCCTTGGATACGTCTTTTTCAGAGTAACATTCATCCCATGACTCAAATCGCAATAGTTCGTTTAGGGCGTTGAAATTTATTTGCGTTAAACAAGAACTAACCTTTTTATTATTGTTTTTTGCACAAGCCTTGCTTAGTAATACACCAGTCATAGTGTGATCTGTTATTCCGACATCAAGATTTAGGCTCCGCAAACTACTGAGAACCAGACAGACAACACGACAGAAAACGTGATCCAAGCAGCTTCCAGACATACTTCGAGTTGGCTCATTTAAATACGATGTTAGATCATGACCAGCCATTAGATTTAGGAGCTATCTATGGTAGGATTAGCGTTAATAATATCTAAATTAAAGTCACCCAAGATGACAATATTGTCTGAATTTTCACTACGGAGAAGATTTGAGAAGTCTTCCACAAATATCTGAATGTAGCCTGTAAACACATATAAAAGTAAAGACTGCACCGGAGATACTTATTGAAACCTTTAGGGTGTCAGTCTTTGTGAGATTGCATTCAAAATAATCACACTCATACATATCCCGAACAAAAACTCCAACACCACCTGCAGAATAAATGTCATTAGGGTTCGCGTAAAAATTATACCCAGGTATAGTCAACTCACGAATTTTGTGAGAGTATATCCAGGATTTAGACAAAAATATTACGTCGGGATTGTTTTTAAACATCTCTAGATTGCATAGCAATAAATCAAAATTTTGCCGAAGAATACGTATGTTTTGATGAATAGCAACAAACGAATCCGTAGAATTATACATCAAATCAAGATCATTAATAGGGCTCATTATAGCGAGGTTGTTTATATATAAAATATTTGAGAAAGCCATTTGAAATATGCAAGTATAAATAATAATTAGAAAACTACGTCAAATCGTCAAAAGTACTAAGAATAACAACGTCGCTATTATCAGTCTTTTTCATCATTATTCTACCATGACTTATACACAGGTACTTATAATTTTTTGCTTTTTTTGTTTTCTTCGCTAAAGTAAGCAGCGCCCTGTTGTAGCTAGTGAGACTATCGTTTATGTAAATATTGGTGTTTTTCTGTCCATCACCAAAAAGCTGAGAAGTTAATTTCCCCTTTTCTCTCCGTTTATGGGACATAACTTTACTCTTCAACTCAGTAGAGGCAAAATGAATACGTAGCACGTTTGTTTGCTTGAATTTTTTTATGTAGCATTTGCTTATCTCTTCTGCAGAAACAGATAAGTTCAAAGCAGCGCCTAAAATTTGCTTTGTGCATTCATTCGCATTATCACTTGTTAGCGCTGGTACACCAACAATATCGATTGCACTGCTTAGTAGTTGTTGTTCACGCCAGTTTAATACACTTTCAAGCCTCGATACTCTCGCTCAGTTTGTGATTTTCCTCTTTGAGTTGTTTCACCGTGCTTAGAAACTCGGTATTCACTTTCTTTAGACTCACAACTCGTCATAAAGCAACTGCAAAGTTATTTCCTTTCTATTTATGTCGCCATCAATATGTATTTGCTGTGACGGCTGGATTGATTCCGTTTCATATGCGTTTGTGTTGTTGTTATTTACGACATTGCTTCGTTCACTTGCACTTGCACGTATATTGTCACTGTTATTGCTGGGTATCTTGTGTGTTTGTTGTCGATTTTGTGGTCGCACCGCTCGATCCGGACGCAGCAGATGCGTCCGCTGTATCATCCGAACAGAGCCCAGAGGCAGCACCAGGAAATGGCTGTTGATGTAGCGATTTACGGCGCAGAACAATGCACGGCTCACATCTATGCTTTATATTGTTCAATTTCATAAAATCCAGATCAGTGGCCGTGACCTTGGCACAAGAAGCATGAAAAAAGCCACCACAATCTACAAACGCGACTTTAGCCACCTTCTTGCGATCGATTTTGGTATTACAAGCTAAACATTGCATTTTGTTAGTGTTGAAAAAGAAAGAAAACGTATAAATAAATGCGCGCACCCCACGACACAGTGTAAACACGTCCACTCACATCAAAATCTCAAACACAAGGGAAATATTACAAAATCTTGCTTTTATTCGAATAGCGGCGAGACGTTCGTCCACAGGCGTCAACGCCAATACTTGGCGTCAAAGTCTCTCTCCCACCACGAGTCCGACGCCTAAGCTGCGCCTATTTGTATGGCTACTCCAATAGATGTCACAATTTTTAATCTTCTTTCTTCCTTGCTTTGCCCAAGCCTTTCTTGGATGGCGTTGATGTCAGATTTTGCTTTGACAAGGACATCAAACTGCCGGGCACCTGCACCAATCCCATTCAGGGAGCGAACGTTCCAGGTGCATGCCCTCAAATCATTTTCCCTCAAACGTTTGTCGTGGTCGTCATCAGTAAATGGTTGTCTTTTTATCCGAGGTTTGTTTATCGCTTTCATTTGAGTGTGGTTGGACGTGGCGGGTCCCAAGTCCAGCGCACAACCCGCTCATCGGGGCTGAAAATATTATTCGCACGTTTATATAGCCAGCCGCTTGATATAAGACAGACGCCCGCCTGCATCCGCACCTCGTAGTGGACAGACGATGCCGATGAAAGATGCCCCAGCTAGCCCTTAAGCCGAGTATGTCAAAGTGGCCAAGTGTAGCATTCATTCAAATGATACCCTCAAAATTGAAGAAATAAACTATTAAAAGAACTTAGAATTTTTAAAGAAATTTTGGAAAATAATTGGGATGAACAGAGAGCCACAATAGAAGACATTAAAAAACCAAAAACCAAAGAGGAAGAAACCATGAGGATGATACGAATGGTTTTCCCAAATAAAGATAAAAATAAAAAAAAATTAAAATTTTTAAATAAATTTCGACTTATTTTACAGGGAAACACAAATAAATTGTTTTAAAATAGCGTACAAAACCGTATTTATAAGAAGCTTTAATACGTTTATTTCACCTCTTACCATCAAACAGAAATGCGCCAATGGGAATAAATTTATAATGTATTAACGGAAGAAAAAATAATGGCAGAAAAATCGTATAAATGTATAAATAAAAAAAAATAAACACTTAACAATTATTTTAGAATCGCTAATAATTTGGGAGAATCAATACGTAAAGTAGATTACATTCTCACAAAAAACCACCAGACTGAGGCATACCAAATTTTTTCGAGTGTAAGAGACAAATTAGTATCCTCACTCGCAAGGTACAATATAGAAATAACAGTACCAACTACAGTTGAAGAAAACCTTCAAATTGATTTCAATATTCTCTTGTCAGAATCCTGCTTGAGTCAGACTCCATTAACTGAAGAAACTAAGCCAACAGAATTTCCAAATACGATCACCGAAATGGCACAAACAGTAGTAGAATTCATTAAAACAGCCTCGTCAGTGCTACATGAGTTTGGTGGTAGGCCAGAGACTTTGAACAGTTTCCTAGATGCTCTTGATATTCTTGAACATATAAAAGATAATCATGAAGCTCTGGCTATAACAATGATTAAAACCAAACTAAAAGCTACGGCACGTAACCTATTAGCTATTAAGGGTGAATCAGTAGAAGTTTTGACAGCAAAACTCCTGAACATACAACAACGCAGTAAAACTGCAAACCAGTATACTGCGGAAATAGAAAAAATTAGCAAGGCACTGGAAGGAGCTTACATATCTGATGGATTAAACCCAGACTTGGTAAACAAATATTCTACACAAGCAGCAGTCAAAGCTATGTGCAAGATCTGCTCTAACGATAAAGTCAAGATGATAATGCAGGCCGGAACGTTCACATCATTGAACGATGCTATTTCCAAATTCACTAATATTTGTACGGAAATAACAGGCCGCTCAAATACAATAATGAGCATAAGGCAAAAATATCGTGGTGGTTTCCGTGAAGGTTACAGAAATAACAACTACGAAATAGAAGATTTTGACCACAAACTCGATTCAACAACTTTAGAGAGAATAATAATTTTGCAAGTGGACAAACCGGTAGTCCTCAAAACAGAAATAGAAATTTCAACCAAACACGAAATAAAACTGGCAATGTATGTAATTTACCCGGCAGGAAAACCAGAACACTCCATAACAAAAAAGTGCGTATACTTAATCTACACTTAAACAGCTACATATCCTCCAGTACTAGTCTATATAATTCTTTTTCAACTCTCCTAGTAGATACAGGAGCAGACGTATAAATTATAAAAAAGGATCAAATTGACAATAATGTCACAATAAATAATGTACAAATAACAGATCTAAAGGGCATTGGATAGTGATTAACGAACACACTAGGTACAGCTAAAGCAGGCTTAATAGGAGATGATCTTTTAATAGCACACAAATTTCACATAGATGATAATTTTCCAATTCCATGCGATAGAATTCTAGGACTGGACTTTATCAAAAAATATAATTGCCTTTTAGATTATTGCAAAAATGAAGACAGATTAATTCTAAGACCCCGTGATTTTCCACAAAATATAATAATTCAAATGACAAATACACCCACTATCAATACAATCTCAATACCCCCTCGATCGGAAGTAATTAGACAAATTAATATAAAATCCGACAACTCTGAAATTTTTATTCCCCATCAACAATTAAAAGAAGAAACCTTCATCGCCAATACAATAGCAAACAAATGTCAAAACTTCGTTAGAATCATAAACACTACTGACAAAATCGCAGTTATTCAGAAATGCGATTTAAAAACAGAAAATCTTAATGATTACGTACTAATTAGAAGCAGTAAAGAAAATAACTCTAATAACAAAGAAAAATTAGAGAGACTTAATAAAAACTTCCCCCAATTTGCTAGTGAACAATTAAATTCACTATGCTCAGAATACGTAGATATATTCGCATTAGAAACAGAACCCATAACAGCCAACAATTTTTATAAGCAAAAATTACATATAAAAGATGATAGCCCCTTCTACATTAAAAATTACAGATTGTCGCAAGCACACAAAAATGAAATAAATAAACAAGTAAGGAAGGTTAAGTTCGGGTGTAACCGAACATTACATACTCAGTTGAGAGCTATGGTGACAACATAAGGGAAAATAACCATGTAGGAAAATGAACCGAGGGAAACCCTGGAATGTGTTTGTATAACATGTGTATCAAATGAAAGGCATTAAAGAGTATTTTATGAGGGAGTGCGCCATAGTTCTATAGGTGGACGCCATTTAGGGATATAGCCATAAAGGTGGATCAGGGTTGACTCTAGAATGCGTTTGCACAATATGGGCATCAAACGAAAGGTGTTAATGAGTATTTTAAAAGGGAGTGGGCCTTAGTTCTATAGGTGGACGCCGTTTCGAGATATCGTCATAAAGGTGGACCAGGGGTGACTCTAGAATGCGTTTGTACGATATGGGTATCAAATGAAAGGTGTTAATGAGTATTTTAAAAGGGAGTAATCCTTAGTTCCATAGGTGGACGCCGTTTCGAGATATCGCCATTAAGGTGGACCAGGGGTGACCCTAGAATTTGTTTGTACAATATGGGCATCAAACGAATGGTGTTAATGAGTATTTTCAAAGGGAATGGGCCTTAGTTCTATAGGTGGATGCCGTTTCGAAATATCGCCATAAAAGTGGACCAGGGGTGACTCTAGAATGTGTTTGTACGATATGGATATCAAATTAAAGGTATTAATGAGGATTTTAAAAGGGAGTGGTGGTTGTTGTATAGGTGGTCGCCTTTTCAAAATATCGCCATAAAGGTGGACCAGGGGTGACTCTAGAATGCGTTTGTACGATATGGATATCAAATTAAAGGTATTAATGAGTATTTTAAAAGGGAGTAATCCTTAGTTCCATAGGTGGACGCCGTTTCGAGATATCGCCATAAAGGTGGACCAGGGGTGACCCTAGAATTTGTTTGTACAATATGGGTATCAAAAGAAAGCTGTTAATGAATATTTTAAAAGGGAGTAATCCTTAGTTACATAGGTGGACGCCGTTTCGAGATATCGCCATAAAGGTGGACCAGGGGTGACCCTAGAATTTATTTGTACAATATGGGTATCAAAAGAAAGGTGTTAATGAGTATTTTAAAAGGGTGTGGGGCTTAGTTCTATAGGTGGACGCCTTTTCGAGATATCGCCATAAAGGTGGACCAGTGGTGACTCTAGAATGCGTTTGTACGATATGGGTATCAAATGAAAGGTGTTAATGAGTACAGTGGACCCTCGGTTAACGTACACAATTGGTTCTAGCATCTTGCTCGTTATGCAAAACGTTCGTTAAGCAAAACCATTATTCCTATAAGAATCAATGTAAACTAAAATAATGCGTTCCAGGTCGAAAAAAAATACAGTCTTATATGTTTCAATTTGAATTTTTATTGAAAGAAACCTAGTACCTAGCATTATTAATCTACATTAAGCAAAAAACTGTCTAGAGTCGTTTGTTTCTGACGTCCCTTCAAAATTTGTTCAAAATGGGACACAGCATTATCGTTGAATAATTCTGTTGCACGTAGTGCCGCTGTCTGACTGGGGTGATGCTTATTAACGTATGATGCCACAAACTCCCATGATTTGAGCATTTCTCTGATTGCACTACATAGACGGTTGCTATTCTTCGGTTATCTCCTCGTCTGATAAAGTTTGCTTCTTAACATCTTGTTGTAAATCACATTGCAATTCTATAAGCTCGTCGGTAGTCAGATCTTCACTGTGCTCTGCCACAAGTTCAGCGATGTCATTTCCATCCACCTCTAGCCCAATACGGTCAGCCAAAAATATTATTTCGTTGGTTATTGGATCCGTAGATACTGCGTCGAGTCCTTCAAATGTGCATTCGGCAAAGCGGTCGGGCCAAAGATTTTTCCAGGAAGATTCGAGTGTTCTCTTAGTAACGCCTTTCCATGCCTTATCAATAATTTTGAGACAGGCAACAATGTGGAAGTGATCTTTCCAAAACTCTTTTAGAGTAAGATTTGTTTTTTCAGTCACGTCAAAGCAATGCTGGAAAAGTTCTTTTGTGTAAAGCTTCTTGAAGTTAGAAATCACTTGCTGATCCATGGGCTGAAGCAATGGGGTTGTATTAGGTGGCAAAAAGTGAATTTTGATGAATTTAAACTCTTCAATGAGTTCATCTTGTAAACTTGGTGGATGTGAAGGAGCGTTATCCATAATAAGCAGGACACGAAGAGGCAAATCCATCTCAATCAAATATTTCAGCACAGAGGGGCCAAAAACATTATTGATCCACTCAGTAAAAAGAACACGTGTCACCCAAGCTTTACTGTTCGACTTCCACATGACATTTAGCTTACTCTTGTCAACATTATGCTTTTTGAAGGCACGTGGATTCTCTGAATGATAGACAAGTAGCGGTTTTATTTTCAAGTCGCCACTTGCATTGGAACAAAAAAGCAGAGTAAGGCGGTCTTTCATTGGCTTATGGCCGGGCATTGCTTTCTCCTCTACTGTTATGTAAGTTCGCTTGGGCATCTTTTTCCAAAAAAGACCCGTTTCGTCGCAATTAAACACCTGCTGGGGCAAGTAACCCCCAGTATCCACAAGCTTCTTGAATTCGCCTACATAACTCTCGGCAGCCTTAGCGTCTGAGCTTGCTGCTTCACCATGCCTTATAACGCTATGAATACCAGTACGTTTTTTGAAATTCTCGAACCACCCCTTACTTGCTTTGAAGTCTTCCCTTCTTGCTGTTGATGTTCCTGGCGACTTTTCAATCAGAGTAGTGAATATCGTTTTAGCCTTCTCACAAATTATATTCTGCGAAATTGTGTCAGCTTGCATTTGCTTTTCGTTAATCCATATCAAAAGCAATCTTTCAACATCATCGAGAATTTGTGGTCGTTGCGAAGAAACTCTTGATACTCCCTTTGAATCGTTTAGCACCTCAAGCTTGTCCTGATTCTTGAGGATAGTAGAAATCGTTGATTTCGACAAGTTGAACGCACGTCCTAAATCAGCCACACCCAAACCTCCTTTATGTTTTTGAATGATCTTGAGTTTCATTTCAATAGTTATTTTGGTCCTTGTATTTTTCTCCTTTTCCGAATTTTTTTTTGAGGGCATTTTATGTTAGTTATTTTGCAATTTTTATAAAAGCAAAATTAAAAATAAAAAATTTGTATGTTTCAACACGTCTTGTTAATTTTACGAACAATTCTGCACTAAAATAAAACAAAATTCTGAACTATGAAGCAAAAGCTAAACGCAGACAGCCCAATAATGTGAATTCGGGGTTTCCCCTGTTTAGGTTGTTATGCGAGACTTCGTTCGTAAAGCGAAACTTTTTTCCCAAAAAAATGTATTCGTTATGCGAAATGTTCGTTATGCGGGGCGTTCATTAACCGAGGGTCCACTGTATTTTAAAAGGGAGTAATCCTTAGTTCCATAGGTGGACGCCGTTTCGAGATATCGCCATTAAGGTGAACCAGGGGTGACCCTAGAATTTGTTTGTACAATATGGGCATCAAACGAATGGTGTTAATGAGTATTTTAAAAGGGTGTGGGGCTTAGTTCTATAGCTGGACACCTTTTCGGAATATCGCCACAAAGGTGGACCAGGGGTGACTCTAGAATGTGTTTGTACGATATGGGTATCAAATTAAAGGTATTAATGAGGGTTTTAAAAGGGAGTGGTGGTTGTTGTGTAGGTGGTCGCATTTTCGAGATATCGCCATAAAAGTGGACCAGGGGTGACCCTAGAATTTGTTTGTACAATATGTGCATCAAAAGAAAGGTGATAATGAGTATTTTAAAAGGGAGTATTCCTTAGTTCCATAGGTGGACGCCGTTTCGAGATATCGCCATAAAGGTGGAGCAGGGGTGACCCTAGAATTTGTTTGTACAATATGGGTATCAAAAGAAAGGTGTTAATGAGTATTTTAAAAGGGTGTGGGGCTTAGTTCTATAGGTGGACGCCTTTTCGAGATATCGCCATAAAGGTGGACCAGGGGTGACTCTAGAATGAGTTTGTACGATATGGGTATCAAATTAAAGGTATTAATGAGAGTTTTAAAAGGGAGTGGTGGTAGTTGTATATGTGAAGGCGTTTTCCAGATATCGACCAAAATGTGGACTAGGGTGACCCAGAACATTATCGGTTGGATACCGCTAATTTATTTATATATGTAATACCTGGCAAGATTTTAAGGGTGTTTTATTTCGCCCTGCAGAACTTTTTCATTTTCTTCTACTTAATATGGTAGGTGTCACAACCATTTTATAAGGTTTTTCCTAAAGTTATATTTCGCGTCAATAAAACAATCCAATTACCTTACCATGTTTCATCCCTTTTTTCGTATTTGGTATAGAATTATGGCATTTTTTTCATTTTTCGCAATTTTCGATATCGAAAAAAGTGGGCGTGGTCATAGTCGGATTTCGTTCATTTTTCATACCAAGGTAAAGTGGGTTCAGATAAGTACGTGAACTGAGTTTAGTAAAGATATATCGATTTTTGCTCAAGTTATCGTGTTAACGGCCATGCGGAAGGACAGACGGACGACTGTGTATAAAAACTGGGCGTGGCATCAACCGATTTCGCCCATTTTCACAGAAAACAGTTAACGCCATAAAATCTATGCCCCTACCAAATTTTAAAAGGATTGGTTAATTTTTGTTCGATTTATGGCATTAAAAGTATCCTAGACAAATTAAATGAAAAAGGGCGGAGCCACGCCCATTTGCAAATTTTCTTTTATTTTTGTATTTTGTTGCACCATATCATTACTGGAGTTGAATCTTGACATAATTTACTTATATACTGTAAAGATATTAAATTTTTTGTTAAAATTTTACTTTAAAAAAAATTTTTTTTTAAAAGTGGGCGTGGTCCTTCTCCGAATTTGCTAATTTTTATTAAGCATAGATACAGTAATAAGAGTAACGTTCCTGCCAAATTTCATCATGATATCTTCAACGACTGCCAAATTGCAGCTTGCAAAAGTTTTAAATTACCTTCTTTAAAAAGTGGGCGGTGCCACGCCCATTGTCCAAAATTTTACTAATTTTATATTTTGCGTCATAAGTTCAACTCATCTACCAAGTTTCGTCGCTTTATCGGTCTTTTGTAATGAATTATCGCACTTTTTCGGTTTTTCGAAATTTTCGATATCGAAAAAGTGGGCGTGGTTATAGTCCGATATCGTTCATTTTAAATAGCGATCTGGGATGAGTGCTCAGTAACCTACATACCAAATTTCATCAGGATACCTCAAAATTTACTCAAGTTATCGTGTTAACGGACGGACGGACGGACATGGCTCAATCAAATTTTTTTTCGATCCTGATTATTTTGATATATGGAAGTCTATATCTATCTCGATTCCTTTATATATGTACAACCAACCGTTATCCAATCAAACTTAATATACTCTGTGAGCTCTGCTCAACTGAGTATAACAAGTAAACAAATTACTTGAAGATGACATTATAGAACCTTCAATGTCCGAATACAATAGCCCAATCCTATTAGTACCAAAGAAATCTTTACCCGGTAACAAAGATAAAAGATGGAGACTAGTCATTGACTACAGACAAGTAAATAAAAAACTAACCGCAGATAAATTCCCACTCCCGATAATTGATGACATTTTGGATCAATTAGGAAGAGCAAACTACTTTTCATGTTTAGATCTAATTTCAGGCTTTTATCAAATAGAACTAGACCAAAACTCTAGAGATTCATTTACAGCAGATAATGGCACTTACCGTTTTAAACAACTTCCCTATGGCTTGGAAGTAGCACCTTAGCACTCGCAGGTCTGAAACCCTCACAAGCATTTTTTACATATGGATGACCTGGTAGTGTTGGGATGCTCCGAAAAACATATGCTGACAAATTTACGGGATGTATTTTCAACTTGCAGAAAATATAATTTAAAGTTACACCCCGGTAAATGCTTATTCTTTAGTCAAGAGGTTACTTATTTAGGACATAAATGCACTAGCAAAGGAATCCTTCCTGACCCCAATAAATTTGCAATTGTTCAGAACTACCCAACACCCAAAACAGCTGATGAAGTCAAACGATTCGTTGCTTTTTGCAACTAATACGAAAGATTCGTTCCATTCGTTTGCGGAACATTCTAGAGTTTTAACACGACTCTGCAAAAAGAACGTTTCCTTCGATTGGACGAAGGAACGTGAAAGATCTTTTGTTTACTTGAAGAAAGCACTACTTAGTCCAAATATCTTACAATACCCCAATTTCAATAAAGAATTTTCCATAACAACAGACGCCAGTGGCTATGCCTGCGGCGCAGTCCTTAGCCAAGAATATGCGTAAAACATTTACCAATTGCCTATGCATCAAGATCTTTTACAAAAGGAGAAATAAATAAAGCGACAATTGAAAAAGAATTAACGGCCATTCACTAGGCTATCACTTACTTCAGACCATACATATATGGTAGAAAATTTTTAATTAAAACTGACCATCGACCTTTAACATACCTGTTTTCAATGAATAACCCTTCATCAAAATTAACTAGAGTAAGATTGGATTTGGAGGAATATGATTTTGAGGTGGAGTACATAGCTGGAAAAGAAAATTACGTAGCCGACGCATTATTCAGAATAAATATTAAGAATCTAAAAGAAATGTCAGTGGAAGCATGTAAAATACTAAAAGTTACTACAAGATCTGAGACTAGAAAACCAGCCAGTAATAATATAAATGAAGAAAATAAAAGTCACATAGAGAACCCTATAGTTAATATATGAAGCTCTAAATAAATTTGAAGTAAAACGACATGTCGAGCTCGTTTTCGATCCTCCGAATTATATTTCAAAAGAGGAACTTGTTAGATTTATTGAGCTAAAAGGCTTCAAGATGAATAAAACTGGTTTTTTTGTTTATATTCTTTTATAATTTATTTGGTCGACATTTCAACTTCAATCTGAAGTCATCATCATAGTCATTGTTTATACTTACGGGATTTTTCCAAATTGTTTATTTTTTAATCTCTTTGCATTTTTACCTTATTTGTTATTTTTCTGTGATTCCTCCAATCAGTCGATCATACATATCCATATGTGTAAGTGGTGACTTTGTTTTGAATATGTACTTAAGTATATATTAAATTAATTATTATTATTGTTTTGTTTTGTCCCCAGTCCTGATGATGACTTCAGATTGAAGTTGAAATATCGACCAAATAAATTATAAATGAATATAAACAAAAAAACAAGTTTTATTCATCTTGAAGCCTTTCAGCTCAATAAATCTAACAATTTCAAAAAAGGAAAGAAAATTTGCAGCACAATAAATACAAGCAACCTAACTGTTAAGGATAAAATTGACTTAGGACAATTCTTTATCAAGCTTACAAAAGAAGCCCGCAATTTAGGACTAGTAAAGATACGGTGCCCGCATAAATTCAGAAAACAAAAATTCAGAAACACATTTTTTCAGAAAGCATTCGTCAGAACCCTTTTTTCAGAAAGACAAAATTCAGAGGTCAAAATTCAGAACTGAAGTGTGAGAAGTCAAATTTCAGGAGTCAAAATTGAGAAATCAAATTTCAGAAGGCAAAATTCAGAACTCAAAATTCAGAAAGTAATCACCCCCTGATTTCGAAAATCAAGGTTATTTTTAATTCTATGGTAACTTTGAGATAGTTACAAATAACGGGTTTCTCCAAAAAAAAAAAAAAAAAATTGGGTCCACTTAATCATATATATCTCAAGAACGAATTGAGCAATTCCAAAACGGTACGAAGCTTTTAAAAGGTAAAATTTTCTATAAACTGTGCATACAACACTTTTTGCTAGGCCCTGCAGATTCAAAGATAACGAACAATCATTACGGATTTTTCCATTTTTTTTGTAAAAATATAAAAAAATTTGTAATTTGCGAGGAAGGATCTCGAAAACTTTTTATTTTTTTGCAGATTTGTTTTTTTCTCTCTACAACTTCTGAATTTTGACTTCTGAATTTTGATTTCTGAATTTTTGTTTCGGAGTTGTGAGTTCTGAATTTTGGCTTTCCGAAAAAAGAGTTCTGACTAATGTTTTCTGAAAAAATGTGTTTCTGAATTTTTGTTTTCTGAATTTATGGGGGGAACCTAATGATACAGTTGTCCTTAGGGGATAAATTGTTTAAAGATAATTATACTCGGGTAAACAAGTTTAAGAAAATAGGTACCAAAGTTCTCAAAAATCTAACAATCGCATTAACGCCAGAAGTTATGCACGTGACAAATGTCGACAAAATTCAAGAAAATCTTCATAAATATCATGACGATCCTATATGTGGTGGCCACCCAGGAATAAATCGCATGACAAATAAAATCAAGCAAAAATATAGCTGGAAAAATATGAGAACTGACATAAAAAGGTATACAAAAAATTGCATCCACTGTACGAAAAACAAAGTTAGTAAACATACAAAAGAGCTAATGGCTATAACGGAGACACCTCCGAAAGCGTTTGACATAGTACAGCTCGATACAATTGGACCACTGTCAAAGACAATAAATGGAAAGGAATACGCAGTAACCATTGTATGTGATTTGACTAAATAACCAATAACAACCAAAGTTGAGTTAGGGCGAAGTTGGGTTATTACGACGTACGATCGTATTCGCCGGAAACCAAAATGAGATCGCCGGATTTCATTCAACAATATTAACTTTATAAGCGCTTTTCTGAAAATTGCCTTTGATTGTTATTTTTTGTTAACACATATAACATATAAAATCGTTTTCACTTCATTTCGTTTTATTTTGTAAATAACAAAAGCGTCTTAAAAGATAGATTTTGTATTACATACAAAAGGTACTTGTTTTCAGTCATTTTAACAATAATTTTTTTTTTCTTTGAGCCCGAATGGAACATCTTATATCATTTTAATTTCTTAGTTATACATTTTCGCGTTTATTTTTTTAGCATATTTATTTGCGGTTCAATATTATGACAGGAAAAGTTATTCAATTTTAAATAATCTTGGGCCAGCAATATTCCTTTTAATGTATCAGTTTCCAGATGGTTTCGGATTTTTGTTTTGTTTAAATTTATTTTCGAAAAAATTCGTTCTACGTTCGCTGAAGAGTGTGGCAAGCACATTAGATCTGCAACGATTGCACATAAATTAGAAAATGCGTATGTAGAGTCAGCTCTTTTGATAGTAAAAGTAGTTTTCAAAAAAACTTCTGGAGGAACCTCAGAAATATCTTCAAAATAGAGGAACTGCGGCATTTGTGGTATAGCGTTTAGTTTTTGGGTAATTTTGGCGTAACAAAAAGTCCAATTCACCTCTTTTTCGTCAAATTTTGTTTTGGTAAAATATCACCTATAGCGTACTTTATCAAAAGTTGTATACCACCAACAGTTTACAATTTATAAGACGAAATTCGGTTGAGCCCGAAATGCCGCTTACCCAAAAATTGGCGGGTAATGTGGTACGCAAACGTAGGCTAATTTGGTATAATATACCATTTAACCCGAATAATAGCCAGATCAGTCTTACTAAAGAAAATATTAAATAACTTCTTCAGATTGAAGTCGAAATATTGGCAAGACAAACCATTCGACAAATAAATATACATTGTTTAAACACATTTGCTGTATTTTAATAAACATATGTATATATTGGCCTAGAGCTCAAACATACTTTGAATATATTAAATAACTTCTTTTAAAATTTACCAATTTTATTAATAAAAGATAAATAGCTTTTCAAAAGATAAAATAAAATGCCTCCTTGGCTCGTTGATACTAAAAATGAATAAGTTATTGGAAATATCAAAATTGCTTAAAAACTATTAATAATAAAACAAAAATTTGATTCTAAATAAAAATTGGATTCTTTTTGGGAATGCAGACGTTATGAGCCCAAACCGTGTCGCACTGTAAACAAGCACTCCATTCTGATATATTTCTTTCGTCCTTCCATAACTTTCGCCAAAGGAGCAAATTGCTCCGTCTGGAGGCATTTCAACAAAATCGACTTGGTTCGATTCTGCGTAGACGACGCTTACTTCGGAGTTACTGGTTAATTCTTCACATTCATCTTTTATAGCTTTCGCTGCTGGTTTTTTGAAGGTTCCTTTTCTTTTTAATTTTGGCTTCACTTTTCCCAGATCTTCCCAAAGCTTTCTTCCAACTTATTCTTATATGGTGATTTTGTTAATACTGTAGCTTTTGACTTTCTTACTCTTCCGGTAGCAACTGGCTTTCTAATATTTGGCAATGATAAAATCTGCCATGGTGAAACGACTCCTTTACTGGTTGATGCCACAGGTTCTGGAGAAGTCACTCGATTTGTATTAGATGTCGGTGAAGTAAGAGTACGTCCAGTCTCCGAAGTTGCATTATTTTGCTCGGAAACTTCAGAATTTTCGGCAGTTACGTGCTCATACATATCATTTGTAGCTATATAGTCTGCATCAGTAAACATTTTTCGATCGAATGGGTATATACCAGAACATCTGAAACCGTTAACTGCAACCTGGCCAGTCTGAACCTTATAATACGCTTTGGAAAATAGAGCAACTAAATCGAATTGAGTAACTTTTCGTCCATTTTCTCTCATAAAACGGTTCAATTCGTTACTGTAATAAGTGTTGAGTGGGCTCATGAATGCTCTGTCTAGCGGTTGCATTTTATGAGTGGAATGCGGAGACAATCAGCACTCCGTTTTCACGAGCTAAGTTGATCACTACAATATTTATTACTGTAGGTCCATCTAAAATTAACATTACTGGATCTTCTTTCGTTGGTTTTGTTCGAGAAAATTAAGAAACCATTGTGAATATGTCAAGAAGCTGCAACCAACCTGATAAGTGGCAAGAAGATCGAGAGCCAGGTGGCGCATTTTTCATGAGCTGATCGTTGTGATTTTTTCTAGGAAAAGTGAAGTAAGGGGGCATAAAATTTCCAGAAGCACTTATGCGACTTATTACAATATGCTTTTTACCTTTCTTTCCAATGACTTGAAAATTTGGTTTGCACAACGGAAAGCCCCGTCTCATCTACATTATAAATGTGAGTGGCTGAAAATTTATGCTTATCACACTCTTCCTCAAGCTAATCAAAATACATATTAACATTTTCTTTATTGATGTCTTTTGATCTGAGAAACGAAGTTCCAGTAGGAGAACGGATACCTAACTTGTCCTTGTGGCGTTTACAGAAAGCATTAAGCCAGTCTTTACCGGCGCAACTATGTAGAATAGAAAACGGATTTGGAATGTTGGCTTAAATCGTCATTTTTCATTACATCGTCCAAACGTCATTCTAGTTGAAAATCGTCAAAATGACGACGGCGTCGTCAATCTGTCAACGCTGGTCACAATACCCGTTCAGAGCAAACACGCATTAACAGCTGCTAAGGCGATATTCGACCACTTTACACCGATTTATGGTTGCACGAAAACTATAAAGACGGATATGGGAAGCGAATATAAGAATAGTTTATTTGAAGAAGTATGCAAACTTTTGAAAATTTAGCACAAAACCTCAACACCCTACCATCAACAAACATTAGGTACGGTGCAACGCAGCCATAGAACATTCAATGAATTTTGTACGCTCCTACATATCTATTGACAAAGATGATTGGGATGAATACCTTAAGTATTTTACGTATTGTTACAATACAACCCCATCAATAACTCACAGTTATTGTCCTTTTGAACTAATTTTGGGAAAACCGGCCCAGACTTAAGAATTTTTACAAGAAAGCACAGTTAACCCGGTATATAACCATGATGCTTATGATAAAGAAATTAAATATAGGTTACAAATAGAACAACAAAGAGCTAATAGATTAGTACAAGAAGCTAAGAAAAAACAAAAATCTTATTATGATAGAAATAGTTACAGTAAGAAAATAAGCATAGGAGATGTAGTACTAGTTAAAAATGAAGCAGGACATAAGTTAGATAGCAAATACAAAGGACAGTATAAAGTAGAAAATATATATAGTAAAAATGATTACATTTTAATTCCCTATAATGTGGAAAATAAAAACGAAAATAAAAAAATAATAATTCATAAAAATAGGCTTAAACTACTATAAATTTAAAAATAATAAAATAATTTGTATAGAAGAACTAATTACAATAGCACACATTTAAGTAAATAGAAGCATTCCACTTTACTCGTAATCTCCATTAAGTACTCATAACATAATACGAAAAAAAATTGTAAGCAAATCAAAAAGGAACATAAAGAGTACATGAACAGATAAAGTTACGTCATAAATAAACAAAATAGCAATGTAAGCAGAAACGGATTCAAAAGTTAATTGTGCCACTCGAGTAGCCATCCATAGTTGGTGTACAAATTATGTATGACTACTCTTTCAAAGACGGATGGTGTAGAATTCATTCATTCATTCATTCATTCATTTGTGTAAACATATATTTTGACTCGTTTTGGTATGTCTTGAGATGCGTTGACTCTTACATACATATTCATTCATTTGTACATACATATTCTGATACGCGCTACAACGGTCGACGTCTCGTAACTTGAGGCTTCTTCTATTTCAATTTAAAGCTGACTAACTGCTTACCACAAACCCTGCCTGCACACAATTTATTCCCACGACTTGTTTACACCTAAAACTGCATTTTCCATACCCTATTAAGTTTTTGCTTATTATGCATTCCTACAACTAATTTTATTTATGCTGAACTTGCGCTTCCCACCGAACTGCATATATGTATCTACGCAGTTCTCTGGCAAAGCGGATAATTATATTTTGTACACTTAGTATGTAAGTATGTATTAATGTAAATATGTAATGTAGGCAGCTCATAAGAATTAACTAGAATAATTTTGAATAAATACTAATGTAACTTCGCTAATAAACATAATAATTGTTTTGACATCAAATAAGAAACAAAGTCTTTGCGATTATACTACACTAGCCAGGTTGTCGCCTTCTCACATTAGCTCACCATTAAAGGGATGTTCAGTGGCTATCCAGAGGATACTTGGCCGCAAGCTACCGGAAGTAGTGAGCTGCATGAACTGCATGCAAAAGAGTCGCTCTAGCCATTCCCAGCTGAATGGCGGTCAGAAGCTTTCCCAACTTTCGTGAAACACGTGCAACACCAAGCAGACCAAAAAAACGACTGACATATTCATTGCTCAATAGTGAACAGTCTTAAGCTATGGATTTTGATATTCTGTATATCTAGCAAGCTTTTCATTATATTTTAAAAGGACTCGTTTTGTCAAATCCTCCGCTCTACCCCACTGTTGGAGTTTCCGAGCTCAATACTCAGCTCCCGAGAATCTAGCTGATGAAGAAGTGAAATTCAGAAACATGTCGTAATAACCATCGCCGTGTGCAAAGTTTGTAATTTTTATCTAATATCAATAGCAAACAAATTGTATAAAGTAATATGAGTTGAGTATCGCTAATTAAATACATTTAAATAGCATTGATATAAATTAACAGCGGAAGCAAAGCTAATCAAAAAGCACCGCTAAAATAATCCAATATAATAATGTTCTAAATCGAATGCGCCTTAAATTCGGATTAAAAACATACAGTATACTAGTATGTACCTAATAACGTATAAAGGAATAACAGCAAAAAAGGCAATACTTAGAGACTGATTGCAAAGCGTGCAGCGGGGCATTCATATATCTGAGTGGATAAAGGCATCTCATTTACACTAGTATGAAGTATGAATGTTGGATATTTTGAGCTCACGACAGCACCCGAAAATCTAGCTGCTGAAGAAGTGAAATTCAGAAACATGTCCCAGTAACTATCGCCGTGACCGTGTGTATACTGTTATTAATACTCACCGAAAACTGCATTGACGCAAGGAATTTTTGCAGTTTCAATATAGTTTTGCTTAAGAAAAATTATTTACGCTATTTTTTTTTTATAAAAATCTGTTCAAATTAACCTATAATAAAACCAATATAAGCCAAGGTTTAAGATCTTAAGCAACCTGCACCAAAACTTGAACTCGAAACACGAATCCCAGTCAAATTTGAAAATTTTAGCTAAGAATATTTGAAGTTTTTTGAGTATGCAGTTTTAAAGCTAATTGCATTTTAGTTAGACAAAGCGTTGATCTTAATTCCCTATAAAAATGTCCTGTTTGGTGGCAATTTTTTTTTTTTTTTTGTCAGCTGTTTATTCCTTACTTATGAAAAAATTACGTAAAAAAGTTTGTACGGAAGAAAATGCTAACCTCAGAATAGTTTTGCGTAATACCTTGAGCTCTAGCCTTTATTAACTATGTCGTGTATAGGCGCGATCGTGTATCTAGAGCGGGTGGTGTCCTGATAGCCATGGACTCTAGGCTACCATCGGAATTACTGTTGTTGGAGAACGGCTCTGACATTGAAGTTATAGCAGTAAAGCTTGTTGTTGTTGTTGTAGCGATAAGGACACTCCCCGAAACCCTTTGTGAGTGTTATCGATGTTGATGGTCCTTTGCCGGATGCAGATCCGGTACGTTCCGGTAGCAAGCCCGACCATTGTAGTATCGCGTGAATTCACCTCATTTCAAACACGCATAACATTACAAACATTCGTTCATTGACCCAGATAACTACTATGAGTTCATTCGCGTTTGCCAAGTCGCTTAATGTATTAATGCGTCATACCAAACTGCTCAAGCAGGAATCATATTGACAATATGTAGGTCAATATAATAATTCGCTGACATAGCATTCCTCACTATTGAGTCATGCACCTCTAGTATATAAATATTAATGTAAGTATGTATATATGTATAGGTTAAGAACTTTTGTATAAATAATAATAAATGCCGTTGGTCTGCCAAACCATTTGTTGTTCAATTCATTTTTTCTTTACATGGCGATCCTGCCAATCTAGGTCAGAATTAGCAAAACTGCTAAAGATCTAGCTGGTCAGAAGAGCCTAGCAGCTCACGTTAAAAACACAAAGGACTATTTTTTTAAAGTCCTGGAAAACTACACATTGACAACAAAAACGGGACATTTTTGAGAAGTTATTAGAAGCTAAAGGAGATACAATGAATTACTGCATTTGCAAGGGCACTTTGTCGTATCGCAGCAAAAGCCTAGTGATGGCAAAAAATTAAATGGAAGCAATTTCAAGGTATGATTGGATGGTTCTTGATAGACCATCCTTCTCCGACCATGCGTATATCAGCTTCAGCATCCCCCTAAAGAGGGTAGAGGAGGGAGGAACCTTTAGAAACCCTAGGTCAATCAACTGGACTAAATTCCAGAAACATGTAGAAACAAAACTGGGACAACCCAAAGAGGTTGCTAATGTAGAGGAACTGGAGGAGTCGAATGAATTCCTAACAAGGACGTTTATGACTGCGTATAACAAAGCTTGCCCTCTAAGAAGATTCAGAGGAAAAGCAAAGCCGCCATGGTGGAGCAATGAGCTCAGTCTTCTAAGAAGACATATAAAAGAAATGTTTAAGCTCGCAAAGACCGCGGAAAGCGAAGCGTGTCGGGACGAGTACAGGGATTTACTGAGGAGCTACAAGCGTGAAATTACCAGGGCGGAGAGAAACTCATGGAAAAGTTTCTGTACGGACATAGAGTGCTGCAGCGAAACAGCACGGTTGAAAAAAGTCCTAGCAAAGGGAAACATAGTCCAGGGACTAATAAAGAAAGATAACGGGGAATGGTCACGTAATAGTGAGGAATCCTTTGAGGTGCTTCTCGATACACATTTCCCATCGGGAGACGGTTTAGAAGAGCCAGCAGACATCACTCACACTTCGATCACGGAGCTAGTAGTACCGGGCTTGGTGACCGATACCAAGATCGAGTGGGCAGTGAAAACGTTTTCTAAGTTTAAATCGCCAGGCCCAGATGGTATATTCCCGGCCATGCTACAAGTCTCAAGTAGGGCGGTCGTGGAATGGCTTAAAATAATATTCGATGGGTGCATAAGACTGAACCATGTACCGCACTCTTGGAGAACTGCTCGTGTAGCTTTTCTACCAAAGGCTGGGAAGATCGGTCACGTGTATCCAAAAGACTATAGACCCATTAGCTTAACATCATTTCTGCTCAAAACATTTGAGAGGCTGATAGATGTGTACATAAAGTCCAACGTGGGTGAAAAGCTGCTCTCCACAACACAGCATGCGTACACCAAAGGCAAGTCGGTAGACACTGCATTGCATAGGGTGGTAATAAACATAGAGAAATCTCTGGAATATAAGGTTTATGCTCTAGGAGTCTTCTTGGACATTGCCGGGGCTTTCAATAATGTTGCAAAATGGGCGAATATGGATGGTCTTAATTACATTAAAGTACATCCTGCCTTAATCAGATGGATTGGCTGCATGTTGAATTGCAGAAAGATT
Organism: Eurosta solidaginis; assembly: GCF_040869045.1. Lineage (NCBI taxonomy): Eukaryota > Metazoa > Arthropoda > Insecta > Diptera > Tephritidae > Eurosta > Eurosta solidaginis. The sequence continues at coordinate 150,414,302 of NC_090324.1, read as the reverse complement.
ACATCACAATGGGGATTGTACGAGGCCACGAAATCAGTGGACAGGGGCACGCCTCAGGGGGGTGCTATCACCTCTGCTGTGGACGGTGGTCATCAACCAACTGCTCAGGCAATTCGACGATGACCCGTAAAACTTACGGCTTACGCAGATGACGTTGTAATTGTCATAAGTGGAAAGCGCCTTCCAACGATTAGTTCTTTGATGGATCGGGCGCTACGGGATATTCATACCTGGGCATCTAATGTCGGGTTGAAAGTCAATGCGGAGAAGATGGATATGGTCTTGTTTACAAAGAGGTACAAGGTCCCAAATTGGACCAGGGTCAAGTTAGGAGGGGTGACCTTACAGGAGAAACCTTGCACAAAATATCTAGGAATCATCCTAGACATTAACCTGTTATGGAAGCTCAACGTCGAGGAGAGGGTCAAGAAGGCCTCAACGGCACTCTATGCATGTAAAAGAATTCTGGGGTGTACGTGGGGCCTATCGCCCTCTCTTTCTCATTGGGTTTCTAAAGCGATTGAAAGCCCTATTCTATACTATGGAGTTCTTGTTTGGTGGAAAGCCACACAAAAAACAACATACCTCAAAAAATTAGATGGAGTATGCAGACTATCGATGCTTAACATTATGGGAGCCCTGAAAACAACCTCGACGGCTGCACTGTATGCCATTCTGCACATTCCACCTGTAGACCTGGTAACAAAGAACAACGCATTAACGACCGCAACCAGGCTCGGTGCTTCGGGGCAGTTTGAGCGCCGACCATATGGCCATAGTAGTATAGTGTCATCAATCACAAGACGAACAGACTACCTGATTCCCTATCTGCGCTTCGAGGGAGATCTTAGGGCCACAATAGAGGTGGACGGTTGGCGCAAGGGTGCGCAAATGGCGGACGAGGCGATACATGTGTACACCGATGGTTCCAAAGTACTGCGCTGATCCGGAAATAAGCAGATCCTACAGGCTGCCGGATTACTGTAGCGTTTTCCAAGCGGAAATATTAGCCGTAACCAAAGCAGTAGAAACCCTGGAAGAGAATAGCTTAAGCTGAAACCGTGTTAACGTTTATTTTTACAGTCAAGCAGCAATTAAGGCAATAATCTCGCATAGCACAGCATCTAAATGCGTGTTAGAGTGTAAGCAGTCTCTGGAGAGAATCGGGACAGGGAGAAGCATACATCTGTATTGGGTCCCAGGGCATATGGCAATAGATGGAAATGAAAAACAGGACGAACTAGCTAAGAGGGCGCATCCCTTGAAGCTTGCTCCGTAGACGTGCCAATTAGATTGGGCGAGATTAAGCGAAGGCGAGAGGTGCACATGATCGACCAAGCGGGAAAGGGGTGGGTTCAAGCGCGAGGCTGTAAAGTGTCGAAAATTATGTGTAGGTCTTACAACCTTAGACTAACACAGTTGCTTTTATCATTAAAAAGAGAGGACTGTAGACTCATGACGCGTATTCTGACTGGACACTGCCTTCTGGCGTCACATGCCTTTAAATTAGGCTTGGTCAGTGATAGCCCTGCACTTGCCAGGCTAAGACTCCAGCTATTAGGAGTGATACAGCTGTCAGATCTAGAAGCAGCAAGTGGCTTAAGTCCTAGGAAGCTTCTAGTATTTGCCAAGAGGACGGACTTATTTTATAACATAGGTCCTGGTTTTTGATAGGGTTTTTCAGTTTGGTCGTTAAAACAAACTTCTGATAACACTACGGACTCAATCAGTCTATGTGAGGTCCTCATGGACCGGCCAGTTCAACCTAACTCAACCTAACCTAATTTCAGCAGCATAAAAAGGAGTGGAATATTACATTCGCAGCAAAAGCATAGTGATGGCAAAAAATTAAATAGAAACAATTTGAACAGCATAAAAGGGAGTGGAATATGACATTCGCAGCAAAAGCACAGTGATGGCAAAAAATTAAATCAAATGGAAGCAATTTCAACAGCATAAAAAGGAGTGGAATATTACAATTGACTGAAGGCAGTAAAAAACAACAATTGAGACTGGCAGCAGTTTAAGAGTAAATATAACTAGGATCAATTGAGCGGCCTCAGGGACGCTAAACCATGAGCAAAAACTTAGTTTTTGCTTACAAAATTGTTTTTCATCATTTCAAATTAGAATAAATTTTGTCACAATAGGACTAGCTCAATAGAAAAATCTTAAAAAAAAAACATTAAAAACAAATTCACAAATAAGTTGAAAAAAAGGTTGCAGCTACTTCTTTACTATGCAACAGATTAAAACTGAGGAAGATTTTCATAGAATCTTTCAAAAATGCGAAGATACAATTAAGAAATTTATAAAAATCTCAGAAGAAGTCGTAGAAAATAAAACAGCTAAGCAAGGTGCGACACCGATTACAATAGACGAGTATCGGCGACGAAACAAGCTTTACAAGAAGGAGGAAATTCCTATAATACCTTCCCCGACAATAAAAAGAAGAAGACAACGGGAGGTAAACAATTTAAAAAAAGAAGGAAATAGCTGATACTTTTAAATTATTAAATATTACAACCAATAAGGAAGATAGACTAAAATTAAAAGAAAAAATTAAGAAATAAAAAATAAATATGGAGAAAATTCTCAGTACAAATGAACATAAACATTTTTCAGTAAATTGGAATGCTCAGGTCGTCCTTATAAAAACCTTTTAAATTTGGAATTTTTTTTCTCACTCATGCTTTCCCAAGATAGAAATGAACAAATGGGAGCAAATCTTTGAAGCGTTATTTGAAGAAAAATAGTACAAGAGGCATTTTTACATACGCAATTTGGAGATAAATACTTATAATGCGATATATGGGTAGAATAATACAGTTAAATGTAAGATACCTTAAGTAAATACATATAATAAGTAAAATTTATTGTTGCAGGATAACTGTCCACCTGCGCGTGGACAAGTATAAAAGGGCGACAAATTTCGCGAATTAAGACAGTAGCCAGCTAGGTATAGTAGCCTGCTAACGCCTTGTTTAGCGGTGAATGGGACTCCTGGGATTTTTCCATCTCACGAGTTCTTTATTTTAGCAACTTTGGGGGTTTTTCCAACCCCATCGTTAGAGGGATTGTGGTGGTTTTTCCACCTCCGCAACCTTCAGAAAGAGCAGGGTATTCTTAAGCTATATACTCGGTGGGGGTTTTACCAACTCCACCGACTGGGAGGAAGTGGTGGTTCTCCACCTCCACTTTCTTTACGAAGTAGCCTGAGATTTTTAGTTTAAGCGTAGTCCCGGTGGGGGTTTTCCCAACCCCATCGGCGTAGAACCGACGGTGGTTTCCCACCTCCGTCGCCATAGCTTTAAGGGTAGTTTGAATATTTCGGAATAAAGAGTTTATAACGTTTCTTTTTAACAACAAAACGGGATCTTTCTCTTTAAAAGGAGACGATAGGGATTCTTCTCTAATTCCACAGGGATCCTGGACGGACTGAGCATACCCCGGCGCAAGGAAAAGTCCGTCACAAATGGCGCCCGAGCAGGGACTCTGAATACATAGACTCATGGTAAACAAGTAACAATACGAGGATAACCACACAGAGGATTTCGAGACACAAACCACAGAGGATTGCGAGATACAAAACATCCACAGGTAAGGCACGGAGAGAAAGCAAAATAGCCAGCAGGCATGGTGAAGGTAACTTGGGTGTATTATCTCAACCGTGAGGAACTTCTCAAATACGCATCCGAGTTTGGGCTGGAAGACAGCGGAACGGTGGAAGAGCTACGCAAGCGCCTAGCAGGCTTCATCCAGACGAAAGGTACCGACACAAGATTCCAGGAACGATTCACAGAATTAGCCCTACAGCACGTCCGACCAGTAATCACGGTAAGACCACCAACTCCGATAGAAAACGCCGAGCAAACATCGCCAGGCGGCAACACACAGGAAAATGTCAACGAAATAACCAGGCACGAAGAGGGGTCACGAACACCGCCATACGCGATGTACCAACCAGCATCACACACAAATATAATGGACCGAGTACCTAAGTGGCGTCTGAAATATGACGGTGGTAAGGACCCGCTATGTTTTATTGAACGGGTGGAGGAGTTGGCCGACAGTTACGAAGTTGGTCGCGATTCCATCCCACGAGCGCTACCTGAGTTGCTGAAGGACAAGGCCTTGGTGTGGTACCGGAACAACAACAGGCAGTGGCAAGAGTGGGAAGCCTTCAAGAAGGACTTTCTAAAATTTTTCCTGAGCTCGAGGTATTTCGAGAAGCTAGATGACGAGATCCGTCAGCGTACGCAGCGCGCAGGTGAGCAGTTTAAGGATTACGTTTTATCGTTACAGGCACTCATGCGTCACGCTGACTACAACGGCGAGCAGAAGCTGAACCGGATTTACAGAAATTGTCGACGAGAGTACCAACTTTACATCAAACGGAGCGAGTTCACCAGCTTAGAGGAACTGGTAAGCATGGCCGAGGATTACGAGAACATCTTACCGGAGAAAGAATCGCTAAGGCCGGCGGCGAAACCTTTTGTGCCGCGACGGCCAACCGAGCATTATCAATATATACACGAAGATGAGAAGCAAGGAGATCGGAGAACGGAGGCGCAACGACAAGCGAGCACGCCAGAGCATGCGACGACACCACGCCAAGGGCCCATCGATCCACGGAACGCATGCAGGCGATGCGGGGAAAGCGGACACTACGCACATGGGTGTCGAAACGAACGAAGGGATTTCTGCTGGCAGTGTGGCCGAGTAGGTATACTAACGCGTGACTGCTGTCGTGGACAGCAGGGAAACGGGCAGAGACCCCATTGGTATCGAGGGGTGGCGTCTCAACAAACCCAACCTCGTACTCAGTAAGTACATTTAGGCAGACCCAAGGGCGAATCTTGGCTGCAGTAACCCTGGATGGAGAGGAAGTCATGGCGTCAGTAGATACGGGGGCGACACGAAGTTTCATCAGCGAGAAGACAGCGGCGAAAATAGACGCACGGAAGCTCAAGAAGATACATACACGAGTGGTGATGGGCGATGGCAGCGCAGCATGGATAGCGGAGGCAGTGGACGCAGAGGTAAAACTGGGGGATCAAGTGCATCAGAGTGAGTTGTTAGTTCTGCCTGGGTTAGTCGACAGCGTGGTGATCGGGACAGATTATCTGGCAAAGGCTAAATTTGAGCTGAGGTGTGGCAACGAAACAATGACGTTACGAGCAGAAGAGAGAGCGCAGGAGATGGTGACGTGTACAACCATGATGGAGGACGAAGGTAGCGCAAGTATCGAGAAAGACGTGAGGAGTGACGTTGCGGTGAGTACGTTTCTAAAGCGCGAATTACAGATTTTCGAAGAGATGACAGGAGTATCCAACATTGCCACGCATAAGATAGTGATGCGAGATGACCGTCCAATCAAACAGCGGTATTTCCCTAAGAACCCAAAGATGCAGGAGATCATAAACAAGGAGGTAGACGAGCTAATAGAGAAGGGTTGCATCGAACCATCCCACAGCCCACACAGTGCACCAATAGTTCTAGCCCGGAAGAAGAACGGCAAATGGAGACTCTGCGTTGACTATCGGCAGCTCAACGCTCGCTCAGTGCCAGATGCGTACCCACTCCCAAGAATACAGCATATCTTAGATAGGCTACGTAGCGCGCGTTTTATCAGCAGTCTGGACCTCAAAAATGGTTATTGGCAAATCCCGATGGAAGAAGATAGCAAGAAGTATACAGCATTTACCGTGCCCGGCCGAGGGTTGTATCACTGGAAAGTGATGCCGTTCGGTCTACATTCCGCTCCGGCTACGTTTCAGCGAGCACTCGACCGTGTTATTGGCCCAGAGTTGGAACCAAATGCGTTTGCCTACCTGGATGATATCATCATCACCAGCACAACTTTGGAAGAGCACATGTAGCACCTAGGAGAGGTATTTCGGCGGCTACGGAGGGCGAATCTGAAGATCAACCCAGAGAAATGTGAGTTTTTTAAGAAAAGTTTGAAATATCTAGGCCACGTCGTCAGCGAGGAAGGAATACACACGGATCCCGACAAAGTTGCGGCTATCAAGGAGCTGACGCCACCACACAACATACGAGAGCTAAGGCGATTTCTGGGGATAGTTTCTTGGTACCGGAGGTTCGTACCCGACTTTTCACAAGTTGCGCACACACTGACGTCAATGTTGAAGAAGGGAAGTAGGTGGAAATGGTCCGAAGAACAACATGCGGCATTCGAAGCGTTGAAGAATGCACTAATACAAGCACCAGCACTAGCTTGCCCAGATTTTACGAAAAGATTTCGATTACAGACAGACGCGAGCGATTATGGTCTCGGAGCAGTTCTCACACAGGGGTTGGATGACGAAGAGCGAGTAATAGCGTATGCTAGCCGCCGGCTGAATAAAGCCGAGATGAACTACTCACAAACTGAGAAGGAATGTTTAGCAATCGTGTGGGCAATAAGGAAAATGAGACCGTATTTAGAAGGGTACAATTTCACGGTTATCACCGATCACCTGGCTTTGAAATGGTTGAACGCGATCGAAAGTCCGTCAGGCCGGATCGCTCGATGGGCGCTCGAGTTACAGCAGTATTCGTTCGACGTGCAGTATAGGAAGGGCAAGATAAACGTGGTCGCAGATGCACTGTCGAGGCAGCCACTGAGGAACAGCTGGGTAGCCTTACGACACATGAAGAAAGTTTGAGTTGCAAGTGGTACACGTCAAAGATGGCTGAAGTAACGAGGACACCAGAGAAGTTTCCCGAATACGTCATAGAGGAAGGAAGACTATACAGACGAATTGGAAGTCAAATGGATGGTGAGGATGCGGTACCGTGGAAGTTATGCGTACCGAAATCGGTGAGGCGAAGAGTGCTTAACGAGATTCACGACACACCAAGTGCGGGGCACATGGGGATACGGAAATCCATCGCGCGTGCAATGATGCGGTATTACTGGCCTGGGATGTTCAGGGACGTACGGAAGTACGTGCAACAATGCCACGCATGCCAAGTCTACAAACCCAGCCAGCAACAAGCTGCAGGTAAGATGCTAACGCAGATTTCAGATGAACCTTTTGCTACCGTTTGTGCAGATTTCGTTGGACCACTCCCTCGTTCGAAGCATGGTAATACGATGGCATTAGTTTTCGTGGATAAATTCTCGAAATGGGTAGAGATCATAGCAATACGGAAGGCGACGACGGAGAATGTGATCAGAGGTATGAGGGAGAGGATTTTGGCCCGATTTGGCGCGCCAAAAATTCTAATCACAGACAATGGAGCACAGTTCACAAGCAGGAATTTCAAGAAGTTTTTACAAGAAGCTGGCATAAAGCACCAGCTAACGGCACCGTACACACCGCAAGAGAACCCGACGGAGAGAGCGAATCGTAACATCAAGAGGATGATAGCACAATTCACTGGGAAGGAGCATAAGACATGGGACGAGTTGTTGCCAGAGATGACACTAGCACTGAATACGAGCGTATGCGAGTCAACAGGCTACAGTCCAGCATTCGTGGTACAGGGTAGGGAACCGAGGATCCCCAACGCCCTCTACGATGAGCAAACACTTGGCACAGGCGAGGAGAAGGTGGCTCTCAGTGAAAAGATGGCGAAAATGCGAGAGGTATATCAGATGGCACGTCGTAGACAACAGCAAGCGTCAGCGGAGCAGGCAAGGCATTACAATTTACGCAGGAGGCAATGGCAACCGGCGGTGGGCGACTTGGTACTAGTAAAAGAGCATCAGCTGTCCAAAGCAGTGGAAAATTTCGCAGCAAAGTTAGCACCAAGATACAGTGGGCCTCATCGTGTAACGAACTTCGTATCGCCCGTAATCGTCGAGCTAGACAAGGTGCATAACGGCAAAAGGAGGACGGCACACATAAGCGAGCTAAAAGCATACCATCAAGCGACAGTCGAAGAAGAAGCAAGTCCAGAAACAGAAAGAAGAATACGTTCACCCCGCGAACGTGGTAAGTCAAAAGCGCCCCGCCAAGCCCCGAATGGGGGCTTCACCGAAGTCCCCATCGGGGAACAAACGAGACGACCGACGACGATAGCAACAACACGACGCGCGCCATCATCAGCATCGTGTAGTAGAACCTCGAACCAACATTCCATCGAGATATCCACCGAGGAACACACAGAGCAACGGGCCGTAGTAAGAGCAACGCCACGCGCGCCAGCATCGCAAACAGTCCAGGTCACGGAAGAAGATCAGACGGATTACAGCACGGTAGCGACGTGTGGTTCACTAGCACTCGCCAATTCAGGTGCAAATGGTTTCGGAATCGAACGCGCAGACATAATCAACAACCAACAGGTAGTAGATGAAGACCGGAGTGGGTGGCACACAGCACGAGCGCAAGCCCCAACCCTAGACAACGGGATCCTGACGACGATGAACTACGTCAACCACATAGCCAGCCAATGCTATAACCTGGTGACGGAATTCTGCATAACATTTCATTTTAGAACAAGACCCAGATCGCGAGAGATTACCCTATAAATAACGCAAGTATTGACCGCTACGAGAAATTGAATTTTACAATGGTGACAGTAAGTCACATTACGGCAGGTGAGGAGAGAGCGTGAGGACCCAAATCCATCGGCCTTGGGGCCACACACGCAAAACCACATTTTTCAAATTTTACAATATTCAAATTTACCGACATAATTTTTTTGAAATACCCTAAGGTACATATACGTATAACTTTGAATTTACATTCGTATATTGGTACATCATCATTCCGCAGCAGTAGGACCACATATACAGCGAAAGCCAAAGCACATAAAGAGATCCAAATATCCTGCAACAACAAGACAACGTACCCAGGAAATCATGATGAGCGCTGCCGGGAATAATACCGTTAGACGATCCGCGAGGACTCCTATAAAAAGGGAGCACAACACCGAAAATAAATCAAAAGTTTCTAAACATGGACAAAAGCGACAACGCAAGTTATACCACCGAGAGTGCTAAGGACGGTTCACTCCGTATCAGAATCCGGCGGGACCTAAGCCAGCAAAACCACCATACGACGGGCCCAGTGCCACTAGAAGAGGAGGAAGTTGCCTACGACGGCGAGACCGACAGTCAGGGCACGGAAACGTTCGGGTATCTCAGGGGCGACGAGGGCGGCCCGATACTTAGCCCGAGGTACGAGACGGTGTCGGAGTGCGAGTCGGCAGGGTCAGTCGTCGACATGGGTAACGAGATCCAGAGCCCGACATACAGTACTGAGTACGGATATGAACCCGAGGAGCGTGCCGTGGTCCGGGACTCTACCCCAATTCCCATTTCCTCAGACAGCGAGGAAGAAGGCGACGAACCACCACCGAAGCAACAGGGCGAGCTTTCCATACGCCAAACCGACGAAGAGGTACAAGGCCGGGGGTTTGTCGAATACCAGCGGCACATCACCCTCCGCATGCGGATATACGACGCCAACGCAAGCACGGAACCCCCGACCAAGTGGAGGATCTTGGAGGCGGTAATGGGACCACCAACGAACGCCAACAACGACGACGAAGTATTTAGCCGTTTGACCAACGAGGTCAACGGCAGCCTCAACGACGACGACGAAATATTTAGCCGTTTGACCAACGAGGTCAACGGCAGCCTCAACGACGACGACGAAGTATTTAGCCGTTTGACCAACGAGGTCAACGGCAGCCTCAACGACGACAACGAAATATTTAGCCGTTTGACCAACGAGGTCAACGGCAGCCTCAACGACAGCGACGTACTAAGTCTCAACGCGAGTGATGGCAACATAGGCGAAGGTGAGGATGTGCTCACAGAAATCGAGAGGTGGCTCGAAAAGACAACAGCGGAGGCGACCGAGACATGGGCCAACCGAACCGGAGTCGAACCCCTCCCCGAGGAATTAGCGAGAGACATCAGGGAGCACGTACAAGAGGCATTTTTACATACGCAATTTGGAGATAAATACTTATAATGCGATATATGGGTAGAATAATACAGTTAAATGTAAGATACCTTAAGTAAATACATGTAATAAGCAAAATTTATTGTTGCAGGATAACTGTCCACCTGCGCGTGGACAAGTATAAAAGGGCGACAAATTTCGCGAATTAAGACAGTAGCCAGCTAGGTATAGTAGCCTGCTAACGCCTTGTTTAGCGGTGAATGGGACTCCTGGGATTTTTCCATCTCACGAGTTCTTTATTTTAGCAACTTTGGGGGTTTTTCCAACCCCATCGTTAGAGGGATTGTGGTGGTTTTTCCACCTCCGCAACCTTCAGAAAGAGCAGGGTATTCTTAAGCTATATACTCGGTGGGGGTTTTACCAACTCCACCGACTGGGAGGAAGTAGTGGTTCTCCACCTCCACTTTCTTTACGAAGTAGCCTGAGATTTTTAGTTTAAGCGTAGTCCCGGTGGGGGTTTTCCCAACCCCATCGGCGTAGAACCGACGGTGGTTTCCCACCTCCGTCGCCATAGCTTTAAGGGTAGTTTGAATATTTCGGAATAAAGAGTTTATAACGTTTCTTTTTAACAACAAAACGGGATCTTTCTCTTTAAAAGGAGACGATAGGGATTCTTCTCTAATTCCACAGGGATCCTGGACGGACTGAGCATACCCCGGCGCAAGGAAAAGTCCGTCACAAAGAACACCAAACAGAAGCATACCAATTCTTTTCCCACGTACGAGACAAATTAGTATCCTCTTACTAGATACAACATAGAAATAACTATACCAACTACAGTAGAAGAAAAACTCCAGGTTGATTTTAACTCAGTTCTAACCGAACTTTCCCGAAGCCGCACCCCGTCACCAGCATTGAGTCACACTTCATCAGTGGAAGAAAATAAACCACTAGATATCCCACTCATTAATATCACAATGCCTCAAACCGTAGTAGAATTCATCAAAACCGCCTCATTAGTGCTACCAGAGTTTGTGGCAAGCCTGAAAATTTGCATAGTTTCTTAGATGCCCTCGATATCCTCGACCAAATCAAGGATAATCATGAAGCCACGGCAAGAAATTTCATAAGTACCGAGAATACAATCACACAAATAAAATTAAAATTGAGAACGGCAATAAAAGGCGAATCAGTAGAAGTCTTGACAGCAAAACTCTTGAATATCCAACAGCGTAGCAAAACTGCATACCAATACACTGAGGAGATAGAAAAGATAACTAGGTCATTGGAGGGAGCCTATATCTCGGACGGATTAAACCCAGACTTGGCAACGAGATATGCTACCCAAGCAGCAGTCAAAGCTATGTGTAAGAACTGCTCCAATGATAAAGTGAAAATGATTATGCAGGCGGGAACGTTCACAACAATGAACGACGCAATTTCAAAGTTCACAAACAGCTACACGAAAATCCTGCCTGTGATTTCGAACACAATTTTAAATATACGGCAACGAAATCAATATCGAAGTAATTTCCGCGGAGGTTACCGAAGTAACAACTATGGGAATTACCGAGGCAGAAGATTTAGGCCCCAGCCGAGATACAACAATAATTCGAGAACAAATAACAATGCTCAAAGAGGACCCAAAATGACAACAAATGACAACAGACAGTACAATCAGACTAGTAACGTGCGCAATTGTACCCAGCAGGAAAACCAGGAAACTCCACTTCAAGATCAGTAGATAGACAAATATGTGTACTAAGCCTACACATAATAGTTACATATCTACAATAACATCATTACATAACTCAATTTCAAATTTTTTAGTAGACACAGGAGCAGATATCTCCATAATTAAAAAGAATCAAATAATTAATCATGCAAAAATAAATACAGAACACATAACAGACTTAAAGGGCATTGGTCAGGGTATAACTAGTACGTTGGGCACAGTCAAAACTGATTTAAAAGGTGATGACCTTCTAATTTACCATAAATTTCACGTCGTAGGAGACGCCTTTCCAATACCGTGCGATGGAATAATAGGTTTGGACTTTATAAAGAAATAATTGTTTTCTAGATTATGGCAAAACAGAGGATAAATTAATCATAAGACCATATGATTTCCCCCAAACAATCACAATGTATCTAACAAATTACCTGTCTGCTAACACAATTACTATCCCTGCTAGATCTGAAGTCATTAGACAAGTAACAGTGAACACTGATAATAAAAACATCTTCATACCCCATCAACAATTATCCGAAGGCTCTTTTGTAGCAAACACAATCACAAAGAAAGATCAAACTTTCGTCAGAATTATTAACACCACACATAAACACACAACTATTCAAGATTACAAAATACATACTGAAAATCTAGATGACTACAATTTAATTAAAACAAACACACAACAAATATAGTAATGACACAAAAAAATTAAAAAGATTAACCAAAAATTTCCCAAAATTTGTCAATTCACAATTAACTTCATTATGCACAGAGTTCATAGACATATTTGCACTAGAAACAGAACCAATTTCCTCTAAAAATTTTTACAAGCAAAAACTATACATGAAAGACGACAAACCAGTTTACATAAAAAACTATAGATTGCCCGAGACACAAAAAGGGGAAATAAGCAAACAGGTTAATAAATTGATCGAAGATGACATTATAGAACCCTCAATATCAGAGTATAACAGTCCAATATTACTGGTATCTAAAAAATCACTACCAGGCAATACAGAAAAAAGATGGAGACTGGTAGTCGACTACAGACAAGTAAACAAAAAATTAGCAGCGGACGAATTCCCACTTGCAAGAATTGATGATATTTTAGACCAACTTGGAAGAGCCAAATATTATTCATGCCTAGACCTCATGTCAGGTTTTCATCAAATAGAACTACACCCAGATTCTAGAGATATTAGCTCATTCACAGCGGAAACGGCAATTATAGATTCAAAAGACTACCCTATGGATTAAAAGTAGCACCAAACTCATTCCAAAGAATGATGACACTGGCATTTGCAGGCGTCAAACCATCACAAGCATTTCTCTATATGGAAGATTTAGGTGTACTAGGATATTCCGAAAACCACATGGTGAAAAACTTAAGAGACGTGTTCTCCACTTGTAGGAAATACAACCTAAAGCTCCATCCAGACAAATGTCTATTCTTCAGCCAAGAAGTAACTTATCTAGGCCATAAATGCACAAGCAAAGGAATACTACCCGGCCCAAGCAAATTTGAAACAGTTCAAAACTACCCAACACCAAAAACAGCAGATGAAGTTAAAATGTTCGTAGCGTTCTGCAATTATTACAGAAGATTCGTACCGAATTTCGCAGGATACTCAAGAAAATTAACTAGGCTTTGCAAAAAGAATGTTTCCTTCGATTGGACAGAAGAATGTCAAAAAGCTTTTGTTTATTTAAAGGAAGCATTAATTAGTTCAAAACTTTTGCAATATCCAGATTTCAATAAAGAATTCTGCATAACAACAGACGCTAGTGGGTATGCTTGCGGAGCAGTGCTTAGCCAAGAATACGATGGCAAACAGTTACCACTTGCTTACGCTTCAAGGTCATTCACAAAAGGTGAAACAAACAAAGCAACAATAGAAAAAGAATTAGCAGCAATCCATAGGGCCATAACCTTCTTCAGACCATACGTCTATGGCAGAAAATTTCTAATTAAACCGACAATCGCCCTTTAACATACCTTTTCTTGATTAAAAGCCCTTCATCTAAATTTACACGAGTAAGACTCGAACTAGAAGAATATGATTTTAAAGTGGAGTACATTGCCGGAAAAGAAAACGACGTCGCGGACGCATTGTCTCGCATCAATATAACAAATTTAAAATAAATGTCAGTGGAAGCATACAAAATAATGGAAGTAACAACTGGATCAACAGCTAAAAATATAAAAAATAATTTTAAAATTAAAGAAAGTCGCGCTGAGAACCCCAAAATATACGAAGCGCCAAATAAATTTGAAGTAAAAAGACTAGTCGAGCTCGTCTTCAATCCTTTGAAATTCTATTTAAAAAAGGAAGGAAAATTTGTAGCGATTTTGATACAAGCAACCTAATTGTTGAGGATAAGATTGACTTAGGCTCGAAAAAGAGGCCGACAATTTTGGCCTTGTACGAATACAGTTGTCCTTAGGGGACAAATAGTTTAAAAGAAATTATACTGCAGTAGGAAAATTTATTGAAATAGGAAACAAGGGTCTTAAAAAACTATCAATTGCATTAACCCCAGAGGTTATATACGTGACTAATCCCGGGAAAATTAAAGAAATTCTGCAGAAATATCATGACGATCCTATTAGTGGTCACCCAGGAATAAATCGCATGAAAAATAAAATAAATCAGAAATATAGCTGGCTAAACATGAAAAATGACGTAAGAAAATACGTAAAGAGCTGCATCCACTGTCAGAAAAATAAAACAAATAAGCATATAAAAGCGCCAATGACAATAACGGAGACACCTCCAAAGGCTTCCGATATTGTACAGATCGATACGGTCAGACCATTACCGGAATCGATAAATGGAAACGAATACGCTACCATTATATGCGATATCACCAAATATTTGGTAACAATCCCTGTCCCGAGCAAACATGCGATAACAGTTGCTAAAGCTGTATTCGAGCACTTCATTTTGATTTATAGTCCCATGAAAACAATCCTAACAGATATGAGAACCGAATACAAAAATAACTTATTCGAAGAACTGTGCAAATAGCTTAAAGTTGAGCACAAAAACACAACACCATACCATCATCAAACTTTGGGCACTGTAGAGCGTCGTCATAGAACGTTTAATGAATATGTACGTTCATACATATCCAGTGACAAATATAATTGGGATGAATACCTCAAGTATTTCGCGTACTGTTACAACACGACCCCATCGACCGTACACGGGTATTGTCCTTACGAGCCTATATTTGCGAAAACCCCCCAGACCTACGAATTCCTAGACGAAAGTAAAATAAGCCCATTGTATAATCACGAAGCTTATGACAAGGAAGTTAAATATAGACTTCAAATAGCACAACAAAGAGCTAGAGAATTAGTGAAAGAAGATAAAGAAAAACAAAAAGTTAATTATGATAAAAGTAGCGCCAGTAAGGAAATAAAAATGGGCGACCTAGTTTTAGTTAGAGAAGAAGCATCTCATAAGCTAAATAATAGATACAAAGGAAGTTATAAAGTAAAAAGCATAGATAGAAATAATAACTATACGTTAATACCTAATAGGATAGGAAATAGAGATAGTACAAACAAAATAAAAGAAATAGTAATCCATAAAAATAGGCTTAAACTAGTATAGAACATTTACTAGTAACACATATGATTTGAAAACTAAACAATCATACTATAAGCATCCCAATTTACTCAACAGCATAGATACGTAAGAAAGAAAATGTAAATAAACAAAAGAAATAATAAATACTAACCCACGTTAGCATCAAGTGACTGTTACTTCATAATAAATTTGTAAACATAAACAGATTTTAAGTGAGTCGACACACTTAAAATTTTATGTAAAAACAAATGTCAATAACACTTGATGCAAAACATTATTCATAATCGTAAGCACTCAACCATAAAAAATTAGCACAAAGAAAAATGTACAAAAAAAAATGTAAAAAAAAAAATTACTCATTATAGTAAATATGCAAAAAAAAAATAGCAAAAGTCAGCTTATTATGAAAAAGCGAGAATCAGCATAACGGCCACTGAATGTAAAGCAAATGCAAACGAATAAAAACAAAAAAACAAAACACATTTACTCATAATATCAAGTTACCACTATGACATAATTAATTATTGCAATTAATTTTAAAAAACAAATCTCTTTTGGTAACACCAAGCAAGTTGACTGGGTCATTCAACGAAAAATGAAACAACACGGCATACTTATCACAGTGACATTGGAGTGACCGTCTATAATTAAGCATAAAAATATATACGCTCACTTAAAAGGCCGATGGTGTAGTATCGCGTGGAATTCACCTCACTTCAAACACGCTTAACATTACAAACATTCGTCCATTGACCCAGATAACTACTATGAGTTCATTCGCGTTTGCCAAGTCGCCTAATGTATTAATGCGTCATACCAAACTGCTCAAGCAGGAATCATATTGACAATATGTAGGTCAATATAATAATTTTCTGACAAAGCATTCGTCACTATTGAGTCATGCGCCTCTAGTATGTAAATATTAATGTAAGTATGTATATATGTATAGGCTAAGAACTTTTGTATAAATAATAATGAATGTCGTCAATAAAGACAATTAACAAATTGCTATCCAACGCTACTCATCAGCGTTGGTCAACCAAACCATTTGTTGTTCAATTCATTTTTTCTTTACACCATCTCGGGAACGATTTGTTATGGCCACATGCGACCTTCTAGGCTATCCCGCCTTTTCATCCCCTAGATCTATGAGGAGCTCGGGGTCGCCAGAGCATCGGCTGTTAATGAAAGAGGATCCGCCACGGATAGGTGAGGTTGACAATTGGGTTTGGAGAAGCTATATATTGCGCTGACAACCTAGAAGGGTTGCGCTACACAACCCCTTGAATCTATTTGGTATTTTAGTCGCCTCTTACGACAGGCATACCTACCGCGGGTATATTCTAACCCCCGACTCGCTGGGGGTAGCAATAAAGCTCTCATTACGTGGTGCCAGTCTATTTATTTGCTGTTGTGATATACCGCCACGTTCGGATATAAATGTTTATACTCAACATAGCTTATCTATACGTGGTGTTTACTTTCAGTTGCGAGATAGAGACCGCCTGGTGGTGCTTGATGACTTCAATTTGCTTACAGTAAATTGGATTAGTAATAGCGGATTAAACTTTTTGATATCCACCACTCATCACGATTTTTGTAAAAGCACATTTACTACAATTCGACAATATATTCATTCATACATAGTTAAAAGCCAAAACAAGTTTATAAGCAGCAAAAAAGAATCTTTACCAGAAAATTAATGCATCGTTCTCTGTGACTTTTCCGAAAACTATGCATTTGTCGTGCAAAATGCTGCTGAAGGAATTCATTGGAATAACAATCGGGCAAAAATTCATCCATTTGCCATTTATTACAGGCATGAAAGCGGCGAAATTCGTATGAAAAGCTTTGTTGTCATTTCGGACTGTTTACATCACAACACAATTGCCGTGCACTTATTTCAAAAATACCTAGTGGAACATATTAAAAATAACTTTGAAAATATTTCCAAAATTACATATTTTTCTGATGGAGCAAGTGCACAGTATAAAAACAAAAAGAACTTTGTTAATCTTACCCACCGTCAAAAAGATTTCGGTTTGAGTGCGGAGTGGCACTTTTTTCCAACTTCACATGGCAAAAAGGCATGCGATTGTTTAGGTGGGACCTTGAAAAGATTGGCTACCAGAGCAAGTCTACAGAGAGCGAATAATCCAGTTCAAACGCCAAAAGAATTATTTGATTGGGCAATAGCGGCTATCCCTAATATTTCATTTAAATATGTTGAAAACGAGGAATACTACAAAGAAGAAAAGAACCTTGAAGCTAGATTTAAAAAGGCAGTAGCAGTGAAAGGGACGTTGACATACCACTGCATGATTCCAGTGGCAGAAAGAACAGTAAAAGCAAAGTTTTTTTCTTTGGATGATCATTCAGTTGAAGTTCAAGTTATGAAATGAAATATGTATAAATTTAAATGAAATTAAAAACAAGTAAGGACGGGACTTTCTTCGGCTGTGCCGAAGACTTCATACCTTTCATGATTGGGGCTGAACAATAATCTTATCCCATTCGTAATCTCCAAATAATCGGCTGTATGAGATAAGAAATATGTAGTGAACAGAACATTATACCTAAACGATTTTTAAGATAAATATAAAATAAACAAGTAAGGAAGGTTAAGTTCGGTTGTACTCAGTTGAGAGCTATGGTGACAACATAAGGGAAAATAACCATGTAGGAAAATGAACCGAGGGTAATCCTGGAATGTGTTTGTATGACATGTGTATCAAATGAAAGGTATTAAAGAGTATTTTATGAGGGAGTGGGCCATAGTTCTATAGGTGGACGCCATTTAGGGATATCGCCATAAAGGTGGATCAGGGTTGACTCTAGAATTTGTTTGTACGATATGGGTATCAAATGAAAGGTGTTAATGAGTATTTTAAAAGGGAGTGATCCTTAGTTCCATAAGTGGACGCTTTTTCGAGATATCGCCATAAAGGTGGACCAGGGGTGACCCTAGAATGCGTTTGTACAATATGGGTATCAAACGAAAGGTGTTAATGAGTATTTCAAAAGGGCGTGGGGTTTAGTTCTATAGGTGGAAGCCTTTTCGAGATATCGCCATTAAGGTGGACCAGGGGTGACTCTAGAATGCGTTTGTACAATATGGGTATCAAACGAAAGGTGTTAATGAGTATTTTAAAAGGGCGTGGGGCTTAGTTCTATAGTTGGACGCTTTTCGAGATATCACCATAAAGGTGGACCAGGGGTGACTCTAGAATGCGTTTGTACAATATGGGTATCAAACGAAAGGTGTTAATGAGTATTTTAAAAAGGCGTGGGGCTTAGTTCTATAGGTGGACGCCTTTTCGAGATATCGCCATAAAGGTGGACCAGGGGTGACTCTAGAATGCGTTTGTACAATATGGGTATCAAACGAAAGGTGTTAATGAGTATTTCAAAAGGGCGTGGGGTTTAGTTCTATAGGTGGACGCCTTTTCGAGATGTCGCCATTAAGGTGGACCAGGGGTGACTCTAGAATGTGTTTGTACGATATGGGTAGCAAATTAAAGGTATTAATGAGGGTTTTAAAAGGGAGTGGTGGTAGTTGTATAGGTGGTCGCCTTTTCGAGATATCGGCATAAAGGTGGACCAGGGGTGACTCTAGAATGCGTTTGTACAATATGGGTATCAAACGAAAGGTGTTAATGAGTATTTTAAAAGGGCGTGGGTCTTAGTTCTATAGGTGGACGCCTTTTCGAGATATCGCCATAAAGGTGGACCAGGGGTGACTCTAGAATGAGTTTGTACAATATGGGTATCAAACGAAAGGTGTTAATGAGTATTTTAAAAGGGCGTGGGGCTTAGTTCTATAGGTGGACGCCTTTTCGAGATATCGCCATAAAGGTGGACCAGGGGTGACTCTAGAATGTGTTTGTACGATATGGGTATCAAATTAAAGGTATTAATGAGGGTTTTAAAAGGGAGTGGTGGTAGTTGTATAGGTGTCGCCTTTTCGGGATATCGGCATAAAGGTGGACCAGGGGTGACTCTAGAATGCGTTTGTACAATATGGGTATCAAACGAAAGGTGTTAATGAGTATTTTAAAGGGAGTGGGCCCTAGTTTTATAGTTATGTGTTAGTACAATATGGGTATCAAACGAAAGGTGTTAATGAGTGTTTTAAAAGGGCGTGGGGCTTAGCTCTATAGGTTAACGCCTTTTCGAGATATCGTCATAAAGGTGGACCAGGGGTGACTCTAGAATGCGTTTGTACAATATGGGTATCAAACGAAAGGTGTTAATGAGTATTTTAAAAGGGAGTGGTGGTAGTTGTATATGTGAAGGCGTTGTCCAGATATCGACAAAAATGTGGACCAGGGTGACCCAGAACATCATCTATTGGATACCGCTAATTTATTTATACATATAATACCACGAACAATATTCCTGCCAAGATTTCAAGGGTTTTTTATTTCGCACTTTTTCATTTCATTCTACTTAATATGGTAGGTGTCACACACATTTTACAAAGTTTTTTTCTAAAGTTATATTTTGCGTCAATAAACCAATCCAAATACCAGGTTTCATCCCTTTTTTTCGTATTTGGTAAAGAATTATGGCATTTTTTTCGTGTTTGGTAATTTTCGATTTCGAAAAAGTGGGAGTGGTCATAGTCGGATTTCGGCCATTTTTCACACCAATACAAAGTGAGTTGAGTTAATTACGTGAACTGAGTTTAGTAAAGATATATCGATTTTTGCTCAAGTTATCGTGTTACCGGCCGAGCGGAAGGACAGGCGGTCGACTGTGTATAAAAACTGGGCGTGGCTTCAACCGATTTCGCCCTTTTTCACAGATATAAGTTATTGGCCCAGAATCTAAGCCCCTACCAAATTTCACAAGGATTGACATTAAAAGTATCCTAGACAAATTAAATGAAAAAGGGCGGAGCCACGCCCATTTTGAAACTTATTTTTTGTTTTTGCATTTTGTTGCACCATACCATTACTGGGGTTGAATGTTGACATAATTTACTTATATACTGTAAAGATATTAAATTTTTTGTTAAAATTTGACTTAAAAAAATTTTTTTTTAAAGTGGGCGTGGTCGTTCTCCGATTTTGCTAATTTTTATTAAGCATACATATAGTATTAGGAGTAACGTTCCTGCCAAATTTCATCATGATATCTTCAACGACTACCAAATTACTGCTTGCAAAAATTTTAAATTACGGTGCCACGCCCATTGTCCAAAATTTTACTAAATTTCTATTCAGCGTCATCAGTTCAACTCAACTAACAAGTCTCATCGCTTTTCCCGTCTTTGGTAATGAATTATCGCACTTTTTCGATTTTTCGAAATTTTCGATATCGAAAAAGTGGGCGTGGTTATAGTCCGATATTGTTCATTTTAAATAGCGATCTGAGATGAGTGCTCAGGAACCTACATACCAAATTTCATCAAGATACCTCAAAATTTACTCAAGTTATCGTGTGCACGGACAGACGGACGGACGGACATGGCTCAATCAAATTTGTTTTTCGATCCTGATGATTTTGATATATGGAAGTCTATATCTATCTCGATTCCTTTATACCTGTACAACCAACTGTTATCCAATCAAAGTTAATATACTCTGTGAGCTCTGCTCAACTGAGTATAAAAATAGGTAGGTACTTTGTGTGAGGATGCAAAGTTTCACGTTTTTTGTGGTCTGCATGTAAAACCTATGACTTCGAATCACGTATCTTAACAATATATGACGTAAACGTAAGTATTTTATGAAATTTTATGAAATTTTAAGCTTCTATCCGTAAAAAAGGGGCAAAAGTGACAGTTTATATGGGGTATATAATATATATACCACCGATCTCTATGATTTTTTCAGAAACCAATATATGCTATATACGTATGCATTTGTTGAAATTTGAAATTCTAGCTGTTAAAATGGGGCAGAAAGTGCGAAAAGTTTCTTATCTGAACAATCCATTGTATGAGATATATACTATATATACCACCGATCTCTATGACTTTTTCAGACAACAATATATGCTATATACGTAAGCATTTGGGGAAATTTGAAGTTTCGAGCTGTTAAAATGGGGCTGAAATTGCGAAAATATATATATCTACTATATATTTGTGAAAGTATGTCTGTATGTATGTTAGGACTTGCAGCCTAAACCGCAGAATGGAATCGAACGAAATTTTGCCACGACATGCCCTGAGTGCGTTAATCTATGGAAGGCTATATAAAAAAGTTTTCGACAAGGGCGCGTGGCTCCTCCCATACAACAGGCATTTTTCGTAGTCAATATATCTGAAAGTATTAAGGCTAGACGACTGAAATTAGGTAAGTGATTATATGAGACCAATCCCTACCCTCTCCAGAAAAACTGGGTATAACGAAAACGGGGGCGTGGCACCTCCCATACAACTAGAATTTTTCGTAGTCAATATATCTGAAATTATTACGGCTAGACGACTGAAGTTAGGTGAGTGGTTATATGAGACCAATCCCTACCCCCTCCAGAAAAACTGGGTATAACGAAAAAGGGGCATGGCATCTCCCATACAAATGGGGGTTGGGATTAGTCTAATATATTAGTCTATATAGTACTGCTTTTATTTATACCCGAACGACGTCGGGTACTCTGCTAGTACTATATATATATACAATATATATCGCCATATATATACTATATATACCACCGATCTCTATAATTTTTTCGCACAACAATATATGCTATATACGTAAGCAACTGGTGAAATTTGAAGCTCATAGCTGTTAAAATGGGACAGATATAGCGAAAATTTTCTTATCTGAACAATCGGTTGTATGAGATATATACTATATACATATACCACCGACCTCTACAATTTTTTTAGACAACAATATATGCTATATACGTAAGCATTTGGTGAAATTTGAAGCTTCTAGCTGTTAAAATGGGGCTGAAATTGCGAAAATATATATATATGTATATTAGGGCGGGTCGATTTAAAAATCGCTCATTGCTCTGTGAAAATCGTATTCTAGGGATCAAAATAAGAAACTTTGACGAAGGAACCATACCTCTAAAACGAATTCTGATGTCCCCCCTTTGGGTCGAATTTTTGGGTAGGGGCAATTTCAATTCTACCTGCTGTGTCTTGTGGTGGCTTAAAAAAAACAACACAAGCAATTTTACGATCTGCAATTGTGTCACAGTGATACCTTCATTTTTTAAAACGGTTGAATAAAAAACCCACACAACTATGTTTACGACATGCAAATGCATCACAGTGATGCCTTGGTTTTAAAAGGGGGTTGTAAAAACGTTAATTTCTAATAATTTTATTAAATTTCTTTTCTATTACTAAGTGAAATTCATTTTTTCATTTACATATGTTCTGACTAAATAAATTTCTAAAGAGAAAAATAAACTCCAACAAGTAAGGAAGGTTAAGTTCGGGTGTAACCGAACATTACATACTCAGTTGAGAGCTATGGTGACAACATATGGGAAAATAACCATGTAGGAAAATTAACCGAGGGAAACCCTGGAATGTGTTTGTATGACATGCGTATCAAATGAAAGGCATTAAAAGAGTATTTTATGAGGGAGTGGGCCATAGTTCTATAGGTGGACGCCATTTAGGGATATAGCCATAAAGGTGAACCAGGGTTGACTCTAGAATGCGTTTGTACGATATGGGTACCAAATGAAAGGTGTTAATGAGTATTTTAAAAGAGAGTAATCCTTAGTTCCATAGGTGGACGCCGTTTCGAGATATCGCCATAAAGGTGGACCAGGGGTGACCCTAGGATTTGTTTGTACAATATGGGCATCAAACGAATGGTGTTAATGAGTATTTTAAAAGGGAGTGGGCCTTAGTTCTATAGGTGGATGCCGTTTCGAAATATCGCCATAAAAGTGGACTAGGGGTGACTCTAGAATGTGTTTGTACGATATGGGTATCAAATTAAAGGTATTAATGAGGGTTTTAAAAGGGAGTGGTGGTTGTTGTATAGGTGGTCGCATTTTTGAGATATCGCCATAAAGGTGGACCAGGGGTGACCCTAGAATTTGTTTGTACAATATGGGAACCAAAAGAAAGGCGTTAATGAGTATTTTAAAAGGGAGTAATCCTTAGTTCTATAGGTGGACGCCGTTTCGAGATATCGCCATAAAGGTGGACCAGGGGTGACCCTAGAATTTGTTTGTACAATATGGGCATCAAACGAAAGGTGTTAATGAGTATTTTAAAAGGGAGTGGGCCTTGGTTCTATAGGTGGACGCCATTTCGAAATATCGCCACAAAGATGGACCAGGGGTGACTCTAGAATGTGTTTGTACGATATGGGTATCAAATTAAAGGTATTAATGAGGGCTTTAAAAGGGAGTGGTGGTTGTTGTATAGGTGGTCGCATTTTTGAGATATCGCCATAAAGGTGGACCAGGGGTGACCCTAGAATTTGTTTATACAATATGGGTATCAAAAGAAAGGTGTAAATGAGTATTTTAAAAGGGAGTAATCCTTAGTTCCATTGGTGGACGCCGTTTCGAGATATCGCCATAAAAGTGGAGCAGGGGTGACCCTAGAATTTGTTTGTACAATATGGGTATCAAAAGAAAGGTGTTAATGAGTTTTTTAAAAGGGAGTAATCCTTAGTTCCATAGGTGGACGCCGTTTCGAGATATCGCCATAAAGGTGGGCCAGGGGTGACTCTAGAATTCGTTTGTGCAATATGGGTATCAAACGAAAGGAGCTAATGAGTATTTTAAAAGGGAGTGGGCCTTAGTTCTATAGGTGGACGCCTTTTCGAGGTATCTCAATAAAGGTGGACCAGGGGTGACTCTAGCTTTGTTTGTGCGATATGGGTATCAAATGAAAGGTGTTAATGAGTATTTTTAAAAGGGAGTGGGCCTTCGTTCTATAAGTGTTCGCCTTTTCGAGATATCGCCATAAAGGTGGACCAGGGGTGAGTTTAGAATATGTTTGTACGATATGGGTATCAAATGAAAGGTGTTAATGAGCTTAATTCTATAGGCGGACGCCTTTTCGAGATATCGCCATAAAGGTGGACCAGGGGTGACTCTAGAATGAGTTTGTACGATATTTATTTATTTATTTATTAAGTGTTTGTACCAGGAAGACTTACGTCTTTTAGGCAGTACATCAATCCGATTAAGTAATTATACATACCTAAATGTTACAAAATGAAATTTACTTGTTCATCTAAAGATATAACAAAGCATATATAAAAACAGAAAAGTTAAATACATACAAATTTTCAATAGTATATATTATCAAACATTCACTTAAAACTTTAAAGATTTAGAGTAACTTAAGAGTTAAGAAAAGAAAATGCTGCTAGTTTGAAACATCCTGCTTTTTTAATAGTTAGGAAGTGAGTTCCATAGACAGATTGTACTGACAAAGAACAGTTTTGAGGATGTTGTATATTTAAACTTTGGGACCAATAGATTTAGGGTCCGAGTGGACTGACACAAATTTAGTTTTTCAAAAAGGTAAGAGGGATTTTTGGAATGAAGTAGCTTATGCAAGAAGCATAGATTTCTAAGTTTTAAGAAGTTATTAACATTACTTCCGAGAATTTGTACGGCATATGAAGAGATATGATCAAATTTCTTTTTAGAAAAAACGAAACGGGCAGCATTGTTTAAAACAAGCTGCAATTTATTATTTGAAGACGAATCAAGATTACCGTATATAAGTTCCCCATAAGAAATTTGAGGAATTATAAGAGATTTGACCAGCTTCATTTTTGTTTCACGTGGTAGTAAATAGGCAGTTCTGTACAAATTTCGAAGGGTATTATATATTTTACCGACCATAAGGTTAACATGGTCCACACAAGTTAATTTAGAGTTAATTCTGAAGCCTAAATTGGTGACCACGTCATGGAATAATATTTTGTCTTCATTAAGTATAACTTCAGGAAGGCTGTTCAAGTCACATGTTGCGCTTGATATTGCTAACGCCTTAGATTTCGTTGCATTTATATATAACTTATTTCTGTGAGCCCAATTTCCTATGCGTGATAAGTCTTCAATCAGCCTGACGAACAAGTCTTCGGTAAGCCCAATAGGGCGTGACAAGTATATTTGTGTGTCGTCCGCGTAGAGATGTATTTTGGCATTTTGGCAACAAGGAACTATGTCGATAATAAAAAGTGTAAACAATATTGGACCCAAAATAGATCCTTGTGGGACACCAGATGTTATAAGCTTTAAGTTTGAGACATTATCACCGCATTGAACTTGCTGAAATCGAGCTGTGATTTAGTTTTGGATTAGCTTTATAGCATAAGAGCTGAAGTTATAGTTTATTTCCAGCTTATGAAGAAGTATTCTGAAGTCAACTGTGTCAAAAGCTCGTGAGAAATCTAAAAGTACAAGTACTGTAAGCTCATTACGGTCATAGGCAGGGCGTATGTCTTCAAGAATCTTAAGCATGGCAGTAGCGCAACCATGTCCTCTCCTGAATTCCGACTGGTCGTCAGATAGTAAGTCATTCTTATATATATAATCAATTATCTGCTTAGCTAATAGCTTCTCATAAACCTTAGACAAGGCTGGCAACAGGCTAATTGGTCTAAATTCTTTGGAAGAACATGGAGACTTAACTTTAGGAATAGGGATAACATTAGCTATTTTCCATTGACTTGGAAACCCACCGGACATAATTGAAAAGTTAAAAATATGTGTTAGTAAGCTATAACAAATGGAAGTATAAGTTTAATAAATCGTATACTGATGCCATCAACTCCAACGGCGTTAGACTTAACGTCAAATATAGCATCCAAGACATCACTTTCGGTTACAACTGAGAAGTTAAAAACATCAATATCAATATTTGTTCTTCTGCCTATACTACCCATCTTACTGTGTTCATAACTGGTGTTATGATCATCATTATAATTTACACTGTTATCGCTTATATTACCATTCAGGAAGTGTGAGTTCATGACATTAGGGTCAAATTTGCATTGAATATTATCTTTTTTGGCTACTCAAACAGTACGAAGATTCTTCCATAGCATTTTTGGAGGCAAATTTGCATTAAATTTATTATTCAAATATGCCACCTTAGCATTCCGGATACATAAGGTAGCTTGATTGCGCAAAAGACGATAGGCTTCCCATTTGTTTTCATATGGAAATTGCTTCCATTCTCTGTAAGCTTTCTCACGTTTTCTTAAAAGCTTCAGAATTTCATTTGAGAACCATGGTTTTTTATGACCTTGGATTTTAACGGTTTTTAGAGGAGCATATCTATTAAAAAGGTGATTGACAAGGCTATTAAAATATTCCAACTTTTCGTCTAACTTAGAGAAGGAAAAGCATCCATTCCAGTCAAGAAAAGCAGCCTCATTACTTAGCTTATATAGGTTTACAGCATTATAGTTCCTATAGGTCAATTCAAAGTCGGGCTCTTTTACGTTGAATTTCAGATCATACGATAAAAATAACATTTCGTGGTCAGAAATAACATCCATGGGGAATTGGTCAATATGATTTATGTTATTGGCATCGTTAACACATATTAAATCGAGTAAACTTGCCTTGCTATTTGGAGAAAAACGGGTCGCGAATGTGTTCACAATGCACAGATCATTTGCCTGAAAGTTACTTAAAAGGTTTTTACTGCGGGAATCATTATTAAGGATATCAATATTAAAGTCACCGCAGATGATGACATGTTCATAATTTATTGCATATTCAGAGAGTTTAATAAATAAGCATGTTAAGTCATTTGACCTATTGGGGTTGTATACACAAGCCACAAAACACTTAGTCCGAGCATCGCCTATTTCAATAAATATACTTTCTACCTCACTGGTATGGTCTGAGCGATAAATTACTTTTGGATTCAAAAATTGTTTGCAGAATATAGCAACTCCACCACCACGGATGTTATTTTTCCTGTCATTTCTCAGCAATACATATTTATCTAATGAATAAGAATGGTCTTCAACGCCAGATTTGAACCACGTTTCGGTAATACAAATTAAGTCAATGTTTAGATCAGCAAATACATATGAAAGGTAGTCTAATTTATGAACCGTAAGACTGCGAGTATTTAAATGACACACATTGAATGTTGGATGTCTTTTACATATTTGATTCAAGATACACCTTACCTGCCCACTGTCAGTACAATCGTTATTCACTTCATACATAATCAAAATAAACAAGCAAGACGATATCAACAGAGCAGCAGATGAAAGTTTTAAACGTGGAAGTGAAAAAGAGTATAGAGTGTGAAATGGGAAGAGAAACAATAGTGCCAGTATAAAATAATATATTAAGCATTAAAACTAAGCAAAGCATTATGCTAGGGTGTTTGTGTATTGTTCGCTTCATTTGTCGGTACGTTGTTTCCTGCAATTCGTTCAGCGCTCTCTTTATCACTAATTTTTACAGCATCACTGTGTTTACGAGTACGTACATACACATCTCCACGCAGTGAGAAAACAAAAGTGAGCCGTTTCTGTTTTTTTAATTGCAGAGCATGCTGCAATACTTCACGGTTACGCTTTGTAAGGCACTCATGCACAAATATTTTTCCATTTCCATTGCATTCAATACCGCTAAGAGCTAATGATCTTCTGTTGTTTTTGCAGAAGTTAGCTATTGCTCTTAAAAGCAAAGAGCGGTCATTGGGTGAATTTAATTTGATTATTAAAGGTGAGCTACCGTTCTTGCTTTTTCGAATACGAAAGGCAGTGCGAATAGATGGCGGATTTACCTGCACTGTGCGACATATTTTAGTGAAGACTTCACCTAAATCTTCATTCGTCGTTGTGGGCACTCCACTTACCAATATATCTGTTAGTATGGCATTATTTTGGCATTCATCCACCTGACTCCTCAGTGCATTGACATCCGATCGAAGTTGCTTGCACTCAGTTTCCGCTACCGCTACCCTCTTTTCCATATCGTTGTAGCTGCTCTTCAAATTAGCGATCTCTGCCGTCAACTCACCAACTCTCTGCAATAACCGCTGCTCTGATTCCCTTATAAACTCCTTCATCTCCTCCATCATGCCCTCCTTCCATATAATTAATTTTGCTTCTAGGCGCGAAATCTCACTAGAAGTAGGCGGCGGGCTCTCAATTTTCGAAGCCTTTGTAAATGTTGGAGTGGGGAGACAGTCGTTTGCCGTGTTGGTCTTGTTTTTGTTGGAGTTTTTGATGCCATATTTATATGCTGATATGTCAACAAATTAGCAAAATATTTTATACACAATATTGTTGGAAATGGTAAAATGATTTTGTAACCGAATGGCGCACACCGATTGTAAATTGCTTCACAAAGAAATTTCCCGTGTTTAATTATTTATTGTGACGTGGAACTATTTATAATTAAATTTTATTGCAGCGAAAATGAAACGAGTCTACTCTCTTCGCATTATCCTTCTTATTGGGTATCAAATTAAAGGCATTAATGAGAGTTTTAAAAGGGAGTGGTGGTAGTTGTATATGTGAAGGCGTTTTCCAGATATCGACCAAAATGTGGACCAGGGTGACCCAGAAGATTATCTGTTGGATACCGCTAATTTATTTATATATGTAATACCTGCCAAGATTTTAAGGGTTTTTTATTTCGCCCTGCAGAACTTTTTCATTTTCTTCTACATAATATGGTAGGTGTCACAACCATTTTATAAAGTTTTTTCTAAAGTTATATTTCGTGTCAATAAAACAATCCAATTACCTTACCATGTTTCATCCCTTTTTCGTATTTGGTATAGAATTATGGCATTTTTTCATTTTTCGTAATTTTCGATATCGAAAAAGTGGGCGTGGTCATAGTCGGATTTCGTTCATTTTTCATACCAAGATAAAGTGAGTTCAAGTAAGCACGTGAACTAAGTTCATTAAAGATATGTCGATTTTTGCTCAAGTTATCGTGTTAACGGCCATGCGGAAGGACAGACGGACGACTGTGTATAAAAACTGGGCGTGGCATCAACCGATTCCACCCATTTTCACAGAAAACAGTTAACGTCATAAAATCTATGCCCCTATCAAATTTCAAAAGGATTGGTTAATTTTTGTTCGACTTATGGCGTTAAAAGTATCCTAGACAAATTAAATGAAAAAGGGCGGAGCCACGCCCATTTTGAAATTTTCTTTTATTTTTGTATTTTGTTGCACCACATCATTACTGGAGTTGAATGTTGACATAATTTACTTATATACTGTAAAGATATTAAATTTTTTGTTAAAATTTAACTTTAAAAAAAAATTTTTTTTAAAGTGGGCGTGGTCCTTCTCCGATTTTGCTAATTTTTATTAAGCGTACATATAGTAAAAGGAGTAACGTTCCTGCCGAATTTCATCATGATATCTTCAACGACTGCCAAATTACAGCTTGCAAAATTTTAAATTACTTTCTTTTAAAAGCGGGCGCTGCCACGCCCATTGTCCAAAATTTTACTAATTTTCTATTCTGCGTCATAAGTTCAACTCGTCTACCAAGTTTCGTCGCTTTATCTGTCTTTTGTAATGAATTATCGCACTTTTTCGGTTTTTCGAAATTTTCGATATCGAAAAAGTGGGCGTGGTTATAGTCCGATATCGTTCATTTTAAATAGCGATCTGAGATGAGTGCTCAGGAACCTACATACCAAATTTCATCAAGATACCTCAAAATTTACTCAAGTTATCGTGTTAACGGACGGACGGACGGACATGGCTCAATCAAATTTTTTTTCGATCCTGATTATTTTGATATATGGAAGTCTATATCTATCTCGATTCCTTTATATATGTACAACCAACCGTTATCCAATCAAACTTAATATACTCTGTGAGCTCTGCTCAACTGAGTATAAAAAGAAAAAACATAGGCTTTTCAAAGTGGGATTTTTCAAAATTTGCAAGTTCGACCCAAAGGGGGGGACATCAGAATTCGTTTTAGAGGTATGGTTCCTTCGGCTTTCTTATTTTGCTGCCTAGAATATGATTTTCACAGAGCAATGGGCGATTTTTTTGCCTCCCTACAAATCGACCCGGCCTAATACACAGGTATGGCGTATATGTAAAATAAGTTATATTTCAATTAACCGAATGTATGAAACACACATTTTTGAATTCGAATATATATATATATACTACATACACCACCATATATATACTATATGTACCACCGATCTCATCCATTTTTTCAGACAACGATATGTGCAATATACGAAAGCATATGGTGATGTTTGAAGCTTCAATCTGATAAATTGAGGAAGGTATGACAAAAATCCTCTTTTTCTGAAAAATCGGTTGTATGGAGGATATATGCTATAGTGGTCTGATCCGGCCGGTTCCGACAAATGTCTAATCGGACACCTAAATACACCCGCTCACCAAATTTTATCAAGATATCTCAAAAATTGAGGGACTAGTTTGCATACAAACAGACAGACGGACAGACGGACATGGCTAAATCAACTCAGCTCTTCATCCTGATTATTTTGGTATATTTAATGGTGGTTCTATCTATTTTCCTTTAAGGACTTACAATTTTGGGATTCGCGACGAAATTAATATCCCATTTCATTTTCATAAAAGGTATAAAAATAGGTAGGTACTTTGTGTGAGGATGCAAAGTTTCACGATTTTTGTGGTCTGCAAGTAAAACCTATGACTACGAACTACGTATCTGAACAATATATGACGTAAACGTAAGTTTTTGATGTAATTTTATGAAATTTTAAGCTTCTAGCCGTAAAAAAGGGGCAAAAATGACAGTTTATATGGGGTATATAATATGATCTCTATGATTTTTTCAGACAACAATATATGCTATGTACGTAAGCATTGGTGAAATTTGAAGTTTCTTGCTGTTAAAATGGGGCTGAAATTGCAGAAATATATATATATACACCCTCGGCAGTGTTTGGCAAGCGCTCCGGGTGTATTTCTGCCATGAAAAGCTCTCAGTGAAAACTCATCTGTCTTGCAGATGCCGTTCGGAGTCGGCATAAAACATGTTGGTCCCGTCTGGCCAATTTGTAGGGAAGATCAAGAGGAGCACGACGCAAATTGGAAGAGAAGCTCGGCCTTAGATCTCTTCGGAGGTTATCGCGCCTTACATTTATTTTATTTATATATATATATACATATATATATATATATATACAATACTAGCGGGACCCGGTGTGCTTCGCTACATCAATAGAAATATTAGAAAAAGAATAAAATATCATATAAATTGTTTAAGCTTTATTTCAATTCTTAATCCAAAACATTTGGATACACTACATTTTTCGTTTTTCCATCTGGGATATGAATAAACAAACAATTTGGAATGCCTACTCTGGAACAAGCAACGTATAGCTGTCCGTGCGAAAAGCACGGTTCCTCCAAATTCAATCCGCATGCTCGAAGCGTTTGTCCTTGGGCCTTGTTGACTGACATATCAAATGACAGGCGCACTGGAAATTGCAAACGCTTGAATTTAAATGGCATGTCTGTTGGTATCAGTGGGATTCGCGGTATAAGCGCAATATCACCTTTCGCTTTGCCGGTCAGTATTGTTGCTTGAATTAAATTCGTCATCAACTTTTTTACATTCAGTCTTGCTCCATTACAAAATTTTGCTGCATTTAAATTCCGTAATAAACTAACTGAGGAGCCGACCTTCAAATTTAAACAATGCGGTGGCATACCAGACGGTTCCAATTAATTCAAAAATTCAACCGTCATCAAACTGCGTCATCTTAATTCATTGCGCTATCCACTGACTTGTATGTTGTCACCACACCTGGCAATTTTGTCAGAATCTGATGATTGATTTCATTGACATGTACATTTTTTGGTGCCAGTATTGCGCGTTCTCGAAACCAATCGTGATTCATGTAATTTTGAACAATGTTTGGAAACACTCGTTCAATTAATTCTTCTTTTGATTCGATAATTGTACAAAAATTGTTTGGCAATGTAATCAAACAATTTGTTTTGTCGATTGGAATTTTGCCATCTCCGATATCTAACAATTACTTCGAGAACTGCTCCGCAGACTGATCATTGTGCAACTGAACACGCATGTTTAGGTGTAATGTTAATTTTTTCACGTATCGCCATAAAAGGGAAGACTTCAAACATGCATTGATCTCATCTGCCGGTGTTGATCGTGGAATACCGGGCAATGTTTGTCGAAAGTCACCTGACAATTAAATTAAAGCACCACCAAAAAGCCTTCGGTTTCCACGTAAATCTTGCACCGTTCGATTTAATGCTTCCAATGATTTTTTGTTTGCCATTGTACACTCATCCCATAGAATGACCGCTGCTTGTTGCAAAACTTTTGCCATCGCTGAATTTTTGGATATGTTACAGTTTGGAGTTTCAACCACCTGTATATTCAATGGAAACTTTAAATCTGAATGAGCTGTTGGTCCTCCATCCAATAAAGTTGCAGCAATTCTAGAAGAAGCGAGTGCCAAAGCAATTTTCTGTTGCGGTCGAATAGTTGCTAAAATCAATGAAATCACAAATGTTTTTCCGGTGCCGCCAGGTGCATCCAAAAAATATAATCCACCAGTGTTATCAGAAACAGCTTGCATGATTTTGTTGTTGTTGTTGTTGATGTAGCGATAAGTTTGCTCCCCGAAGGCTTTGGGAAGTGTTATCTATGTGATGGTCCTTTGCCGGATACAGATCCGGTACGCTCCGGTACCATAGCACCATTAAGGTGATAGCCCGACCATCTCGGGAACGATTTATGTGGCCACATTAAACCTTCAGGTCATTCCCTCCCTCCCCACCCCCAAGTTTCATGAGGAGCTTGGGGTCGCCAGAGCCTCGTCTGTTAGTGAAACAGGATTCGCCGCGGATAGGTGAGGTTGACAATTAGGTTAGGAGAAGCTATATATTGCGCTGGCAACCTGAAGGGTTGCGCTACACAGCCCCTTGAATCTGGTATTTTAGTCGCCTCTTACGACAGGCATACCTACCGCGGGTATATTCTGATCCCCTGACCCGCTGGGGTTGCATGATTTTGTCATATATATCCATTTGTTGATTGTTCAATTTGGTGATGTTGAATTGAACAAATTTACGTAAATCATCACAATCGAATTGTTGTTCACGCTGCAACTCTCGATCAAATAAGTCATGCATTGGACGATTTGGTGAAGTCAAAGCTAACTGCCCCAATGCTTTGTTGGCAATCGCAAGACACATATCTGCAATTATTATCAAAGCTTCATTGCACATTTCCAATGTAATCAGCAAATCAGGATCCATTGCTCTACGACGCATCCGAATTAAAACATCTTCAGTCATGTAATCTTTATATTTATTCCACAATTCAATTGGATTCGATGGCATGCATGTTGATATTATAATCGAAAATAGCATTCGTGTTTGCTGTGGATGAGATGAAATCGATGCATCATCAAGTGTTGCGTCGCAATGAGTGTCATCTCCTAACAAATGCAAGAGCTGACATGCTTCGTGATATATCTGACAAAAATGACCGTGAACTGTTCTTAAATCCTGAAATGATTTTGGTCCTCGAACGTTTACCAACAACATTCGCAAATAGAAACACTCAGCATTTTTGGGATGTACCGTGTGCATACTGCCCAAGGCATCTGTTTGGAAAATACCTGGATGACCATCAACTGGTGTTCCTTGTTTACGCCGTTGACATTTTTTCGATGATGCATTCCAGGTGTAATATTGCGGTATATCAACATATATAACCCGGCCTATGAAAATATGGCGTATGACTCAAAAAAGAAACAGCTGTTAAAGATAAACAAAGCATTTCTCCAGTTTCTTAGTAGCTCTTCTTTTGCATTATTCTTTTTGAGTCATAAGCCACCTTTTCATAGGCCGGGTCGCCATATATCAAATTTCTGACAAATGTGTCGATTTCAACAATTGAAAAAAAGCAGTTAAAGTAGTTGCTGGTGGTTGTGCTGCTCTCTGCTGTACATTCTCAGTAGTGAAATAAACTCGGTGACCATTCTCCGGATGAACAGCCAAATGGACAACAACAACAGGATGTCTTTCGTGCAAAGGAAACGAAAAGATACGCCAAACTGCTTCATTACTGCTTATGTATCGCCCCATTTGATATTGAGTGATTTCATTATTTCTATTTTCACCATCTACTCTAAAAACAGCCATATCACTTCCTTTATTCACATATTTAAATAAATAAAAAAATAAATGTAAGGCGCGATAACCTCCGAAGAGATCTAAGGCCGAGCTTCTCTTCCAATTTGCGTCGTGCTCCTCTTGATTTTCCCTACAAATTGGCCGGACGGGACCTACATGTTTTATGCCGACTCCGAACGGCATCTGCAAAGCAGATGAGTTTTCACTGAGAGCTTTTCATGGCAGAAATACACCCGGAGTGCTTGCCAAACACTGCCGAGGGGCGACCCCGCTTAGAAAAATTTTCTTCTAATTGAAAAATCTTAT
Organism: Eurosta solidaginis; assembly: GCF_040869045.1. Classification (NCBI taxonomy): domain Eukaryota; kingdom Metazoa; phylum Arthropoda; class Insecta; order Diptera; family Tephritidae; genus Eurosta; species Eurosta solidaginis. The sequence goes on along the minus strand of NC_090324.1, from coordinate 150,379,708 downwards.
TTCTAAAATTTTGATGTTGCTTTGCCCGGGAGTTGAACCCAGGGCATACGGTGTAATAGGCGGAGCACGCTACCATCACACCACGGTGGCCGCCATATTCATTCACATATTTACAAATGTATTTAATAGACTTTACTGAGTTACAGTACTCAACATTTATGTGAGCCTGAAAAACTTTTGACAGTATCGCTGAATATGGTACGATCCAACGATTGTCAACTTCGGTGTCTTGATTGCGCACTCTTATTATCGCCGTTTTACCATTATTTTCAAATGATCGACGTCGATACAATGTATATCCGTCATTGCCTGTTATGGTATCGGAAATTAATGCTCTCGGATACCGCTTTGAACATTTCCCATCGATCATACATGGTGAATTCATATTTATTTCACCGCATGGACCGTGAATCATGCTTTTTGTTACCACTTCAAATAATTCTGGATCGATGGTTTGATCTGGTATTTCGGCTGATATGATGCTATCAATATCGTCCGGTGTTATTTTACGTACCAGCCATATCAGTATGTGTGCGTGTGGCAAACCTCTTTTTTGCAATTCAATCGAGTACATCCAACATTGTACATTTCCAAAAATGCTTAATTCCACAATTAAATCCATCAGTGCTTTCAATTTTTGCCGGAATACACGTGCTGTAACATCGTGTCGATCCGTTGGTGACTGACCGTCGAACAAATTATTTTTTATATCGTTCCACATCGGATTACACGTAAAAGTGATGAAAAGATCTGGTCGGCCGTATTTTCGAACATATGACATATAGGGTTGCCAGATTTTTATTTCGCGTTCCCAGGACAAACCTCAAATTTGAGCCAAATTCCCGGGATTTTTAAAAATTTCCCGGGACATTTGAAAATAAGAAACACCTATATATTTGTATGGGTTGCTCATTCGGCGAAATAATTTTTAGATAGAATAAACTTTATAAATTCATTTATTTATAACAAATATTTTTTTAAACAGGCTAACAATTAATACGTTTACTGTGTTTAATGCGAATTCAATATTCTATGGATTCATTTTCCAAACGTTATTTTAAAACACAACATTTGCCTTGCAAAATGAATATTTAGGTGTGCGAAATATAAAATATTGACAATATTCAGAACCACAGTAGGGATGAATTTTTCTTCTTTACAGTATTGCATAATATGCTGATGAGCTGAATACAATCGAAGCCGCAAACATGGCCATGTTTCGTAGCAGATTATAATTTATTAATTTTGATATTGTGAAAATTCCGGGACACAGCATTTCCCGGCGGGAAAATTTAAAATTTGTGAAAAATACGGGATGTCCCGGCCAATACGGGACATTTGGCAACGCTAATGACATAACATCTTGTGCATATTCGTGCATGTGGCGTGGACTACCAATATAAGAAGCTGGTAATATCGTCAGACGTCCGATATCATTCACATTTGCATCATTCGCTATTACATCTTGCAAATGTATGTACTCTTTAGATCGTAATTTGGCTTGATCTAATTGGATGAAATTGAGACGTTCAGTTTCAGTGTTTGCATATATGTCTACAATGTATTGGTGAAAAAGTTTACCACATCTCAGAATGTAATTTTCATTCTACGATAAAGTACAATATCACGGAATTTAAACTGATCGCCAACAATTACAATTGCCACTTCATCAATCGTCGGTACATTAAATCTTGTGGCATGCTCACCAAAAGGCGTTTTATCCGCTCTGATTATGATTTTATGATTATCATATGGCATACGATCGAGAGCGGTTTTGAACAAGTTCACCAATTCATTGTTCTGATGAAAAAATCTTTGGATATCGCAAATAATTGCTCGTTTTGTATGTGAGCCAATTATTCAACGTTCATCCAACTCACGATTTTCATCTCCGATAAAATATATTTGCAAAAATTGATGGTTAGCGTCAGGAAATGCTAACAATGCACCCGCTCCATGATAAATCTGACCTTGAATCTGTAATATGTATGCAATGTAAGTTGATGTTGGATCAGAATCCTTAAAAACATTGTAGAAACTGTTACTTAGATCTACAGAACAATTAGATATTCCACATGAAGTAATCACCTTAAATGTCTGCATAAAATTGTCTCTTATAATTTTTGTAGCACCAAAAGAAGTAATTTGAAATGATGAATTGTATTCTTGTATATGATTCATAAGATGCTTCGACATTGGTGATCCTCCAAAAATCAATGAGTGCAATGGATCAGGTGGAGTTTCAAATGCCGGCAATTTCACTTTGCCATTAGCACAACACATGCCAGCCGTTTCACCCAGAAACTTATGTGAACATATCGCACTCATTAATCCAATATATCCATGCATACTGTAATCAATTTGTGGATCGTAATTAAAAGCAGCACGATACATATTTTCTAGAACACGACGTCGTATTTGTCTTGGTCGTGCTGGATTTCTTTGCCGATGTGGTTCTGGAGATCTATTTCGTGCATATCGAAAGGAAAAAATTCACTAAAACTCCATGTTCAACGCAAGAAATTTAATTTAAGGGAAGCACATGTGCAAACAAAAAATGCGCGTTCGAAATACACCCACGCGTATATGTCCAAAGACAAAACGAAAATACAAAGCGTGCAAAAAATTTGATGAAAAACACAATAAAACACGTGTGCACGATTAGATACAGTTGAAATCACTAAATGTATTCTGTAAAATGAACGAAGAAAGAACATTTGAAAAAATAAATTTGAAGAGAAAAACGTGATACATCATTGCCACAATTTTCTACTATGTTTTTGTTCAACGATACGACATACTTACAGAAGGAATTCCCAATGTATTATAAATATTGATATGAATTCAATTGAAAATGAAGAAATACTCAATTATGAATCGAAAACTATATAAATATTGAACACACGTGTTGATTCTCCATAAATAAATAAAAAAAAAAAGACCTAATGTCAATATACACCGAAAGTACGATGTGACAGATATGCTGTGTTGTGGTGTATCTCTTTCCATTGTATCTGAAAAATCCCTATTGCCAAAATGGCAGCCATGTTCATTATTCATACTCTTGTCTAAGAAAACTCGATCAGATGCAGATGAATCAGTACAACACATAAATACATTTCTTTATTACTTTTTTTTTAAATTTTTTTATTCTTAAGGCATCAGAGTAAAAAAGGTAGTAAGTGTGTAGGAACAACAATTTTCGGGACGCTGGTGAATATATTCGTTGAGCTCGAGGGATCCATGAGTTAACCAAATAGTTGTAGCGATATTGATTCGAAAACAGGTGGGCGAATGTTTCTAATGTTGACTTGATCCGTATTTCGAAGAAACATTGTATATGTAAATCTTATGGCTATCAGATTTGGTAGTCGTAAATTTGCAAGTTGAATGGCAACAGTCAACGATTCTGTATATTCGTTTTCCCAAGAAGTGATTTTTCGTCGTGAAAGAAGATTGAACACGTTGCGCCGAACCGTTGTTTGTTGGGACAGTTGTGTAATGAAGAGATATTGTAAATTTTCAGTAAGGAAGCGACCATTTGGAAAGAACCAGTTAAAATTTGCGGAATGTCGGGTTTTAATTTCGAGAAATCTAAAATATTGACCGAAATAATGTATCAGCGCTTCGTCGTAAAAAATGCGATGAACTCGATACTGTTGAATTCTTCTTGCCAAAAATTCCAGCCAAAAATGAATTTGCCGATGAAAAATGTATGACATCTTCATCAGAATGCAGTCGGTCAGCAATTTCCAAGATCATTTCAACTGTATTCATGGTTGTTTCTGAAGAAAGGCAACGCATTTCTGTTACAATGTTGTTTCTTTGACACAACAAAATCACACTTAATAAATTTTGTGGGACATTACTCAACAAATTGAAGCACAGCATATACCGAATTTACTCAAATCCAGTTCATTTATTTTTTTTCACAGTTTTTATAAAAAAAAAAAAAACCAAACAAAACAAATGACTTCTTTTTTTCGTTTGGTTTTCACTTGAGAAGTTCCGAACGTCAAATTATAATTCTAGAAACGTTAATTCCATTGAATAATGCAAAATGGAAATTAGCACCTCCTATTCCATTTCAAGAAATAACGCAAATATGCAAATAAGCACCATCTATTGGTATGAAACGTAGCCGTAGCTTGGTGTGATATATCTCATGAACCGCTCGACCGAATTCAATCAAACTCTACAGAAACCATCTACATGATAGCCCAAATCTACCGTAGAAATTTGGTTGAATTTGGTGGAGCCGGTCTCAAGTTATAAAGTAACACCAAAAATTTGCACTTATTTTTATATATATAGATATATGTTAATTCAATGTTCGATATGCCTTTCGTGGAAAAGGTCACTGCATTTGCAGATGATCTTGCTATAGCCTATGGCTCGTCGAATACTTTTGATCTGGTAGCCAACATAAACCACGATGTACATCTTTTAAGATCCTGGTTTGCTAAACACAAGCTCGTGGTCAGCAATAAAACCAAGCTTATGTTTTTTAGTCTGTATGCAAGAAAATCTGCAGATGTAAATATTGTGTTTACTTCAACGAATTGTGAACGCTTCGCACTTCACGAGCACTTGTGCAAGAAGTTCCTGCCCGTTAAGTTTGATCGGCTTGTTACTTGTAGCAGCAATTGTTTCATGATTGACACTGTTGAGAACTTCCAATACCTAGGAGTAACTGTCGACCAGAATATGAATTGGGCCTGTCATATATCCCGTCTTAAACAATATCTACAACCTTCTTTACGCTGTTTTTATCATCTAAAAAGTTGCTGTTCTAACTCTACTCTTAAAACGGTCTATTCTGCTTTATTTAATTCATGGAATGGAATCAGCTGCTGGGAAGGCGCTACCCTGAACAAAATTCGACCTATACTTGTTTTTTAAAAATGTGTTATTAGAAAATTATCTAATGCTAATCGGTTGCATCCCTCAAGAGAGCTTTTTAGAAGTCTAGCGATTCTTCCAGTAAGAGATTTTTATTATTTTAAAGTTTTAAAAATTATTTTCATAAGGTGTCGATACCTACATAGTATGAGATCGGAAACCTGTAATCTAAGGGCAAACTCACATCCTGCTGTAGTTGTACCTTCCTCGCGAATCACACACTCTAGCAAGTTTTATACGATAGTATCTAGACAACTTTTTAATGCACTACCTGCCGAAATTCGTGCCTTACGAAATTTACAACAATTCATGAAAAACGTGAACTCCTTTTTTTGGGCCTTTCGTATAACGAAATCGAAGTTTTGCTGCGGATTAATTCATAAACAGTTTTTAATTAACTAATTTTGTCTTATATTCATTGCTTTCCTTTGGATTACCTTTATCTTTACAAAAATTCAATTAAATACGTTTGTTACATAAATAGATTTATTTATACCTACTTCCAACACATAATTAATTTTTAACTTCAATATTTAACAGTCCACTCCACTGTATATTCAGTAAAGATTACATTTGACACTATGTTAAGTATAACATATAAAATGTCTTACTTTTTCTTATATCTAGATGTACATATCTATAAGTTGTAAGATTTTATATTTAAACTTTATGTTGTTTAGTTTGTAATATTGCCGAACTTGTACATAAATAGATATAAGTAAAATGCTCAATAAAAATGAATGAAATTTGTTTATAGTTCATAGCCCTGAAGACGGTTACCGTGTGTAACCGAAATATATTGGTAAACTGAAGAAAAAAATTTTTGGTGTTTTAATACTAAAAAATTGGACCTAAAGCCGGTTAAACAAACACCATATTAAAAGAAAAAGGTCGCAAAAGACTTTCAATTTCTTATTATATTCAATAAACTGGTCTACAGTGAACCACCAAGAGGAATTGTTTGATTTCGCGATTTTCCTTTTAATTTAGAGCACAGCTCAGTTCCTGTTTTTTTGTTTTTATTCCGCGGTAAGAAAAAAGTTTCTTCACCCTACAATATACTACATAAAGCTCAAACATTTAGTTCTTTTTTACTTTACAAAATTGGCAGTGTCAGAGCCATTAAAAGCCCATAAAACTCATTTTACACAGAAATATTCTTAAAATCAGTCTAAACTAAAATTTGTGCCTGAAGAGTTTTGATGTGAAACATCTATAGACGCACGTGAAACCGATTTCTTTCGTGGCGTCGCCTTTATGCATTAGTGTGTATAGCGTGGCGACGGGTTGCCATGCGCAATCGACTGTGTAATTCTCTTCCTACTCGATCCTGCGTTAAGTAGGGGACACTTGAGGGTCATTTGGGGATCACTTCAGGGGTGATTTGGCGACCTCGATTAGAAAGATTTGTTTATAATTGAAAAAAAAATGTTTTTCTAAATTTTGGAACAAGTGCAGAATACATACATTCGTCAAAATAAGGAGAAAAATTGGGCTTTAAAGAAAATTTTCCGCTGTTTCCAACGGTATAGTTTTTTGTTGGTGCAAAAACAAACTTTAGGGGTAATTCCACGTCAAAAGGTCAAACCATGGATTTTAAAATTGAAATATCTCCAAATCTAGTTAACTGATTTTAACATGATTATAACCCCAAAAGTATCTTATAAAAATACCTTCCAATTGAAATACATTTATTTAACCACCGAAACCCCCATTCCCTAAAAAATTGCAAAAACCCCGGCTGCTGTATATTTGTTTAAATATTTTAAGTTTTCACAACAAATAGCTTCACTAAAACCTTTCTGACACCTTTCCGTAGAGGAGGCCTTTGGCCGCACTTTAGCAAAATCGCCATTAGCCGATCCAGCACCGGCTACACCATTCACAGTATTTCTGCGTCAAACACCTTTCTGCATAGGCGGCCCTCGGTCGCACTTCTAAAAATAACCCTTAGTGGATCCAACACCGGCTACGCCAAAACGGTATTAACATAAACGAATCAACTCATACGATTTCGTAGCTATTTTTGCCTAAGCTTAATAAAGTAGTAAATTTTGATATTAACATGTGCAAACCAAAGTGAAGCTAATGAGCTAAGGGAACGTACCCAAACTACGTGACCCATTTTCTACAACTTTTTATCCCCCTCTCCCCCCTCGGTGACCACCGGTAGTATATTTTAAGACCCCACCCTCCCCCTTTAGTTTTCACGTAGTAGTTCATAAGTATGATTTTAAATAATTTTTTGCCAACTTAAAAAAAAAAATTATTTGATTTATATTTGTTGCTACTAATTCGGCACCCGCCGCGTTACGCGAACCCTGCGTGCATACATATAATTATAAGTAAATAATATTCAGAAGAAAAAATGTACAGATTCTAACAACAACTTAATTTATAAAGTCTTTTTCTTTTTTATTGCTTTTCATCTAATTCAACTTTAACGAATACGCTTCCAGCATCAAGCCACTGGAATACATCGTAGATTATGGGAGCAGTAGCATTAGAAGTTTCCTCAAACGTGATTTTTTTCTCGTCGACAGCCTCGATGTCCATCCACTTCGCGCTTCGCTCTACGATACATAAGATCTCCTGTAGAGGACCTGCAGAGGCCACACGCGAGACACGTCGCCCACTGCATTACCGTGGACGTTTTTGTGATGATTTTTCATGGAAATTTTTGACGCGAAATGAATTCCACAAAAAAATTTCAAGATTTTCTAGAGATTATTGACTACGTGACAAAGTCTCAATCCCTCCCCTTCCCCCTGTAACCAGGTGTAATACCTAAAGAAACCCCCCCCCCCCCCCCCCCCCCCCCCCCCATAAAGGGGTCTCGTAATTTGGGTACGTTCCCTAAGTAAGGCAAAATGGGCTTGTCTAGCTAATTAAATACACATGTAATAGTGAACAGCGGAAGTACTGCTTATAAAAGCACTACTATAAAACCAAAAAGGCAATACTTAGAGACCAATTGCAAAGCGAGCAGCGGAGCATTCATATGGGTGAGTGGATTACACTAGTATAAAGTATGAATGTTGAAGATTTCGAGTTCCATACTCAGCTCCCGAAAAGCTAGTTGATGAAGAAGTGAATTCAGAAACATGTCCTAGTTGTTGTTGTTGTAGCAATGCTTCGAGCCACCTAATAACTGCGACCGATCACAAATTGTCATCAATATCCTCTGACGGGAGTCCAAGGAAACTTACTGTTTCAACAGGGGTGGACCATAATGAAAGGGGTGTTAGAGGCTTTAGTTCCACATTACAATTAAAGAGATGCTTGGTGTCATGTGGGGACACACTGCAAGCGTGGAATACATTTTGTATGTCGGGGTTGATTCTGGATATGTAAGAGTTTAACCTGTAACAATATCCAGAACGAAGTTGAGCCAGAGTGACTCGCGTTTCGCTGGGGAGTATGCGTTCCTCTTCCGCAAGCTTTGGGTACTGTTCTTTGAACTCCTTCTGGTGGCGAAGGTAGGTTAGATATGTAGAAATTAAACAAAAGTGGGGACAGACCACCCTGTGGCACCCCCTGTTTAATTCTTCTTGGTTTTGATGTTTCATTTCTAAACTGCACCGATGCATGGCAACCACCCAGATAATTTGCGGTCCACCTTTTAAGACATGGGGAAGGGTAGACCCTTCCAGGTTTTGCAGTAACGTGCCATGGTTGACCGTATCAGAAGCTTTTGATAGGTCTAGCGCATCGAGTACTGTTCTATGGTGGGGGTTTTGATTTAACCGCAATTTATCTGGGGGCTGATGGCATTTAGCGCGGTGGTGGTGCTATGGAGTTTTCTGAAGCCATGCTGATGGCAGGCTAGCTGCAAATTTGCTTTGAAGTAGGGCTGCAAAATGGCTTCAAGCGACTTGGCTACTGGCGATAGTAGAGATATCGGGCGATATGACTCTCCTATGTTAGCTGGTTTCCCAGGCTTTAGTAGCGGGACCACCTTGGCCATTTTCCATTTTTCGGGTATGACAAAGGTGGAAAGAGACAGGTTGAAGACATGTGCTAAATATCTTAAACCCTCTTTCCCTAGGCTTTTAAGCATCAGCAGCATGGCTATGCCGTCTGGGCCCACTGCTTTGGATGGTTTAGCATGACCGATGGCATCCTCAACCTCTTTGGCGGTGATGGTAATTGGTGACGCGTTGAATTTATGTTTATGTGCGTGTCTGTTGGCCCTCCGTCTATCTTTGTCGACCGTAGAATGCATTATATATTGTCGGCAGAAAGCGCTCGCGCATTTTTTCGCATCCGATAGCACTTTATCGCCAAAGGCGATGGAAACTTTGTCATTGTGCCTAGACGGATTTGATAGGGACTTTACGGTGGACCAAAGTTTACCTACATCGGCAGAGAGGTTACAACCGCTTAGGTGCTCCTCCCATTTCGCCCGTTTGTGTTTATCCACAAGCAATCTGATGCGTTTGTGTATATCCCTTATTTGGGGGTCGCCGGGATCGAGCTGTCTTATAAGGTCACGTTCTCTCGCTAAACTTGCGGCCTCCGCTGGGAAGTGGGGCCGAATTTCGGGAACTCTACCGGCGGGAATGAAACGAGCCGTGGCGGATTCAATGACCTTGCGGAAAGCACGCTCCCCTTGGCGGGCATCAGTCGGGATAGGGAGGGCAGCAAAGCGGTTGTCTGTAGAGGATTTGTATTCGTCCCACTTTCCTTTTTTAAAGTTAATGAAAGTGCGTTTTTCTGTGACGATGAAGTCGGCGGTACGCTCGCGCGAAATAAGTATAGGCAGGTGGTCGGATGCCAATGTTACCATCGGCTGTCAGTTGACGCAGTTTACGAGTCCTGCGCTCACGATTGAAATATCTGGCGAACTGTGACAGCTTCCTACCATACGAGTGGGGACGTCACCGTTTATCGTGCAGAACGTCGTTTCTTCTATTTGGTTCGCCAACATCTCGCCTCTGCTGTCCGCCTATAGGTTGGAATGGCACAGGTCGTGGTAGGCATTGGGCTAAGATACTAAGATTTTCGCCAGTGGGTAGTGCGCTGATGTCAGGGCGGTATCCATTGGGGCAACAGGTGACGGGAGGGATGTAGATGTTGATGGGTTCTAAATTTGCACCGCCTGACCGAACAGATATGCCTTGACGTTCCAGAACACTGTCTCTGCGGCCAATGTCGGGCTTACAGTTTAAGTGCAGTAACTATTGTGAAGTGCAACGGAGAAGACGTCGTCACTCTGGGGGTAAGTGACGGGTGACTACGCCTTATTTGGGGGCGGCAGGACGAAAGTGCTGTTCTGGCCCTGGGACTGGACGTCCCTGGGTAAGCATTGGAGTACCCGGTGTAGTTGAGTTTGCAGCCTGGCAGCATGGCGCGATGAAACCCGTTAGGGGAATGCCGTCGCTGAGACCATAACATATAGGAAAATGGCACCTTACAAGGTAGGAACTGCATTGAACAGATGTCGCAAACATATATATTATGTGCTGGTAAAAGGTGGTAAGGACTAATTCTTTTTCCCCGACCTACTCGTATGCTATTACCGGAAGGAGGAGGAGAAGAAGACGGGGGTAGGGGCTGATATTCGGCCTTGCTACCTACTCAGCTACGGAGATTGTAGTTATGAGTAGGAGCGGACGTATGAGCAGGTGGCGCGGAGGGGCGCAAGTAGCAGAGGGTACTTGTTGTTGCTTGCGGAGCAGCGGAGCTGGTAGAGGGTAGTGAGGACCCTAAGGCGCATACTACGGGACGCCGAAGGCGTGAAGAGCAAGGTGCTCCAAAAGAATTGTAAAAGTTACGAGGACGACGGGTTTTGGGGTCTAACCCAGAACATTCTGTCCGGTGTAACCATCCCATACACCTGACACTCTGACAAAAGTGTGACCGGCAGAGTTCGATACCTTCCCGGAGCACGAGAATATGGCGCAGTCCCGCTGCAGGGACTAATAAAGAAACGGGGAATGGTCACGTAATAGTGACGAGTCCCTTGAGGTGCTTTTCGATACACATTTCCCATCGGGTGGTGATTCAGATGAGCCAGCAGACAGCGCTCGTATTTCGATCACGGAGCGGGTAGTGCGGGCTTCGTGACCGATACGAAGATCGAGTTGGCGGTGAAGATGTTCTCTAAGTTTAAATCGCCGGGCCCAGATGGTATATTCCCGGTCACGCTTTAAGTTTCAAGTAGAGCGGTCGTGGAATGGCGTCTAGTAATATTCGATGGCTGAATAAGTCTGAATCATGTACCGAACTCTTGGAGAATTGCTGTTGTTGTTGTTATTGTTGTAGCGATAAGGATACTCCCCGAAGGTTTTGGGGAGTGTTATCGATGCTGACGGTCCTTTGCCGGATGCGATCCGGTAACAAGCACCATAAAGGTACTAGCCCGACCATCTCGGGAACCACATGAACCATTCTAGGCCATTCTGCCCTCCCACCCCCTAGATCCATCAGGAGTTCGGAGTCGACAGAGCCTCGGCTGTTGATGAAACAGTATTCGCCACGGGTAGTAGCGGTTGACAATTAGGTTGGAGAAGCTATATATTGCGCTGGCAGCCCTTTGACAGGGTTGCGCTACACAACCCTTTGAATCAATTTGGTATTTTAGTTACCTCTTACGACAGGCATACCTTCCGCGAGTATATTCTAAGCCCCGTAACCCGCTGGGGATGGACAACTGCTCGTGTAGCTATCCTAGCAAAGGTGGGGAAGATTGGTCACATGTTTCCCAAAAACTACAGACCCATTAACTTAACATCATTTCTGCTCAAAACATTTGAGAGGCTGATGGATGTGTACATAAAGTCCAACGGGGATGAAAAGCTGCTCTCCACAACACAACATGCGTACATTAAAGGCAAGTAGGTAGACACTACACTGCATAGGGTGGTAACAAACATAGAGAAAATCCTGAAATATGGGCCTGCAAACAAATGACTTCTGCCGCAGCTGCAGGGACGAGGAAGAGATAGAAAGCGTAGACGTCTCCACAGACCCTTCTTTGCATGCATTGCGGATCTAGAATCTGCAAATATAAACGAAATTCTGCGCTACATTAAGTAAACGCTCTGGTTTAGATTTACGGGTGTATCAACCACATTCTACAGAAGGGAAAAAAGGAGCGGAGGCTGCCACTTCAACCTAACCTAACCTTGGTCGGGAAAAATTCCGAGTCACTCCGGTACATAGAACCGGCTGCTTTGGGAAGCGACTGCGCCTTTTGAACTGTTGTAGCCTGGCACCGCCACTTCCATAAATTTTTCAGATCCTTTTCTCGAGCCAAATGAAATAGGCAGTTGGTCTGATCTAGTTTATGTGGGGTGCGAATAAAACAAAGTTTTTACCACCTCGCAGCCCAACGTTTCGCTGAGATTTTCTTAGCATCTTCTGCGGCGAGATTGTGATTTTTATTTGAGAAAAAAATTACAAAAACAACATTAATTATCAATCATCACAATTGGAAAATATTTACATGCACTTACACTGAAATTGGTGGAGTGTTACATTAATAAATAAAAACAATTTTAAACAAAAAATACTTAAAAACAAACACTGTCGATACCAACGTTAGTGGTACACTTGTCATGATCAACTAAAACTATAAACATAAAAGGTATGTCGCGGCTATTTCGTCTGTATCTTCTTTTTTGTTTATTGTTTTATCCCTTTTTGCATAATCCGTAAGCTCTCTAACGTGTATCTGGTCTTTTCCTTTCTTTCTCTATCTATTATTTTCGCATTTTTAAAGTCAGCTACATGGTTTTTTGTTATTGCATGTTGTGATAATGCTGCAGCTTGTCTTTGTTTTCTAGATCAGACCAGTTTCTTATGAAAAAAAAAATTGATATGAATTAAACTGATCGGTAAAAAATAATTAAATTATCATTACCGGGAAGCCTGATCAAGTCCCCTTTTTCTGTCTACAGAAACTACAAAACCAACCAGAGATGAAGAATTTGTACAAACATATGAAGTATAAGCACGGCAAGAAATATTTGCATGTAATTAAATCATTACAGTAAGGAAAAAGTTTAACTTTCTAAACAAAACGAGCAGCTAGAGTGCAAGAGATACGAGTTAACTCCAAACTTCTTATCTTACACATTAAAAAATTTAACTTGTTACGTACTGGTTTTGGGTTGACACGCCTACTGCCTATCTTCGCGAAGAACTCCTCGCCTTCAGCCCCTCAACTTTCCATGCCCGGTCTGCCACGGGGTACGCTTGCTTACGCGCGAGCTAGCTCGCCGGACCGTGGGTTCTTGTGGCACCGCGGCATGACCGCACCATACAAAAAAATTCGTACCCCCCCTTGTTCCTTACCCATTCGATGGGCACAACACTCAGAACTCCCGTTTGCATGCATAACTTACCATGACTCCTCCGAAGTTTGCAGCTGCCGATGGTGTTATTTGGCCAGCCCTCTTATTCCCTCCCTTCCATGGTCGGCAGTGGCCTTATGGTTGCCGGCCCCAATGCTCAACCTACAATTGTCTATCCCCTCATGTCACCCGTCCTTCCCCTCCCTGTCCGTCCGTCTGACCACATCACATCCGAAATCAAATACCACCAACCCAAATTGATAAGCAATTCATTGTAAATTTATTGACAAATTAATTCACATGTTTGTATTCACACCAACGTGTGGTCCTTATTTACTATGTATTTATTACATACTATACGAGCCTTACGATCGGCCCTCGTAACCCTATAAAGCTACACTGCTTTTGTTAATAAAATGTGAAAAGAAAGAATCATGCAAAATTCCAAGCTACTCAAACGTGTCGCCTAGTCTCATCCTTTTGGCCCAGTTCGGCCCGACGATTGAAATTATCAAGCCTTAAAAGAAGTTGCCCAACGCGGCCAAAGAGAAGCGGTTTGAGAAACCGCAGGGTACTGAGCGTGTAATCCACGCCTGGGTTTTGGCAGCCTACCTCCTACAAGACGTCTTGCTCCGGTGAGCGCTAAAACTGCGGGTGTATCCCTACAATTTCCCCCCGCCCTCTCTTCCTTTTACTTTAGGGGTGCCCATGCACACTTGTTCACACGCATGAAACCGTGCGACTCACAAACATTACTATGATGAATTTAGTCAAACTATTATTAAAATTTCTCTCCTTGAGGAGGAGAGGGAAACAAACGGCACGCGCACTCTAATGTGCAGATAAAATTGTATAATGAAAGTTCAATGTATTGGCAAACTACAAGCTGTTCGCGGTGATCTCGCAACTATTTATGCACTCCAATGTGTTGTGATGCTGCGGGAGCAACAGCTGTGGCAAAGATCTATGTAGCTCCCCGCCGATCTGTGATGGTTTCCATGCAAAAAACTTCAAGACACTCTCACCTGGTATATTTGTTAGCAATCTGCCCCGGCACTTCTCGTCTGTGCCGTGGGTACCGGGTAGTGACTTGCCTGCTGGCGACTTGTCTATCCAAAGGTGCGCTTTTTTAGTAAGTAGCGGATTGGTTAGGTGCCCAGTGCACTGAATATGCTGTGTCCAAAAAAAATTGCAGCTATTACAATTCGCTGCCGGCGGTGCCCACACCTGTTTGTGCCAATCAGCTTTACTAGCTTAATGCTGCCTGTCGTGTTGGCATACCAAAGTAGCTTCTCATTTAGAGCACGCGATGAAGCTTGCAAATTGACTTTGTTGCTTTTTCTTTTTTGTTAGTTTGTGATCTGATTTTTGATCACGTCTAACCTTCTTGAGTAATCACCGGAAAAAGGACAGAATTTTCGCGAAGCTCGTGGCAGCTATTGCCTTATTTGCAGAAATGTCAAAAACAGCTGAGTTGACTGCGTTCGCAACATGTAGTTCAAGGTTGTTGCATTAGCTTTAACATGTTTGCAGCCAGTGTTAGCAGAAAGGTCGTTGAAATAAACAGGGTGACCGCAACAAACTATTAATAAAAATCAGAAAGAGTGAGACAACAAATAGAAAAAGCCAAACAAATTTTCCTTCAGAATGTTTTAAATATGGAAATAACACAAACAAACATCAATATAAAAACCGCTACAAACAATATACACTATGCGCAACAACAATTACAACGGGCACTCATCGAACAAGAATTAAATGCGGTAATAACAAAACAAAATTGTTTGTGTACTAAGATCGGGAAAGGGAAGGAAGCAAAATTAAGCTCAAAATTAAATAATCTGAAAAGGAAAAATTACGAAAACTAGGTATTTACATAAACAGCGATTGGTTTGTCAACAAAACAGATATTGAGTCTCCAGAAGAGGTAAAGTGGCTCCTGTCTCTGGGGAGGAAATTCACTTTACCAACAACCAATTATAATTTCTCGCCAATACATACAATAGCTGAAATGCAACAGGTTTTTTAAACAATAGAGGATGAAAAGGAGAAAGAAGTTGCCGGAAATAAATTGAGCAATAGAATTCTACTTCACAAAAGAAACATATGTCACAGTCCGGCCGAAAAATTTATATTAGAGACTTATTAGAAAACCAGAACTTTCCTTAAACAATATAAAGATGAAATAATTATTACGGATGTGGACAAAGGGAACAAAACAGTTGCTTTTTATACGGAATACACTGATAAGATCAACCAACTACTAGGGGATAATAAAACATACAAGGAAATTCCAAGCGATCCAACCAATACATTTCTAAGGAAAAACAATAAAATTGACGAGCTCTACAAAGCGAAACATATAAATATAAACCAAAAACAACAATTGACGTGCTCAGCTGGCATAGCTCCCAGACTGTAGGACTACCCAAAATACAAGTTATTAGCTTCTCTTGTGAGAGACTAAAAAAATATAATTTTTTGGACGAATCGAAGTCGTTGTTCTTTATTTAATCATAGCTACTTAACTACTAACTTTACAATATATTTCTTACTTCTACTTATCGGATGAAGTCACTTTGGTTGACAGGTGATTCCTCTTGTTGTTGTTGTCGCGTTATTTACTTCCGTAATTTCCATTGACTGGTAATGCACGGTCAGCTATTGAATGGTTGCACGTGTGCCCTACTTTTAAGTCACATGCTTACGCAGCATTGCATACCGCTGTCGTATGGATAGTTTCATATGCTTACGCACCATTGCATATTGTTGTCGTATGGATAGTTACATAGTTATATGTGGCCAGTTTTGGAGGCCAATTTCAGAGTATGTGGCGTTATCTCCTCCCCTTTAAAGTATGCAGCGTCCTCGTTGGATGGCGTTTCATTTGTAGGTACAGTGGCGGTTTCCTTTGAACTGCTAGTATTGACTTGAATGTATATTCTCATTTTCTTCTTAGAGTTTATTTTTTTGGCAATCATGGTGGCCAATAGGATAATCAGCGATAGCGTGATTATCGAAGAGCATGTGAAATAGCTTATTTTGTATTTCAAGTTGACATCATCTATTTTTTGATGTTCGCTATTTTGAGCTCTTTCAAATATTGTAAAGAAAGAACTTCCTCGAGATTCGCTGTAACATTTGTCAATTTGACGATTGCTGGTAAGGGCTTTGCAAACAGTTGATAAATAATAATCCGGGCATTATTTCTTCTATCGTGGGCATGTGGTAACTGTTTATTAGGGTGCAGTTGGATGAATATCCTTTTAAAAGGTTTGGTATGCAGGCGGTTAACGCGACTTCTTTTATGCTATCTTGCTTACATAAAATTAAATTGTTTATATTCTTACACCAAATATTTCCTTGTTACAAATTGTTAAATTTTCATATTCAAGCTTGATTGCTTTATGGCCTTGTTTCACAGCTTTGGCTTTTATTAATTTACAAGATTTTTTGCTTGTTAAAGGGAATTTTACAATATAAATAATGGAAGATAAATTCGATGCAATTTTAACATCACTAAATTCAATTGCTTCGATTAAATTTAAATAGGGCATGTTTTGTTTTTCTAGTGCTTCTTCAATTACAATTAATTCTTCGTTAGATAATATGAATGAGTTTATAATTCCTGCTTTTGCCCATTGTATTGAGTAATCTATGTTTATAATGAATTGAAATTTTCTTTCAATATTTTCTTTCTATTTCTAATTTAAGAGCATCGCCCGATTTCATTTCGCTTAGAATTGTATTTGAAATATGAATTAAATTATTTATTCTTTCATGGGATATGCAACAATCAAAAACCATTATGAAAACTCAAAATCAACAATTAACAAATTTCAAACTACATCTAAAAAACTGGTAAAAATAAAATCTAGTATTAAGTTTCTTTTACAATGTAGAAAGTTAAAAATTATTCCCAATTTTATAAAAAATTCAAACCATTGCTATAAGTTATTTGTATCCGATTGCGACAAACATATCGACATAGATAGAATGTTACAGAGACACACTCAATATTATCTAACAAAAATTTTAAGTTTACTCATTAAACACAAACACAATATATTAAGACGAGCAAATAAACAAATGGAAGAAGCAACAACAACACTTAAGGGACAATTTGGCGAAGAAGATTTAAAGCAATTTATACAGAACGAGAATAATGTGGCTAACAAACTAACAACAAAGCTAAAGAAGAAACAAACTACAACATTTGAGAGACTGCGAACCAAACGAAATATGATCTTCACTCACAACAATAAACAAGAAGATTGGTTTATAAACAATACAAATGTGCAGTTCCCGAAAGAAGTGAAAGAATTGTTGGCAAAGGGACCGAAATTCGAAGTACCTGTGGAAAACAAAACGTTTCCTCTTTTTCAATACATAGCTGATGGAGAGGATTTGGTTCAGACACTTGAAAACAAAAGGCAAATAGAAGCGGCGCGGACAAAGCTCTCTCTACTTATTAAAAGCCACTCAACCACAAACAAAAAAAGTGAAATAGATAGTGCAATATCTGATACAGTGGCGCAAACAAGAAAGTTTTTGCAGAAAAATAAAAACATTAGAATTTTGACATCAGATAAAGGTAATAAAACGGTCGCAATGGAAGCAGAAGATTATAACAACAAAATGAAATGTATTTTAAATGACTTGACAACATACAGAATCCAAAGACAAGATCCGACATCGCGATTACAAACCAAAAACAACACTTTAGTCGAAAAACTCTTTAAAATGGAAATTATAACAAAAGCGGAGAAAAAGAAACTTAGCACAAACACGGTATTGCCCCCTAGAATCTATGGTCTCCCTAAGATACATAAGGAAGGAACACCACTGAGACCAATTTGTTCTGCTGTCGGATCACCTGCGTATGGATTATGCAAATATATTGCAGAAATATTGAAAAACACAACGGCGGCTTCAGTATACAACGTAAAAAACACATTAGAGTTTAAAGAACGAGTAAACGACACAAACATATTTGACAATGAAAAGTTAATTTCCTTTGACGTGGTTTCATTATTTCCCTGTATACCGATACAACTAGCACTTGACGTAATACAAGAAAAATGGAGAACGATAAAAGAATTTACGAAGACACTCAAACAATTATTTATGAAAATTGTTCAATTTTGTATCAAAGATAACAGATATTTTAAGTTTGATGACAATGTATATACGCAGTTAAAAGGACTGCCAATGGGATCACCTACCTCCCCAGTGATAGCGGATATAGTCATGGAAAAATTATTGAAAAAAACTATGGATAAATTGGAGCACAAACCAAGATTACTTACGAAGTATGTTGATGATTTATTTGCTATCGTAGAAGAAAATGAGGTTGAAAATGTATTTAACACATTGAACTCTTTCGACAAAAATATAAAATTTACAGTGGAACTCGAAAAGGACGGAAAATTTGCTTATTTAGATGCAATAGTAAATAACTTAAACAATAAATTAAAGTTAAAGTGGTATAAAAAACCAACATCATCGGGGAGAATTATTAATTATAATTCAAAGCATCCAAAATCAATGATATTAAATACAGCAATGGGCTGTATAAAGCGGATGTTACAGACTTCGGACCAAATTTACCACAATGAAATCAAGAAAGAAATATTTTCAACTTTAAAGAACAACGATTTTCCAACACACACAATTAAAAAATTATTAAGTAGAGTAAACCATGCTATTAGTCAACAAAAACCACAAAAGTCAGTCATTTTCAAATCTCTCACGTACGTACCTCAACTATCCGAGCGTCTTGCAAAATCGGATTGTTACAATAAGGAAAAAATAAAAATTGCCCATAGACCGACTAACACTTTAAAATATTTATTTAATAATACAAAGTCAAAAATACCACAAAACGAAAAAAGCAATGTTGTGTACCAAATTCCGTGTAAAGGAAGTGACAGAGAGCCGTGCAAGAGTGTCTATGTAGGTACAACAAAATTAAAATTAAAATGCAGACCTTTACAACATAAATCGGATTTCAAATATTGTCATAAAACTGATAACCCAAAAACAGCACTAATGGCCCTCTGTTCATCTAGTGGGCATTCGCCTAATTTCGACGACGCGCAAATTCTCCAACAAGAACAAAATTACAATAAGAGATTTACATTGGAAATGTTTTATATAGTAAACACACCGTCGGATATACAACTGAACTTTAAGAGTGATAGCTCCGGCTGCGCGCATATATATAAGCACTTATTAACCAATAAACAGTACCAAACTCCGCGTCACACAGGGCAGACGTGAAACTTAATGTATGTGGAAAAATAATGTATTTTTATTATTATTGTTTAATTAAATTTTTATCATTTTCTTACGTTTGAAGTTTGTTAATTTGTGTTTTATTTATGTTTTTATCAACAGTTTTACCCTGAAGACGGTTACCGTGGAGTAACCGAAATATATTGGTTAGAAGAAAAACACTTGTGTTTTATTTTTACGAAAATTGACCTAAAGCCAGCCTAACATCAAAGTTTATTTATTCTTTCTAAAATAGATTTATTTATTACTATTTGTTGGTTATTATTACTTGCTATATTAGTTACTTTATCGTTTAGTATTTTAAAATCTTCATGGTCAGAGGATCCAGCAAGCCATTTCTAGGCTGTGCCAAGTGTTTCAATGGCTCTTTTGGTTTTCCTGGGTTTCAGTTGGTATAGGAGGGATCGGATGGATTTCTCCTCTTGGGAAAGGAATGGGTGACTTCGGCTTTTCCTAGTTATGTCATGTTCTATTGTGGCGTGTATGTCGTCGAGTAGGGAGTCGTACTGGTAGGTCAATAGTGTGTATTAGTCGAAATGTTCCGGTTTGAACCTTCGCGGTTCCTGGGTCTATCGTTACTATGGGATTGGTCGTATAGTCCCAAATTTGGGTTTCCGCATTGCAGGTGGCAAATAGGATCCTGCAAATGAAGAGTGTGATTTACTTTTTGATATGGCTTTTGTGAACGGTGCGGCCAGATTGTGCCAAAATTGTGTTGCCTTGGTCTTCTAGTACTATTTCCTTTTTATATCGGGGTGTTAGTTTGTTTCCTAGTCTTTTGTTTATTTTTACATAAATAACGTCGTTATTGTTGTATGTCCTGAACTCGGTCCTATCTTTATTATGAAGTCGTAAGTCTTTTTCTTGTTTATTTTTAAGATTTTCTTCTCTGTCCAATGGTTTGGTCCTACTGTTCTTCCGAAAAATACTTCTACTGGTTTACGTTTGGTAGTGGAATGAATGGAATAGTTATACTTGTATATGGGCTCTATTAAGGAGGAGTTTTAAATATTTCAATACCGTATTCGTTTTCTAGCATAAAGGTTATAGGGGCTGCGTTTAGGGATTTTTCGTTGTCCATAACGATATTTTCTGGGATTCCGAATGTTGTCAAGAGACTTTTTAAGGGGGCCTTTATGTCTTCCGTTGCTCTGGAGCGCACAATTTTTGCTTGTGCGTATTTGGAAAATTTATCCATTGCCGTCAGCACTACTTTGTTGTTAGTATGGTATAGGTTTATATGAACTATATGACTATTAGGAATGGGAGTTGGTTTCAGGATAGGATTTACTGGATGTCTCTCACTACTTATTTTCTAAGCAAATTTTGAACTGTTTTGCAATTCGTTTTATTTTTGGTGTTCATTTGTGGGAAGTAACATCTTTCTAAGAGTTGGGCTTTATTTTCTGTGGGATTGCGATGAGCTCTATTATGCTCGTTGATGATTTCCGTTTCCTGTTCTGATTTCTGCTAAAATGAATTTGGTAAATTGTTTGTATTTTCCCTAAAATGTTGTATTCAGTTTTTATGCAATTTGCTACTGTAGGGTTGAGATATCTTTTCAACAATGTGGTAAGACTTTCTTCTGTAAAGTCTCTTTCAATAATAATATGTCTATGGTAAGTGGGTATGAAGAGGTTTCGCCAATAGAAATAAAAATTTGATTTTTAAATGCATTGATAGGTGCGTCTCTATACGGTATTAAATTTTGGTACTGCCAGGTTTGTATTTTATCTCATAGTTGTATACTTCCAATATTGATTTCCATCTTTTTAGTTTACTCTTAGTATTCCTGCTACTGAGTGAGTATGTCAAAGGATGATGGTCTGTGAAAATGTTTATTGTGGTTGAACCATACAAATAATTTCTAAAGGTTTTTAAAGCCCATATTATGGCTAAAAGTTCCTTTTCGTTAGCTGCGTAATTTTCCTCGGTCCTTGTCAATGTTCCGGAAATGAACATTATGGGTTTACCACCTTGCTCTAGGACTGCTCCAATGTGTGGTTTGATGCGTCGGATGTCAAGTGGAATTCTTTTTCGAAGTCGGGGTATTGTAACATAACGTCAGAGGATGCTAGTGATTTTTTTTAATTTACTAAACGCTTCCATTGCATTATTGTCGAAAGAAATTTTTATTTTAGCTGAATGATTTTTGGACATACGTCCCTCCTCGCCTCTCAAAAGTACCGTTAGGGGCTTGACGAGTTTTGCATAGTCTTTAATGAAATGTCGGTAATAACCAAAAAGTCCTAGAAAGGATCGAAGTTCTTTTTAGTTTGAGGCGGTGGAAAGTCTAAAATTGCTTTCACTTTTGCTGGGTTTGTTTTTATGCCATTTTTGGAGACAAAAAATCCCAAAAACTCAACCTCTTCTTTAAGAAATTCACATTTATCAAGTTGAATTTTCATATTAGCATCTTATAGGGTCCTGAAAATTATTTCCACGTTTTTCAAGTGAGAGTCTTCTTTTCCGAAAATTATGATATCGTCTATGTAGACAAAGCATACTTTTCCGATGTAGTCTCTAAGAATATCATCTAATGCTCGTTGGAATATGGAAGGCGCATTTTTAAGGCCGAAAGTAGTCTGGTAAATTCGTATTTACCATTATTGACTGAAAAAGCTGTTTTTGCGATATCGGATTCAACTGATGAAGGCCACTTTTCAAGTCGAGAACTGTAAAGAATTTGTTCTTTCCGAGTTGTGAAAGTACTTCGTTGGTGTCTGGGACTAGGTAGCGGTACGGTATTGTGATTGAATTTAATTTGCGGTAGTCTATTACCATCCTGTATTTTTTTATGCCAGATGTGTCAGCTTTCTTTGGCACTATCCAGATGGGAGAATTGTATGGGGATCGGGAAGGTCTAATTATTCCGTCCTCAAGTAATTTTGATATTTGCTTTTCTACCTCGTCCTTAAGGGACATTGGGTATGGGTAGTATCTGGAATATACCGGATCTTGGTTTGTAGTTGTTATTTCGGCTTTTACCGCGGTAGTGTACGTTAATTTTTCATCCCGATCAGAAAAAAGTTGTGGGTATGAGTAGCATAAATGTCGGAGTTTTCCCGTTTGTTCATCCGTAATATGGTCTGTTCTTATTTCGTTATTATTTACTGATTTTGATTTTTGTTGTTTAATGGCTATTTTCCTATTGTTTTTTATTAGCATATGATTTTTTGTAGTAAAAATTACGGCTTCTAATTGTTTTAGGCTGTCGTTACCGAGAATACCGTGAAAGGATTTAAGTGTGGGTAATATAAAAAATTTTAAGGTCATCGTCTTTTCCGAAAATTATGATATCGTCTATGTACACAAAGCATACTTTTCCGATGTAGTCTCTAAGAATATCATCTAATGCTCGTTGGAATATGAAAGGCGCATTTTTAAGGCCGAAAGGTAGTCTGGTAAATTCGTATTTACCATTATTGAATGAAAAAGCTGTTTTTGCGATATCGGATTCAACTAAAGGGATCTGATGAAAGCCACTTTTCAAGTCGAGAACTGTAAAGAATTTGTTCTTTCTGAGTTGTGAAAGTACTTCGTTGGTGTCTGGGATTGGGGAGCGGTCTGGTATTGTGATTGAATTTAATTTGCGGTAGTCTATTACCATCCTGTATTTTTTTATGCCAGATGTGTCAGCTTTCTTTGGCACTATCCAGATGGGAGAATTGTATGGGGATCGGGAAGGTCTAATTATTCCGTCCTCAAGTAATTTTGATATTTGCTTTTCTACCTCGTCCTTAAGGGACATTGGGTATGGGTAGTATCTGGAATATACCGGATCTTGGTTTGTAGTTCTTATTTCGGCTTTTACCGCGGTACTGTACGTTAATTTTTCATCCGGATCAGAAAAAAGTTGTGGGTATGAGTAGCATAAATGTCGGAGTTTTCCCGTTTGTTCACCCGTAATATGGTCTGTTCTTATTTCGTTATTGTTTACTGATTTTGATTTTTGTTGTTTAATGGCTATTTTCATATTGTTTTTTATAAGCATATGATTTCTTGAAGTAAAAATTACGGCTTCTAATTGTTTTAGGCTGTCGTTACCGATACCGTGAAAGGATTAAATTGTGGGTAATATAAAAAATTTTAAGGTTCTCGTCTTTTAAAACGAAAAGGTTAAAAAAGGTATGGTGGGTTTTCTTAACGTATCCTCCTACTGAGGTTGCATAAAAAATTTCCTCGTTGGGAATACAGTTTTTCGCGAGATTTGGTTGAATATAATTTTTATTTGAACCCGTGTCAATTAAGAAATTTAGAACTTTCCCGCTACTTTCCTTGCATTGGAAATATGGTAACGTGGAATTCGTTAACCTAAAAAATGAATGTCGGAGATGTCGTATGAGTTTTCTTCAGGGAGGCTATCAAGGGTGTTGTTATCGTGTGCAGTGTATTGGTTGTAATAATCCTGGAATGTCTGTTCATCTGGTTCGTCAGGTTGCTGTCCTAAGTCCGTTTCTGTTGTTTCTATGTTATTTACCCTGTTTTGTTTGAAAGGTTGCCGTATTTGATTGGAAGGAGGTGTGGGCCGTTTTCCGGGAAGGAAGTTATTGGTCGGTCTATTCATGTAATTCATTTCCTTTGTCCTGAGAGATTCGTCTATGTCCATTGGGACTGGGGGTTTTGGTTGGGTGGGTCTTGGTGGAGGATTGTTGAACTGGTTGGGTCTAGGGGATTGTTGCAGAGCGTAATTGGGATCTTGAATGCTCGAATTCTTTAGGTATTGTTGGTATTGGGGGAATTGTTGGTATTGAGGAAATTGTTGGTATTGGGGAAATTGTTGGAAAGATTGGGTAAAGGTAGGGATTGCTTGAGGTAGATGGGCAAGGTGCGGGTAAAATGGCTGATTAGGGTTCTTTCTTGGTGGAAGTGCGGGCCGTTGCTGATATGGCATCTCGAAAATCGGTGGTGGTAATGTGGGCCGTTTAGGCAAGCCGTACTGTTGGCTGTTGGCATGTGCTGCCCTGAAATTTTGATTCTTTAACTTGATGCACAAAAATGCAATGCTTCAGGCAGATCAGCCGCTCTTTCATGCCCAGAAGTCTCGATAGATCGCCTGATAGTCCTCTGACAAAGGTGTCTAGCGCTTTGTCACGGTATGTGTGTGTGAGGACACGCATGCACTCTCCGCTGATTTCCATGCAGGATATTTTATTTAATATTAGTGAGAGGTGTGAATAAACCTCACAATAAAATTCTTGCACAGATTTCCGACCTTGTATTAAGCAGGTCATTTGATATTCAAGTGTGCTAAATCTCTCTTGTACGCGTAAAGCACGGTAAGGCATCGGGAAATAGCCTTCCAGTTAAGAGGGGTATTATAGGACTCTAGTGCTGCGTCGGCACTGCCTACGATTTTATTACGAATTACACTAAGGATGCCGACATATTTCGGTGAGCTTGCGCATGGCTCATAAATCCTTAATATTCGTTCAACACTTTTCTTCCAGCTACTGAATTCAACTGGGTTTCCACCAAACTCTTGCAAGGATCTAACCACGTCAGGTACCTTATTCATGTCGGCCAGGTTATTCCTAAATCTATCCTCGACCATTTGATCGATCAAAGGTTGCTGAGTTGGGTGCAGAACATCCCTAATCATTCTATTTTCGTTCGTAGTTAAAATCTCTCTCATTAAGTCCTTTATAAGGTTTTTGAATTCAGGAGTGGGGTTAGCCACTTGTCAGCCACTAGCCAGGGGGTTGTGGTGGCGATGGTGGTTCTGCCGGGGGTGCATTAATGTTCCCTAGCATAGGGGGTCTTATCAAATTATTATGAGCCATTTTAATTTATTTCTAGTTTATACTTTTTCGCTAGCTATGTGATGTTTTTGTGGATTTAGTTTAACAATCTCTGGAGGGTCCCTTTTGTGGTGAATCGCAGAGTTGTTTTATTATTATCCTAAGGGTTATTTTTATTTTATAGGCTGTACGAGCCTGTTGTTCATGAGAAGTAATAAATCAAAAAAAAATCACTAAAAGGTAAAAAAATTTGGTAAAATTTTGAGAAAAAATTATTGAAGGAATTTTGAGAAAAAAGGAGGGTTAAAGTTTTATTATATTTTCACTTTTGAAATTTGCACTTATTAAAAAGATTCTCCCTTTTTTCTTAAAAATTTAAAAAATTTTACTTAAATACTTTAATTATTTTTTTTTCCGTGTTTGTTAAATTTGCACCTATTAAAAAGATTAGAAATCAAAAAAAAAATTGTACAAAAGTTTTACAAGTTTCACTAAGTTTCACTTATTATTTAACTTTATTCTTACGTTAGTAATCCCGCGGCGAACAAGGCTGATGACCCTTTTTGCATTCCGCTACTATTGGCAGTCCTCGTTGGCTTCTTCTGCGGGTTGGTGGCTGTGTTCTTTCGAGCTTTACCACCGGGTTTCATGTCCAGTGCGTTGGGGCGGTTCTTTAGGGCCACTTACGTTATCCGCTAGGATGTCCGTTGTGTTGGGGCGCTTCTTTAGGGCCACTTATTTATCACACGAATCGCGAAGCACTACTTGAGGGCTTTCGATAACTTGCGGAAACTTACGCCACTGCCCCACGTTGGGCACCAGTAATTAGCTTCTCTTGTGAGAGACTAAAAAAATATATGTTTTTGGACGACTCGAAGTCGTTATTCTTTATTTAGTCATAGCAACTTAATTAGTATGAAGTCACGTTGGTTGACAGGTGATTCCTCTTGTTGTTGTTGCCGCGTTATTTCCTTCCGTAATTTCCAATGAATGGTAATACACGGCCAGCTATTGAATGGTTGCGCGTGTGACCTACTTTTAAGTCGCATACTTACGCAGCATTGCATACCGCTGTCGTATGGATAGTTACATACTCTTCCGCAGCATTGCATACTGTTGCCGTATGGATAGTTACATATTTATATGTGGGCAGTTTTGGAGCCCAATTTCAGAGTATGTGGCGTTAACTTACACAAGCCCGAATGTCCGCTTCGTCCGATCGGCCACTAATGTCCCGTGCTTTTACTTGCCCAAACATATTGGAAAAATTCTGAGAGGTTTAATATCAGAAAAATACAACATAAAGAATGCATATGAACTAAAAGAAAGACTTGCTGACTCAAATATGTGTGACGAAGATGTGTTGGTGTCGTTTGATGTGGTGTCTCTTTTCTCGGATATAACGGCTACTTTAGCGTCTAAGTTAATGAAATGGGAAAAAATCCAACATATGACGAATATACCGCAAAGCAAATTTCAGAGAATGTTAGAATTTTGTTTAAAAGACAATAACTATTTTGTCTGCAATAACAAAATCTTTACCCAAACGTTTGGTATGCCAATGGGAAATCCCCTCCTCAACTATTGCAGACATAGTAATGGACGAAATTAGTGACAATACCCTTTTAGAGCTGCAACAACTACACAATGTACACATAAAATTATTAGTGAAGTATTAAAAGGTAAGAACGCGAAACTAATCTTAGACACACTCAACAAATACCATGACAGGCTAAAGTTTACCGTCGAAATAGAATAGAATAATTTTTAGACGCCAGAATACATAGAAGCAGTAATAAATTATTACTTAACTGGTACTCAAAACCATCATCTTCTGGGCGCCTAATCAATTACCTTTCCTCACAACCATTTAAATATAAAGTAAATACGGCTAAGAATTTTATTCACAAAGTATTAACTTTAAGCCATACAAAATTTCATGACATCAATACTGAAGTAGTTAGAAGAACCTCTAAAGAAAAACAATTACCCTAATATCTTAACTTACAATATATTAAGAAAAAAAAACAGAAATAAATAGTATCCCGAACCAATCTTAACCCAAAGATAGATGCAATGAAGCCAAGAAATATTTTAGTGTCACACACGTTCCCAGACTCTCAGAAAATTTCGCACATGACATTATCAAAAACCCCAATATAAGCCTGGCATACAAATCTAATTGCACGTTAGCAACGTGCTTTACTGAAACAAAAAACGTGCTTTACTAAAAAAAACGTCGTTGTTCAAGCGAGCGATTCGGGTACGCACTTTTCATGAATTTTTAATATATTGAATTTGTATTTATTGAATTAATCCCCCACGGGAACACACCCAGAACCTCATCTGCGTGGTTGGCAACGCGTGCGCTACTTGCTCGCCTGACCGAGAGTCAGTTGTCAAACAATCATGATGACATTTTGTTATATCTTTTTACTTCATATACATATATTAATTCCAATCGAATTCTGCTAGCCATCCCGGCGCCACGAAAAGTACCATTTAAAGAAACCCCTTTTGAATTAAGGTCATTGTAGCTAAAATTTTAATAAAGTGCTCAAGCAGCTTTTGATCGAAGTGCTGTATTATTCAGTGTTCCACAGTCTCTCATGAAGTGAGAGTTTGTTTATACATATTTTGCCATTACCTTCCCGGCTTTAACGCAGTTTTGCCGGTATCACTAGTGAAGCATTCACACGTAGTGTACTACATTTATTACTAAATTGAGCGATATTTTTAATTGCGAGTTTCGTGATACATTGCCCAATTAAGGATTGCACTCAGCCGCCACATCGCCACCGTCACCGCCATCATCATCACCAACGTCGCCGTCAGCCGCGTCAGAGCCTACATCCCTAGCAGCGGAGCTGTAGTTTTGCCCCTTCGTCGCCATTTTGGACCCAGCGGTGGACAATTAAGTGAAAGTATACCAAAAATCGTGAGTGGAAATCAAATTTCTTAATCCCTGCTCACGCCCCGAAAAAATTAAAAATTTATATTTGTGAAGTTTTCCCGCTCACACCCCGAAATTAATTAAAAATTTATTTGGAGCTTTTCGGCCGATAAAATAAAGACAAAACACAAGGTTTATCTTTTCCTCCTACGCTTTTCGATGCAATTTTTCGTCTTCATCAGGGAGACTGTATATTTATCATAAAATATAAAATTGTAGATTTTCTTTATAAAGCTTATGGCCGTGTTCTTTTTTTGAATCCATGGGTGATTTGAATGGTAGTTTATCATTCTAGATGATGATACGGCTTTAGTATACCAATTAGTTTTTAGGGTTTGGTTCGATTTTATAACTTCGATATCTAGGAAGGGCAACTTGTTGTTTTTCTCTTTCTCTACTGTAAATTTTATTTTGGTATGCTGGTTATTTAGTGTTTTAAGTATTTCTTCCACGTCTTTAGTTTTAATTATAGTGAATATATCATATACATATTTGTTTTAAATGGTGTTTTAAACTGAATTCAAAATACATCGATCACAAGAAAAAAATATTTTAAATTTTAATTTTTACGTGCTGTTTGATATGATGTGTAAATGTTATTGTTATTTCGCTTGAGCGTACCTTCGACTTCATCGTCACCGAAAAACGCACTTTCATAAACTTCAAAAAAGGAAAGTGGGAAGAATATAAATCTTTTACAGACAATCTCTTTGCTGCCCTCCCTATCCCGACTGATGCCCGCCAAGGGGAGCGTGCCTTCCGCAAGGTCATTGAATCCGCCTCGGCACGTTTCATTCCCACCGGGAGAATTCCCGAAATCCAGCCCACTTCCCGGCGGAGGCCGCAAACTTAGCGAGAGTACGTGACCTTATAAGACAGCTTGATCCAGGCGACCCCCAAATAAGGGATATAAACCAACGCATCAGATTGCTTGTGGATGAACACAAGCGGGCGAAATGGGAGGAGCACCTAAGAGGTTGTAACCTCTCTACCGGTGTGGGTAAACATTGGTCCACCGTAAAGTCCCTATCGAATCCGACTAAGCACAAAGACAAAGTTTCCATCGCCTTTGGTGACAAAGTGCTGTCGAATGCGAAAAAATTCGCGAGCGCTTTCTGCCGACAATATATAATGCATTCTACGGCCGAAAAAGATAGACGGAGGGCCAACAGACACGCACATAAACACAAATTCAGCGCGTCACCAATCACCATCACCCCTAAAGAGGTTGAGGACGCCATTGGTCGCGCTAAACCATACAAAGCAGTGGGCCCAGACGGCATAGCCATGCCGATGCTTAAAAGCCTAGGGAAAGAGGGTTTCAAATATTTAGCGCATGTCTTCAACCTTGTCATACCCGAGAAATGGAAAATGGCCAAGGTGGTCCCGCTACTAAAGCCTGGTAAACCCGCTAACATAGGAGAGTCGTATTGTCCGATATCTCTCCTATCACCAGTAGCAAAGACGCTTGGAGCCATTTTGCTCCCTTATTTCCAAGCAAATTTGCAGCTAGCCTCTCATCAGCGTGGCTTCAGAAAACTCCATAGCACTACCACCACGCTAAATGCCATTGGCACCCAGATAAATTGCGGTTTAAATTAAAACCCCCACCACAGAACTGTACTCGTAGCGCTAGACCTATCAAAAGCTTTTGATACGGTCAACCATGGCTCGTTACTGCAAGACCTGGAAGGGTCTACCCTTTCCCCATGTCTTAAAAGGTGGACCGCAAATTATCTGGGTGGTCGGCAGGCATCGGTACAATTTAGAAACGAAACATCAAAACCAAGGAGACTTAAACAAGGGGTGCCACAGGGTGGTGTCCTATCCCCACTTTTGTTTAATTTCTACATATCTAAGCTACCCTCACCACCGGAAGGAGTCACTATCGTTTCCTACGCCGATGACTGCACAATAATGGCCACAGGCCCAGGCCCAGAG
Organism: Eurosta solidaginis; assembly: GCF_040869045.1. Classification (NCBI taxonomy): domain Eukaryota; kingdom Metazoa; phylum Arthropoda; class Insecta; order Diptera; family Tephritidae; genus Eurosta; species Eurosta solidaginis. Next base: position 150,349,574 of record NC_090324.1, on the reverse strand, counting down.
ATCGATGAGCTATGCAATAAAATAAACGGCTACCTCCCTGATCTCTCCAGTTTTTTCGCCTCCCGAAACCTGGCATTATCACCGACTAAATCTTCCGCGACCTTATTTACAACATGGACGTCCCAAATGTTAACCATTTTGAACATCCACGTCGATGGCACTACGCTACCGACTGTCCTACACCCCAAAATCTTGGGTGTGACGTTTGATCAGGATCTACATTTTGGTGAGCACGCAGCCGCTATTGTTCCGAGAATTCAGAGCGGAAACAAAATCCTCAAATCCCTCGCTGGCAGTACCTGGGGAAAAGATAAAGAAACGCTCATGACTACATACAAAGCAATTAGCCAGCCGATTACGTGCTACGCAAAGCCTAAAAATTACCCACTGGAAGAAGCTACAGGTCTGCCAAAATACTGCTCTCAGAATTGCCACGGGCTGTCTTCTTATGCCCCCAGAACACCATCTGCATAATGAGGCGAGAATACTCCACATCAGGGAGAGAAATGAGATGCTGACCAAACAGTGCCTGTTGAATACCCAGAAACCTGAGCATCCCAACACACATCTGATTGATGAACCAGCACCGCCTAGGGGCTTAAGGAGTCATCTCCGTAAGCATTTTTAGGAAATACGGCACCTGAGAACCCAGCCGTATGAAGCGAAAAAACACTAGCAGGTCCTTGGTGAACTCCACAAACAGGCGTCGGACCTTTATGCCGGGAATTTCCAGGTGAATCCAGTACTCAAAGAAAAGTATCCAAAACTCGCGGAAGAGGAACGCATACTCCCCAGGGAAACGCGTGTCACTCTTGTTCAACTTCGTTCTGGATACTGTAACAGGTTAAACTCTTACCTATCCAGAATCAACCCCAACATACAAAATGTATGCCCCGCTTGCAATGTGTCCCCACATGACACCAACCATCTCTTTAATTGTAATGTGGAACCAACGCCTCTAACACCCCTTTCCTTATGGTCCACCCCTGTTGAAACAGCAAGTTTCCTTGGACTCCCGTTAGAGGATATTGAAGACAATTTGTGATCGGTCGCGGCTGTAAGGTGGGGCGAAGCACTGCTACAACAACAAAAACAATATGTGTAAATGTGCTAAGTCATCAACTGTTAAAAAAAATGTGCTTAGTCAACCAGTCAATAATATCAATCTGAATTACTAGTCATTTCTTTGTGCGCGCATTTTATTTACTTATTTAATTCATTCAGTCTAAAAAAACATGCTTTGTGGTTGTTGTTGTATTAACGATAAAAACACTCCCCGAAGGCTTTGGGCCGATGTTGATGGTCCTTTGCCGCATATAGATCCGGTACGTTCCGGTAACAAAGCACTATTAAGGTACTAGTCCGACCATCTCGGGAACAATTTATATGACCACATTAAACCTTCTAGGCCATCCCGTCCTCCCCACCCCCTAGTTCCATGAAGAACTTGGGGTCGCCAGAGTCTCGGCTGTCAATGAAACAGAATTCGCCACGTGTAGGTGAGGTTGACAATTGGGTTAGAGAAGCTATATATTGCGCTACGAACCCCTTGAGAGAGTTGCCTACACAACCCCTTTAAATTGGATTCACCCAATTGAGACATACCTTTGGTGTTTGATAAATGCTTTGCGCTGATCATAATCTACTTCAATTCTTACATGTCGATAACTACATACTTTGTTACAGACTAGTTAAAAATATAAAACAATTCAAGCTTAAACTTATATAAGCTGTTATTAAAATTAAGAACACTACTGAATCGATTTACTAGATGTATAGTCCTAGTTATAGGTTCATTCATAGCATAATTCGTTTTATTAGTTATTTAGATAAAGAATCTATTATGCCGAAGATCACGCATTGGAACATATGGAATGAAGAAATTAGTTAAATCAGAGCAATTCGTGCTAAAGTCAATCATGAGTGAGATTAAAGTTCCTCTGTCATGCAACCTGAAGACCAAGCATCTTGTGCCTGCTGGTATATGATGGGAGGCCATCTGGCCAGTGAAGCATACGTAAAGCAATTTTTGTAAAAAATTTTTGAACTCTCTCAATTTTATAGGAGTTAGATTCATGGAAAGGATTCCATATTATTGAGCAATATTCAATATCACTTCTGAGCAAGGATATATAAAGTGCGCTCAATGTCATAGGGTCCTTAAAGTCACTGGTGTTAAGTCTACTGAACCCAACCATTCCAACAAATTTTGAAACAGCGAAGTCAATGGTGCTAGAGAGAGTTTGCAGTTAAAAATTATACTCAAGTCTTTACTCTCTTGACAACGATTAAGAGATTTAGTATTTAGTTTGTAGATAAAGTATGTGGCAGTTGCCTTTTTGGTATAAGACACAACCCAGCATTTGTTTGAATTAAATATAAATTATTGTCTGCTCACCATCCGGCAAAAGAGTCCGTTAGAAATAGTTTGAGAAATAAATAGTATTTTTTTGTGAAGTATATAGTTTTAGTGCTTTATTTCAATCATTAAGTTGAGGAGTGATGGGAAAAAGTGTTGAGTAAAAAGTGCTAAGCCAGGAAAATTTGTTATGAGTGCGAAAATTGTGCTAAGTCATAAAATAGCTGCTGGGTTGGCAGACGTGATTTTTATTTATCTTTTCCAAAGCTTCTACAATCAAAAGCACTGCAACTAAGGTATCCTCATTCACAGTTTTGAAAAAAGAAGGTTGTTTCAAAAGATATTCAGTTTTTTTCGTCTCCTGTAAAATTCGTAAAAGTTGACTTAGCACATTTTCACATTAAGCTAACGATATATATCCTATATTTTAAGCTCGGCAATTCTGTCGTCAATTATTTTGTCTAAGACTAAATTAAAGGACATATATATCAAATACACAAACAAATATGTAGATGATATATTCGCTATAATTAAAACGAAGAACGTGGAACAAATACTTAAAACACTAAATAACCAGCATACCAAAATAAAATTTACAGTAGAGAAAGAGAAAAACAACAAGTTGTCCTTCCTAGATATCGAAGTTATAAAATCGATCCAAACCCTAAAAACTAATTGGTATGCTAAAGCCGTATCATCATCTAGAATTATAAACTACCATTCAAATCACCCATGGATTCAAAAAAAGAACACGGCCATAAGCTTTATAAAGAAAATCTACAATTTAAGTGAACAGGAGTTCATGACCACAAATTTTAAAAAATCAAGAATATTTTATATAAGAATGGCTACCCTAATACATTAACAACAACAATTAGTCAAACCAACTGCGCGCAAAGCATCACTGAACAAAAAAATTTAAAAGAAAAGCAAATATATGCAGGCGTCAATTACATACCGGGATTAACGGACAACAAAACATTGTATAGCATCACACACAACAACAATATCAAATTTGCCTTATCGCTACAACAACAACAACAACAACATAAAATTTGCGCATAAACCAAATCGAACTTTGAACACAATCTTTACACAAACAAAAGACAAAATCGACAAAGAACAACAACATAATGTGGTATACGAAATAAAATGTAATGGCAGCGCAGGAGAGCCTTGCAATCAAATATATATTGGAACGACGAAGCGATCGCTAAGTGTGCGAATAAACGAACATAGACTAGACGCCAAAAATAGAAAAACAACAACAGCACTATGCGAACATTTGACCAACAAAGGACACACAGCGGACTTCGAAAACGCGAAAATATTAGACGTTGAGGGGAAAGAACGAACACGAATGACGCTGGACGCTCTACGAATACAACAAAAAATCAATACTGCAATGAATTTTAAAGAATAAAAAAAAAAAATAAATGTAAGGCGCGATAACCTCCGAAGAGATCTAAGGCCGAGCTTCTCTTCCAATTTGCGTCGTGCTCCTCTTGATTTTCCCTACAAATTGGCCGGACGGGACCTACATGTTTTATGCCGACTCCGAACGGCATCTGCAAGGCAGATGATGAGCTTTCACTGAGAGCTTTTCATGGCAGAAATACACCCGGAGCGCTTGCCAAACACTGCCGAGGGGCGACCCCGCTTAGAAAAATTTTCTTCTAATTTAAAAACCTTATTTCTAAAATTTTGATGTTGCTTTGCCCGGGGTGCGAACCCAGGGCATACGGTGTGGTAGGCGGAGCACGCTACCATCACACCACGGTGGCCGCCACCGTCAACAATATAAACTGCGCTTATATGATGGCATTATCAGCCAATGGACGAAGTAGGAAACATGAATGGAGGCAGTAAATTAAATGTAAAGTTTTGTTTATTTATGTGTTAGATTTTAAAGTTTCAATGTTATAAATTGAATGTAAGTATTATGTTAACAACAGAGTGATGTGAATTGTGTAATTCTAACTAACGTGTTAATATTTGTTGTGTTTTATGTCATATTTTATGATAAATATACAGTCTCCCTGATGAAGATGAAAAAATTTCATCGAAAATCGTAGGAGGAAAAGAGAAGCCTTGTGTTTTGTCTTTACTTCATCGGCCGAAAAGATCCAAATAATTACAATTGTAACAAAAAATTGGCCCAAAATAAATATATTAAAAATTTATATTTGTGAAGTTTTCCATCTGAGTATTGTACATACATATATGTATGTAATTATTCATTTGCCCGCGAAACGATAAGCGCATTAAAGAAATTAATATTAACTTGCCCCCTCTCTCCATCTACCCTCATACATAAGAAATTAAATTATTCTAATATTAATCCACAAATTTAGTAAATAAATAAAAAAAATAAAAAAAAAAAATAATTAATATTCCCCATTATTAATTAAAGTTCGATATTTGTTAATAAATACATATTTATTCCCAATAATTTTATTGTGGTCATAAATTTTCATATTTCTTAAATATATAAGTCCCGTATAGAAAAGGCAGTTCACCCCCAAAACAGTGCATTTCCAATATACCTATTGGTATCTCATCATTCGTATGTATGTATGTGCATAAGTAATAAGCAACTGGTAGACAGGGATCGAAAATAAATTTTTAAAACTCTCATTTTCAAATTTCTTTGAATAACGTGATCAAATTCTCTTCACAAACATTAACTTACCTCAACAAAGTAAAGAAAAATCCCTCAAATATATAACAATTATATATCCCATTGAAAAAAAAAATTTTTTTGGTTTTGCTCATATATATATATATATATATGTACTCACATATCATTACATAGGATATACACATGTTTATAAAAGTGCGGTACGGTCATACAATTTTATGTTGTTGATCCCTCAAGCGGATACAATGGTACGAATTGACGGTGTGCGTTATTAAAAATATAATTTCAAAAGTTCAAAAAGGTTATTTCTCTCGTCATGAATTTTTTATTGCGGTTATAAATTTATCTTTAGGTCAACTCACTCTCTCTCTCTCTCAGGCGCTCTCCCTCACTCCCTCGCTTGCCCAAAATATGTTATGTGTCCCTCAAAGAAGTCAATCAAAAAGCCCTATAAGGAGTGACGATGAGAAATCCCAAGGCAGTTCCAAAGATCAACGCCAAATGCGTCAAATCACAAAAAAAAAAATAATAAGCAAATGTTCACGGCAAGTAAATTCTTCTCGGAAACGGATAATTTCACGGACTACTGTGCTCGATTCAGGTCCACCCGATTAACGAGAATACGGAATCGTCCCTGAAAATTAAAGATAATAATATGATAAGTTTTGGGACCTGGTCCAAACCTCCCATGACGCTTTATTATATACAGAAGATCAAGATCTCCCAGAAGACTTCAAATCGGTCGCGTTTAATAAATACCGGTCATGTCTGATTCTCTATGAGGAAACAAAAGCCGGATATGGGACAAACCTATGTTGCTTCAACAAGCAAACACTCATATAGCCGCCCCAACTGCATCACTTCCAAGATATAGAGCAGGTTTCGGCTTAAAAATCCCGATTTGTGATACAGAAGTATTTTATGGGGGTTATGAACAATGGCCACAAGGCAAAGCCGGTCAAATAGTTAAGCAGTTCCCGCTTAGTGATGACAATTTCAAACTGGCTTGGGAAGCCCTAAGGTCGCGATATGAAAATCGCAGGGTTTTGGTAGACAACCAAATAAAAACCCTTATGAATTTGAAACCAATTCACATTGAAAATAGCGAGGATATACAGAAATTACAATCATCCGTAAATAATTGCCTCCAAATCTTCGCTACACAGAGAGTTTCAACAGAAAGTTGGGATCCAATCTCATTTATCTGGTCACCTCTAAACTTCCGGAAAACAAGGTAACCCTGTGGGAACAGTCTCTAACTTCCAGGGAAGATCTCCCAACTGGTCCAAAATGAACCAGTTTCTGCCTACTCGCTTTGAGGTGGTAGACCAATGGCGCCCCTCTAAACCGATATCAGCCCCGCGAACACGAGCAACTCGAAACAAAACAATTATGCATTCAGAGGCAACAATCACGAAAACGCTCATAATAAATCCAATCCGAGGATTCAAACCCATGCTACAGAGCACCGCACAATGCACAAATGCGCATATTGCAAAACTTCCGAGCATCCCCTTTACAGCTGTGCAAAATTCGGTAGAATGCCAGTCCATTATCGGAACAAGTTGGTGAGAACAATCACATGTGCTTTAACTGCCTATCCCAGTCCCCTGTACTAAGAGATTGCAAAAGCACATTCAAGTGTGTTCACTGCCGGCAACGGCACAACTCAGCTCCCATGATGATGCGACCTCTAGCACATCATCAACGCCCCGAATGCATAGAGCCACATCCTAAGTAGCAACTACCGCCCCCACTGATGTCAGCCCCCAACTCCCATCCTCCGGAAAACCGCGATCAACCCACGTGTTTCTTCAAGCTCAGAGCCCTAATTGACCAAGGGTCAGAACGGAGCTTAATCTCCTCCAAAGCTCAATTTAAACTGCGTCTACCATGCCGAGCATGTAATTTCGAAATTTCAGGCATGGGTGGAAAAATAGTTCAAACATCGAACAAATTATGCTCTCTAACTCTAGTACCAAACGATTTAACCACAAGGATCAAAGCACAAGCTATTGTCCTACCCCAGCCAACGAAAGTATTACCCAAATTTAACCCCACCCAAGGACAGTGAGAAAAATGGGCGCATCTAATCCTCGCAGATGCAAACTGCCACTCTCCATCCCAGATTGACTTAGTCCTTGGCAGTGACCTTATACCGCAGATAATGCTATAAGGTGTTGAAAAAAGCTCCCCGAACCTACTAGCGCAAAACACCATATTTCGGTGGATCTTTAGTGGTCAAGTCCCTAGTAAAGTAGTTTCGTTTTCGACACAGGTGGAGGAAGTGTCGAACAACTCCCCCGATTCGCAGCTTCGAAAATTCCGGGAACTGGAAGAAGTATCCACCCCAAGTGTCTTAACGTTGAAGACACTATATGCGAAGAATTGTATCCACCACCACTAGCACAGATGATGGTCGCTATGTAGTGCGACTCCCCTTTCAACGCAGTTTTCCAGATTAGGTTGCCTTAGGTAGACCCCGAACATCAACTCTCCAACAATTTCTTAGCATGGAGAGAAATCTTCTCAAAAAAGGCGAGCTTAAATCCCAATATGACCAAGTCTTAATAGAATACCTCACCCTAGGTCATATGGAAGAAACCACTTCCTACGAAAAGTGTTCAGACAACAAATACTTGTCGTTCTACCTACCCCATCATGCGGTTATAAAGCCCGAAAAAAGAACGACCAAGGTACGTGTGGTCTTTAATGGATCAAAAAAATCAACTTCCGAAATTCTCTGAATGATGTTCTCTATACCGGTCCCACCCTACTTTAAGGCGCCCATCTTGGACACCATAAAATATGCTGCACACACACACGCCGCTTTTACACACACTTACGTTTTTCTTTAGTCCCTCGTGTCTTCTTTTACTTTTCAATAAAATTTCGTATCGTTTTAAATATAGTTTTCCTTTTATTTAAACTTTGGTTCTCTAACACTTTTACTTCGACTTAATTCTTTAACACATAGTTCTAACTTAGTTTCTTAACACTTTTGCTTTTAGTTTCGTTAGCGTCACTTAGATTTAGTTATGTGTTAATTTTACACTAGGTATAATTTAAGCTTTCTTTTTATATGTCAGTCACGGTGGCCGGCTCAATTCAACTGTGTAAAATGTACCCACGCTGCGTTGCCATTTTTCATATTGCTGAATGCAATTGCCACTGCTGAGTGCACTTGGCACTGCTGTTCAGCAACAACTGACAGCGATGCCATTTGCACTCAGGGGTGTGTTTAGTGCGTAGAGGCGGGTAACGCAGTGCGGTTATACCACCCTTCCTTAGAAAAAGAAGAATCTGACAAGTTGATCAGATTTGTCATATTCTTCTTGTTCCTATGACTTAAATTGTTTTGGTTGAATGAATGTATGATATTAGGGTGTTCCTCCCCTTTTTTCTCATTCGTTCAATCAGAACAATTTTTCCCTTTCACATATGAAATTTTGTTAATATTAATTTAATTACTTACATGTCATTTGTTTTCTAATTTCTATTGCACTAAATTAATGTATTATATATATTTATTACAAATAGTGCGTGCATATTAATATTTGGTTTTATTTACATGCAAATTGAAATTTTTGTTTTCGTATATTAATATAAATTTTAATTTGAGATTTCATGCTTCAATAACAGAGTAATGAAAATTTAAAATTAGTTACAAGGTAGTTTGCAAATTTGTGTGAAGAAAAGTTTAGTTTTCCTTATTGATTCGGTTTTTGTGAACGGTTTTTTCCTTTTTATTCATTTCATCTAAAACCGTGACATTAACTCCATCAATTTTTGTGACTATATAAGGTCCTTGGTAAATACTTTCGTGTTTATTTCTAGGTTCTTTTTGTACTACTACCTTATCGTTTATATAAATTGCTAACGGACGCGCCCTCTTATCATATATATCCTTATTTTTAATTTTATGTTTATTAATTAAATCTTTTGCTATTTTATGTGTTTTTTGTAGTCTATATTTTACTTCTTTTGCATAATTTTCAACATTGTAAAGTGGATCGATTTGTTCCTTTTGAACTTCATTTGGTAAGGTAACATTTCTACCGAATACTAATTCGTATGGAGTAAATCCATTATCAAAAACTGTACTAGAAGTTGTATTATGCAAAAATGTAAAATATTTCAAATAAACGTCCCATTCGGGGAAGTTATCATTTAGAAAAGCTCGTAAATATTCATTAAACACCCGATGATTTCTTTCAAATGTACCTAGGGTTTCATGATGGTAAGCTGTAGAAAAATTATGTTCGATTTTTAGGATTTTAATTAATTCAGAGAAAATTTCATTTTTATATTCGGTTCCTAAATCGGTTTTAATTGATTTCATTATGCCATAAATGAGGATGAAGTCTTCAAAAATGGCTGTTGCAATTGTTTTTGCTGTCTTATCAGGGATTGATATTGTAACTAGGTATTTGCTTAAGTCGCACATAATGGTAACCGCGAACCTATTCCCATTATTTGACTCAGGCAAAGGTCCTATTGTATCTATAACTACGACATCGAATGGTTTGCAGGGTGTTGGTGTAAGCACCAAATTTTCTTTGGTTTTTGGCTTGACTTTATTCAAAAGGCATTTTTTGCAATTTTTGACGTATGTGGCAATATCACGGGTCATTTCTTTCCAATAATATTTTGTACGTATTTTTGCGTAAAGCTTTTTATTTCCGCAGTGACCTCCTGATATCGGGTCATTGTGGTAAATTTCCATTAATTTAAGTTTTTTGTCGTTGTCCGTAACTGTTTCGACAGGTTCTATTAATAGTATTTGTAAATTTTTTAAAATTGAATTCCCTGTACTCTTAAACTTTGAAATAGAAAAATATTCAAATAACTAAATAAATAGAAAAATATTCAAATAACTGATCATCTTTTTGCTTACCAGCTTCTTTTTCAAGCTTCAAAAGTAATTCATCTAAATGCATTATTTTGTTAGTACACACAATATTAAGTAACTCGAGTTTTTTATGTTTTAAATGCGCATATATTTTTAAACTGATTTTATCATTATCGTTGTCATGACAAATTGGGCTTTTTATCCTATGGATTTTCTTGGAAAAATTATATGAAAACTTGTCGAATACCTGTAATTTGACATTTTCTTCGTTTATGTCTTCAGCCGATTGTTGTAATTGTTCGTGACGTTTCGTCATAGACCTCGTCTGTACTGCTTAAATTTGATTATTGGAATTTTTAAGTTCTTGAATTGAAATTCGCGATAATGCGTCTGCACCTACGTTAGATTTTCCTTTAATATATTCTATGGTAAAATTATATTCGGACAATTCCAAACGGATTCTGGAAAGTTTCGACGACGGATCTTTCATATTAAATAGATAAACTAGTGGACGATGATCTGATTTAACTTTGAAGTGAGTGCCATAAATATATGCACGAAATTGCTTTATTGCAAAATATATTGCCAAAAGTTCTAATTCTATTATTGCTTTATTTTGTTCCGATTTGCTAAAGGATTTTGAAGCAAAACAGATTGGCAAGTCGTTACCATTATGATTTTGACTCAGTATCGCAACACAACCTAACTTTGAAGCATCAACCGTAATTAAAAATTCTTTTGTGAAATCTGGATATTGTAATAGTTTTGGAGAAATCAGACATTTTCTTAGTGTTTCGAAAGCTAACTCACATGCCGTATCCCAATTAAATTCAACCTTTTTTCTACTCAAACGATTCAATGGAGCTGCTAAAGAAGCGAAATTTGGAATGAATCTCCTATAATAATTTGCATATGCCACGAATCTTCGGACAGCGTCTTTATCGCGTGGCTTAGGATACCTTTTAAGTGCTTCAATTTTTGAATCATCTGGCAGCATCCCATTTGCTGAGCATTTATGCCCTAAGAAAGTTACTTCAGTTACACTTTTTTGGATTAAGTCGCAAGTTGACCTTCCTACAGGTCTCGAAAACTTTTTTTAAATTATTGAGATGATGTGCTTCGCTACATCCAATTACTATAATATCGTCTACATACATGAAGGCTTGGTTGGGTGAAATACCAGAAAATGCAATTGACATCATTCTTGAAAATGAATTTGGAGCTACGTTCAGACCAAATGGTAACACCTTCCATCGGAAAGCTCCGCGGTCAGTACTAAAAGATGTTATGTCTCTTGAATCTTTGTGAAGTGGAATTTGGTGAAAACCCGAAAAAAGATCTAAAGTAGAAAAGAATTTCGCACGGCCAAGGTTATCCAAAATATCGTCTACACGTGCCAAAGGAAATTTATGGGCAATTAACTTTTTATTTACAGCCCTAAAGTCAACGCACATTCTATACGATTTTTGGCCATTTAGGTCTTTTTTCGGTACCAAAATCAAGGGACTGTTATAATTCGACCAACTATTTCCGATCAGATCGTTTTCCAATAATTTATTAACCTGTTTATTTATTTCTTCGCGTTGAGAATACGGTAGGCGGTAATTTCTAATGTATACTGGCGTCGTATCGTTTAGTCTTAGTTTTTGTTCATAAAAATTGTTTATTGTCATTTTATCATTGTCTAGCGCAAAAATATCGGAATATTGTAAATATAAGTTAATAAGCTTATTTTCAGCATAATTAGGTATTTATTTTTCTAAAATGCTTTTAAGTTCTTTGATACGACTATCTTGTTTTACTGGGTTATTTATTTTATAAACGTGATAATTAGAAAGTTTTTCTGTTTGAATGTTGCAGTTATTTACGTATTTTACGCTATTTGTGGTGTTTATTACTTTAATGATTGGATTACTAGTATCAACTATACATTTCGCTGTGAAAACACCGTCAGAAATCTCTTGAGAATCCACGAAAAGTGGTTCTGAGTCTTTTTCCAAGGCGAAAATTCTATAAACTTCGCAACGAGGTGGTATAACAAATGTATCGCTTTCCATTCCGTGAAGGATGGGAAGTGCGATCTTTTCATTGCCTATCCAGAAAGAAATGCAATTTGTTGCATAGCAGATATCGCATTTATTTGTTTTTAGGAAATCCTTACCAAGTATTCCATCTGATGGAATGTTGAAATCATTGGCTACCACGTGCAACGTATGTTTGATATAAAAATTTGAAAAGTGTAAGTTAGTTTTAAAAGTACCTAATGTAGAAACTGTATCTGTAGTTACTCCAGTAATATTAATTGTATCATTGTTATTAATTGACAAATTTTTATTAAGAGAAGAAATTTTAATTAACGAAATGTCGGCTTGTGTATCGACTAGAAATGTACAAAATGTGTTAGAACCAGTAATATTTATTTGTATAAAATCGGAATAATTTAAGTGAAGACAATAAACGTTTTTAGAAGAAAAATTGTGAGCTGAATCAGTTAGTAATTTGTCTCGTCCTCCCTCAGTGTTCGCTCCTGAGGGGCTTCCCTGTTTAAAGCCCGGACGCTTGCATTTCTACCTCTATTATTGAAAGTGTTAGAACCGTTATTATTGCTAGTACGACAATTGTTGCTATTATTATTATTGTTAGACTGATGCCGATTTCCGCCGCCGGAACGGAAATTTTGCCTTTGATTGCCGCGATTGAAGTTGTTGCCATAGTTACTGTTACTAAAAGATGGTCTATTTTGTCTATAATTGTTAAAGTTACGACTTTGATGTTGGAAGTTTCGACCTCGGTTATTACTTTGAAAATTTCTAAAATTGTTATTGTTCCGCGCCCTAAATGCTAAAACTTGGCGTTCTTTTAATTCACTTGATTGCTCTACAATCAGTTTAGCTACTACGTCCTTGGAATCACAAAAATTGGTTGAAGCGAGGATTGATTTGACTAAACTGGTTTTTGCGTTCAATCAGCAAACGTTAACTGTTTGCTCGATGGCCATTTCATGGGCTTTGGCCTGAGTAATCCCTTCGATAATGAGCGAACGCTCTAAAGAATCAGACAATTCCTCGACGCGTTTTGCAAAATCGGTGTAATTATTGTTATTAACTTGTAAAGCCGCAATTTTTCCGGCCACAACTTTGGAGTTGTCAGGTTTTATACGGTTACGTAGTGCTATTTTTATATCATTAACTGAAAGTACTTGAGTTGGTATCGCTTCTCGAGCTTTACCATCGAGTTTGGATTTAATATATGAAATACAAGTCCCAGTTAAATTTTCGTCGACAAATTCTTCGATTAACTCAATTTTATTAATGAAGGATTCAAGACCCAGGGGCTCACCGCTAAAATTTTCACGCATAATACCAGCACACATGCTGATAAACGATCTTTTTTCCTCAGGAGTTGCCATATTTGTATCGGAATTAGGAGGATTTGAAATATGTGTTTCGGGCAATTCCTCAAATCCGTGAAATTCTCCGGACAAAGAAAGTCTAACAACAAGGTTTTTGATTGTACTGGACGAATATGTGGTTGAGCCTTCGGAAACTGGGCTTTTAAAATCAAGATTTTCGGAATCGGAACTTTCGGAATTAAATTTTTTGGAATTGGAATCTGAATTTTTGGAATTAGAATCTGAATTTTCGGAATCTGAGTCTTGCTCTGAAATTCTGGGAAGTACTTTTTTGTTTCTAAGAAACATATGTAGTAGGAAGCAAAGAACAAATATTTAAACTGATTAAAGTCGAATTTGTAGAAATTGCTTACGAAAATTTACCAAAAATTTAAATTGAATTGAATATTGATGTGAAATTGAAAGAATTATCCGGTAATTTAATGAAAGACTGAATATTTAATGATAAATTGAATGTATATTGAAGTAATTTAATTTAATTTGATTTCAAAGGAAAGTATTTTATTTTGGTATAAGGACTTGGCTGTTGATAACGGACGCACCGCTTTATTAAAAAGACCTCAATGTGTTTGTGCTATCACGGACGCGCTGTTTTTATTAAAATTGTATGGTTTTTTTTTATAGATACGGGCACACCGCATCTTTTCAAATTTGTAGTATGAATATCCTCGGACGCACCGGGATTAAAAAAAATTTCATTGGTTTTGTACGGAACTACCGTTTACGCAAAAAAAAAATCTTTTTGGTTATTACGGAACCACCGCCTTATGCAAAACCAAATTTATGTATGTTTGTTTACGGACGCACCGTATTTCACAAAAAACTCATATTTGTAAGTATGTACGATTGCTCAAAAATATAAATTTTCCCAACTTTGATTTATAAATGCGGGCCTCCATAGCAAAACGCCATAAGTGCTATCGAGAAATTTTGTGAAATTACAAATGTTTACTGACCATCTTAGGTAGGCTAGTCTTGCAATTCTCACAATTAGAAACAAAATAGATATTCACATTGGAAATAAGTGTACGTTAAAATTCCGGAAAAACACTTATGCGATTGATATGAAGCTCCTCAAATATTCCACCTATTTAGCAATATATCGTGATACAATATTCGTATTCAGCAAAAAAAAAATGTTTAATTTATTTGTTATAATTTATTTATCAAAAGAGAGAAAATTCGTAAATTTTGGTATGTAAGTCATATGATGGTGAAAAGTCGAAAAGGTAATATTTTAGTTATATAAATTTTAGAAAAAATTAATATATATATTTCATAAACGGTTTAAAATAGTTTTTTCAAAGTTACAACTTTCAAAGCAAATTATACATACGTACATATTATATTGATGGGTTCCGTTTTTTTTGCTGCTGCTGTTAATGCTGCTCGGCTTCGGCTACTACCCGATTTCTGTCGCTGCCTCTGGTTTCTGCTGCTGCTAGTCCATATAATCCGTTGGATTGGATATTTGTGGTTTTGTGGTGGTATTTACGCCGTTATACTTGGCGTGGCGTGGTTTTGTATAATTGCAATAATGTTCAGTTATTTAGCATGTTACTGTGGCGGCGTAGCTAGTGCCGTTTTTCGTTTTTCTGACCAAGTTTTTTGGTACAGTTTTTCAAAGCGTGTATCGTTGTTGTTGTTTTAAATGTAATTGGTTTTAATTTATGTATTATTTCTGCTTCCTATTAGTTTGTTTTATTATTACTTGAAAAATGTCTTATTATTTCCGTTTTTAGTTTTTGTATTATACGTATTATATATTTTTACCTGTTTTTCCAAATAATAATTTTCCCACTACCCACAGCCTTAAGCCACCACACTCAACAACCTCATTTCAAATTGTGTAATTTTTGTAGCCGGTTTTAATGCTTGTATTTTTTGGCTTTGTACCTTTTTTTGTAGAGGTTTTTCAATATTTTGTAATTTTTTTGTAATGGTTTTCCAAATTTTTGTATTTTTTTTTGTAATTTTCATAGTTTTCAAAGGAACATTTTTTTGTAATGGTTTTTCAAATTTTTGTATTTTTTTTGTAATTTTTATAGTTTTCAAAGGAAGATTTGTGTAGTTTTTAGTTTTTTAATTTTTTTTGTAAGATTTTTGCATTTTTATATTTTTTTTGTAGATTTTTAAATAAATTTTTTTTTTTTTTTTTTTGCAAACTAAATTTTAATTCTTTAGGAAAAAACTGTATTCGTTTAATTCATTTAATCAAATTATGGATTTTAAGTTGTTACGATTTTAAATTTTTAAGATTTTAAGTTTTTCTTTTTGATTTTTGTGTATATGTGTATTTGTTGTAATTTTGTTAATATTTAATTTTTTCGATTTTTGCACTTTAATTAGTGCCTGTTGGGAGGCTTGAATGGCCACGCGCCCATCTTGGACACCATAAAATATGCTGCAAACACACACGCCGCTTTTACACACACTTACGTTTTTCTTTAGTCCCTCGTGTCTTCCTTTACTTTTCAATAAAATTTCGTATCGTTTTAAATATAGTTTTCCTTTTATTTAAACTTTGGTTCTCTAACACTTTTACTTCGACTTAATTCTTTAACACATAGTTCTAACTTAGTTTCTTAACACTTTTGCTTTTAGTTTCGTTAGCGTCACTTAGATTTAGTTATGTGTTAATTTTACACTAGGTATAATTTAAGCTTTCTTTTTATATGTCAGTCACGGTGGCCGGCTCAATTCAACTGTGTAAAACGTACCCACGCTGCGTTGCCATTTTTCCATATTGCTGAATGCAATTGCCACTGCTGAGTGCAATTGGCACTGCTGTTCAGCAATAGCTGACAGCGATGCCATTTGCACTCAGGGGTGTGTTTAGTGCGTAGAGGCGAGTAACGCAGTGCGGTTATACTACAACCAGATTTGATGCTATTAATACTCAAGTGGCGCACGTACCAATTTCTTTTCACTGGCGATGTAGAAAAAATGTACCGCCAAATTCTCTTACATGATGAGGATCAAGATTTCCAAAAAAATATTTTTCGCTCAGCCCCCAAGTTTCAATCCAAGATTTTAAGCTTAAAACCGTCACATTCGGTCTTAACTGCGCTCCCTATCTTGCAATACGTACCTTGCACGAACTCTCTAAAGACGTCAATAGCACTTTCCCTAAAGCATCTCAGATATTAAAAGACGAGACAAATGTAGACGACATGCTTTCTGGCGGGCACTCCATTCCCTCAGAAAAATCACGGCAAACCATCCTGAAATAACTAAGACTATTCCCACCCCACCCCCAGCGGCCTCCGTGGTGTGATGGTAGCGTGCTCCGCCTACCACATCGAATGCTCTGGGTTCACACTCCGGGCAAAGCAACATCAAAATTTTAGAAATAAGGTTTTTCAATTAGAAGAAAATTTTTCTAAGCGGGGTCGACCCTCGGCAGTGTTTGGCAAGCACTCCGAGTGTATTTCTGCCATGAAAAGCTCTCAGTGAAAACTCATTTGCCTCGCAGATGCCGTTCGGAGTCGGCATAAAACAAGTAGGTCCCGTCCCGCCAATTTGTAGGAAAAATTAAAAAGGAGCACGACGCAAATTGGAAGATAAGCTCGGCCTAAAATCTCTTCGGAGGTTATCGCGCCTTACATTTATTTATTTTTTATTCCCACCCCAGACTTGCTGGATTCCCAGTTTCTAGAATTCGAAAAAGCAAGTACTACAAAAACGCTCGGGACTCAATGGAATGCCATAAAGGACTCATTTCGACAAATTCTCTCTTCTGTCGCAAAACTTTTCGACCCCGCAGGATGGGTGACGCCGATAATGATTCAAGCCAAAATTCTTTTGCAAGAGCTGTGGCTTGACGGAACGGGCGAACAGGTGGAACCCCTCCGCCTTGTAAAGTGGACGCAGTTCGCACATAATCCAAACGCCATAACAGGGATTCAAATTCCTCGTTGGGTCAATTATTCCCCTGACCAACCTATGGAGCTGCATGGCTTTTGCGACCCGTCGGAGAAAGCCTATTGCGCCAGCATTTATGTCCGAATGACGGAAGGACAAAACACAACCTCCCATCTCCTAGTCTCTAAGAGCAAAGTGGCACCCCAAAATCCACAAGCTTGCCACGTTTGGAATTGGGTGGAGCTCTGCTCCTAGCGAAACTATTCTCCGTCGTCCAATCCCAACTCACTCTCAGCCCGCACACATTGACGATGTGGTCGGACTTCGAAATAGTTCTCGCATGGCTAGAAAAGCCTCCCTATACTCGCACCTCACAAATAATCGACCTGGTTGGAAGTTCCACTTTGCACCATGTACGCAGTTCCGGTAAATCTCGCCGACATGGGCACAAGAGGATGCAAACCTTTTGATTTGGCAGCCTCCTCCTTGCGGTAGAAGGGCCAAGAATGGCTCATCAGGCCCCGGAATCATGGCCTAAAGACTTGAGCCGCCCCTCCGTAAGTCCACCTGAAGTTCGCCGAATCGAAGCATTACATGCCAGCGAAGAAGAACCCGATATTCTAGAAAGATTTTCCGCATTTCCACGCGCACTGAGAGTATTAACTCACGTTTTACGCTTCATACGCAACCTTAAAACCCGCCCGGGCAACATCCCAACTTCTGCTTTAACCCTCACACACGACGACTTCCGAAACACGAAACTCCAGTTAATCGCCCTAACTCAGTCCCCAAGGAAAAGGCATCGTTGTTAGCCTTGCAGACTATCGACAAACGGAGCCCTGTCCTCACCCTTAATCCGTTTTCGTATGAAGATGGGCTGCTCCGAGTCAATGGTCGCCTGACTCACTTAACCATAACCTACAACGAACGCCACCCGATCCCTATCCCGGAAAATCCCGATACGCTGCACTCTTCATACGCTTCCTGCATAAACTTTTCTTGCACGCCGAAGTCCGCCTCATACAGCAGACAATTAGACAAGAACTTTACATTCCTCGGCTCAAGCCGCTCATCAAAAAATGCATTTTTCAATGTAAACCATGCACCGTTCACAAGCAGCAAATGCGCTCCCAAATAATGGCAGCCTTGCCACCCGCACCATGCACTTTCGCTCCCCCCTTCATCACAACGGGTGCTGATTTTGCTGGCCCCTTTTTGATAAAAAGCATCCATGCTAAGATCGCCTACCCTTGTGAAGGGCTACGTGGCCGTCTTTGTTTGCCTCACGACAAAAGCGGTACATCTCGAGTTGTGCTCAAATCTCACCTCTGAGGCCTTTCTGGCTGCATTTGCCCGTTTTGTTGGACGCCGAGGCTATCCCGCAACTATGATGAGCGATAATGGCGCAACCTTTGTAGGTGCCAAAAAAGAGCTACGGAAAAGGAATTTGTGACATTCTCCAACGAAGTATCGCAAGAATTCGTCCAACAGTACGCCGCTCAAGGGATAAAATGGAAGTTTATACCACCCAGCGCTCCTCATATGGGCGGCTTATGGGAGGCTGCTGTCAAAAGTTTTAAAACCCACCTCAAGACAGCAGGATCTCATAAATTCACTTTCGAGGAATTTACCACCTTGCTAATACGAATAGGGGCCGTGTTAAACTCACGCCCCATCTCCCCACTATCTCAGGATCCGTCTGAGTTTACCGCGCTCACTCCGGGAACATTTTCTTAACAGAACCGCTTTATTAGCAATTCCTGAACCCGACCATGAGAACCTATCTCTTCTCAACAGATGGGAAAAGGTCAAGGTTCTCCATCACCAGTTTAGCCGACTCACGGTGGGGTATTTGATCAATCTAGCTGGCCAAAACTAAAACAGCAGTTACTTCTGTTAAAAAAGTAGTTGTCTCACTTCATTGTTATGAAAGGAAATATCTGACAGTCAATTCACGGTGTTCCGCGCAGAATTACTATGGATCGAGCCCCCGGTTTCGGAGGGACCCGGGATCATTTGTTGGCATTACATGAGATATGTATGTCAATATGGGTATCAAACGAAAGGTATTTTACTCCGCATTTCCATTGATACTTTTAAGTAGGGTTGCCACCTCAGTTTCTTTTTTATATTTCTTTGTATATCCACTACCATCTCGGATACGGCTTAACCGATTTGAATCAAATTTGGTACATCGATATAGTATTACATTTTAAGACTTTTCACCTAGGTGTTGCCACTGAAGATGTTTTCACAAGGTTGTCACCTTGTGCCAATAGGGGTATTAGTCTCTTACAAAATTGATCACCACTCAAAAAATCGCGGATATGGGCAGCCGTTTTTGTTATTAAACTTTGAAACAAACTTAGGCTCAAGTATTGGCAAAAAATTGCTGACATGATATGCCATGAAAAAAAAAATATATCTTTTCGTTTGAAAGTTTTTTAAAAAAATTAATATTGAAAATTAGTAGTATTACAAGTAGAACAAATCAGTTAAAACATGCGGTATAAAAAATCTAACATATGAATTAAAAACACATTTACCTGTCCTAAAAGAAAATGTAATTAGATTTGATTAAGGCTAAGCGAGTGAAGAAGTGTTTAGGTTAGAAGGGTATATTGCTTTTTAATCCACAAATACATCGAACTGCTCACAATTTTTATACAACTATAGATGTGCGCGGTTACCTCCGTTGACGTTGCAGATGGGTTTTGGGGTATGTATACTATTCAGTGGACATTATTTTGAAAAATCGACTTTTGGCCAGCTAGATTGATCAAATACCACACCGCGCGACAATGAAAAGAGGACTACCTCAAGGACCTCCACAAATGGTATCGTTGAAAAGACACCCGCATTGAGCCAAAAGTCGGCGAGTGTGTCCTCATCTATGACGACACACTTCCTCCCACCGAATAGCACCACGGAGGCATCGAAAGAGCACGCCCCGGCCCGGATGGCCACATTCGTGTCGTCGAGGTGCGCACCCAATCCAGCATTCTCACACGGCCGATAGTAAAACTGTGTTTTCTCCCTCCGGCGGATCAGCCGCCTAGCCCCCAAACGACCGTGTAGATTTTCGTTACCACCCCACTCACAAGACCCAAAGGTTTATCCCGTCAAATCACCGTATCCGCCTACTCTCCAAAATAACAATTAAAATCCCGCTTCACCTCATAGTTAAAATTGTCGATATACACCCCACTAAAGTTATATTGATACGACTCAGGCGACCATGAATGCAACACCAACTCCAACTCCACGGCCAAGAACGTGGATACGCTCAGGTGGTGGTGGCTAGCAATCACGCCGAGCGCGAAAACAACAACTCCAACAAGAATTTCATACAATGCCGCGTATGCGCACGCCGTCAAGCGCTACGTACTTGTCCACTCTTCGGGGACATGCCGCCGTCGCAGCGATACCTCCTGGCACGAGCCCATGGGTATTGTACCAATTGTCTGGCGCTATCACATGCTACGAGTGAATGTACGTCTCCCATTATGTGCCGCATTTGTGCACTTCCACATTACACCATGCCCCACCGGGCCCCACCACCACCAACACAATCAAGCCACGCCGCACCAACACCTCAAGAGCCTCCGATACCCGCACCACGCTCCAATTCTCGCCGCCGCCGCCAACGCCCACAACA
This sequence comes from Eurosta solidaginis, assembly GCF_040869045.1. Taxonomy (NCBI): domain Eukaryota; kingdom Metazoa; phylum Arthropoda; class Insecta; order Diptera; family Tephritidae; genus Eurosta; species Eurosta solidaginis. The sequence continues at coordinate 150,328,788 of NC_090324.1, read as the reverse complement.
AACCGTCACCAGTCGTCGTTGCAATCCGACTACAGTCACGATACCACAAGCACGGACCGTTCGGTGCTCAGCAGCAGGCCTTCAGACGGCTTCATACCGAGGCAAAGCGGCGAACATCTTTAAGAACGAGGCCCTCAGAGCGACGGAGCAGCTCAAAGTGACACTAGCCGTCTAACGCGCCTAAGCGGGGCAGGATGTTCAAGCGAGCGATTAGCGCACGCGCCTTTCATGAATTTTTTATATATTGAATTTGCATTAATTGAATTAATCCCCCACGGGAACACACCCAAAACCTCATCTGCGTGGCTGGCAACGCGTGAGCTACTCGCTCGCCCGAACAAGCATCAGCTATCAAACAGTCATTATCACATTTTGTCATATCTTTTTTCTTCATATATATATATTAATTCCAATCGAATTCTGTTATACATCCCGGCGCCACGAAAAGTACCACTTAAAAAAAACCCCTTTTGAATTAAAATCATTATAGCTAAAATTTTAATAAAGTGCTCAAGCAGATTTTGATCGAAGTGCTGTATTATTCCGCGTCTCGTTAAGTGAGATTTTGTTTATACATATTTTGCCATTACCTTCCCGGCTTTAACGCAGATTTGCCGGTATCACTAGTGAAGCATTCACACGTAGTGTACTGCATATATTACTAAATTGAGCGATATTTTTAATTACGGGTTTCGTGATACATTGCCCAATTATGCATTGTACTCAGCCACCACATCGCTACCATCCATTCGCCACCGTCACCGCCATCATCATCACCAACGTCGCCGTCAGCCGCGTCAGAGCCTACATCCCCAGCAGCGGAGCTATAGACATATGAAATAGCATGCAAGTGTAATAAGAAAGAAGAATGCAACAAAATATATATCGGAACAATCAAACGAGCTTTATGTACTCGACTAGCAAAACTGATATAAGAAAACAAATACAAGCTACAGCATTATAACATACTATAAGCTTAAGCTTTGCCACTGCATTGTGCATATGCTATTTTATTGCCGTTTGTTGTAAGGCATTGGTCGGATATTCGATTCCAGAGTTCCATCAAAACCCTTATAGAAAACCCTTACTCATCACGGCTATAACCGCTTGAAATTTTGTGAATACTTTCAATATGCCGGGCAATTCGCTCGTGAGTTCTCGATTTCTCGAGTCTCGAAATACTCGCTTGTTGTCGAGAAGAAATCGTAAGCTCTAATTCAAATACACATGTTCGAATCAAAGCGTATAAATTTCGTTTATTGGAACGTACACGCATATATCCCAGTAAACGCGTAAATTTTCGCAAGATCGCAGGTTTTCTGCTAACTCAATCTACCCCCAGGGGCCTACCCAGGGTTATTTGGAGGTTATTTCGGAATGGTTTTGGTGACTTTCTCGGGGTCCTACCGGGGTAGTTTGGGGTTAATTTCGGGATGATTTTGGAAACTGCCTAGAAATCTTTCCGGGTCATTTGGGAACCTCCGTGATATTAAGGGACACTCTTGGGGGTCTTTTGGGCGTTAATTCGGGATGATCTTGGGGACGATGAGGGTCCTAGCGGGGTCAATTCCAGATAATTTTTGGACTTCTCGGGATATTCCCGGGGTTAATTTAGGGAATGACTTCGGGGACTTCATCGTGGTCATCCTGAAGTAATTTCGGGGGCTCTATCGGAATTCTCCCGGGATGGTCATTTGAGGATCACTTTGGGATCGTTTGGGGACAATTTTAGGGCCAAGGGACGTTAAATACTTTCATGGCCGGAGCACATTCGTTCATTCGCATAACTTTTCTCTCGAACACTCAAACAGCTATCTCACCTCTCCACACCGTCCATGATTATGAGCCAGATATCAATACAGGTATTAGAGCGATTTGTTATTTTATTTATTTATTTATATATAAAAAAATAGCGTACGGCTAATACAGGTAACCCCAAACAATTATTAGTTACTGAGAAAAAAAAATATTATTATATATATATTTAACAGCCGGCTGTATATAAATTTAATTTTAATTTCAACTACTATAATATTTATTTGATTTTTCAATTTCAGTCTTATGATTTCATTAAGTACTTATACATATGAGGTGGGTTTTGTCTAAGGCTGGAGCAACGCTTAGTCAATCCAGAGTCGAGTAAAGGTCCCACAAACCCCTACTGAATAAATACACAATATTTATGTGTTACGAAGACACGCACACACGGCTGGAGTGGGCCTTAGTTCAATAGGTGGTCGCCTTTTCGAAATATCGCCATAAAGGTGGATCAGGGGTGACTCTAGAATATGTTTGTACGATATGGGTATCAAATGAAAGGTGTTAATGAGTATTTTAAAAGGGCGTGGGGCTTAGTTCTATAGGTGGACGCCTTTTCGATATATCGCCATAAAGGTCACCGCTAATTTATTTATATATATAATACCTCGGACAGTATTCCTGCCAAGATTTCAAGGGTTTTTTTTCGCCCTGCAGAGCTTTTTCATTTCATTCAACTTAATATGGTAGGTGTCACACCCATTCTACAAAGTTTTTTTCTAAAGTTATATTTTGCGTCAATAAACCAATCCAAATACCATGTTTCATCCGTTTTTTCGTATTTGGTATAGAATTATAGAATTTTTTTCGTTTTTGGTAATTTTCGATATCGAAAAAGTGGGCGTGGTCATAGTCGGATTTCGGCCATTTTTTATACCAATACAAAGTGAGTTCAGATAAGTACGTGAACTGAGTTTAGTAAAGATATATCGATTTTTGCTCAAGTTTTCGTGTTAACGGCCGAGCGGAAGGACAGACGGTCGACTGTGTATAAAAACTGGGCGTGGCTTCAACCGATTTCGCCCTTTTTCACAGGAATAAGTTATCGTCCCAGAAACTAAGCCCCTACCAAATTTCACAAGGATTGGTAAATTTTTGTTCGACTTATGGCATTAAAAGTATCCTAAACAAATTAAATGAAAAAGGGTGGAGCCACGCCCATTTTGAAATTTTCTTTAATTTTTGCATTTTGTTGCACCATATCATTACTGGACTTGAATGTTGACATAATTTACTTATATACTGTAAAGATATTAAATTTTTTGTTAAAATTTGACTTTAAAAATTTTTTTTTAAAGTGGGCGTGGTCGTTCTCCGATTTTGATAATTTTTATTAAGCATACATATAGTAATAGGAGTAACGTTCCTGCCGAATTTCATAATGATATCTTCAACCACTGCCAAATTACAGCTTGCAAAAGTTTTAAAATACCTTCTTTTAAAAGTGGGCGGTGCCACGCCCATTGTCCAAAAATTTTACTGATTTTCTATTCTGCGTCATAAGTTCGACTCACCTACCAAGTTTCATCGCTTTATCCGTCTTTGGTAATGAATTATCGAACTTTTTCGGTTTTTCGAAATTTTCGATATCGAAAAAGTGGGCGTAGTTACAGTCCGATATTGTTCATTTTAAATAGCGATCTGAGATGAGCGCTCAGAAACCTACATACCAAATTTCATGAAGATACCTCAAAATTTACTCAAGTTATCGTGTTAACGGACGGGCGGACGGACATGGCTCAATCAAATTTTTTTGTTCGGTCCTGATGATTTTGATATATGGAAGTCTATATCTATCTCGATTCCTTTATACCTGTACAACCAACCGTTATCCAATCAAAGTTAATATACTCTGTGAGCTCTCCTCATCTGAGTATAAAAAGGCGATAATAGCAGTGTTCATTGGTCTTAAAAGAGCCTTCGAAACTATAGGTAAAAAAATATTAGTAGGAAAATTGGAAGGAATTGGCATTAGAGATGTTGAACTGGATTGGTTTAAAGATTTCTTAACAAATCGCAAACAAAGAACAGTAATTGGTTCGTTGGTTCGAAAATATCAGACGAAGTGGATGTTAAGATTGGCCTACCCCAAGGCTCTGTTCTTGCACCAATTTTATTCAACATTTTTATTAATGATATAAATTCTGTTTTGATATTCAGCTCCATAAAACTTTTCGCTAATTTCTATAAATGGCAAAAATGAAACTGATATAAGAATCAAGTTACAAGGGGACTTAAACGCACTTTATATCTGGATGTGTACTAATAGACTTAACATTAATATAGAAAAAACTAAATACATGCTTATTTCAAGAAAAAACATTGATAATTTTGAAACTATTACAATAAATAATATTGAAATAGTAAAAGTAAATACGATTAAATATTTGGGTGTTCAGATTGATTGCAAATTAAAATTTGATGCCCATGTTGACTATACAGTAAGTACTTTATTTATTGCTCAACAATATTTTTCATTATGAAAGATGCGCAAATTGATAAGTTGCAAAAAATGAAAAATAAAGCAGTGCGCTTTATTTTAAGCAAACGTTATGATACTCTTATAAAAGACATGCTTCTAAGTTTAAATTGGATGAGCGTTAAACAACAAATATTCTTTAACACAATGAAATTTATTTATAATATAAAGCCAATTTTTTGAGTATATATGAATTTTGTCAGAGCATCTCAGAACAGATATTACATTTAATTACGAGGTCCATGATATAAATACAAGGCAGAGAAATAATTTTAAATTGCCAAATTATAAAACAGAATCGGAACAAAATAGTATTTTTACAAAGGGTTGAAATACTTCAACGAACTACCTGAATATATAAAAAATTGTGATAGAAACTTATTTAGCAGCCGGTTGTATGACTACATCAAATCTAGGCCGATTAAATGATATATTCGTTGAGATTTAAATGCATTAGTGATACATGTGTCATAATTAAAAATTTTTTTTTAATTTAAAAATTTAGATTAAGTACACATTGTTAATTAATGCAATCATATTTTTAACTTTTGAACTAGGCTCTTAGAGTCGTAATAAATAAATAAATATATAATATATATATATATATATGTGGTTCCAGGCTCTGGATCAGGGACTGTTATCAGTCTTAGACCCGCCATAGTGACGAACTGTCACGCGTGATTAGTTATCACGTCCTGCATGAAGTGCCCCTGCTTCTACTGATAATGGCGGATCTAGAGAGGACAACTCGATAAAACCCGCACCCCTGAGTCACTGTGCTGAGCTCAGGGGAGGGAGGACTCCGTTCGTGTCAAGATCGGCATACAACGGTGACGAACTGGATCGTTAGGGCTTTTGATTATTGACTTTGATTTTTGACTTGATGAATTTGGGCTGGTAGGTGCGGCATTCTGCCACCTTAGTAGGTCGAGGTGAAACCCTACCGAAATGGCTGGTAGGCTAATGCTGCACCTGCCCACGTTCCGTTAAAACCGTGGCGCAAGGTACGTTCCGGCTCCGTCGCCGTTAAGTTGGTGGTGTGGCTGGTCTGGCTCTGAACGCATCACCCATAAGGTAGTGCGTCAACCCTCGTAGCATAGATAACCACGAGACCGTTGAAGGGCGACTACACAATCGGCCTCGGGGAACGGCCTTGAGGGGGGACTTTTTCAGAATGGACAAGATTAACACAGATAAAAGATAAAAAGGAGGAGGCTAGGAGTGGCGGAGAGGGTCGACATGGTGCAAGAGACGTGAAAGGCACGGAGAGCGCTCCGAAGCAGGTCGCTGGTAGCCGGAAAAACTTCCGGCGGGTCAAAAGGGCTGACCAGACGGATCAGCGCAGGGGTCTGGGTTCAAACCCCGTAAGTACAAGCAGTTTGGGTAGCGGAGGGGATCGAAACCGTCGCCCAAGGCAGGCCCATACGGGGCAGGTACTGGGAAAGGGAGAGGTCCGCCGAATGCGACGGACTAGCCTAGCACCAGTAAGGAGGCCCTGTCGCAAGGAGCTTTCCCAACGGGAGACCTGGGGTCGAAGCCTACTAGGAAAGGTAGGCTATCGACGCCGCGTAGGAAAGCTCTGGGTGATGGACGCCTGGCCGGGAAGATCCTGGCGCGCTACGGAGAAGGGATGCAGATCAGATCTCTGAGAAGCATGCTCGGACGCTGGAGTGAGCCAGGAGCGTCGTAGCGGGCGGCGATGGCACACCGGTGTCGAACGATGCGGGTGAGCAGTAGAGTGTGGGGGCTAGGAAGCGGAAAAGGTCGGACGAGAGGACTGTCTCAACGAAACCGTTAAACGAGCGGGCTTCATCACCCTCGGTGTCCTGGGCAGGAGTAGGGAGGATGGTGCCATCTGCCGAGAGGAGTGGCTGTGAGTCGCAAGCCCCATATCAGCGGCCTATATGACCGCCGTTATGGAGAGCCCAGGTCCGCGGCTATGCTTCGAATTCTCGTGGTGGCATCATGGTTTCAGATTGATTACTTGTGCTGAAGAGCGGTCGGCCTGTATTTTTAAAAGAATAATTTCTTTGGTTGGGGAGGTCTGGAAGGGAGCGAGGCTCGAGGCCGTGGAAACGAGGGATCTCCCCCTTCGCCCGAGGGCTCGAGTGTGGTTGCCTGGCTGACCCTCTCAGCCGGAGAAAATTTTGGTGCTGATAGGATAATGCAACCCGAACTTTCCGACGCATAACTGGAGGGTCCACAGAGTAGAGGAGGCCGTTGGGCCACGTCGGCAAGTGCTGATTCTGCTAAACGCAGAGTCCACCGGTCCTCTCTCTGACATGAGGGGGCTTATCTCCTATGGTCTCGAGCGTGTGGTCCTCAAGATCTACCACGCCGATTCCAGGGGAGATGGCTCCTCTCCCCAACTGACTGTTCGGGAGGGGGAGGCGTCCGCAGGTGCCCATGGTTGCAGAAGAAGAGTGATGGTAATCCGTCAAATCAATCTTCAGCACTCTAAGGCGGCTTCCGCAAATTTGTTGTTCTGCCTTGTAAAAGGCGGAGTGGATATAGTCCTTGCCCAGGAGCCGTGACTGAGTAATAACGGCAGAAATATTTCTGGATTAAGGACTAGAAAATTCAATACGTTGGTGTATGGGGAGGCAGGTAGGCCTAGATCCTGTGTGCTTGTTAAAAAGGCGATTAAAGCTTTTATTCTCTCTAATTTCAGCAATGCTGACGTAACCACGGTCTGTCTTGAGAGAGGCAGTAATGAAATGTGGGTGGTCTCAGCGTACATGCCCCATGGGGACGTAATGGGACCACTACCTACGATACTCGGCGAAATCACCGCTGAAGCAAGGCGGAAAGTGTTGGCGTGATCATAGGTGCCAATGCTAATGCCCATCATAGCATCTGGGGTAGCTCGGATACCAACATTAGAGGTGAGTCTTTATTTACCTTTATTGTAGATGAGGGACTCTGTATATGTAATACCGGGAGTGACCCGACTTTTGTTACTGCGGTAAGGGAGGAGGTCCTTGTTAAACCATCCAAAGCAGTGGGCCCAGACGGCATAGCCATGTCGATGCTTAAAAACCTAGGGAAAGAGGGGTTCAAATATTTAGCGCATGTCTTCAATCTGTCTCTTTCGACCTTTGTCATACCTTAGAAATGGAAAATGGCCAAGGTGGTCCCGCTATTAAAGCCTGGGAAACCAGCTAACATAGGTGAGTCGTATCATCCGATATCTCTCCTATCGCCAGTGGCAAAGACGCTTGAAGCCATTGTGCTCCCTTATTTCCAAGCAAATTTGCAGCTAGCCCCTCTTCAGCATGGCTTCAGAAAACTCCATAGCACTACCACCGCGCTAAATGCCATTAGCACCCAGATAAATTGCGGTTTAAACCAATACCCCCACCATAGAACAGTACGCGTAGCGCTAGACCTATAAAAAGCTTTTGATACGGTCAACCATGGCTCGTTACTGCAGGACCTGGAAGGGTCTACCCTTCCCCCATGTCTTAAAAGGTGGACCGCAAATTATCTGGGTGGTCGGCAGGCATCGGTGCAATTTAGAAACGAAACAACAAAACCAAGGAGAATTAAGCAGGGGGTGACACAGGGTGGTGTCCTATCCCCACTTTTGTTTAATTTCTACATATCTAAGCTACCTTCACCACCGGAAGGAGTCACAATCGTTTCCTACGCCGATGACTGTACAATAATGGCCACAGGCCTAGGCCCAAAGATCGATGCGCTATGCAATAAAATAAACGGCTACCTCCCTGATCTCTCCAGTTTTTTCGCCTCGCGAAACCTGGCATTATCACCGACTAAATCTTCCGCGACCTTATTTACAACATGGACGCCCCAAATGTCAACCACTTTGAACATCCACGTCGATGGCACTACGCTACCGACTGTCCTACACCCCAAAATCTTGGGTGTGACGTTTGATCAGGATCTAAATTTTGGTGAGCACGCAGCCGCAATTGTTCCGAGAATTTAGAGCCGTAACAAAATCATCAAATCCCTCGCTGGCAGTACTTGGGGAAAAGATAAAGAAACGCTCATGACTACATACAAAGCAATTAGCCAGCCGATTACGTGCTACGCGTCACCCATATGGTGGCCAAGCCGAAAAATCACCCACTGGAAGAAACTACAGGCCTGCCAAAATACTGCTCTCAGAATCGCCACGGGCTGTCTTCTTATGTCCCCAGAACACCATCTGCATAATGAGGCCAGAATACTCCCCATCAGGGAGAGAAATGAGATGCTGACCAAACAGTTCCTGTTGAATACCCAGAAACCTGGGCATCCCAACAGACATCTCATTGATGAACCAGCATCGCCTAGGGGCTTAAGGAGTCATCTCCGTAAGCATTTTGAGGAAATATGGCACCTGAGAACCCAGCCGTATGAAGTGAAAAAACACAAGCAGGTCTTTGGTGAATTCCATAAACAGGCGTCGGACCTTTATGCCGGGAATTGCCCGGTGAATCCAGTACTTAACGAAAATTATCCAAAACTTGCGGAAGAGGAACGCATACTCCCCAGGGAAACGCGTGTCACTCTTGCTCAACTTCGTTCTGGATACTGTAACAGGTTAAACTCTTACCTATCCAGAATCAACCCCTACATACAAAATGTATGCCCCGCTTGCAATGTGTCCCCACATGACGCCAACCATCTCTTCAATTGTAATGTGGAACCAACGCCTCTAACACCCCTTTCCTTATGGTCCACCCCTGTTGAAACGGCAAGTTTCCTTGGACTCCCGTTAGAGGATATTGATGACAATTTGTGATCGGTCGCGGCTATTAGGTGGGGCGAGCATTGCTACAACAACATCAACAACAGGAGGTCCTTGACCACACCCTGGTTAGTAGAGAACAGGAAGATCGGATATCTGGCTGGAGGATTCTGAACAAGCACTCCTTCTCTGATCACCGTTATATTCAATTCTCGGTTAACGAAGAACGTCCCGGTAAAATATCTTTTGGGAACCCTAAGAGTACTAACTGGGACTTGTATTGTAGGAAGCTGGGAGAGCTATTGCCTGCGGCGCCTACCGTGGGTTCGGACCTGTCCGAATCTGAGGTTGACGTTCTGGTGGAAAACTTCACCTCGGTAAGCAATAGTGCCTTTCAACTGTCCTGTCTGTTGAAAACTTACAGGGGGAAGGGCAAACCGCCCTGGTGGTCTGATTCTTTTGTCGACCTAAGAGCGCCCAGTAGGGGGCTCTTCAACAGATCCAGGAGGAGTAAATTACCCTCGGACTGGGAGCTCTATAAGGTGAGTCTGGGGATATATAAATATGAAATAAGGATAGTCAAGCGAGATTCATGGAGCTTCTGCGAAAACGTGGAAGGCTGCAATGAATCCGCGAGGCTTACAAAAATACTCTCTAGAAATCCCGCCCCTTTGGATTATCTGAGAGATGATGGCGGGGAATCCCTAAGGTTTCCATTGGACAATCATTTTCCCGATGTCCCAGTTGCGCAGGGATCTTCGCCTGCATGGTCGGCGGTCGTTGGTCATGCAGGAATGCCTGCCATTCCACTACGGGAGAGTCAATTAACCTGGGCTATAAGTTCGTTCAAGCCCTATAAGTCTCCGGGCCCCGATGTCATCATTCCTGCGCAACTTTAAAAAGTCTTTGGGGATTTCCTACCGCTGGTTGGCCATCATCTACACCAACTGCCTCAGGTTTAGCTATATCCCGAAGTCTTGGCACAAGGTTAGGGTTATCTTTATTCCGAAGGCCGGCAGAAGTTCTCATGTATCACCTAAGGATTTCAGGCCAATCAGTCTATCGTCGTTTCATCTGGTTGATTGACCTGCACCTACTGGAAAGGATTCCTAGGGAGTTACTGTCGGCTTCGAAGCATGCGTATTGTAAAGGCAGATCGACGGAAACGGCTCTCCATTCGATTGTTAAGCAAATAGAGGGGTCCCTAGAATACTAAGAGTTTGCTCTGGGTGCCTTCCTAGACATCGAGTGGGCTTTTAAAAATGCCTTGCCGGGGGCTACCGAAAGAGCTCTGGTTGGTTTAGGAGTCGATGGGGCTCTGGTTGAATTTATTAACAAACTTCTTTGCAGCAGAATTGTCGCAGCGGAGTGGGTAGGGGCCGTAATTGAGAGGATGGTCTACAGGGGCACGCCACAGGGGGGTGTCTTATCTCCTCTGCTCTGGGTTGTGGTAGTCGACGAGCTTCTTGTGGAGCTGGAAGCCAATGGTTGTCGGTGGTTGTCTATTCAGATGACCTCGCTATGCTAGTCAGGGGCAAATTTCTGGGCACTCTGCGCGTATTCTGCAGGGCTACCTGGATACTGTGGCTAGGTGGGCTGAATCATGTGGGCTGGCGGTCAACCCGGCAAAACGGAATTCGTTCTTTTAACAAGGAGATATAAGATGTCCGATTTCAGAACTCCCTCGATTGGAGGGGTACCGTTGGTGCTTTCTGATATGGTCAAATATCTGGGGATTGTTTTGGACAAGAAACTGTCCTGGAGGCCCAGTTCGGGTTTCCTTAACTTTGGTGCTATCTACATAGTATATACAACAATTTATAAGAAAACTATAGCAACCCTATACTGCATCAAAACTGCAAATTCTGGAACTGGAAAACTTCATTCTTTAAAATGACATACACCGTTTTTAGGATATATTCGAAAATTCGTGTGTATTTACCCAACAAACCAGTACACACAAATGTTCACACATACACTAAAAAAAAATTTATGAATTTTAAAGAAGGATCCACACCGGAAAAAGTTTGAAAATTGGTTGATAACAACAAAGGTTACAGTAATATGTCTACAACGTGTGATTCTACACTTAAACATTGGGCCAGGTAAACATTTCTTAGACGTATACAATTTCGAATTTTTTCCAAGTTTTGCTTTCTTTAAAATTTTAATAACTTAGTCAGTTTTTAACATATAAAAGAAATGATGTATATTGGAACAATTTTCCATCATCCCTCAAAGCTGGTTTCGAGACAAACCGGTTTCGCCGTTGTGTCAGTGTCGATTTTCGTTCTGATCTGTTGTTGTCGTTTGTCTTGTATTTATATTTCGTAGGTACATTAGCAGGTATTATCAAAATAGATGTTTGTGTATACAGAGGCACGTAAAAGTCAGTAATTCTTTTTATTGTTTATTTGTTGTTGTGTTTGTCTGTTGCAACTGTGTGATAACTTTGTTTCTTGTAAACAAGTTTTAAAGGTTCAAATTCTACCGTTGAATATTTTCTGTCTGTAGATTTCCATGTTGTCAAGTACGTTCAGACGTCGGCCTTTTGCTTGTATGTGAAGAACCCTGACTGTTTTATTAATGTTTGCTCTGGAACATTCTTTTTCGACCATGTGATTCGCGTAGTTGGACTCTGGTATAATGTTTGGATTCCGCGTTTTTTGTTGTAATCTCTAATATGTTCTCTGAATCTTGTTCTTGTTTGCCCTCCTGTTTGTCCTATGTAACTGTGTTGACTTCCGCAGGTAAGCTTGTTTACGCCGTCGCTGCTAAACGGATCCTCTAAACTAGTGTTAGTTCTTAGTTTTCGATCAAGATTGTTCGATGTTTTGAACGCTGTGTTATTGTTGTATTTTGTAAAAAAGTTTCCCAATTTATATCACTGCTTTTCGAGTATAGTCGTCCAGGTGTAATTTTTTTCCTTTTCAATATTTCTTTTTGGTTCTCCATGCGTCCTTCTGAGCTTATCTACTAGTCCTTTTTTATCCGTTGTTTGCAGCAATGCTATATGTTACTTAAAGACAGGTGTTTTTATTTCAAGTATATGTACTTAATGCTGCATTTTTATGCTCTTGGGGGTGATTTGAGGTATTATGCGTCATTGTGTCGATAGCCGTTGGCTTTCTATATATATCGTAGTTAAATCTTTTGGCAACTATATCAATATATACCGTGAGATCTAGATAGTTAAATCCTCTGTCTTTTTCTGTTTCCATTGTGAATTTTATGTTCCCGTGCTGCTTGTTGAGGTACTCTAGTACTAGCTCTTCGTTATTAGTATTTAAGACGCATGTTATTATATCATCCACGATCTAGCGTAAAATGGCACGCCTAATTTTGACTTCAGTTCCTGTATGTACTTTTCATCCAGATTTTCCATATATTTTTTTGTTGAATTGAAAATAGTTTTGACGTAAAGTGGTTCTTAGCGTGTTTGTAATTGACATACTTTTCGCTTTGTTTTTTTTTTGTTTGTATAATGAGCTATTGTTGAACTAACAATATCCAATTTCTCCGATGGTGGTATTGATGGATATACATCTTTTATGTGAAAAGATACCAATTTGCTGATCGTAGGCGCAGATGCAAATGCGCACCACAATGCGTGGGGAGGAGCAGATACGAACGAGAGAGGCGAATCTCTGTTTTGTTACATCCTGCAAACCAATTTGCAGATAGCCAACAGTGGAAATGTCCCTACATACATTGGTCCAACATCCAGCAATGTTGTGGATATTACATTGAGCTCCGAGCGTGATATATCAAGGTATGATTGGATGGTTCTTGATAGACCATCCTTCTCCGACCATGCGTATATCAACTTCAGCATCCCCCTAAAGAGGGTAAAGAAGGGAGGAACCTTCAGAAACCCTAGGTCAACGAACTTGACTAAATTCCAGAAGCAGGTAGAAACAAAGCTGGGACAACCCAAAGAGGTTGCCAATGTGGAGGAGCTGGAGGAGTCGAATGAATTCCTAGCAAGGACGCTTATGACTGCGTATAACAAAGCTTGCCCCCTAAGAAGATTCAGAGGAAACGCAAAGCCGCCATGGTGGAGCAATGAGCTGAGTCTTCTAAGAAGACAGATAAAGGAAATGTTTAACCTCGCTAAGACCGCGGAAAGCGAAGCGTGTCAGGACGAGTACAGGGATCTACTGAGGATCTACAAGCGTGAAATTTCCAGGGCGAAGAGAATTTCATGGAAAAGTTTCTGCACGGACATAGAATACTCCAGCGAAACAGCACGGTTGAAAAAAGTCCTAGCCAGGGGAAACAAAGTCCAGGGACTAATAAAGAAAGAGAACGGGGAATGGTCACGTAATTGTGAGGAGTCCCTTGAGGTGCTTATCGACACACATTTCCATCGGGAGACGGTTTAGAAGAGCAAGCAGACATCACTCACACTTCGATCACGGAGCAGGTAGTGCCGGGATTGGTGACCGATACCAAGATCGAATGGGCAATGAAAACGTTTTCTAAGTTTAAATCGCCGGGCCCATACGGTATATTCCCGGTCATGCTACAAGTTTCAAGTATGGCGGACGTGCGATGGCTTAAAATAATATTCGATGGGTGCATAAGGCTGATTCATGTCCCGCACTCTTGGAGAACTGCTCGTGTAGCTTTCCTACCAAAGGCGGGGAAGATCGGTAACGTGTATCCCAAAGACTATAGACCCATTAGCTTAACATCATTTCTGCTCACAACCGTTGAGAGGCTGATAGATGTGTACATAAAGTCCAACGAGGATGAAAAGCTGCTCTCCACAACACAGCATGCGTACACCAAACGCAAGTCGGTAGACACCGCATTGCATAGGGTGGTAATAAGCATAGATAAATCCCTAGAATATAAGAAGTATGCTCTAGGAGTCTTCTTGGACATTGCCGGGGCTTTCAATGTTTCTAAATGGGCGATTAGGGATGGTCTTAATTACATTAAAGTACATCCCGCCTTAATCAGATGGATCGATTGCATGTTAAAGGAAGGAAGATTAAATCACAATGGGGATTGTACGAGGTCACGAAATCAGTGGACAGGGGCACGCCGCTGGGAGGGGTGCTATCACCTCTGCTGTGGACGCTGGTCATCAACCAACTGCTCAGGCGATTCGATGAGGGACCCGTAAAACTTACGGCTTACCCAGATGACGTTGCAATTGTCATAAATGGAAAGTGCCTTCCAACGATTAGTTCTTTGATGGATCGGGCGCTTCGGGATATTCATACCTGGGCGTCTAATGTCGGGTTGAAAGTCAATGCGGAGAATACGGATATGGTCTTGTTTACAAAGAGGTACAAGGTCCCGAATTGGACCAGGCCTAAGTTAGGAGGGGTGACCTTACAGGAGAAAGCTTGCACAAAATATCTAAGAATCATCCTAGACAGTAAGCTGTCATGGAGGCTCGACGTGGAGGAGAGAGTGAAGTAGGCCTCAACGGCACTATATGCATGTAAAAGAATGCTGGGGTGTACGTGGGGCTTATCGCCCTGTCTTTCTCATTGGGTTTTTGCAGCGATTGTAAGCCCTATTCTATACTATAGAGTTCCTGTTTGGTGGAAAGCCACACAAAAAACAATATACCCCAAAAAATTGGAGGGGGTATGCAGACTATCGATGCTTAGCATTACGGGAGCCCTGAAAACAACCCCGACGGCTGCACTGTATGCCATTCTGCACATTCCGCCTGTAGCAAAGAACATAGCATTAACATCTGCAACCAGGCTCGGTGCATCGGGGCAGCTTGAGCGCCGACCATATGGCCATAGTAGTATAGCGTCATTAATCACAAGACGAACAGACTACCCGCTTCCCAAGGCCGTCGGTTCTATGTGCCGGAGCGACTCAGGATTTTTCCCGACCAAGGACTGCCATTTCAGTGCAAGCCCACTTAATTTGTTGCGTCCCCCCACAAATTGTCATCCTCCCAGCAGCTCCTTGCAGCGGGACTGCTCCATATTCTCTTGCTCCGGGAAGGTATCGAACCCAATCCGGGTCCGTCTCCGGACCCCGGTCCTGAGAAATGGTTTTGCTGCATTTGTCGGAAAAGAATATTTTTAGGTCGGTCATACTCTTGTCAGTGTGTCTCGTGTAAGGGATGGTTGCATCGGACAGGTTGTTCTGGGGTAGATCCCATAACCAGACGTCCACGTAACTTCTATAAATATTTGGTGGCTCCTTGCTGTTCACGCCCTAACACGTCCCGTAGTCGGCGCCTCAGCCCCCAATTGTGTAGGTCAGGGAAACAGACTCTAAGTCCCTACCTCCTTTGCACCGTCTGCCAGCACAGAATATATATGTTTGCGACATCTGCCCAATACAGCTCCTGCCATGGACGGTGCCACTTTCCTAGATGTTCTGGTCTCCGCGACGGCAACCCCTCGACGGGTTTCATTGCGCCATGTTGCCAGGCCGCATACCCAAATACACCAGGTACCCCAATGTTTACCCAAGAACGTCCATTCCCTGGGCCACAACAACAGTTGCGTCCTAGCGTTCCACAACCCAGGCGTAGTCACCCGTCACTTACTCCCAGAGTGGCCACGTCTCCCCCTATACACTTCAGAATTCTGCAATTAAACTGGAATGGATTAACTAGGAAGATCGCGGAGATAGTCGATTTCATGAAGCGGCATAACATCCGCATGGCTGCGATTCAAGAGACTAAACTCACAGCAAGATCTGCACTGCAGACCTCTTCTGGGTGTAATGTCCACAGAAAAGATCGCGAGAGCGGAAATGGAGGCGGCCTCGCGTTTATAATACACCACTCTGTGCAATATCATATATTTGATCCCGGCATCGACCGCAGGGACAGTGTCTTGAAACGTCAAGGCTTATCTTTCCGGTCAGGCGATGCAAACATAGAAATCGTCAACATGTACATCCCTCCTGTCACCTGTTGCCCCAGTGGATACCGCCCTAATATCAGCGCCTTACTCACTGGCAACAATCGCATTATCTTAGGCGATTTCAATGCCCATCACGATCTATGGCATTCAAACTTGCGGGCGAACAGTAGGGGTGAGATATTGGCGGATCAAATAGAAGAAACGACGTTCTGCACAATAAACGGAGACGCCCCACACGTATGGTAGGAAGCTGTCACAGTTCGCCGGATATTTCAATCGTGAGCGCAGAACTCGTAAACTGCGTCAACTGGCAGCCGATGGTAACATTGGCATCCGACCACCTGCCCATACTTATTTCTCTCGAGCGTACCGCCGACTTCATCGTCACAGAAAAACGCACTTTCATAAACTTCAAAAAAGGAAAGTGGGACGAATACAAATCCTTTACAGACAACCGCTTTGCTGCCCTCCCTATCCCCACTGATGCCCGTCAAGAGGAGCGTGCTTTCCGCAAGGTCATTGAATCCGCCTCGGCACGTTTCATTCTCGTCGGTAGAATTCCCGCAATTCGGCCTCACTTCCCGGCGGAGGCCGCAAATTTAGCGAGAGAACGTGATCTTTTAAGACAGCTCGATCCAGGCGACCCCAAAATAAGGGATATAAACCAAAGCATTAGATTGCTTGTGGATGAACACAAGCGGGCGAAATGGAAGGAGGCCCTAAGCGGTTGTAACCTCTCTGCCAGTGTAGGTAAAGTGTGGTCCACCGTAAAGTCCCTACCGAATCCGTCTAGGCACAATGACAAAGTTTCCATCGTCTTTGGCGATAAAGTGCTGTCGGATGCGAAAAAATGCGCGAGCGCTTTCTGCCGACAATATATAATGCATTCTACGGTCGACAAAGATAGACGGAGGGCCAACAGACACGCACAGAAACATAAATTCAGCGCGTCACCAATTAACATCACCAACACAGAGGTTGAGGATGCCATCGGTCATGCTAAACTATCCAAAGCAGTGGGCCTAGAGCCATGCCGATGCTTAAAAGCCTAGAGAAAGAGGGTTTCAAATATTTAGCACATGTCTTCAACCTGTCTCATTCCACCTTTGTCATACCCGAAAAATGGAAAATAGCCATGGTGGTCCCGCTACTAAAGCCTGGGAAACCAGCTAACATAGGAGAGTCGTATCGCCCGATATCTCTCCTATTGCCAGTAGCAAAGACGCTTGAAGCCATTTTGCTCCCCTAATTCAAAGCAAATTTGCAGCTAGCCTGTCATCAGCATGGCTTCAGAAAACTCCATAGCACCACCACCGCGCTAAATGCCATCAGCATCCAGATAAATTGCGGTTTAAATCAAAACGCCCACCATAGACCAGTACTTTAGATCTATCAAAAGTTTTTGATACGGACAACCATGGCACCTTACTGCAAGACCTGGAAGGGTCTACCCTTCCCCCATGTCTTAAAAGGTGGACCGCAAATTATCTGGGTGGTCGGCAGGCATCGGTGCAATTTAGAAATAAAACATCAAAACCAAGAAGAATTAAACAAGGGGTGCCACAGGGTGGTGTCCAATCCCCACTTTTGTTTAATTTCTACATATCTAAGCTACCTTCGCCACCAGAAGGAGTTGTTAATATTTCGACCCGACACGTATGCTTACTAAAACTCAACTCATTTATTTCGATATTTCATCATTGGACAATTCTCATTTTACACTCGGGTATTCACGTAGGGTTGCATAATAATAGTAACAATTAACCTTTAGGTAATCGATTATTTAATTAGTGGATATTTATCATATTTTAGTATCGAGGGTATCCACTCTGTTGAATCTAAAGTCGTTTGTGAGGAATCGAGTTCGGAACTTTGTCTGGGTTTTAATTGGTTTGCATGGCGTTTGAAATAGCCATTTAAAGTTTTCACTACGAAAACCATTTTTCCAAGAATTCGAACAATTTTTGCCCTTACCCACTTTTCTCCCCTTGCATAGTTACGAGCAAAGACGTTTTGATTTACATAAAAGGGAGATTTGTTGTTCTGTGTTTCTGCTTTTTCCCTCGGTAAGTCATAAATTTGGCTTAGTAGTGTGCGAACCTGTCGGCCATGGAGAAGTTCAGCAGGTGATTTACCGCTTACTTTAGGCATAAAGCGATATGTTGATAAAAACTTTGTGACAGCTGCATTTAATCTTAGCCCATCATTTATATTTTTCTTTACGGCGGTTTTGAAGGTCCTTAAACACCTTTCTGCGAGGCCATTTGATGCGGGATGAAACGGTGCACTTGCTTTATACCTAGCTGTGCGCAGAAAGTGCTGACGTCAGTTGCGGGCCATTATCTCTCACGAGTGTGTTGGGAATCCCTTCGATAGCAAATATTGATGACAATGCCGCTATTGTGTCAACTGACGTTGTTGCTGTCATTGGAGCAATGTAAGGAAACTGTGAAAACGCATCGACACATATGAGCCACATGAGCCATTCTTCATACTTTCTAGCTGGGGCAGGGTTGACAGCTTTGCAGATCTCACATTGCTTTGCCACGTTCTCAATTTCTTTGTCAATATTTACCCACCATACATATTGCCTCGCGAGATGTTTCATTTTTGCAGTACCCCAGCGTCCGTCTTGCAACAGTTTCAGAATACGCGGCTTTAAAGAGAGGGGAATGACAACACGGGTGCACTCAGTTTGTAAACAGAGTAATTTGTTCGTAATTGTGAATGCGTTTTTTCTATTGAAAAAAGGTTGGAGGTCGGCGTTCTCTGGACTGAGATTTTCTGGCCACCCATTTTTTGCAAAGTGGCTAGCTCGACGCAAAAGTGGATCGCTTTTTGCATACCTTTCAATAACCTTAGCACTTAATGGGGTTTTTAGCTCTGTCACATTGTAGCATGCTTCATGTTGGTCGAACTTTTCATCAGGTCCCAGGGGAAGTCGTGACAAAGCATCTGCGTTGCCATGTTCAGAAGTTTTGCGATATTTCACGTTGTACTGATATGCCATTAGTGTAATAGCCCACCTTTGCAAACGGTGTGACGTCATTGATGGCAAGTGACTGCTCGGATTAAATATATTGACTAACGGTTTATGATCCGTAATTAAAGTAAAAAGTCTCCCAAAGAGATATTGATAGAAACTTTTTACGCCGAAAATAATTGACAAGCCCTCTTTTTCAATCTGACTGTAGCGCAATTGATGCTTGTCCAGCGTTTTTGAGGCAAATGTGATTGGCCTTTCGCTACCGTTGGGGTATGTGTGCGAAAGCACAGCGCCAATTCCATACGAAGATGCGTCGGTGGCAAGAACTAATGGTAATTTTTCGTCAAAATGTGCTAGCTGCGTAGCGTTAAGTATGTGTGTTTTTAGTGATATAAATAAACGTTGTTGGTTCTCGCCGCATGAAAACGGCACATTTTTCCGTCGTAACATGTTAATTGGGGCAGATAGCTGCGAATAGTTGGGTATTAATGAGTGGTAATAATTGACCTTACTTATAAATGCTTCTACCTTCTTCAAATTTTTTGGCGGTCGGAGGTCTCTCACTGCTTTGAGCCCCGATTCGTCTGGTAGTACGCCCTCAGCGCTGATTTGTCGACGAAGGTATTCGATTTTATTTTGTAGAAAAGAACACTTTTGCTGCTTACACTTGGTCCCATTGGTTTTAAGGATTTCTAAAATATTTTCAAGTCCTAGCATATGCTCCTCGAATGTTGGCGCAGTAATTATGATATCGTCAAGATAGTTGCCACAACCTTCGATGCCGTGGAGCAGTTGCTCCAGATGTTTTTGAAATATTGCCGGGGCACTGGCAATACCATATGGCAGGCGCTGGAATAAGCCCAATGGGGTGTTTACCACCATTATAGCCTTTGAGTTTTCATCCAACTCCATTTGGAGGTACGCATATTTGAGGTCAATTTTTGAAAATTGGTTGCCGCAGCGAATGGTGTGGAGTAAACTTTCACGCGTTGGAAGTGGATATTGCTCAATATCAATTTGTGAATTGATAGCTTGCTTGAAGTTCCCACATATTCTGATTGAACCATCCGCCTTCGGTGCTAGTACTATAGGTGAATCCCATTGAGAAAACTTAACCGGCTTCCAAATTCCCGCGCTTATGAGCCTATCAGCTTCTTTTTTGAATTTAGACACTTGTGAAAACGGAATTTGACGGCTTTTATAAAATTTAGGCACTGCGTTTGGCTTAAGATATATTGAAGCTTTAAAATTTTTTAATGTACCAAGTGCTGGCTCGAAAACTTCACTATACTTTTCACAAAATGCCTTCACTTTGCTCATGTCACCTTCAGTGAAATTACAAATTTGTTTGATTTCAAAACCGAATTTCTTAAATAAGTCCAAACCGAATAGATTGTCCCCACTCTCAACGTCTACTATAACGAATTGCGCTTCACCTTCTCTATTCCCACATTTCACTTGCACACAAACCTTACCCAATACCGGGATTTGTTTGCAACCGAATCCTAGTAATGTTCGCTTTGACTCACTTAGCTTCGAGCTATTTAATCGTTTATACGTCTCTAAATTTATAATGGTTAATGTGGCACCAGAGTCCATTTGCAATTTAACACTTTCGCCGAGAACTTCTTGATTTTGTTTTGATTATCTTTTAAACTTGTTTTGTCATACACACGTGTGCAATGTGACCACTTTTTCCACATTTATTACATATTGCCTTTCGGAATTTGCAGTTTTGTCGCGAATGGGACGTACCACAACCTGAACATGATTTAAATTTTGGCAGCTAATTATTGCTATTGTTAATGAAATTCTTTTTGTCTTTCACTTTTTTAGTGTTCACTGCATTTACTGGAAGAGTTTCATTTTCGGTCACCTTCTCTTTAATTATCGCAACTGTTTTGGGGGTTGCTTCGAACGACTCTGCAATGAGCATGATATCGGCAAGAGATCGTTTAACTTTTTGCAGTGAAGCTGTACGTACAGCATCATGTGGAGTGTGTATGATTATTTGATCACGAATCATTTCGTACACGAAATTTTGGGAGCAATTTTGTGCAGAGCACACAAATTGGCACTCTCTTGCAAATCCGCCGAGTTCAGCGACATATTCTATATATGTATATTAGAACGATTTTCCGTCATCCCTTGTCAAATTTGGTTTTGAGACAAACCGGTTTCGGCGTTGTGCCATCATCAGTGTCGATTTTCGTTCTGATCTGTTGTTGTCATTTGTCCTGTATTTATAGTTCGTAGGTATATGAGCAGGTATTGTCCAATTGATGCTTGTGTATATTTAGTTATGTGTATGTGCTGTGTGTTCGTTCAGAACCGAGGGTGGTTTACTAATCGATTTGTGTGGCTGACTGGGGTAGGTAGAAATCCGCGATTTTAGTCGTTTGACCTTCTTTGTCGGTTTTTTGTTTTGGTGTGTTAATTGTTTTGTGTTTATTTGTTGTTGTGCGTTTGTCTGTTGTACCTGTGTGATTAAGTTGTTTCCTGTAAACAAGTTTTAAAGGCTCGAATATTGTGTCAGAAATGGTGTTTTTCTGTTCGTTTATTATTCTACCGTCGAATGTTTTCTGTTTGTAGATTTCCATGTTTTCGAGTACGTTGAGACGTCGGCCCTTTTCTTGTATGTGAAGAACCCTAACTGTTTTATTGATGTTTGCTGGGGAACATTCATTCTCGACCATGTGATTCGCGAAGTTAGACTCGGGTATAATGTTTGGATTCCGTATTTTTTTGTTGTAATCTCTAATATGTTCTCTGAACCTCGTTCTTATTTGCCGTCCTGTTTGTCCTATGTAACTATGCTGGCATCCGCAGGTAAGCTTGTATACGCCGTGGCTGCTAAACGGATCCTCTGAGTTAATGTTAGTTCTTAGTTTTCGCCCTAGATTGTTCGATGTTTTGAATGCTGTGTTAATGTTGTATTTTTTAAAGAAATTTGCCAATTTATATGTTGCTTTTCCAGTATATGTCATAGTCGTCCAGCTATTATTTTCTTTTTCATTATTTCTTTTTGGTTCTCCATTTGTCCTTCTGAGCTTATCTACTAGTGCTTTTTTATATCCGTTGTTTGCAGCGATATTATATATGACCTCAAGTTCTCTCTTATATGCCTCTTGTGTAAGAGGTGTTCTTTCAAGTCTATGTACCAAGTGCCTTAATGCTGCATTTTTATGATGTTGAGGGTGATTTGAGGTATTGTGTATTATTGTGTCGGTGGCCGTTGACTTTCTATATATGTCATAGTTAAATCTTTTGGCTTCTTTATCAATATTTATCGTGAGGTCTAGATAGTTGATTCCTCCGTCTTTTTCGGTTTCCATTGTAAATTTTATATTGCCGTGCTGTTTGTTGAGGTACTCCAGTACGAGCTCTTCGTTATTAGTAGTTAAAACGCATATTATGTCATCCACGTATCTAGCATAAAATGACACGCCTAATTTGGACTTCAGCTCCTGTATGTACTTTTCTTCCAGATTTTGCATGAACACTTCCATAAGAATTGCTGATGTGGGGCTTCCCATTCCAAGACCGTTTGTTTGTCTATATATTTTATTGTTGAATTTAAAATAGTTTTGACGTAAAGTGGTTCTTAGCGTATTTGTGATTTGCACACTTTTTACTTTGTTTTTTGTGTTATGACCTATTGTTGAGCTAACTATGTCCAAAGTCTCCGATAGTGGTATAGATGGGTATAGATCTTTTATGTCAAAAGATACCAATTTGCTGTTTCTTGTTAGCTCTACGGTCTCGAGTCTCTCTATTAGTTCTGTTGTGTTAGCTATTGCATATTCGTTCCTTAGCTCCAGAGTGTCTATCAATATCGTTTTTAAATATTTGGACAGTTTGTAACATGGTGCCGATTTAAAATTAATGATGGGCCTCATTGGCGTGTCCGGCTTGTGGATTTTTGGTAGCGCAACCAATGGAGGAGCCGAAGGGTTCATTTGGACCAATCTATGTGCCATGTTAGAATCTACTATATTTGTTGCATTTTTTATAGCAACTTTGATTTGTTTTTGGTATTCATCTGTGGGATCATCTCTCATTCTACGACATTTCATTTCCTCTATGAGATCCTCGGTTTTGGATATATATTTCTCTTTTTCGATTAGCACAGTGGTGTTTCCTTTGTCCGCTTTCGTTGTGACAATATTGTTTTTCCTTAGTTTATGCCGTAGATTCTTTATTGTTTTCTCCTCTGTATTCGGTTTTTGTCCTTCCTGTGCTTTCACCTCCTTTCTTATGATTTCTCTGCACATGTGTCTTGCGTGCTCCTGTTCTTCCTGTGGTATCAATGATATTGCGATCTCCGCATCTACAATCGCTTGCTCCGTTTTTCTTACTGTATTCTGGTCCATGATATTGTGCTTCAGGCCCTTTTCGAGAAGTTGTGCCTCTTCCTTGGTAATGGCCACTGTTGTGAGGTTAACGAACTTGTCATGAAACTGGTGAGTGTTTTGGTTTTGGTTGCCCTCTCGTCGTCCTGCCAGCTTGTCCAATTTTCGGTTCAGCGACCTGTATTTTTGTTGTAGTTCCTGATCGACCTCTGTCTTAATGCGGTCGAAGCATTCCATTAATACAGTCGTAGGTAGTTGTTCTGCCAATCTTAAATGGATAGATAATAACTCGGCATTTATCTCATCCTTCTTCGAGTATAAGCTTTCCAACTCATATTTTAAAAAATCCTTTTCCGCTTTTCTAACTGTTTTCCTGCTAGATTTGGTATTTGCCTTTATTGTTATTTTTGCGAATTTCGGAGTAACATTCAATTCCAGGCATTGTTTGTTGAACCAAATGCTCGCCTTTGCTTTATATATTTTCAGTAGGCGTCGCTTGTAAATTGTTAGTAGTCCGTTCGCGTTCAAGTTAAAAGCCTGACAAGCAATAACTGACTTATCTTGTTTGGTTGATTTTCCGACAGGGTGGATAAATGATGTATATTGGAACGATTTTCCGTCATCCCTTGTCAAATTTGGTTTTGAGACAAACCGGTTTCGGCGTTGTGCCATCATCAGTGTCGATTTTCGTTCTGATCTGTTGTTGTCATTTGTCCTGTATTTATAGTTCGTAGGTATATGAGCAGGTATTGTCAAATTGATGCTTGTGTATATTTAGTTATGTGTATGTGCTGTGTGTTCGTTCAGAACCGAGGGTGGTTTACTAATCGATTTGTGTGGCTGACTGGGGTAGGTAGAAATCTGTGATTTTAGTCGTTTGACCTTCTTTGTCGGTTTTTTTGTTTTGGTGTGTTAATTGTTTTGTGTTTATTTGTTGTTGTGCGTTTGTCTGTTGTACCTGTGTGATTAAGTTGTTTCCTGTAAACAAGTTTTAAAGGCTCGAATATTGTGTCAGAAATGGTGTTTATCGGTTCGTTTATTATTCTACCGTCGAATGTTTTCTGTTTGTAGATTTCCATGTTTTCGAGTACGTTGAGACGTCGGCCCTTTTCTTGTATGTGAAGAACCCTAACTGTTTTATTGATGTTTGCTGGGGAACATTCGACCATGTGATTCGCGAAGTTAGACTCGGGTATAACCATTTCTGACACAATATTCGAGCCTTTAAAACTTGTTTACAGGAAACAACTTAATCACACAGGTACAACAGACAAACGCACAACAACAAATAAACACAAAACAATTAACACACCAAAACAAAAAACCGACAAAGAAGGTCAAACGACTAAAATCACAGATTTCTACCTACCCCAGTCAGCCACACAAATCGATTAGTAAACCACCCTCGGTTCTGAACGAACACACAGCACATACACATAACTAAATATACACAAGCATCAATTTGACAATACCTGCTCATATACCTACGAACTATAAATACAGGACAAATGACAACAACAGATCAGAACGAAAATCGACACTGATGATGGCACAACGCCGAAACCGGTTTGTCTCAAAACCAAATTTGACAAGGGATGACGGAAAATCGTTCCAATATACATCATTTATCCACCCTGTCGGAAAATCAACCAAACAAGATAAGTCAGTTATTCTATATATGTTTGCTTTGGTTTCATGTCGCGTTTGAAAAAATCATATCGGTCTGCGACAATATGCCGTTTTGCTTCAAAATGTTCTTTCAGCTTTTCCGTTAGCTGTTTGTATGTTTGTTGGTGTGATTGCCCGCTTCCAAAGAGATTTTTCAAGAGTTCAAACATTTCCCTACCTATCCAGGCAAGGGAAAACGATTTTTGTTTTTCAGCGCCAATTACATTATAAGCACTGAAATGTGGTTGCAGCTGCTCTAAGTAAGACTCCCATGTTTGGTTCTCCTTAGAAAAGCTATGAAATGATGACACTATGGCTTGGCCACCACCACTGATTGCACCACCAGCTTGATTTTTGAGGATAGATTGCATCCACTGGTTTTGTTGGTCAAGTAAATTTTTTGTGAACTCTTGTTGTTCTTGCAACAGTTTTTTAATTACTTCACTATCATTGGACATTATATCGGTAATATGCGATCGAGAACTAATTAAACTTTTTCTTTATTACTGTTCGCGTTATTAGTTTCACCTCGTCGTCACTGTTAAGATTTCGATCCGACACGTATGCTTACTAAAACTCAACTCATTTATTTCAATATTTCATCATTGGACAATTCTCATTTTACACTCGGGTATTCAAGCAGGGTTGCATAATAATAGTAACAATTAACCTTTAGGTAATCGAATATTTAATTACAGGATATTTATCATATTTTAGTATCGATTGTTTTATAATTGTTTATTTGGATAATAGTTTATTTGATCATTGATTATAACAGGAGTTGCTATCGTTTCCTGCGCCGATGACTGCACAATAATGGCCACAGGCCCAGGCTCACAGATCGATGAGCTATGCAACAGAATAAGCGGCTACCTCCCCGATCTCTCCAGTTTTTTCGCCACCGGAAACCTGGCATTATCACCGACCTTATTTACAACATGGACGTCCCAAATGTCGACCATTTTGAACATCCACGTCGATGGCACTACGCTACCGACTGTCCTAGAGCCCAAAATATTGGGTGTGACGTTTGATCAGGATCTACGTTTTGGTGAGCACGCAGCCGCAATTGTTCCGGAAATCCAAAGGCGTAATAAAATCCTCAAATCCCTTGCTGGCAGTACTTGGGGAAAAGACAAAGCAAGTGGCCAGCCGATTGCGTGCTACGCGTCCCCTATATGGTCGCCAAGCCTAAAAATTACCCACTCGAAGAAGGTACAGGCCTGCCAAAATACTGCTCTCAGAATCGCCACGGGCTATCTTCTTATGTCCCCAGAACACCATCTACATAATGAGGCGAGAATACTCCCCATCAGGAAGAGAAATGAGATGCTAACCAAACAGTTCCTGTTGAATACCCAGCAACCTGAGCATCCCAACAGACATCTGATTGTGATGAGCCAACACCGCCTAGGGGCTTAAGGAGTCATCTCCGTAAGCATTTTGAGGAAATACGGCACCTGAGAACTCAGTCGTATGAAGCAAAAAAAACACAAGCAGGTCCTTGATGAACTCCACAAACAGGCGTCGGACCTTTATGCCAGGAATTGCCCGGTGAATCCAGTACTCAAAGAACAGTACCCAAAACTTGCGGAAGAGGAACGCATACTCCCCAGGGAAACGCGAGTCACTCTAGCTCAACTTCGTTCTGGATAATGTAACAGGTTAAACTCTTACCTATACAGAATCAACCCCGACATACAAAATGTATGCCCCGCTTGCAATGTGTGTGCAATGTGACACCAACCATCTCTTTAATTGTAATGTGGAACCAACGCCTCTAACACCCGTTTCATTATAGTCCACCCCTGCTGAAACATCAAGTTTCCTCGGACTCCCGTTAGAGGATATTGATGACAATTTGTGATCGGTCGCAGCTGTTAGGTGGGGCGAAGCACTGTACAACAACAACAATTACCTGATTCCCTATCTACGCTCCGAGGGAGATCTTAAGGCCACAATAGAGGTGGACGGTTGGCACAAGGGTGCGCAAATGGCGGACGAGGCGATACATGTGTAAACAGATGGTTCCAAAGTAGTGGAAGGAGTAGGGTCTGCGGTTTACTGTGCTGATCAGGAAATAAGCAGACCCTACAGGCTGCCGGATTACTTTATCGTTTTCCAAGCGGAAATATTAGACGTAACCAAAGCAGCAGGAACCCTGTAAGAGAATAGCTTAAGCTGCAACCGTCTTAACATTTATATTGATAGTCAAGCAGCAATTAAGGCAATAATCTCACATAGCACATCATCTAAATGCGTGTTAGAGTGTAAGCAGTCTCTGGAGAGAATCGGGACAGGGAGAAGCATACATCTATATTGGGTCGCAGGGCATATGGGAATAGATGGGAATGAAAAAGCGGACGAACTAGCTAAAAAGGGTCCATCCCTTGAGGCTTGCGCCGTAGACGTCCCAATTAGACTGGGCGAGATTAAGCGAAGGCGAGAGGTGCACATGATCGACCAAGCGGGAAAGGCGTGGGTTCAAGCGCGGGGCTGCAAAGTGTCGAAAATTATGTGTAGGTCTTACAACTTTAGACTAACAAAGTTGCTTCTATCATTAAAAAGAGAGGACTTTAGCTTTGGTCGTACATCTGATTCAGCCGTTCCCATTGCCACTGACCAAACGTTAACTTTGCCCGTCCAACCAGCGAACTCATAAGGTATAAAAATTTAAATGATGGGTTTATCTTGTCATTATCATGCACCGTCCATTTAATTAATGCCCCATCAAACTCGCCCCATGTGTTTTTAACATCATTTTGTTGGACAGGCATTTGCACCTGCACGATCATTGGTTGCGAATTTTTGTTTAGCCCTTCAAGTTGCTTCTCCTTATTAAGCTCCCTTTGCGTTCTGGCATGCGCCTCAAAATACACAGTTTCCACAACCGCAGGATATTTCATCATGGGTACACTAGCCCACTCAGTACACATGCACCACTATGAAATCTTGCTCCAAGCTCATCTTTTATTTATGCATAAAAATATAAAAATATTTTCTATTTAAGACACCAAATAACAGCTCAACTTATCTTACAATTCAATTTTAAAAATCATCACAACACTTTTGTTTGCCTTCTTTTTAAACGGTTTTATTTTTTGCAAATTTTATCACCACCAAATTCCCACATACAAATATTTGCTCTTACGTACATCCAAGCAAGCAAACATCTAAGCACACAATAATTTAGTATATTGCATGCAATTTTACTCATTCATATTTGCTAGTTGCGACAATATATTTTTGTATGATGCACCATTTTTCACACCAAGCACACATTACATATCTATATATTTATAACTACGTACATATATGTACACTCATGTCTAGCGCACCAAACTTACATGCTTCAATATTCCTGCATGATAAAAAAATGATCTTTCACTACATTTTCCACATAAGACTTGTTCGAGAAAAGCAACAAAAGCAACATCACTACAGCAGTGATGAAAATTACCCACACTATTGTCGCCGTTCACATATCGCTTATTTGCTGCAACGTCGTCATAACTCGTGCAGAGAAGTCACTCCACGATGCTGGTACGTAATTGTGGAGGGGTGACCTTACAGGAGAAAGCTTGCACAAAATATCTAAGAATCATCCTAGACAGTAAGCTGTCATGGAGGCTCAACGTGGAGGAGAGAGTGAAGTAGGCCTCAACGGCACTATATGCATGTAAAAGAATGCTGGGGTGTATATGGGGCTTATCGCCCTCTCTTTCTCATTGGGTTTTTGCAGCGATTGTAAGCCCTATTCTATACTATGGAGTTCCTGTTTGGTGGAAAGCCACACAAAAAACAATATACCTCAAAAAATTGGAGGGGGTATACAGACTATCGATGCTTAGCATTACGGGAGCCCTGAAAACAACCCCGACGGCTGCACTGTATGCCATTCTGCGCATTCCACCTGTAGCAAAGAACATAGCATTAACAACTGCAACGAGGCTCGGTGCCTCGGGGCAGCTTGAGCGCCGACCATATGGCCATAGTAGTATAGCGTCATTAATCACAAGACGAACAGACTACCCGCTTCCCAAGGCCGTCGGTTCTATGTGCCGGAGCGACTCGGGATTTTTCCCGACCAAGGACTGCCATTTTAGTGTAAGCCCACTTAATTTGTTGCGTCCCTCCCACAAATTGTCATCCTCCCAGCATCTCCTTGCAGCGGGACTGCTCCATACTCTCTTGCTCCGGGAAGGTATCGAACCCAATCCGGGTCCGTCTCCTGACCCCGGTCCTGAGAAATGGTTTTGCTGCATTTGCCGGAAAAGAATCTTTTTAGGTCGGTCATACTCTTGTCAGTGTGTCTCGTGTAAGGGATGGTTGCATCGGACAGGTTTTTCTGCGGTAGATCCCATAGCCAGACGTCGACTTAACTTCTATAAATATTTTGTGGCTCCTTGCTGTTAACGCCCTAACACGTCCCGTAGTCGGCGCCTTAGCCCCCCCCCCCCCCTACCTTCCAGCAGCCCCGCTGCTCAGCAAGCCACAGCAAGTACCCGCTGCTGCTCGCGCCCCACGGCGCCACCAACTCATACGGCTGCTCCCACTCATACCTACAATCTCCGTAGTAGAGTCGGGAACAATGCCGAGCATCAGCCCCTGCCCTCGTCTTCTCGCCCACTCTTTTCTGGCAGCAATTGTGTAGGTCAGGGAAACAGACTCTAAGTCCCTACCTCCCTTTGCACCGTCTGCCAGCACAGAATATATATGTTTGCGACATCTGCCCAATACAGCTCCTGCCATGGACGGTGCCACTTTCCTGGATGTTCTGGTCTCCGCGACGGCAACCCCTCGACGGGTTTCATTGCGCCATGTTGCCAGGCCGCATACCCAAATACATCAGGTACGCCAATGCTTACCCAAGAACGTCCATTCCCTGGGCCACAACAAGAGTTGCGTCCTAGCCTTCCACAACCCAGGCGTAGTCACCCGTCACTTACTCCCAGAGTGGCCCTATGCCCTTCAGAATTCTGCAATTAAACTGTAATGGATTAACTGGGAAGATCGCGGAGATAGTCGATTTCATGAAGCGGCACAACATCCGCATGGCTGCGATTCAAGAGACTAAACTCACAGCAAGATCTGCACTGCAGACCTGTTCTGGGTATAATGTCCACAGAAAAGATCGCGAGAGCGGAAATGGCGGCGTCGCGTTTATCATACACCACTCTGTGCAATATCATATATTTGATCCCGGCATCGACCGCAGGGACAGTGTCTTGAAACGTCAAGGCTTATCTGTCCGGTCAGGCGATGCAAACATAGAAATCACCAACATCTATATCCCTCCTGTCACCTGTTGCCCCAGCGGATACCGCCCTAATATCAGCGCCTTACTCACTGGCAACAATCGCATTATCTTAGGCGATTTCAATGCCCATCACGATCTATGGCATTCAAACTTGCGGGCGAACAGTAGGGGTGAGATGTTGGCGGATCAAATAGAAGAAACGACGTTCTGCACAATAAACGGAGACGCCCCCACACGTATGGTAGGAAGCTGTCACAGTTCGCCGGATATTTCAATCGTGAGCGCAGAACTCGTAAACTGCGTCAACTGGCAGCCGATGGTAACATTGGCATCCGTACCGCCGACTTCATCGTCACAGAAAAACGCACTTTCATAAACTTCAAAAAAGGAAAGTGGGACGAATACAAATCCTTTACAGACAACCGCTTTGCTGCCCTCCCTATCCCCACTGATGCCCGTCAAGAGGAGCGTGCTTTCCGCAAGGTCATTGAATCCGCCTCGGCACGTTTCATTCTCGCCGGTAGAATTCCCGCAATTCGGCCCCACTTCCCGGCGGAGGCCGCAAATTTAGCGAGAGAACGTGATCTTATAAGACAGCTCGATCCCGGCGACCCCCAAATAAGGGATATAAACCAAAGCATCAGATTGCTTGTGGATGAACACAAGCGGGCGAAATGGGAGGAGGCCCTAACCGGTTGTAACCTCTCTGCCGGTGTAGGTAAACTGTGGTCCACCGTAAAGTCCCTATCGAATCCGTCTAGGCACAATGACAAAGTTTCCATCGCCATTGGCGATAAAGTGCTGTCGGATGCGAAAAAATGCGCGAGCGCTTTCTGCCGACAATATATAATGAATTCTACGGTCGACAAAGATAGACGGAGGGCCAACAGACACGCACAGAAACATAAATTCAGCGCGTCACCAATTAACATCACCGCCAAAGAGGTTGTGGATGCCATCGGTCATGCTAAACCATCCAAAACAGTGGGCCTAGAACCATGCCGATGCTTAAAAGCCTAGAGAAAGAGGGTTTCAAATATTTAGCACATGTCTTCAACCTGACTCTTTCCACCTTTGTCATACCCGAAAAATGGAAAATAGCCAAGGTGTTCCCGCTACTAAAGCCTGGGAAACCAGCTAACATAGGAGAGTCGTATCGCCCGATATCTCTCCTATCGCCAGTAGCAAAGACGCTTGAAGCCATTTTGCTCCCCTAATTCAAAGCAAATTTGCAGCTAGCCTGCCATCAGCATGGCTTCGGAAAACTCCATAGCACCACCACCGCGCTAATTGTCATCAGCACCCAGATAAATTGCGGTTTAAATCAAAACCATAGACAGGCACTCGTTGCGCTAGATCTATCAAAAGCTTTTGATACGGACAACCATGGCACTTTACTGCAAGACCTGGAAGGGTCTACCCTTCCCCCATGTCTTAAAAGGTGGACCGCAAATTATCTGGGTGGTCGGCAGGAATCGGTGCAATTTAGAAATAAAACATCAAAACCAAGAAGAATTAAACAAGGGGTGCCACAGGGTGGTGTCCTATCCCCACTTTTGTTTAATTTCTACATATCTAAGCTACCTTCGCCACCAGAAGGAGTTGTTAAGATTTCGACCCAACACGTATGCTTACTAAAACTCAACTCATTTATTTCGATATTTCATCACTGGACAATTCTCATTTTACACTCGGGTATTCACGTAGGGTTGCATAATAATAGTAACAATTAACCTTTAGGTAATCGATTATTTAATTAGTGGATATATATCATATTTTAGTATCGAGGGTATCCACTCTGTTGAATCTAAAGTCGTTTGTAAGGAATCGAGCTCGGAACTTTGTCTGGGTTTTAATTGGTTTGCATGGCGTTTGAAATAGCCATTTAAAGTTTTCACTACGAAAAGCATTTTGCCAAGTATTCGAACAATTTTTGCCCTTACCCACTTTTCTCCCCTTGCATAGTTACGAGCAAAGACGTTTTAATTTACATAAAAGGGAGATTTGTTGTTCTGTGTTTCTGCTTTTTCCCTCGGTAAGTCATAAATTTGGCTTAATAGTGTGCGAACCTGTCGGCCATGGAGAAGTTCAGCAGGTGATTTACCGCTTGCATTAGGCATAAAGCGATATGTTGATAAAAACTTTGTGACAGCTGCATTTAATCTTAGCCCATCATTAAATTTTTCTTTACGGCGGTTTTGAAGGTCCTTACACACCTTTCTGCGAGGCCATTTGATGCGGGATGAAACGGTACACTTGTAATATGCTTTATACCTAGCTGTGCGCAGAAAGTGCTGACGTCAGTTGCGTGCCATTATCGCTCACGAGTGTGCTGGGAATCCCTTCATTAGCAAATATTAATGACAATGCCGCTATTGTGTCAACTGACGTTGTTGCTGTCATTAGAGCAATGTAAGGAAACTGTGAAAACGCATCAACACATATGAGCCACATGAGCCATTCTTCATACTTTCTAGCTGGGGCAGGGTTGACAGCTTTGCATATCTCACATTGCTTTGCCACGTTCTCAATTTCTTTGTCAATATTAACCCACCATACATATTGCATCGCGAGATGTTTCATTTTTGCAGTACCCCAGTGTCCGTCGTGCAACAGTTTCAGAATACGCGGCTTTAAAGAGAGGGGAATGACAACACGGGTGCACTCAGTTTGTAAACAGAGTAATTTGTTCGTAATTGTGAATGCGTTCTTTCTATTGTAAAAAGGTTGGAGGTCGGCGTTCTCTGGACT
The DNA here is from genome assembly GCF_040869045.1 of Eurosta solidaginis. Lineage (NCBI taxonomy): Eukaryota > Metazoa > Arthropoda > Insecta > Diptera > Tephritidae > Eurosta > Eurosta solidaginis. The sequence continues at coordinate 150,295,918 of NC_090324.1, read as the reverse complement.
GAGATTTTCTGGCCACCCATTTTTGCAAAGTGGCTAGCTCGACGCAAAAGTGGATCGCTATTTGCATACCTTTCAATAACCTTAGCACTTAATGGGGTTTTTAGCTCTGTCACATTGTAGCATGCTTCATGTTGGTCGAACTTTTCATCGGGTCCCAGGGGAAGTCGTGACAAAGCATCTGCGTTGCCATGTTCAGAAGTTTTGCGATATTTCACGTTGTACTGATATGCCATTAGTGTAATAGCCCACCTTTGCAAACGGTGTGACGTCATTGATGGCAAGTGACTGCTCGGATTAAATATATTGACTAACGGTTTATGATCCGTAATTAAAGTAAAAGGTCTCCCAAAGAGATATTGATAGAAACGTTTTACGCCGAAAATAATTGACAAGCCCTCTTTCTCAATCTGACTGTAGCGCAATTGATGCTTGTCCAGCGTTTTTGAGGCATATGCGATTGGCCTTTTGCTACCGTTGGGGTATGTGTGCGAAAGCACAGCGCCAATTTCATACGAAGATGCGTCGGTGGCAAAAACTAATGGTAATTTTTCGTCAAAATGTGCTAGCTGCGTAGCGTTAAGTATGTGTGTTTTTAGTGATATAAACGAACGTTGTTGGTTCTCGCCGCATGAAAACGGCACATTTTTCCGTCGTAACATGTTAATTGGGGCAGATAGCTGGGAATAGTTGGGTATAAATGAGTGGTAATAATTGACCTTACCTATAAATGCTTCTACCTCCTTCAAATTTTTTGGCGGTCGGAGGTCTCTCACTGCTTTGAGCCCCGATTCGTATGGTAGTACGCCCTCAGCGCTGATTTGTCGACCAAGGTATTCGATTTTATTTTGTAGAAAAGAACACTTTTGCTGCTTACACTTGATCCCATTGGTTTTAAGGATTTCTAAAACATTTTCAAGTCCTAGCATATGCTCCTCGAATGTTGGCGCAGTAATTATGATATCGTCAAGATAGTTGCCACAACCTTCGATGCCGTGGAGCAGTTGTTCTAGATGTTTTTGAAATATTGCCGGGGCACTGGCAATACCATATGGCAGGCGCTGGAATAAGCCCAATGGGGTGTTTACCACCATTATAGCCTTTGAGTTTTCATCCAACTCCATTTGGAGGTACGCATATTTGAGGTCAATTTTTGAAAATTGCTTGCCGCAGCGAATGGTGTGGAGTAAACTTTCACGCGTTGGAAGTGGATATTGCTCAATATCAATTTGTGAATTGATAGCTTGCTTGAAGTCCCCACATATTCTGATTGAACCATCCGCCTTCGGTGCTAGTACTATAGGTGAATCCCATTGAAAAAACTTAACCGGCTTCCAAATTCCCGCGCTTATGAGCCTATCAGCTTCTTTTTTGAATTTAGACACTTGTGAAAACGGAATTTGACGGCTTTTATAAAATTTAGGCACTGCGTTTGGCTTAAGATATATTGAAGCTTTAAAATTTTTTAATGTACCAAGTGCCGGCTCGAAAACTTCACTATACTTTTCACAAAATGCCTTCACTTTGCTCATGTCACCTTCAGTGAAATTACAAATTTGTTTGATTTCAAAACCGAATTTCTTAAATAAGTCCAAACCGAATAGATTGTCCCCACTCTCAACGTCTACTATAACGAATTGCGCTTCACTTCTCTATTCCCACATTTCACTTGCACAAAAACCTCACCCAATACCGGGATTTGTTTGCAACCGAATCCTAGTAATGTTCGTTTTGACTCACTTAGCTTCGAGCTATTTAATCGTTTAAATTTATAATTGATAATGTGGCACCAGAGACCATTTGGAATTTAACACTTTCGCCGAGAACCTCCAAATCAATATAGTTTTTATTATTTTCAGTTTTAACCACGCCTGTCACACTCTACACTGTGTCTACATCATTAACGCTTCGGGATTGGTTTTCTTTGCTTTTCTTGATTTTGTTTTTATTATCTTTTAAACTTGTTTTGTCATACACACGTGTGCAATGTGACCACTTTTTCCACATTTATTACATTTTGCCTTTCGGAATTTGCAGTTTTGTCGCGAATGGGACGTACCACAACCTGAACATGATTTAAATTTTGGCAGCTCATTATTGCTATTATTATTGAAATTCTTTTTGTCTTTCACTTTTTTAGTGTTCACTGCATTTACTGGAAGAGTTTCATTTTCGGTCACCTTCCCTTTAATTGTCGCAACTGTTTGGCGGTTGCTTCGAACGACTCTGCAATGAGCATGATATCGGCAAGAGATGGTTTAACTTTTTGCAGTGAAGCTGTACGTACAGCATCATGTGGAGTGTGTATGATTATTTGATCACGAATCATTTCGTCCACGAAATTTTGGGAGCAATTTTGTGCAGACCACACAAATTGGCACTCTCTTGCAATTCCGCGGAGTTCAGCGACATATTCTATATATGTTTGCTTTGGTTTCATGTCGCGTTTGAAAAAATCATATCGGTCTGCGACAATATGCCGTTTTGCTTCAAAATGTTCTTTTAGCTTTTCCGTTAGCTGTTTGTATGTTTGTTGGTGTAATTGCGCGCTTCCAAAGAGATTTTTCAAGAGTTCAAAAATTTCTGTACCTATCCAGGCAAGGAAAAACGATTTTTGTTTTTCAGCGCCAATTACATTATAAGCACTGAAATGTTGTTGGAGCTAATCTAAGTAAGACTCCCACGTTTGGTTCTCCTTAGAAAAGCTATGAAATGATGACACTATGGCTTGGCCACCACCACTGATTGCACCACCAGCTTGATTTTTGAGGATAGATTGCATCCACTGGTTTTGTTGGTCAAGTAAATTTTTTGTGAACTCTTGTTGTTCTTGCAACAGTTTTTTAATTACTTCACTATCATTGGACATTATATCGGTAATATGCGATCGAGAACTAATTAAACTTTTTCTTTATTACTGTTCGCGTTATTAGTTTCACCTCGTCGTCACTGTTAAGATTTCGATCCGACACGTATGCTTACTAAAACTCAACTCATTTATTTCAATATTTCAACATTGGACAATTCTCATTTTACACTCGGGTATTCACGCAGGGTTGCATAATAATAGTAACAATTAACCTTTAGGTAATCGAATATTTAATTAAAGGATATTTATCATATTTTAGTATCGATTGTTTTATAATTGTTTATTTGGATAATAGTTTATTTGATCATTGATTATAACAGGAGTTGCTATCGTTTCCTGCGCCGATGACTGCACAATAATGGCCACAGGCCCAGGCTCACAGATCGATGAGCTTTGCAACAGAATAAGCGGCTACCTCCCCGATCTCTCCAGTTTTTTCGCCACCGGAAACCTGGCATTATCACCGACCTTATTTACAACATGGACGTCCCAAATGTCGACCATTTTGAACATCCACGTCGATGGCACTACGCTACCGACTGTCCTAGAGCCCAAAATATTGGGTGTGACGTTTGATCAGGATCTACGTTTTGGTGAGCACGCAGCCGCAATTGTTCCGAAAATCCAAAGGCGTAATAAAATCCTCAAATCCCTTGCTGGCAGTACTTGGGCAAAAGACAAAGCAATTGGCCAGCCGATTGCGTGCTACGCGTCCCCTATATGGTCGCCAAGCCTAAAAATTACCCACTGGAAGAAGCTACAGGCCTGCCAAAATACTGCTCTCAGAATTGCCACGGGCTATCTTCTTATGTCCCCAGATTACCATCTACATAATGAGGCGAGAATACTCCCCATCAGGAAGAGAAATGAGATGCTAACCAAACAGTTCCTGTTGAACACCCAGCAACCTGAGCATCCCAACAGACATCTGATTGATGAGCCAACACCGCCTAGGGGCTTAAGGAGTCATCTCCGCAAGCATTTTGAGGAAATACGGCACCTGACAACTCAGTCGTATGAAGCAAAAAAAAACACAAGCAGGTCCTTGGTGAACTCCACAAACAGGCGTCGGACCTTTATGCCAGGAATTGCCCGGTGAATCCAGTACTCAAAGAACAGTACCCAAAACTTGCAGAAGAGGAACGCATACTCCCCAGGGAAACGCGAGTCACTCTAGCTCAACTTCGTTCTGGATAATGTAACAGGTTAAACTCTTACCTATCCAGAATCAACCCCGACATACAAAATGTATGCCCCGCTTGCAATATATCCCCACATGACACCAACCATCTCTTTAATTGTAATGTGGAACCAACGCCTCTAACACCCGTTTCATTATAGTCCACCCCTGCTGAAACAGCAAGTTTCCTCGGACTCCCGTTAGAGGATGTTGACGACAATTTGTGATCGGTCGCAGCTGTTAGGTGGGGCGAAGCACTGCTACAACAACAACAATTACCTGATTCTCTATCTACGCTCCGAGGGAGATCTTAAGGCCACAATAGAGGTGGACGGTTGGCACAAGGGTGCGCAAATGGCGGACGAGGCGATACATGTGTACACAGATGGTTCCAAAGTAGTGGAGGGAGTAGGGTCTGCGGTATACTGTGCTGATCATGAAATAAGCAGACCCTACAGGCTGCCGGATTACTTTATCGTTTTCCAAGCGGAAATATTAGCCGTAACCAAAGCAGTAGGAACCCTGGAATAGAATAGCTTAAGCTGCAACCGTCTTAACATTTATATTGACAGTCAAGCAGCAATTAAGGCAGTAGTCTCACATAGCACAGCATCTAAATGCGTGTCAGAGTGTAAGCAGTCTCTGGAGAGAATCGGGACAGGGAGAAGCATACATCTATAGTAGGTCCCAGGGCATATGGGAATACATGGGAATGAAAAAGCGGACGAACTAGCTAAAAAGGGCTCATCCCTTGAGGCTTGCTCCGTAGACGTCCCAATTAGACTGGGCGAGATTAAGCGAAGGCGAGAGGTGCAAATTATCGACCAAGCGGGAAAGGCGTGGGTTCAAGCGCGGGGCTGCAAAGTGTTGAAGATTATGTGTAGGTCTTACAACCTTAGACTATCAAAGTTGCTAATATCATTAAAAAGAGAGGACTGCAGCTTTGGTCGTACATCTGATTCAGCCGTTCCCATTGCCACTGACCAAACGTTAACTTTGCCCGTCCAACCAGCGAACTCATAAGGTATAAAAATTTAAATGATGGGTCTATCTTGTCATTATCATGCACCGTCCATTTAATTAATACCCTATCAAACTCGCCCCATGTGTTTTTAACATCATTTTGTTGGACAGGCATTTGCACCTGCACGATCATTGGTTGCGAATTTTTGTTTAGCCCTTCAAGTTGCTTCTCCTTATTAAGCTCCCTTTGCGTTCTGGAATGCGCCTCAAAATACACAGTTTCCACAACTGCGGGATATTTCATCATGGGTACACTAGCCCACTCAGTACACATGCACCACTATGAAATCTTGCTCCAAGCTCATCTTTTATTTATACAAAAAAATATAAAAATATTATGTATTTAAGACACCAAATAACAGCTCAACTTATCTTACAATTCAAATTTATCTCATGCTACCTTTTCATCACAACACTTTTGTTTGCCTTCTTTTTAAACGGTTTTATTTTTTGCAAATTTTATCACCACCAAAGTCCCACATACAAATATTTGCTCTTACGTACATCCAAGCAAGCAAACATCTAAGCACACAATAATTTAGTATATTGCATGCAATTTTACTCATTCATATTTGCTATTTGCGACAATATATTTTTGTATGATGCACCATTTTTCACACCAAGCATACATTACATATCTATATATTTATAACTACGTACATATATGTACACTCATGTCTAGCACACCAAACTTACATGATTCAATATTCTTGCATGATAAAAAAATGATCTTTCACTACATTTTCCACATAAGACTTGTTCGAGAAAAGCAACAAAAGCAACATCACTACAGCAGTGATGAAAATTACCCACACTATTGTCGCCGTTCACATATCGCTTATTTGCTGCAACGTCGTCATAACTCGTGGAGAGAAGTCACTCCACGATGCTGGTACGTATTTGAGCCTAAGACAACCTATAAACATTTCTTTTATCCAGGGCCTTATAAGTTCGGCAGTATACTGTATCTGAGCCGGAAAAATTCCATCCGGCCCCGGCGATTTATAGGGCTTGAAGGTATGTAAAGCCCAATCAATCCTTTTATCATCTGTGATTTCGCTTATTAGCTGATCATTAGGTGACCCTCCGCTAACAATAGTTGAAGACACGCCCGCGCTTGCTGGGAAGTGTGTATCCATAAGCAAGTTTATGGTTTCAGCGCTGGAGTCCGTCCAGTGCCCATCCGGCTTTTGGACGTAACTTAGCTGAGTTGGAGATTTCGATAGCACCTTCCTTAAGCGGGAGGCCGCGGATGTGGATTCACTCCTGCCGCAGAAATCCCTCCAGGAGGACTGTAGACTCATGGCGGGTATTCTGACTGGACACTGCCTTCTCGCGTCACATGCCTTTAAATTAGGCTTGGTCAGTGATAGCAGATGTAGGAAGTGCGGGTTGGAGGAGGAAACGATCGAGCACGTTCTGTGCTCGTGCCCTGCACTTGCCAGGCTAATACTCCAGCTATTAGGAGTGATACAGCTGCCAGATCTAGAAGCAGCAAGTGGTTTAAGCCCAAGGAAGCTTCTATATTTGCCACGAGGATGGAGTTATTTTATAACTTAGGTCCTGGTTTTTGATAGAGTTTTTCAGTTTGGTCGTGAAAACAAACTTCTGGTAACACTACGGTCTCAATCAGTCTATGTGAGGTCCTCATGGACCGGCCAGTTCAGCCTAACCTAACCTAGCGGTCTCATTGAATTGAAGATGCTGTGGCACCGTTATAAAAACAGTTTTAGGAATGCTGGAGCCATTTTTTTGGACTTTATATACGACCAGAAGCTTTTGGGATTATTCTTAATATTGTTTTCAAAGTTAGATAATTCGAGTAAAGTAACTTATTCAAATCATTGAATTTTTTATTATAAGAAACACACAACTCAAAGTAGTTAGATATTTGAACCTGGAATTACCACTGCCGATTCAATTCTCCTGCTGCTATCTGAGGAGTGTGCTAACGCCAATGCCTGCTTGTCCAACAGTGATAGCATTTCATCGACTTTTGGCGTATCACTCTCCCTTACTAGCTCCCATTGTCTTGCTGTCTCATTATCCAGACGCTCGTGCAACATGTGCATCATAAAAAAGTCCCAGTGATCTACTGGGAGCACCTGTGTCTGGAGTTGACACACCTCATGGGTCACATTAGACGTGCGCCGCAAGTCGTTCTACATTACCTACCCCTTTAGTTCCGCTAGCCGAATAAAATTACGTAGATGGTCGCGTCCAATTCAGTAGCTTTGGTGCCACCAGACCAAGGCACCATAAATAAGAATCGGGCGCACAATGGCTGTCTAAATCCAGTAGGTCACCTTAGGGGAGATTCACCAGGAGGTGCCAATTGCCCTCTTGCAGGTGAACAGCTCTGCTGCTGCCTTCTTGGATCGCTCCACTATATGGTCACTCCATAATAGCTTCCTATTCAGAATGACTCCCAAATACTTGACTTGATCTCTAAACGCTAAGAACTTACCCCCAATTCTTGGCGGTGTAAGATTTGGTGCCTCCTCGTGAAGAGGATCCTCCTCCTGATTTAGTTCTCTAGGAGTCTTTCGAGTGCTTTTAGCAGAAAAGAAGATAAGCTTATAGGCCTATAATCATTTGGTTTAGAGTTGGAGGTTTTCCCTGCCTTGGGGATAAAGACCACGTTGACTTCTCTCCACGATGATGCTACGTAATTGAGCCTAAGACAACCTATAAACATCCCTTTTATCCAGGGCCTTATAAGTTCGGCAGTATACTGTAGCTGAGCCGGAAAAATTCCATCCGGCCCCGGCGATTTATAAGGCTTGAAGGTCTGTAAAGCCTAATCAATCCTTTTATCATCTGTGATTTCGCTTATTAGCTGATCATTAGGTGACCCTCCGCTAACAATATTTGAAGACACGCCCGCGCTTGCTGGGAAGTGTGTATCCATAAGCAAGTATATGGTTTCAGCGCTGGAGTCCGTCCAGTGCTCATCCGGCTGTTGGACGCCACTTAGCTGAGTTGGAGATTTCGATAGCACCTTCCTTAAGCGAGAGGCCGCGGATGTGGATTCAATCCTGCCGCAGAAATCCCTCCAGGAGGACTGTAGACTCATGGCGGGTTTCTGACTGGACACTGCCTTCTGGCGTCACATGCCTTTAAATTAGGCTTGGTCAGTGATAGCAGATGTAGGAAGTGCGGGTTGGAGGAGGAAACGATCGAGCACGTTCTGTGCTCGTGCCCTGCACTTGCCACGCTAAGACTCCAGCTATTAGGAGTGATACAGCTGCCAGATCTAGAAGCAGCGGGTGGTTTAAGCCCTTCTATATTTGCAAGAGGATGGAGTTATTTTATGACATAGGTCCTGGTTTTTGATAGGGTTTTTCAGTTTGGTCGTGAAAGCAAACTTCTGGTAACACTACGGACTCAATCAGTCTATGTGAGGTCCTCATGGACCGGCCAGTTCAACCTAACATAACCTAGCGGTCTCATTAATTGAAGATGCTGTGGCACCGTTATAAAAAACAGTTTTAGGAATGCTGGAGCCATTTTTTTGGACTTTATATACGACCAGAAGCTTTTGGGGCTATTCTTAATATTGTTTTCAAAGTTAGATAATTTGAGTAAAGTAACTTATTCAAATCATTGAATTTTTTATTATAAGAAACAAACAGCTCAAAGTAATTAGATATTTTAACCTGGAATTACCACTGCCGATTCAATTCTCCTGCTGCTATCCGAGGAGTATGCTAACGCCAATGCCTGCTTGTCAAAGAATGATAGCATTTCATCGACTTTTGGCGTATCACTCTCCCTTACTAGCTCCCATTGTCTCATTGACGCTCGTGCATCATGTGCATCATAAAAAAGTCCCAGTGCTCTACTGGGAGCACCTGTGCCTGGAGTTGACGCACCTCATGGGTCACATTAGACGTGCGCCGCAAGTCGTTCTCCTTTACCTACCCCTTTAGTTCCAGCAGCCGAATAAAATTTCGTAGATGGGAGCGTCCTATTCAGTAGCTTTGGTCGTACATCTGATTCAGCCGTTCCCACTGCCACTGACCAAACGTTAACTTTGCCCGTCCAACCAGCGAACTCGTAAGGGATAAACATTTAAATTATGGGTCTATCTTGTCATTATCATGCACCGCCGCACGGAACCGATCGCGAAACCCTGTCCATTTAATTAATGCCCCATCAAACTCGCCACATGTGTTTTTAACATCATTTTGTTGGACAGGCATTTGCACCTGTACGATCATTGGTTGCGAATTTTTTGTTTAGCCCTTCAAGTTGATCCTCCTTTGCGTTCTCGCATCATCATCTTCCTCAACTCCTATTGGAATGAATACAACCTTACAAAACGCAGGTATAAACGTCTTATAAAGATTAAAAAGGCCAAGTATATGGAACAAAGATTCACACATAATGTTGGGGATAGTAACCCAACAAACATTTTGGTTAGAAAACGATTAGAAGACGAATCGAATTCTAATGTATTTCTCTAAGGTAGATGGTTAGAAGACGATTTGCGAAACTGTCGCGAATTATAGCATTCTCAACAAAAAGGAGACTTCGTTCTCGATATCGAGAAAAGGGTTAGACTTCTAATCGAATTCTAACGTCAAATTCTAATGAGTTTCTAATGAGAATTTTCAAGTGATGCGCAATTAAATTCAATTATTTAAAATCAGCGAAATTTTCATTGTTTCATTATATCAAATACGTTTATTTGGTTATAATCTTATGTATTAAGAATGAACATATTTCAAAGGCTTTTTCTATTATAATAAATTAAAAACGTACTTAAAGATTGAGCTCAGCGTTGGTTTGAGGTACGGATGAGGAAGCGTTTTCTTCATGCCATTCAAGTAGCCCTTCAAAAATCTGCTCGTTTTCCTTTTTTAACCTTTTTTGATTCATTTCACTTACTAGTATTTATTATTATAAATAAAAAACTTATTTCGCAACTTTGTTGTTGTTGTTGTTGTAGCAATGTTTCGCCCCACCTAATAGCTGCGACCGATCACAAATTGTCATCAATATCCTCTAACGGGAGTCCAAAGAAACTTGCTGTTTCGACAGGGTTGGACCATAATGAAAGGGGTGTTCGAGGCGTTGGGTCCACATTACAACTAAAGAGATGGTTGGTGTCATGTGGGGACACATTGCAAGCGGGCATACATTTTGTATGTCGGGGTTCGATATGTAAGAGTTTAACCTGTTACAGTATCCAGAACGAAGTTGAGCCAGAGTGACTCGCGTTTTCCTGGGGAGTATGCGTTCCTCTTCCGCAAGTTTTGGGTACTGTTCCCCGAGTACTGGATTCACCGGGCATTTCCCGGCATAAAGGTCCGAAGCCTGTTTGTGGAGTTCACCAAGGACCTGCTTGTGTTTTTTTGCTTCATACGGCTGAGTTCTCAGGTGCCGTATTTCCTCAAAATGCTTACGGAGATGACTCCTTAAGTCCCTAGGCAGTGCTGGCTCATCAATCAGATGTCTGTTGGGATGCCCAGGTTTCTGGGTATTCAACAGGAACTGTTTGGTTAGCATCTCATTTCTCTCCCTGATGGGGAATATTATCGCCTCATTATGTAGATGGTGTTCTGGGGACATAAGAAGACAGTCCGTGGCGGTTCTGAGCGCAGCATTTTGGCAGGCCTGTATCTTTTTCCTGTGGGTAGTTTTTAGACTTGGCGACCATATAGGGGACGCGTAGCACGCAAACGGCTGGCCAATTGATTTGTATGTGGTAATGAGCGTTTTCTTCTTTTCCCCAAGTACTGCCAGCAAGGGATTTGAGGATTTTATTACGGCTCTAGCGTAGTGCCATCGACGTGGATGTTCAAAATGGTCGACATTTGGGACGTCCAAGTTGTAAATAGGGTCGTGGATGATTTAGTCGGTGATAATGCCAGGTTTCGCGAGGCGAAAAAACTGGAGAGATCAGGGAGGTAGCCGTTTATTCTGTTGCAAAGCTCATCGATCTTTGGGCCCGGGCCTGTGGCGATTATTGCGCTGTCATCGGCGTAGGAAACGATAGTAACTCCTTCTGGTGGCGAAGGTAGTTTTGATATGTAAAAACTAAACAAAAGTGGGGATAGGACACCACCCTGAGGCACCCCTTGTTTAATTCTTCTTGGCTTTGATATTTCGTTTCTGAATTGCACCAATGCCTGCCGACCACCCAGATAATTTACGGTACACCTTTTAAGACATGGGGGAAGGGTAGACCCATCCAAGTCTTGCAGTAACGTGCCATGGTTGACCGTATCAAAAGCTTTTGATAGGTCTAGCGCTACGAGTACTGTTCTATGGTGGGGGTTTTGATTTAAACCGCAATTTATCTGGGTGCTGATGGCATTTAGCGCGGTGGTGGTGCTATGGAGTTTTCTGAAGCCATGCTGATGACAGGCTAGCTGCAAATTTGCTTTGAAGTAGGGGAGCAAAATGGCTTCAAGCGTCTTTGCTACTGGCGATAGGAGATATATCGGGCGATACGACTCTCCAATGTTAGCTGGTTTCCCAGGCTTTAGTAGCGGGACCACCTTGGCCATTTTCCATTTTTCGGGTATGACAAAGGTGGAAAGAGACAGGTTGAAGACATGTGCTAAATATTTGAAACCCTCTTTCTCTAGGCTTTTAAGCATCGGCTTGGCTCTAGGCCCACTGCTTTGGATGGTTTAGCATGACCGATGGCATCCTCAACCTCTTTGGCGGTGATGGTAATTGGTGACGCGCTGAATTTATGTTTATGCGCGTTTCTGTTGGCCCTCCGTCTATCTTTGTCGACCGTAGAATGCATTATATATTATCGGCAGAAAGCGCTCGCGCATTTTTTCGCATCCGACAGCACTTTATCGCCAAATGCGATGGAAATTTTGTCATTGTGCCTAGACGGATTCGATAGGGACTTTACGGTGGACCACAGTTTACCTACACCGGCAGAGAGTTTACAACCGCTTAGGGCCTCCTCCCATTTCGCCCGCTTGTGTTCATCCACAAGCAATCTGATGCTTTGGTTTATATCCCTTATTTGTAGGTCGCCGGGATCGAGCTGTCTTATAAGATCACGTTCTCTCGCTAAATTTGCGGCCTCCGCCGGGAAGTGGGGCCGAATTGCGGGAATTCTACCTGCGAGAATGAAACGTGCCGAGGCGGATTCAATGACCTTGCGGAAAGCACGCTCCTCTTGACGGGCATCAGTGGGGATAGGGAGGGCAGCAAAGCGGTTGTCTGTAAAGGATTTGTATTCGTCCCACTTTCCTTTTTCGAAGTTTATGAAAGTGCGTTTTTCTGTGACGATGAAGTCGGCGGTACGCTCGAGAGAAATAAGTATGGGGGGCAGGTGGTCGGATGCCAATGTTACCAGCGGCTGCCAGTTGACGCAGTTTACGAGTTCTGCGCTCACGATTGAAATATCCGGCGAACTGTGACAGCTTCCTACCATACGTGTGGGGGCGTCTCAGTTTATTGTGCAGAATGTCGTTTCTCGTCGACTACGGGACGTCCTAGGGCGTGAACAGCAAGGAGCCACAAAAGATTTATAGAAGTTACGTGGACGTCTGGTTTTGGGATCTACCCCAGAACAACATGTCCGATGCAACCATCCCTTACACGAGACACACTGACAAGAGTATGACCGACCTAAAAAGTTTCTTTTCCGGCAAATGCAGCAAAACCATTTCTCAGGACCGGGGTGAGGAGACGGACCCGGATTGGGTTCGATACCTTCCCTGAGCAAGAGAGTATGGAGCAGTCCTGCTGCAAGGAGCTGCTGGGAGGATGACAATTTGTGGGAGGGACGCAACAAATTAAGTGGGGTTACACTGAAATGGCAGTCCTTGGTCGGGAAAAATTCCGAGTCGCTCCGGCACATAGAACCGACGGCCTTGGGAAGCGGGTAGTCTGTTCGTCTTGTGATTAATGACGCTATACTACTATGGCCATATTGTCGGCGCTCAAGCTGCCCCGAGGCACCGAGCCTGGTTGCAGTTGTTAATGATATGTTCTTTGCTACAGGCGGAATGTGCAGAATGGCATAAAGTGCAGCCTTCGGGGTTGTTTTCAGGGCTCCCGTAATGCTAAGCATCGATAGTCCGCATATCCCCTCCAATTTTTTGAGGTATATTGTTTTTTGTGTGGCTTTCCACCAAACAGGAACTCCATAGTATAGAATAGGGCTTACAATCGCTGCAAAAACCCAATGAGAAAAAGAGGGCGATAAGCCCCACGTACACCCCAGCATTCTTTTCCATGCATAGAGTGCCGTTGAGGCCTACTTCACTCTCTCCTCCACGTTGAGCCTCCATGACAGCTTACTGTCTAGAATGATTCTTATATATTTTGTGCAAGCTTTCTCCTGTAAGGTCACCCCTCCTAACTTAGGCCTGGTCCAATTTAGGACCTTGTACCTCTTTGTAAACAAGACCCTATCCGTATTCTCCGCATTGACTTTCAACCCGACATTAGATGCCCAGGTATGAATATCCCGAAGCGCCCGATCCATCAAAGAACTAATCGTTGAAAGGCACTTTCCATTTATGACAATTGCAACGTCAACTGGGTAAGCCGTAAGTTTTACGGGTCGCCCATCGAATCGCCTGAGCAGTTGGTTGATGACCAGCGTCCACAGCAGAGGTGATAGCACCCTCCCTGCGGCGTGCCCCTGTCCACTGATTTCGTGGCCTCATACAATCCCCATTGTGATGTAATCTTCCTGCAATTTAACATGCAACCGATCCATCTGATTAAGGCGGGACTACTTTAATGTAATTAAGAACATCCATAATCGACCATTTAGAAACATTGAAAGCCCCGGCAATGACCAAGAAGACTCCTAGAGCATACTTCTTATATTCCAGGGATTTCTCTATGCTTATTACCACCCTATGCAATGCGGTGTCTACCGACTTGCCTTTGGTGTACGCATGCTGTGTTGTGGAGAGCAGCTTTTCATCCACGTTGGAATTTATGTACACATCTATCAGCCTCTCAAAGGTTTTGAGCAGAAATGATGTTAAGCTAATGGGTCTATAATCTTTTGGATACACGTGACCGATCTTCCCAGCCTTTGGTAGAAAAGCTACACGAGCAGTTCTCCAAGAGTGCGGTACATGGTTCAGTCTTATGCACCCATCGAATATTATTTTAAGCCATTCCACGACCGCCCTACTTGAGGCTTGTAGCATGGCCGGGAATATACCATCTGGGCCTGGCGATTTAAACTTAGAAAACGTTTTCACTGCCCATTCGATCTTGGTATCGGTCACGAAGCCCGGCACTACCTGCTCCGTGATCGAAGTGTGAGTGATGCTTGCTCTTCTAAACCGTCTCCCGATGGGAAATGTGTGTCGATAAGCACCTCAAGGGATTCCTCACTATTACGTGGCCATTCCCCGTTCTCTTTCTTTATTAGTCCATGGACTATGTTTCCCCTTGCTAGGACTTTTTCAACCGTGCTGTTTCGCTGGAGCACTCTATGTCCGTACAGAAACTTTTCCATGAGATTCTCTTCGCCCTGGAAATTTCACGCTTGTAGATCCTCAGTAGATCCCTGTACTCGTCCCGACACGCTTCGCTTTCCACGGTCTTTGCGAGCTTAAACATTTCCTTTATCTGTTTTCTTAGAAGACTCAGCTCATTGCTCCACCATGGCGGCTTTGTTTTTCCTCTGAATCTTTTTAGGGGGCAAGCTTTGTTATACGCAGTCCTTGTTATGAATTCATTCGACTCCTCCAGCTCCTCCACATTGGCAACCTCTTTGGGTTGTCCCAGCTTTGTTTCTACCTGCTTCTGGTATTTAGTCCAGTTCGTTGACCTAGGGTTTCTGAAGGTTCCTCCCTTCTTTACCCTCTTTAGGGGGATGCTGAAGTTGATATACGCATGGTCGGAGAAGGATAGTCTATCAAGAACCATCCAATCATACCTTGATACATCACGCTCGGAGCTCAATGTAATATCCAGAACATTGCTGGATGTTGGACCAATGTATGTAGGGACATTTCCCCTGTTGGCTATCTGCAAATTGGTTTGCAGGATGTAACAAAAGAGAGATTCGCCTCTCTCGTTCGTATCTGCTCCTTCCCACGCATTGTGGTGCGCATTTGCATCTGCGCCTATGACCAACCGCCCTTTGCGCCCTTCCTCCTGTACTAGCCTTTTGCACTCCATCGGTTGAACCTCCGCAGCATGGGCCATGAACAAGGACGCCAGGATAAATGCCTGCTTATTCTTTTGCTCAACGGCCACCGCTACGACATCCTCAGTAGTGCAGTTAGGCAGCATATATGAATGCAGCTGTTTCCTTACCATTACTACAGCTCGCACCCGTCCTTCCGTTTGCGCGTAGTAAACGTCAAACCTGCGCTCTCGTCCTCCCGATGAGAGCCACGGCTCCTGGATCAGCGCCACGTCAAACGAACCCTCCTCAAGGGTTAGGAGGAGTTCGCTCGACGCCACTTTACTGTGTTGGAGGTTTATCTGTATTGGGCTGTTTGTCCCCCTCCAGCACCTTCGTTGTGACGTCGTCGATTTGCCCTCTTCAGCCACTCGCAACTGTTGTGCCGGGTGTTCCTCTGTGCGAGTCTCAGCACCATTTGGCGGTTGTTCCTCTTCTAACACCTTCGTGGTGACGTCGGGGACCTCCACCTGTCTTTCTTCCCTTGAGCTTTTGAGGTCCTTTTCGACTTCGCCCTCCTCTAGCGTGTTAGGATTTTTATCCTCGGGACTTCTTTTCCTGAGTCGCATGTACATTTGACCAGTGCCAAAGGACATTTTGCCAAGCTGCGTGTACAAAATATCCTCCGCCTGCTTGTTTATTTGGAAGATGTAGAACCGACCTTCCTCGGTAGGCCGAGATACAGTAAGTACCTTCCAATTCTGTGTCGGTATGTTCGGATTCTGATTCTGCATAAGTCGCAGTGTATCCTCCGACTTCATCACGCATGGTATCCATACCTTCACTTTTGGTACGGTGGGGATTTGCGCTTTATCCACCACCTCAAACCGCGCGTTCGTGCCTTGCCTTTAGAGGGTTGGAACCAATTCCTCCAGCCATCGCAAGCTCGCGATGTTGTAGCACGCTATCATCTTCACACCATTATACCATCACCCCGAATCAAAGGTTGGAAGGGGCTTACTTGGTTGTTCAGCATCATCTTAAGCATTAAGCTAATAAGCATCCTTTCCACAGATCTCCACCTTTCAGTAGTCATTTGTCCGAAAGGACGGCTACTATAAACCAGCGCCACAGTCAGTGACTGCTTTGCCACATCACTCATCCTCTCGGGAAAAGCCGGAGTCTTAGTGTTATCTCCCTTTGGCACCTCCGAGAAAGCCGGAGTCTTAGCGCCGAGTCTGAGGCCGCTAATTTATTTGCAAACTTTTTCTCTTCAAACTTTGTGTCAGAAGGGGAATTAACGGCCAACGAACGTTCCGCTTTGCGTCTTAGTATAAAAGATTTATCCTCCTTCTCTATTAACTTTGGGTCCTTATCATTATCAGAAAATGATGTTATCGAAGGGTTGAATTCCGTCAAGGATTCCTCTCAGACGGATGTTGATGGGCTTTCAATGAAACTCTTGAAGAATTGCACCTCGCTTGTGAGGCCTCTCACGTATATTTTTAACCTTTCTTTATCTTCTTCATTGATGATTGGAAACCCACTTCTACCACCCCTATCTTTAAAGGTGGCAATAAGAGTGATATCTCGAACTACAGACCTATTTCTAAATTATCATCTGTTGCTAAACTGTTTGAATGCATCGTGAAAGAGAAACTTCATTTTCACGTGAAGCATCTTATTTGTCCAAATCAACACGGATTCGTACCTGCGAGGTCAGCTGTTTCCAATTTGTCGGTCTTTACCGAGGATTGCCATTCATGCTTTCGGAATGGCCTTCAAATTGACATGATTTATATTGATTTTTCCAAGGCATTCGACAAAATTTCTCATAGTATTCTCATTGAAAAACTCAGTTTTATGGGTCTTCATTCTAGTTTCTTTAAGTGGCTCAAGTCTTACCTGCATTGCAGGAGTTGCACGGTTGCTATAGACGGGGAGTTCTCGGAGCCATTCTGTGTTACATCTGGTGCATAGATCTGCTTTGTCTACTTAGTCATGAGCTTACTTAGTCATGAGCCAAAAAATTGTGTCTAAATGTGTACTTAGTCAAGT
The DNA here is from genome assembly GCF_040869045.1 of Eurosta solidaginis. NCBI lineage: Eukaryota > Metazoa > Arthropoda > Insecta > Diptera > Tephritidae > Eurosta > Eurosta solidaginis. Next base: position 150,278,710 of record NC_090324.1, on the reverse strand, counting down.
ACAGAAAAATATTATGAGTTATTAACACATAAAATAGAAATAACATACGAGTGCCCCGCAACACATATGTCCCACGCACAGTCCACGGACTTTGCCACTTTATTGGTAGATCTACCAACTTTTTGACCCATTTTCATTTTCTGCCACTTCTACCTCCAAAGCCCAAAAATCTACCAACATGTCAATATATTCGCATTGAAACCAAATACTGCGATCATTAGGTAAACGTATTTAATTGCCGAGCGCACCCAAATATCATTAACACTAACCAAACTAACCAATTTTGAAAAATATGTGCACAAATTCAGACAAGAAATAAATTTGTTTATGAAGGAAATGTAGTAAAAGGGCACGCAAATATTTTCCTGCGCTATTTTCATCAGTTTTTTGTGAATAATTTTAAGCGAAAATAAAAAAAATTTAAGTAAACGATAACATGCCGCAGTCGGTTATTTTATGGCAGTATTTTTGGTACATTGGATAATTGTTGTTGTAATTAGACGTTTCGATAAATTTTCGTCAGTATTTTAAGCTCAAAAAACGGGAAAAAGCAAGTATCATATAGGTACATATAAGCTATGTATATTAGTGTGGGCCGATTTGTATGGATGAAAGTTACCCGATATCGCGCCATAGATTTTTATACCTTTCATGAACATGAAATGGTATATTAACTTTGGTCCGATGTTTGTAACGTTGAGAAATATAGAAGAAAGACTCACCATTAAGTATACCGAATTGATCAGGGCGACGAACTGAGTTGATATAGCCATGTCCGTCTGTCCGTCCGTCCGTCCGTCTGTCCGTCCATCCGTCTTTGGCCATTTCTCCCTTAGTTTCCAATATAAAAACGTGAAACTTGGTGATATATATTCTAATATGTCATAGATTTCCTGTAAGAATCATTTCTTTCGGAGCTATATATAATATATATCCCATACAACCGATCGTTCAGATAGAAAGATTTTTGGCAATTTCTCCCTTAATTTCCAATATAAAAACGTTAAACTTGGTAATATTTATTCTGATATACATATCATAGAAGATTTCATAAATAAATCATCTCGATCGGAGCTATATATAATATATATCCCGTACAATCGATCGTTCAGATAGAAAGATTTTTAGCCATTTCTCCCTTAATTTCCAATATAAAAACGTTAAATTTTGTGATGTTTATTCTAAATATCATAGATTTCCTGAAAAACTCACTTTGATCGGAGACATATATATATATAGTATATACCTATCCCATACAACCGATCGTTCAGATAGATAGATTTTTGGCCATTTCTCCCTTATTTTCCAATATAAAAACGTGAAACTTGGTGATATATATTCTAATATATCATAGAAGATTTCCTGTAAAAATCATTTCGATCGGAGCTATATATAATATATTTCCCATACAACCTATCGTTCAGATAAGGGGGTTTTTTGCCATTTTTTATTTTATATTTATCTTAAAAATCGTTTAGGTATGTACACCTATATATTTCTTATCTTATACTGTTTTCACACAGACGGCTTATTGAATAATAAAGGCAGTTTTCTACATTAAGACGCTTATTGAGCTCAATCTTCCCTACAAAATTCGAATCTATTATTATTTCATTAGTAGCTAATCGAATGCCTAATGAAGTCAAAAGCACAATGCAACTCTGTTGGCAGCGTTCCGCTTCCGTTTCCTTTTCTTAGTTTTAGGTGTGTTCAGTGCTTAAAAATGTCATTTGTCAAAGCAAATGTCATTGTCTGCATGGCGGAACGATACAAGGTGGCCGCATCGAACAGCTGATTATAACCTTTTTTATTTGATTTGATACATCAACTACCGGCGCAGTACGATTTTGACATTTGTCCATCGAATTTACAAGTACATGGAATTTTTTTGTTTGTAGGTATGTCACCATGCTCCTGTATTGTTCCGCCATGATTGTCTGTCTCATCTTTCATACTAATCGAGCAGTTACTTCTGTGTGAAAGCAAAAAATTTACGATTTCATTAGCAGGTGAAATGAGATCATTAAGTTTCTGTGTGAAAACAGTATTATACATCCGATTATTTGGAGATTACGAACGGGATAAGATTATTTTCAGCCCCATTCATGAAAGGTATGAAGTCTTCGGCACAGCCGAAGACAGTCCCGTCCTTACTTGTTCGATATGATTTGGGCTCAGGAAAAAGAGTTCCACTACGCATACCCAAAAAAAATAATTTTTGAGCATGCGACATTTAATTTTTTTAATTTTTTTCGACTTTGATTTTTAAGGTTTTTTTCATGGCCTACTAAAAAAATTATTAGATGTATACCTTGTCCGACCCAAAAACCTTCGCTAAAAACGTTGGCGATAACAGTTTTTGAAAAAAAAAAATTTTTTTTTAATATTTTACGATCAAATGAATATTATTCATCTTATTCATATATGATATCTCTTCTTGTTTCAAAACGTCCAAATATCTTTTATATGCAGATGATCTTAAAATGTATTCTGTGATAAGTGGATCACATGACTCGATAGTGCTCCAAGGGGAGCTTAATAACTTTTTTGATTATGTGTTGTGAAGAGACTTTCTCTTAATATAAATAAATGCCACAAAGTGACTTATTCGAAGACGATTACACCGTTGGAGACGTGCTATTATTTAGCGGACTCATGCCTAACCGAGGTTAGTGAATGAGGAGATATTTCAAGGATTTCCGAACTGATTTTGACATTTTAGAGACAATTCGAAATAGAAAACAGGATTGGGGAGTCTTTCGAAAGTTATTTAGACTCTTTAATCAACATAGCAGACGGGTTGCGTAGACCTCTGACAGAGCATGAAATGGTTGAGCCCATTATACGGAATTTACACTCAGACATTCGGCTAGAGCTGCTACACCTTGATATTCGTACAATATCTGACCTTCGTAGGTCCTGCCGACGGCGTGAAAACCCTTTTTTTGGAAATTCAGGGAAAATCCCATCAATCCATACCATTTTACGGGCAAAGACGGCTAGTGTCAGAAGTCGAAGTTGACGAAACGTTACTGCTCAAAACATAACAAAACTCAAATCTACCCGATAAATGTCAACTCTGGTTCGCATTGCTAATTAACATACCTGGTTGTCGCTGACAGGAATGCAACATACAAAACGGCAATTTTGGCAATTGAAATTTGTTTTACATATTCTTTTTGCTATTCTTTCGTGTGCTCTGTATAATACAAACGTTGTAATAGCTACATATTTTTTCATTAAAAACCTAATTGAGAAGAAAGCATAGTAAGTTCGTGATTGCTTCTACTGGATTAACAGCGTGAGTATATATTCCATAAACATCTTAAACGTTAACAAGCGATGAAGTTTGTGCTCTAAACCAGGCATCCAATCCAAGGGGGTGGAAGTGCTGGAACTGCGACAAAACGGGTCACAACTATAAAAACTGCATCGAGCCTAGGCGAGTTTTCCGCTACGGGTGTGGGTTAATTGCATTTTTCTTACTTAATTGTCCCAGATGCAATAGTCCGGAAAACAGGGTGAGGGATGTCGGGAACAGGTCCAGACATCCCAAATGACAATCGGACGCCCAGACTCGGATAGGCCCATAACTATTTTAAAACCAGACATTCAAATTTCGAAACCTGATGGTTCTAAGCAAACGATTGCTGGTACCATAAAAGTTAGTGGCACCTTCAAGTCAGAATCTCATCAGATCGAATTCTATTTAATACCGTCTCTGGTGCAAGACCTTTATCTAGGTATTAACTTTTGGAAGAAATTCAAAATGGCCATAAATGTCGTAAGCGAAGTTAGTATAGCTGCAATAGATCCTAACCAACATGTTTTGACACCTCAAGATCAATGCAAACTAAACTCTGCTATTTCGTGCTTTCCGAGTTTTGAAGTCCAAGGCCTCGGCAAACCTCACTTGTTGAGCATTCTATCGATGTTGGAGATGCTAAGCCTATAAAGCAACGTCATTTTCCGGGTTTTCCGGCGGTTGAAAAACTCATGTGCGACGAAATCGACCGGTTGTTGTCCTTAGGGGTTATAGAAGAATCCAACAGTCCCTGGTCTTCGCCTGTTGTTTTGGTCAAGAAACCTGGAAAAGTGCGAATGTGTTTAGACAGTAGGAAGGTGAATGATGTGACGGTAAAGGACGCGTATCCATTGCCTCGCATCGAGGGAATATTGTCCAGACCACCACGAGCGGAATTCATTTCAAGCTTGGATTTGAAAGATGCCTTCTGGAAAATACCTCTTGATTTGAATTCTCGCAAAAAAACGGCTTTCACAACTCCCAATAGACCGCTTTATCAGTATACGGTCTGTGTAAAGCACCCCAAACGATGTGTAGGTTGGTGGATCGCGTCATTCCATATCATCTGAAAGAGAAGGGTGTTTGTTTATTTGGACGATCTTTTGCTGTTATCTGAAACCTTTGAATCCCACCTAGAGCTACTTAAAGAAGTTGCTACTCATTCTCGGCGAGCTAGTTTAACAATAAACATTGCTAAAAGTAAGTTTTGCTTAAAAGAAGTGCGATACCTCGGTTTGTTGTAGGGCAAGGAACCCTTAAAATAGATGAAGACAAAGTGTCAGCCATAGCAGACTACCACAGGGTCCCAAATACTATGAAGCAGCTTCGCAGGTTTTTGGGCATGGCAGGATGGTACAGGAGGTTTATAAACAATATTGCTGAAGTAACTCATCCTTTGACTGAACTGCTGAAAAAATCCAAAAATTTTACCTGGTCTGATGAAGCCAAACTGTCTTTTGACGAGATTGAAAGTAAGCTTACAACTACACCCTTCTTATAAAACCCTGACTTAAAGAAGCCATTCATCCTTCAATGCGACGCTAGCCAACTTGGTGTAGGAGCCGTTCTAGCGCAGAAGAATGTTGAAGGTGTGGAGATCCCTATTGCATATATGTCTCAGAAGATGAATAAGGCTCTGTGACAGAACGCGAATGTTTGTCAGCAATATTGGCCATAAAAGAGTTTCGAGCATATGTCGAAGGACAGAAATTTACAGTCATCACCGACCATGCAAGTTTACGCTGGCTTATGAACCAGAGGACTTAAGTGGACATTTAGCTCGTTGGGCGTTGAAGTTCCAAGGCTTCGATTTTACCATTGAGCACAGAAAAAGCAGTGCAAATGTTGTACCTGACGCTTACTCTCGTGTTCACTGCGAAGGTGAATTAGTAGCTGAAATCAAAGTTGACTATCTACCAGATATTAATCTGAACTCTGAAGCGTTTGACGAGCCAGACTACTTAGGGCTGAAAGGAAAATTTTTGGGAAATCCTGTAGCCTATCCTGATTTTAAAATTGCAGAGAGATTTATTTACCATCGTACGGAATTCTATTCCGGCAACTCCGATGAAGAAAGTGCAGCATGGAATTTGATTGTTCCGCAATCTTCACGTACTCAGGTTATGAGTCAAGCTCATGACATTCCCACCAGCGCTCACGGAGGAGTGGCTAAAGCTGCGGAAAGGATACGTTGATAATTCTATTGGCCCTCTCTGTACCGCTCAGTGAAGGAATATGTAAGCAACTGCCAAGTATATAAAATGACAAAGCACCCAACAATGTTCTTCGTCCACCAATGGGATAGATTAAACCTGTAGAAAGAGTTTTTCAACGACTTTTTGTCGATCTAATAGGCCCTTTTCCTAGGTCGAAAAACGGCTTTTTAGGCATTTTAATAGTCTTAGATCACATGTCCAAATTTAGTTTCTTGTGTCCTTTAAAAAAGTTGATAGCTAGTCCTATTATAAAGTTTCTCAAAGAGCAAAATTTGAGGTTTTCGGCGTCCCAGAATACGTGATAAGCGACAACGGAAGCCAGTTTCGTTCTAAAGAATTTGAAGCACCTTTAACCAAATGTGGCATCGAACATTCGCTAACTGCAGTATACTCTCCTCAGAGTAATGCTTCGGAGCGCCTGAATAGATCGATTAACGGCGCGCTAAGAGCATATATTCAAAGCGATCGGCGGGAATTTGACTGTCACTTAAGTAGCATTAATTCGGCATTACGAAACTCTTTCCATCAATCGATAGGCTTTGGTCCTTATTTTGTTTTATTTGGACAACACATGGTAACGCATGGTGATACTTACAAACTTCTGAAAAATATTGATATGACGACGGAAGGCAACACTGATACATGTATTTCGCGGCAAGACAGACTTTTAAGTATTCGGGATAAAGCTCGCGAAAACCTGAAAAAAGCTCATGACCGAAACAAACGTCAATATAACCTACGGTCAAGAAAAGTAGTATATGAACCAGGTCAGGAGGTTTTGCGTAGAAACTTTGCTCAAAGCAACATGGTAAGAAATTTAATGCCAAGCTTGCAAAAACTTTTCTCAGGGCTAGGGTTCGAGAAAAACTAGGCTCTGCTTATTACGTTTTAGAAGATGTGGAGGATAAAATTTTAGGCACATATCACGCCAAAGATATGCAGCCATGCAAATCTTCCGCCTTTTTCAGTTTCCGTGTGATGTATGAGATATACGATAAACACGAAGCCTGCTTTGTGACCGCGGGGTTCCTAGTTTATTTTCTTTCCTTTTTGGATTCTATGAACATTAAAAATTTTGTTTGATGGCAATATTTTCATACAGTTTTGTGGGCATATGCATGCATCTGACTAATAAGTTGAAAAGTGGCAACACCACTCACTACATGAGTAAATAAACGTATATCACTGCGTGATGGGTTTTTACGAAAGTTGAATAGAGAGAGGGAGAAAAGGTAGATTTCCGGCAAAAGGGAGATCTTTCTTTTTGGCTGGGGATCTTCAAGTGTAAAGCGTGCTTCTAAAATCGTCTTAGAGTGGTGCATGGTCACCGATATAAAAAATGCGGTTCAAGTGTTCAATCAATAAATATAACGGGATCAATAATATATAATCTACTATATATTTGTGAATGTATATCTGTATGTATGTTTGGTAGGGCGGGTCGATTTAAAAACCGCTAATTGTTCTGTGAAAATCGTATTCTAGGGATCAAAATAAGAAACTTTGCCGAAGGAACCATACCTCTAAAACGAATTCTGATGTCCCCCCCCCCCCCCCCCCCCCCTTGGATCGAACTTTTGGGTAGGGGCAATTTCAATTCTACCTGCTGTGTCTTGTGGTGCCTTAAAAAAAACAACAGAAGCAATTTTACGATCTGCAATTGTGTCACAGTGATACCTTCACTTTGAATTCGTTTTAGAGGTATGGTTCCTGCGGCAAAGTTTCTTATTTTGATCCCTAGAATATGATTTTCTAAGAGCAATGGGCGATTTTTTTGCCTCCCCACAAATCGACCCAGCCTAATGTTTGGACTTGCAGCCTAAACCGCAGAATGGAATCGAACGAAATTTTGCCACGACATGCCCTGAGTGCGTCAATCTATGGTAGGCTATATAAAAAAGTTTTCGACAAGGGTGCGTGGCACATCCCATACAACAGGAATTTTTCGTAGTCAATATATCTGAAAGTATTAAAGCTAGACGACTGAAATTAGGTGAGAAGGTATATAAGACTAATCCCTACCCCCTCGGGAAAAACTGTGGATAGCGAAAGAGAGGCGTGGGATCTCCCATACAAATGGGGGTTGGGTTTAGTCTAACATATTAGTCTATATAGTACTGCTTTTATTTATACCCGAACGACGTCGGGTACTCTGCTAGTAATATATATAATTAATAAACATTAATCCATCCTGCGGGCATAAGAAGAGCAAGACCAGCGAATCCGGATCAGTTTGGGGACGCACAGCAGAAGGTCCAGCAGATTCCTTAAATTATCAGTTACAGCACAGGCAGCCAAAGTCATGTGGCTACATCAATTTTTTTTAAGTAAAATATAAATAGGGAAAAATTTGGAAAATGGAATACTGAAAAAAATAATTATCAAAAAAAAAAAATAGGTTTTTTGAACTAGATTGTCAATAATTTATTTGTATTAAAACCATATAAAATTAATTAAAGTTTAAGGAAGGCTACTTGTAATCTATTGAAACTGTTTTGAAATTGCATTCAAGTGATTTAAAAGAAAATGAAATTGCAAATATTTTCCTATTTAACTATATCCACCTGTTAATGTGTAATGTATATACACACGTTTGTATGTAAATTTTAATGTATTACTTACATACGTAAAACAATTATAAGCTAAATTAAAACTGGAGAAAAGAAATGAATTTACTAAAGAAGAAGAAGGAAAACTAAGCGAAAGATAATTAATTTGAAAACGATATATAAAGATTATTATGACCTTTTAATAAATTAAAATGCCACATTGAAGTGTTACTTGGAATGCACCTCACCTTATTGATACAAATATACATACACGAATATCGACCACACAAGCTCTCATATTTTACTGACCCAGATAACCACTTGAAATCAGCATGAGTTTGTTTACAATTGTCAAACCGTCACATCGACCGTACACATGTATCGATTAATCACCCAACCGACATATGTGCGGGTCATATTGACAATATGTAGGTCTCAACAATAATATGCTGACAAGCAATTGTTTATTGTGAAATCATGTACTTTTTAGTATGTAAGTATTAGTGTAATTACGTATATGTAAAGAAAGAAATTGTGTATAAAAGAGAAAGCATTTTCCAATAAAGAACAATTATTGTCAAACGCTAAACATCGGCGCTCTTCATTAATTTTATTTCACAGTTCATGGCGATGCTGCCAGTTTGGTCATTACTCAGCGGAAAAATTTGCTAATAAGCGAAACTGCTAAAAAGACCATCCTAAAGTAAGACCAATCTAAGGACTAAAAGTAACTAGTAAATCCTAAAAAGGATCTAAATAATTTTTCCAAAAACTTTTGAATCGGTTAAAAAGTTTTCGCACACCTGAAAAAAAATTGCACATTCGATAAATGCATTAATTCTGAGGACGAAAGTGTCTCTATTTTTTTACGACTGGCAAAAATTCAACTCAAAAATTGGAAGGCAAGGCTAAAAAGGCGTATAGCAGGAAAGGAAACTATGGCGATACAGCAAAGCATAATTGTAATCAACAAACTCCTTTTACCTACGGTATGCATAAAAAGGGTGGAATACACAGGTCAACAAAAAAAAATTTGTGTACATGGGTTTTGCCCTATATATTCGGATTCAATGCTCAATTCTATAAAAAAAATGCAATTACGAACCAAAAATATTTGGTTTTGTAGAAGTTATAGCGATTTGAAAATTTTGCATTTTTGCACCAGGCTAATGTAGGTCCTTTCGCGCTATTTCGGTCGATAGAGGGCGACGGGTAGCTACCTGATGCAGCGATACATCGAAAAAAGATCTACTTAAAGCTCAACATGCTCATCTTTAAAAAAAATCAAAAAAATGTGGCTGAGAAACAGTAAAAAGGAGATAAAAGGTCCCAGATACACATGATTTTAGGAAGATTTGGCAATTCGTTAAGTACATATTAAGAAACTCATCGAAACTTTTACTGACGGATTGACAGGCCTAGCAATAGAGCATGCCAGCTACCTGATAGCGTTTTTGTAAGTAAAATTTTTTTTAAAAAGCTGTAGTTTCTTGGGTCACTCGTTGTGGGCGACACTATGTTTTTGCATATCACAGAGGAATGATGTCTTCGAAAAGTTGTAAACGAGCGGCTAATTCGTTTTGCTATATATGTGGCGAATGTATTAAAATAAGACAAAAAAAGCTTCATTTAACTAAAAACACAAGGATTTGCGAAACCTGCCTAGCCTACTTCGGTCTACCTGTTAAAAACCAGGACAAAAAATGGGCTCCACATGTGTCATGTAACTCTTGCAGAAGCATTCTGGAGCGTAAGTTTATTTTCTTTTTTTATTGTACTAACTGTTTCATATATATATACATATATCTACATATATATAATTGCATAATAACTGAAATTGTTATGAAATGCTTTACGTTTTATTACAGTTTGGTACCAGGGTGCGAAAAGAGCCATGAAGTTCGCAGTGCCGAGGATTTGGAGGGAACCGAGTAATCATGACACTGATTGCTATTTTTGTGTAGTGAAACCACTGAAAGGAAAACGTTTAAGGAAAACAATATATCCGGAACTACCATCGACATCCGCTCCAGTACCACATTCGAAACAAAATCCTGTACCTGATCCACCTGTGTTGGAAAAGCAACTATTCCCTCAAGGCAGCTTTCAAACACCGAGTTCATCTGCATCCGTACATTCCGAATTTGTTCCTCAATTTGAACCAGGAATACCACATATCATCAACTCTGAAGATCTCAATGACTTAATAAGAGACTTAAATCTATCAAAAGACAAAGCAGAGTTATTAGCATCGCGGCTTAAACAACGAAATTTACTTACTTCTGATGTTCGAATATCTCGGCAAAGAAAGCGTCATGAAGAATTTTCTTGTTTCTACAGTAAGGAAGATGGACTCTGTTTTTGCTATGACGTGAAAGGTTTATTTGAAACAATTGGTATTCCTTGTAGTACAAATGAATGGCGCCTCTTTATCGACAGCTCAACAAAAAGTCAAAAAGCAGTTCTACTACACAATGGGAACAAATTTCTATTTATTCCACTGGCACATTCCATACATCTCAAAGAAAATTATGACAGTATTAAAATGCTATTAACTGCAATCAAATATACGCAATACAAGTGGGAAGTTATTGGAGACTTCAAGATGGTTTGTTTTTTTTTCTGGAATGCAAGGTGGATATACCAAACACTCCTGTTATCTTTGCCTATGGGATAGCAGAAATGATGCCGCCCACTATCGCCAAAAACATTGGCCTGAACGTACTGAGTATGGAGTGGGAAGATTTAATATTAAACATGAAGCAATTGTCGATCCTAAAAATATATTGATGCCGCCATTGCATATTAAATTGGGCCTTATTAAACAATTTGTGAAGGCTCTTAATATTGAGTCTAAAGCTTTCAAATATTTGCAGACTTTTTTTCCAAAGCTGTCAGAGGCGAACATTAAAGCTGGAGTCTTTGTTGGCCCTCAAATAAAAAAATTATGAACTGCGATATTTTCCCGGACCTACTTAGCAATGAGAAGAAACTAGCGTGGGACAGTTTTAAGGCAGTAGTTCATGGCTTTCTTGGAAATCATAGGGATGAAAATTATGATGAGCTGATAACTGGCATGATTAAGAATTTTCCCGGCATCGGATGTAGAATGTCGCTAAAAATGCACTTGTTACATTCACAAGGCCAGTATACGGAAAGCATGATGGGGGACTATATTTGGACGTTAATAAGAGAAAATGTTACCGAATATGGCAGGAAAAGCAGGAAAAAGTACTTTTAAACATTTAAACTGTATTCTAAAACTAAATTTATTAGAATAAATCTTAAATTGATTTTTACTATACTAGAATAAATCAAATCTATGTCAAATTTTGATGAATTTTCATGTTTTTCGTTTTTCTCATTTTTTTTCGAACAAAACCAAATCAAAAACTTGTTTATGTTCATATTCTTATTTCTGGGTGCAAAAGCAATAAAAAAAATATACGCATGACCCATGTACAAAAATGTTGTGGACCAGTTACATATATCTACCATATTGATGACAACAGATCAACACTAAGACTGGCAGCGTAAAATACGGACATTGGTGAGTGGCAGCATGACTGGCGGCTACTATTTTTAAGTATATTTAAATATTATCACAAATTTGGCAGCCTCACGGCAGATTAACTAAGAGTAAAAATGAAAATTTTTGCTTAGGAATTTTTTTAAGTATTGTAGGATGAACAAAAATTTTTTTTTACAAAAAGTTTGATGTCAGCTTTGAAAATGGCACAAACTTAACCTAAAGATAGAGAAAAAGATTGAAAACCAAAGTGGCGTAGAAAAGATAATAATAGTATAAATTAATTTTAAACAATACTTTGTAAAATAAATTCAAAAATAAATTACAATCTTAAGAAAATTAGAAATGTTAAAAATATTAAATTAAAACAAAATTTTTTTTAGAAAATTGAAAAATTTTAGAATAAAACTTTTTAAATAATAATTTTTATAATGTTAATTAAGTAAAATAAATTAACAAAAGATGTAAGTAAAATGGAATGCTGAGGATTAAGAATAAAATAAAAAAATGTTTACTAAAATTTCAATTAATCCCCTTCTTCACGAAAACAGAAAAACAATTATAGAAAATTTAAAAATATCGTGGTGGACAAAGATTGCGCACGGCATCACGATAGCAATAGCAGGGTATGAATTAGGGAAAGAAAGTTCTGAAACAACAGAGAACAGGATAGTCAAGTATGAACCACCAATAGAATCAGATACGAAAAACGTTCCAGATGTTTGGTTAGCAGTCCTAATTTGTGCATTCATGCTATTGATCATCACAATAGCTATGATGCTCAAAAATTATATGAAGCACAAATATAGGAAATTAAAACCCGTTCAAGCTCGTATCATTTTTAACATTCTATTATTTAAAAACTTTTATTTAAATTTAAAACTCAATTTGATTTTGAGGAAGAGCAACAAACTCTTGAATCTAAACTCTTAAACGTTAACCCTTAAAATGTCTCAGACAACAGTAAAAATGGCTTCATTAACATTGCCTAAGTTTACGGTGGATATATGCAAACCACTACAAATGAAAAAACCAGCCCATAACAACAAAAAAAAAATATGAAGAAAAGTTACAAGAGAACATATAAATATATGTGAAGCGGTATATAAATTTGCAACAATAAGACATGTCGCGCTTTTTCATCTTAGGATAGAAAAATGGTAGCGTAAGAAATACAAGCAACCTGATTGTTGATGAAAAGATTGACTTAGGACAATTGCTTATCAGGCTGTGCATACGCTGTACAAATGCCGCCAATCTAGGACTTGTAAAGAAGAAAAAACACAGTTATCCTGAGGGACAAATTGGTGAAGAATAATATAAAATATAATGCAGTAGGCAAATTTAAAAATAAAAATAGGTACCCAAGTTCTCTAAGATCAAGTAATTGCGTTAACTTTGGAAGTTATGCAGGTGGCAATTCGCGATAAAATTAAAATAATTCTTCATAAATATTATGATGATTTTGGCTTCGCCACCCAGGAATCGCATGGCACATAAGATCAAAAACATTGCTGGAAAATAGAACAAATATAAAAAGATGAAAATTTTTTTTTTGCATCCATCTTGTACCCATAAATTGAACTACTTCTAATACATAACTACCTTGCTCTTCCATCAACAACAACTCCTAAATTCCTGCATAATAAGTTTCAGATTACTTCTTTTATAGGATCAAAGTTTTTAAATGAAAAGATACAACAAAAAAAACCTTGTTTAATAAAAATAGTTAAAGTAAGAAAATATAAACCATTTATATTTATTAGAAATAAAAATAAGTTTGGGAGGCCTCAGTTAGGAAAACCTCGCCTTTTAGAGAGGTCATAATTTTAGATAATAGGATCCCTTACTCCCATAAGTTAGATAATAAATAGAAAGGAAAGTATAGAGTAAAAAATATTGATAAAAACAACAACTTCACATTAATACCATATAGAATAGGAACGATAAAGATAAGGAAATAATAATCCGTAAGAATAAGCTTAAACCAATATAAAACATCTGCTAGTAACTCAAATAATTTAACAAAATAAAAAACAGTCTCAACATAAGCATTCCACTTTACTCGTCAAGCACAAAAAAAAAGAAAAAAAAAACAAACAAAAGTCAGCATAACAGTTCATATGTAAAGCAAATGAAAGCAAAAAACACATAAACAAAAAAATTCATTACTTTTAATATCAAGTTACCACTATGTCATAAATTACAATTTAATGTGAAAGACAATTGAAATTTGGTAACCCGAAGCAAGTTAAGTGGGTCTTTAAACGTAAAATGAAACAACACGGCACACTTATATCAATGCCACTAGATGACCGTATATAATTAGGCGTCAAAATATATACGTTCATTCCTTAAAGGCCGGTTTTGAAGTGTTAATTGCAATGCACCTCACGTTAATGATACAAATATACATACACGAATATCGACCACACAAGCTCTCATTGACCCAGATAACCACTTGAAATCAGCATGAGTTTGTTTACGTTGACAAGCAATTGTTTATTGTGAAATCATGTACTTTTTAGTATGTAAGTATTAGTGTAATTACGTATATGTAAAGTAAGAAATTTTGTATAAAACGAAAGCATTTTCCAATAGAGAAGAATTATTGTCAAACGCTAAACATCGGCGTTTTTCATTCATTTTATGTCATAGTTCAACAACAATATTTCAGTTCAGTTAAGATGAAGTAATGTTGTATTGGTTTTCATTTTTAAATTAGCCTTAAGATTTTATTTTAAAGCAGAATAAAATTTAAAATAAAAAAAATTCAAGTATCGTAAGGGTTAAATTGGACGAATTGCTTTTTATTTTCTCATGATATTTAACTTCATATACATACATACATGTGGGACGGCAACACCGTAGCGGACGACGGACTACCTAATTCATACCTTTAAATACAACCCTGACAAGCTTTACCGAACTCGACGAAACGCAAGTATACAGGACAACGAATAGATTTTAAAAGTTAGTCGTTAACCGGTCGTTGCAAAGTTGATACGCTAAATACGAATATAATAATCTCATTTAACATACATATTATCTATAAACTTTAATTCAAATACTACTTAGTTTAAGCAACTACCAATGTAACTTTTGTTTAAATGAATAAATAAACTAAACCGAGTGAATACTCTACAAATTGGTGTCAAAAGTGCAATCGAATCTCAACGCGCATGCACAAATGTACATACATAAGGTCGTATGCAATTTTAAATTGCCTATAGCATTAAACTGAATTCATAACTATTGCTATGATATCTAAGTGAAGAAAAACAAATCAAAGAACAGTGCGAAATTTTAAGAATTGTTGAAGTGGTTGCGAAATTAGTGACTTTTAATTTCGTTTATGGCTGTACATAAATATAAAACATAACGCCAGTTGTTTGTTGTTGAACGCAATTTGCGCATCATAATTCGACTCGTAAACGGTTGACGACGACGCCGAAAAGCGTGATAGATGAGTATATCATAAAATTGTTGTTTTTGCTTTGAGGGAAAAATCCAGAACATTCAATTTGCATCATCCACTTGCTGGAGTGATGAGCGCAAGCAAACGATACATATCCTAAAAAGCTAAGTGTGGTACACGAAGTAGCGTGGCAGAGGCCGAATAGCGCTATCGTACGAACTGTGTGTTGTTGGCAAATCTGTACTAGCACGGCGGTGGCTGAATAGTGTTGGTGTTGATTTCCATGAATGTTTGTGTGGCAGAGGCCGAATAGCACAATACAAAGTTGTTGGTAAAATTTCGCTTAGCAAAGGCGACGCAAGCGAGTTTATTTTTCGTCGATTAAAAATTTTCGTCAAGTTGTTGGCGCATCATCGTGTTGATTACTTTTCATTTTTGGGACGAAGAGAGAATTGGACGAATCGAGCAATCAGAGAAGTGACGAAGTTGGAGTTGGAAGCAGAAGAGCAGATGAGTACAAGTAGAAAATAAATACATACTAAAAGTAATATTAGTGAGAGTGAAAGAAATGGAATAAAATTCGAATTGTAACGAAAGGTTTCTCATATTGTATGACATTCGCAGACGTTCAAAGTTTTTTATGTAAACAAAACAGAAGATGATAAATTGAATACCAAATTTTCTAGTGTACACACATATGCATGTATGGTAGAATTCTATGTTTGCAGAACTGAGGTGAATTTTAATATCTTATGAGCAAGGCAGATCAACAAGTTCTTTGTGATTTAAGTATGTTAATGTCGATTTAATCACCTGCAAATAATAGAAGAATAAACGTTTAATGACGAAGTTGTATATGAATGAACTTTAAACTTCTAATCTAAAAATTTTGGTAACACATGTAATTGGATTGTTAGTATAAAAGTAGTCTTGTGAAATCATCAAATTTTTTCAAAACATATAAGCGTAGAGTAAATATCTAAATATGTATAACAATTGAGCACAAATCAACGCAACGTATGTATGTCAGTGTAGTAATTTTGCAACAAAATTAAGATTTTCTGAAATCGACTTTGATTGTTGTTTTTCTTTCGCGTAACAAGTTGATATACATATTTGGATCATAACTTTCATATTTTCTTTATTAACCATTTTGTTGTTGCAAATAATCCAAATATTCGAAAGTACATAGCGTGTAACTAGACATTTCAAAGTCACAAAATGGAAAGAAGTGAAATATTAGCATTAAATGTAAATAGTTTGAAAACCAAATTAACAGAATTAGGGCTATCTACAACGGGTCTAAAGACAAACTTGCAAGAGAGACTGCTTGAACATTTCGGCCTAACCGTTGAAGCTAATAATGATGAGAGGGTTGAAGTGGGTTCCGAATACGGTGACGCTGGTATATCACCACCAAGTGAAATTCAATACCAATCATTTAGTCATACTCCTTTTACTTTGCGCGATATCGCAGACTCATTGACATCCTTTAGCGGTTCGGGGTCTTTGTCGGTCGAGGATTGGTTGGACGAGTTTATTGAAAATGCTGAGGCTGTCTTTTGGAATCCTCTGCAGAAATTTATATATGCAAAACAATTGCTAAAGGGGGCGGCCAAATTGTTCATTAGAAGTCAGCGAGGTATCACTAGTTTCGATTTGTTAGCGCAGGCATTAAAATCTGAATTTGGTGTGACAGTATCATCAGTAGAGGTGCACCGCTTGTTAAGAAATCGTCGTAAACGCCAAAACGAGGATTATAAAGAGTATTTATATAATCTTATGGAGATAGGAAAACCAATTAAACTTGATGATGCGAGTTTAATCGAATATTTTATAGAAGGTATTCCAGATTCTCGTCAAAATAAAGTCAACCTTTATCAAGCTAGAAACATATCAGAGTTGAAAGAGCAAATACGGGTATATGAGAAAGTGCGATCTGGCCGTCCTCAAGCGACCAGCTCATACTCAGCTCAACCTACTAAAGCAGTAACGACTTCTCAAGAAGATTCACTAAAGGGAAAAGGTAAACGATGTTTCAAATGTGGGAATATTTCCCATATAGCTAAAGATTGTAAGCAGGCACAACCTAAGTGTTTCAAATGTGGGCAACTTGGGCACCTTGCGGCTAATTGCAAAGATTCCCAAGGGACGGTTAAAGTAGAAAAGGGTAGTGTAAACACTTTGGGAGTAGACTCATCCATTGGTAGATGTATTTTTAAAGACTTAACTTTCAACGGTATAACGTTTTCCGCATTGGTCGATACGGGATGTGATCTTTGCTTAATCCGCAATGACATATTGCTAATGTTTGGCGAAGACGTCAAATTAGGAGGCGACAAGCGTCGTTTGAGAGGCATTAGCGGTAGCGTTCTTAACACATTAGGTTCCTTCCCCATTTCCATCTGTGTAGATGATATCATGCTCGAGATTACCTTCCACGTAGTACATGAGCGCGACATACATTATGCAGCCATAGTTGGTAATGATATACTCACACAAGTTGATTTGATAGTTTCAGAGGATTTGGCACAGTTTAGGGCGAAAGCAGTCGTGGTCGAGGAGAAGAGCAAGCAGCAAAGCAGCATCACAGAAAATACCTCGGAAGATTCAAGCATAGGTACTAGGGAGCTAGTAAGAGAAGAAAAGAATAATGATAAGAAGTTGGAAGTGTTAGAAGAGTTTAAAAGTATGTGCTGTATAGCAGAGGTATTTGAGGGTAGTTAGGCAGACGTTTATTTATCGCATTTGCAGTCCGTAGATAAAAATAGGGTCAAATCACTTATTACCAATTATGAGCCAAAGAAGTTAAAAGAGTCCCCAGTAGCAATGAAAATTTTGCTAACAGATGATGTTCCCATTTATGAAAGGCCTAGACGCATGTCATACGCCGATAAAAAATGTGTCGATGAGTTGGTTGAGAAGTGGGTAGAAGAAGGTATTATACGAAGAAGTACGTCGGAGTATGCATCAGCTATTGTGCGTTCGGGATAATTTCCCAATGCCCCTGTTAGATGATGTAATCGAAAGACTTCAGGGAGCTCGTGTTTTTACGACTCTTGACTTGGCCAACGGGTTTTTCCATGTGCCGGTCGAAGAGGGCTCGAGAAAATATACAGCATTCGTTACCCACAATGACCAATTCGAATACTGTTACGTTCCATTCGGAATATCAAATTCACCAGCGGTATTCTCGCGGTTCGTATTTGCAGTCCTAAGAGATATGATCCAGGATGGTACAGTTGTCGCCTATATGGATGACCTCATCATTCCCTCCAAGGATGTGGATGACGGAATCCAAAAGCTACAACGTGTTTTAACCAGAGCAGCGGAGTATAATTTGAAAATAAAATGGAGCATGTGTAGGATTCTCGTGCGTAAAGTTGACTTTTTAGGGTACATTTTAGAGGACGGTACAATTGCACCGTCATAGACCAAAACCCTAGCCGTTGCAAATTTCCCTATACCTCACGATAAAAAGTCGTTGCAGCGTTTTCTCGGTTTAACATCGTACTTTAGGAGATTCATAGAAGGTTATGCAGTGGTAGCTAAACCGCTTACAGATCTTTTAAGGAAAGACTCTAAATTCGTGTTAAGGGACGAGGGGATAACTGCTTTTCAGCAGCTGAAGGCAGCTCTGATGAAAGCACCCGTTTTAAAGTTATACAACCCTAAGGCAATTACTGAAGTGCACACGGATGCCTGTATCGTCGGATACGGTGCCGTGTTAATGCAGAAAGACACCGATGATCAGATGTTCCATCCGGTACAGTTTATGAGCCGTAAGTTCAAGCCATCTGAGGAAAAATACCACTCGTATGAGCATGAAGTGCTGGCGATAGTAGAGGCTCTTAAAAAGTGGCGTCTCTATTTACTAGGTATAAAATTCAAAATCATAACTGATTGCAATGCCTTTACTATGACGATGCAAAAGCGCGATATTCCGTTAAGAGTATCTCGTTGGGCAATGTTTTTGCAGGACTACAGTTATGAGATTGAACATCGTAGTGGGTCCAAAATGAGACACGTCGATGCGTTGAGTAGAGTATCGTGCTTGCTGCTCGAAGACACGTTTATTCACAGATTGAGAGAGGCACAACAGGGTGACCAATGGATAAAGGCAGTTTGCACCGTTTTAGGAAAGGATAGTTACGAGGATTTCTATGTCAAGCATGGCATTCTCTATAAGGATCCCATCAAGGAACTGATAGTCGTTCCATCGGCTATGGAGGATGAAATAATTAAGGTGGCACATAGGCAAGGGCATTTTTCTGTTAATAAAACGAAAGACGCATTAGAGAAAACATATTATATTCCGCAGATAATTCCCAAGATTACCAGAGTCGTAAAGAGCTGTGTATAGTGCATAGTAAGTGAGAATAAGTCAGGAAAGAAAGAGGGCTTCCTAACCCCGATAGATAAGCAAGACAGGCCTTTGGGTACCTACCATGTCGATCATGTAGGCCCAATGGAACAGACCGCAAAGTCATATAGCTATATATTTGTCGTTGTCGACGCATTCAGTAAATTTTGTTGGCTCTATCCGACGAGAAATACTGGTGCAGATGCAGTTATAGATAGACTCAAAAGGCAGGCTTCAGTGTTCGGAAACCCGAAGCGTATTATATCCGACCGAGGTTCGGCATTTACATCGAACTCGTTTAGAGAGTATTGCGAAACTGAGAAAATTGAACATCTTTTGATTGCCACTGGTGTACCTCGTGGCAATGGCCAAGTGGAGCGCATCCACAAGATTATTATACCAATGTTGACTAAGCTTTGTACAGAAAGCCCAGGGCTGTGGTACAAGCATATAGAGCGCGTTCAGCAGGCAATAAACAATAGTCCACCCAGAAGTACTAAATTTACACCTTTTAGGCTACAAACCGGAGTTGAGATGCGAGTAAGTAGTGACCCTAGTCTGACCGAATTATTGCAGGAAGCGATCGTTAGGGAATTAGACGAGGAGCGCGAGAATGTGCGCAAAGAAGCACAAGAGAACATAGATAGGATTCAGGAAGAGAATCGCAGAACATTTAACAAAAACAGGAAAGAGGAAGTAAGGTACCGCGTAAACGATTTAGTCGCCGTTAAGCGAACTCAATTCGGTGCAGGATTAAAACTAAAGCCGAAATTCCTAGGCCCTTATAAGATTAGCAAAGTTTTGGCTCATGGCCGATATGAGGTGTTGAAAGTTGGCGACCACGAAGGCCCCAGCCGTACAATTTCTGTTGCTGAGTACATTAAAAAATGGGAACCCTCACTTCAACCTGAGCCATCATTCGAGCCGAATGACGTGTCAGGAGGGCCGAATGTGGGACGGCAACACCGTAGCGGACGACGGACTACCTAATTCATACCTTTAAATACAACCCTGACAAGCTTTACCGAACTCGACGAAACGCAAGTATACAGGACAACGAATAGATTTTAAAAGTTAGTCGTTAACCGGTCGTTGCAAAGTTAATACGCTAAATACGAATATAATAATCTCATTTAACATACATATTATCTATAAACTTTAATTCAAATACTACTTAGTTTAAGCAACTACCAATGTAACTTTTGTTTAAATGAATAAATAAACTAAACCGAGTGAATACTCTACATACATATATATACCAACACGGAACTGAGATTCCAATAAGAATCGTAAGAGAGAGGGAAAAATTACCTATATGTTCAGCGCCTGCTGACAGCGTTGGATGTAAGTGCTCTTAAATTGCTTCTCTTATAATTTTAACCTCAGACACGTTTATATATAAACATATATAATAGGGCGGGTCGATTTAAAAATCGCTCATTGCTCTGTGAAAATCGTATTCTAGGGATCAAAATAAGAAACTTTGCCGAAGGAACCATACCTCTAAAACGAATTCTGATGCCCCCCCAGGTAGAAGCAAATTTTGAAAAATCCCACTTTGACCCATTTAGAGTACTCCAATCGAGTCCAAATGTATGACCGACCCCCACTAACTTTGGAGGCCCGACCCACCGATGCCAGTGGCACACCCCCTGGAACCCCCCTGGGGGTTCACCATACAAACATTTCAAAAAAATCGCCGGTTTTGCACTTTACATGAAAAAGTCAACGAAATGGCTATGTTTTTTCTTTATTTTTATTTATTTATTTATAATAATATTTATTATTTATTTATAATAATATCTATTTTTTCTCTTAGGAAATTTATTTAGTCAGAACATATGTAAATGAAAAAATTAATTTAAGTGAGTTATAGAAAAGAAACTAAAAAAAATTATTGTTTGAAGTCTTTTTTACTTTCAAGTCTGGGCAATTTCGCACGGCTCTCTAATGTCGTCGCCATAACAGCCTCTTCATTTTCCGGTATAACCCGTTTGGAAACGGTAGCTAGCAATTGAACATGTCGTTCTGTTCCTTGTATGTGTGATGGAATTTTTGGATCGTTAATCGGTGGATCATCTTGATTTAAATATTCTTTCAATGTATCGTACGGAATGCTTCGCGTGAATGGTGGTTCAAATACGATATTTATATCATTCAAATTGATCATTTCCGTATAACTTGTGCAATTAAAGTTTATATCTGGTTTTTTATAAACTCTAAGTTCCATTGGCTCGTCAACATCGGTTCGATAGCGTAGAATTTTCTTGATGGCACAGTCGCGCTTTTCTTTGCTATCATCAAACAACATTGATAACAAGATATTTTCCGAATGCGCATAATATGAATTATCTTTAATTACTTCATTGACAATTTTGCGTAAACGAGGTTCTAGAAATCGTGACCAACCAATGAACTTGAAAAACAATGCACTGCCGTACACGACAGAGCTGTAATACTTGATATTGAAGTACATTGGCACATAACATTTAATAATAAATTCAACCAGAATTCTTAAATTTGCATCTGGATTTTCCGTTGTCACATGTAATCGCAATAATCTAGCGGCCTTGGTGAGCCACCGAGAAGGTACAATTTTCCCTGGTTTGATGTTAGCCAGATCCACCGGAACCACGCCGCTAGAAATTGCCTGGGCCATGTCGTATAAGTACTTCGAATCGGTGGAAAATTCAATTTTTTCTGGAGCAGGGGGCATATTTTGCAACTCAATTTTCTGGAAGCCGTCCACCACCTAAAAATATATAATAATAAAATAATTAAAAATGGTTGACAATTATAATAAATGAGTGATAGCAATAACTTACCGGAAAAGTTTCACAAGTTTCGATTTGACGGCTCAGTTTTCCGGTTGCCGATCTTGGTCCAGTGCTGGTTGGTTTATCCAAAGCTTCAAACAAATGTCGAAACGGAAGTTCGTTGAAGTGTAGAAGGCAAACGAACCAATGCAATGGTCTTTTTAACAGCAATTCGAATCGTCGTATAATTCCACCGTCAGTGCATATTCCAATTAATGCATCCAGTGATATATTTTTATCGTTGAAAAAACCATTTAATTTGGTTGTTTTGTATTTAGCGGTTTCATGTTCCAGTCTTACGTAACCAACAAATTCAGAATTGGGTTCTCTCAAAATAACAAGATGAGGTTCTTTTACCATGCTAGTATGATACTTCTCATCAATTTTATCTATCGTTAAAGTATCATGTTTTCTGCCATCGAATGAAAACGCTAACAAATTGGTATCATCTAACCGTTTGCGAAGCACTTCTTGTCTGCATTTCTCTTTTTCTCTGCGAACTTTCGATTTATCCATGATGAGAGGTTTCCCATGCTTATCCTTAATTTTAAAATCTTGCAAAAGAGCGGTTCCCAATGCTGATGCTACTCTGTCAGACACACCAAATCTGTCACATACCAAGGCAAAGTTAAAACAATCGTATCTCTCTGTGTATTGTGAACTTGTGCTTCTGTCCATATCTTCTTGAACAGGTGGCGGTGCGTATGTTGAATTACCGGGATCTTGGTATGTTGGCATTGATGACATAGACGTTGCAGCTTGCTCTTCAGTTTCCATCATAAATGCAGCCATTGTTAGTCTTCACTGATTATGTTGATCGTGCATGAACTCTTTGAGGCGTTCGGGAACCCAGCCGCATGCACATGAAGCTGCCTTCAAATTGCATTTACATGTTCCAATGTAAAAAATTGTTTCCAGAGATTTTGCATACTCTGTAAATTGTTGGGTGTTGTTTCTTCTCTTGATTTGCTCTTGATACTTGTCAAGCAATTTATTCAATTTATTAAATACACTTTTTTTCAGCATTATTTCCGTACCAAGTTTTTTCCAAATTCCAATCAACTTATCTTGTATTTGAATAGTGAATGATTTATGGGAACACTTTTTTTGTTCTGTTTTAGCACGTTCGCTTAAGTAAAAATAATATCTCAAGATATCCAGATGGGTTGGTAAATTAAGATCAGTTAAATCAGTAGACACACCAAAACCAGTAACATCATGCTTGGGTGTCTGACTCATTGGGTTTTCGATAGTTGTTGATGTAGTTGCTTCATCATGCGGTGTAGAGGATGGTGGACTCATTGTAAACTTTTTGATTTGGAATGGTCACTTCACTTATTATTTTTTTTTTGAAATATTTTTTTATCTGAAATTAGCACTTCACACTTTGAGTTCTTCACAACGACTTAATGCATTCACAAAAACTGTTGCGTTATATATGGTCTACGAGACGAGGTAATAAGAATGAAATGGTAATTTCAATTCTACCTGCTGTGTCTTGTGGTGACTTAAGAAAACAATACAAGCAATTTTACGATTTGCAATTGTGTCACAGTGATACCTTCATTTTTTAAAACGGTTGAATAAAAAACCCACACAACTATGTTTACGACATGCAAATGCATCACAGTGATGCCTTGGTTTTAAAAGGGTTGTAAAAACGCTAATTTCTAATAATTTTTTTTAATTTCTTTTCTATTACTAAGTTAAATTCATTTTTTCATTTACATATGTTCTGACTAAATAAATTTCTAAAGAGAAAAATAAACTCCAAAAAGAAAAAGCATAGGCATTTCGCTGATTTTTTCATGTAAAGTGCAAAACCGGCGATTTTTTGAAATGTTTGTATGGTGAACCCCCAGGGGGTGTGCCACTGGCATCGGTGGGTCGGGCCTCCAAGGTTAGAAATCAGAATTCGTTTTAGAGGTATGGTTCCTTCGGCAAAGTTTCTTATTTTGATCCCTAGATTTTCACAGAGCAATGGGCGATTTTTTTGCCTGCCCACAAATCGACCCGCCCTAATATATATGTACGTTAGACTGGCTTGGTCCCCATACAAAAAAAAAGTTTCTAATGTCCGCCCCTAAATTTAAAGATTATGTTGAGGGTTTCGGAAAATAATTTTTTTTCTTTTTGATCCTTCGAAATACAGCCGAAAAAGGTTTTTTCGCTGTAACTTGGTTATTTGACTTCCGATTTTTTAAATTGATATGTCATTATTTTGGCCTTGAGAAGCTTCACATTTCCGTTTAATGTCCTTTTAAGCTATGAAGTCGTTTTCACATATTAGGTGAGCTAACACAATATCCTCTTTTCCTTACCAAACGAAAGTAATTAAAAATTCAAGAAAATGTTGCTTTTAAACCATATTACTAAAATAATAAAGAAAGAAGTTATGGCACTTTCAATATTTATTGAAACTGTTATTTTACCTGATTCTTATTATACTTAGACCTGAAACTCATGATATTTTTGGAGGAAAAATTATTATTAGGGTTCGCATTGAAAAGTTAATAAAGATATGCCAAATATCATAAATAGGGGAAGTGAAAGTAAATAAGTGAGTCAAACCTGTTGTTTCGTATTTATAATAATAACACTATGCGACAAAATCAACTTTTTTCTGGGTATTGGACAAAACCCACTTTTTTGTAGAGATTGAGGCCTAAGTAAACAAAGTACTATCTCCGTTTTTCGAAGTTAGCCTCCAAAAAATAGATATCGGCTTTCGAAGTTCGATATTTCGAAATTTTATTTTTTTTTTGTTAACGCGTTCAGCAAATTGAAAAAGTAAAAATGTGGTCGTGGTTCGCTCTTTTCCCTTATTTGAAGGGCTGAATTCTTTTTTTGAGAAATTTGGTATAACAGCTGTTATACGAGGTGAAAAGTCAGACTCTGACTTATTATTATTTTAGTAATATGGTTTAAAAGCAACATTTTCTTGAATTTTTAAGTACTTTCGTACTTACTTCACTTTAGGGGGGTACAACTTTGTTAGCTGACCTAATCATGTGAAAACGACTTCATAGCTTAAAAGGACATTAAACGGAAATGTGAAGCTTCTCAAGGCCAAAATAATAACATATCAATTTTAAAAATCGGACGTCAAATAACTAAGTTACAGCGAAAAAACCTTTTCGGCTGTATTTCGAAGGATCAAAAAACAAAACAGTTATTTTCCGAAACCCTCTCAACATAATCTTTAAACTTAGGGGCGGACATTAGCAACTTTTTTTTCGACCCAGTCTAATGTACGTAATTTCATAGTGAGAAGGAAAGTAACATGAAAACAAAATGCATATTTGTTTAGGCCAGTGGCCTAATTAATTTCTTACCGGGTAGCCACCCTCGACTTAACTATTTTTACGTTTGTCAGCAACGGCTAACTTCCAATCGTCCTCTTGATCCAGCATTTTTTTCGTTAAGAGAGAAAATTCGAGCTTCGGTGGCGATTTGGAAGTTGCCGTCGGCGCTGATTTAGTTTCCCTGCCAACGAATCACTATCTGATCCAGCGTTTGACTTTGGATATTCAAAATACAAAAAAACGTAAGTTCCTAAATTCCTTTATTGTGATATTTTATTAATCCATATCGACGAAATAAAGACAGTTTATAATTATTATACACATTTCTATGTATAAACACTATTTATCTTGTTTTTATTTCTTTTCCGCAAAACACAATTGGTTTCATTCCCGCCAATTATGTTCATGGTCCTTCGTAGCCGTTCTACGAAGAAGCAATATTACATACAAAAGAGCTGTGATATCAAAAGGAACACTTGAGCCAACAGGTGCCGAACATACTATACATACCTACATATTCACCTTCATCACACACCAAAAACAAGAATAAAAACAAAAATCAAAGACGGGTGAGTTTTTCTGTGCAAAATTCAAATTCAATAAGCAAACAAAAATAACCATATTAAAAGTGATTTTCGCGGAGTTTAACAAAAAAAATTTTTTGATTATAATAATAATTTTTTCGTTTGTGCGCGAGTAATTTTGCATTTTTTTCCTGCTTTTCCAATACTTGGAAAACTCTTCGGCTCGCTCAATATTTGTATTGTCCGTCCGAACGGACATAAACAAAACAAAAAGTGATAAATTAATTATTATGCAGTGAGTTCTTTTAATTTTTTTTTTTTCGAAATTAATCTTTTTAAATACGTGAACAAGTTTCCAAATTGGGAATTTCCTTGCATTTTTACCGTCCGGCTTCAAATTACTATTATTTTTGTTCATCGGTGGCACAAATATACGGGCAAAATTGCCCATCGGACACTGTTTTTTTTTCCTTTAAATTAATCACAACACAACACTGCACTATAAATTAAATTTAAATAATTAATTATAACATAATTTGTGTGAATACAAAATCACTCGCGCCGCGTTTATTTCAACAATTATAATCGTTTTCATTTATAAAAGTCATAATAATAGCGATTTGCGATCGCATTATTAAAAACAAGTGCAAGAAAAATGAAATAAAAGAAGAAAACAAATCAAGGCGAATTCGCGTATCTACACGCATTATAGTGGTGGGTGCTGAGCAACTTCGATATAGGAGTGCAAATCCCGAAATTAGTACTACGAGGCCCGAAACCTCAAAAAGGAAGTTTAAATATACATTTTTACTGGTATTTATTTTTCAATAAAGTGTGCAATTATTTTTCAAATAATTTGTGATCATTTTTGAAATAATAAATAAATATTTTTGTACCTAAATGTAGAGTTTTTTCATTTTTCTGTTCATATATTTAGTTATATTATACTAATATTTCTAGATTTTGGTAAGTTATTTCGGGATTTTGGTTGGTGTTCTTACTAAAATTTATATTTCCTTTCAAATTCACCCTATTTACAAAAAGGAAAAGGGAGTCTCGAGCACCACAG
Source organism: Eurosta solidaginis (assembly GCF_040869045.1). Classification (NCBI taxonomy): domain Eukaryota; kingdom Metazoa; phylum Arthropoda; class Insecta; order Diptera; family Tephritidae; genus Eurosta; species Eurosta solidaginis. Next base: position 150,251,617 of record NC_090324.1, on the reverse strand, counting down.
CGCTATTTCGTCGTTCGCTTCAAATTTTTAGCAGGAAAAAGTTTACGACGCCTGTAGGCTATATAAGTTTTACGCCAATTTTAGTATTTTTGGGTTATAAAAGTACTTCAGTAATACTTGCATCTTTCGGATTTCGTCCAATTTTTTAATAATCCAAAGAAAGTTTTTCATCCAACAAACTAATAAAAATGGCAAGTTTCAATCAATTGGTTGAGTCTTTGATAGATCTCGAGTAAGACTTTCTTGAATTCGAGAGCCCCAATCAATCCGTCATCGAAACCCAAAGGGAGAAGGCTAAGGAGCTGTGGAACAAAATAAAACGCAGCTATAGTGAGTTTCAGGGGTCAGATGCTGCAAAATCTTGCAAAGATGCTAGTGTAGAGGAAAAAGTAAAGTTAGCGTACTCGACTTATATGAAATGCATAGAGTTGATAGGTGACCTAGCTACAAAGCCAAAAGATAAAGCCTATGAAAAATCAGGCGACGATTCAGTTAGGGAACGCAATATTAGGCTTCCGCCTTGTGAGACCGAAGTTTTTAAGGGAGATTATTTGCCATGGCCAACATTCCGTGAATTATTCACGGCCATTTACATAAAGAATCAAGGGCTCGCCTCAGTAGAAAAATTATGCCTATTAAAAAAAAATAATTGAGGGCGAAGCAAGAGAAATAGTAAGCAAATGTCCCCTTACAAATGAAGGTTTCGAAACCGCGTCGAAAAACCTGACCGATCGTTATGAGAAAAAACGAATTCTAGTTAATAGCCAATTGAAGATCCTCTTCAACCTTCCCCCCGTAGGAACTGAATCTGGAAGTGCAATCAAACAACTTCAGCGGGGAATAAATAACTGCATTTCGGCACTCCAGATTCACAAATTTGACATATCAAATTGGGATGCGATCATTACGTCCCTCTGCTCCAAGAAACTTCCGGAAGCTACGCTTTCCTTGTGGGAGCAATCGGTTCAAGATGAAACCGAGATCCCAAAGGGGAGTGACATGGACAAGTTTCTGACAAGTCCGTTCCAGACTTTAGAAACTCTTTTTGATTTGCGAAGCTCACAGCCGACCAAATATCAACCCTCCAAGTCACGTAACGAGAGGAGCAGCAAAAAATTGAATACTTTTCAGGCAAACGTATCAAATTCGAAATGCAAACTCTGCAGTCGTGACGCTCACCATATTCGATCCTGCTCACGCTTCCTAAAGATGACTCCGTCTGATCGCAGTAAGCATGTGAGAAGGAACATTCTGTGTCTGAACTGTTTGTCTTCCGGACATGGTGTGGCGAAATCCAACACCGCCTACAAGTGTTCCAGTTGCCACGCGCGACATCACACTCTCCTGCATTTGAATCCAGTTCAGGCAACCTTTTCGTCCAAACAGGACTCTTCGAGTTCAACGTCGAGTGGTACCGGAACTACTTAAAAACGGACCACTTCTGAACATAGTCGCAATCAGACCAACAGTGACTCTTCGAGTCAAGTCCAATCGTGTTTTTCGAAACACATAAAGGGATCCTACTGGGAACTGCTCAAATCCACCTGCGATATAGTGATACCGTATACTGGGCCCGAGCCTTAATAGACTCCGGCTCCGAGTGTTCATTTATTACGGAACGGCTTCGCCGGGCTTCCAGCTAAAAAATTGAACGCTACAGTGTCAGGTATCAACAATACGGTGTCTGCTCATTCCACCCTAGCTTTCCCTATCCATATAGGCTCACCCCTTGACACAACGGTATCCATCAGCACTACGGCTTTAGTGTTACCTCAATTGACAGGCAATCTGCCAACCGTCGATATTGACCCGGCTATCCAACGAAACTTCCCGGGAATTAAACTAGCAGACAGCAGATTCTTTGCGAACGAACAAGTTGATCTTGTGCTTGGAGGTGATGTCTATCCGCAAATCATGTTGGAGGGGATTCGGAAGGACTTTACGAGTAATCTTCTCGCCCAGGAAACGGTATTCGGATGGATACTTACGGGACGAACCAACGCAAACAAAGAGGTGACATCCTGTGTCTCTTTTTACAATGAGATCTCTTTAGATCAACCACTGGCAGCATTTTGGGAATTGGAAGATATCCCAATGAACGCGATCCGTACGGCCGATGAGGAATACTACGAGGAGATTTACAAAGCAGCTACGACGCGAACGGATACGGGAAGATATACGGTCTCTCTACTCTTTCGAAAGAATTTCCCAGCAGATATTTCTTTAGGGTGTTCACGTAAAACTGCGTTCTCGCAATATTTTCGCTGTGAAGGTAGGCTAGCCAAAAACCCCTCTTTACGAGAGGAGTATACGAGATTCCTTAAAGAATATGATCAGTTAGGTCATATGTCTGAAATCCGACCAAGCCTGTCCGAAAATCCGTCCGAGTCCTACTACCTACCCCATCATGCGGTAAGCAAGCCAGAAAGCACTTCTACGAAGATGAGAGTTGTGTTTAATGCTTCGTATCCTTCGGAAAATGGTGTGAGTTTGAACGACACTCTGCTTCCCTGTCCCATCCTTCAAAGCGATCTTACGATCTTGATTCTTAGATGGAGACTGTTTAAATTCGTCTTTAGTAGCGAAATCGAGAAGATGTATCGCCAAATATTTGTCCATCCTCAACAGAGGAAATTTCAAAGGATTCTTTTTCGTGAGTCCGCGGATGAACCCATCCGTCAATTCCAATTAAATACGGCCACTTTCGGCGTAAACTGCGCTCCCTACCTAGCAATAAGAACATTGCTTCAATTGGCGGACGATGTTCAAGACTCACATCCGGTCGCTTCCACCATTTTAACGCGACATATGTACGTCGACGACGTACTTGCAGGTGGGCCCGACTTAGAATCCACCATCAAAGCGCGGGATGAAATTTCCGGCGCTTTAAGTTCGGCAGGTTTCCCACTTAGAAGGTGGACTGCCAATTGCAAGCAAGTTTTGCGCGACATTCCTGTTGCCCACTTGCTTTGGATTTCGAAAATGCAAGCAGCGTTAAAGCCCTTGGCATCCGGTGGAATGCCTGTTCAGACCAGTTCTATTTCACCGCTACAGACGTCGATCAATGCCAAGAAGTGACAAAACGTAAGATTCTGTCGGCCATCGCGAAACTATTCGATTCTCTCGGATGGCCAGCTCCAATAATTATAGTAGCAAAAATGTTGATGCAAAATGTCTGGTTAGAGGGAACAGGTTGGGATGAACAAGTGTCTTGGACAACATTAGAGTGTTGGCGTAAATTCTCCACGGATTATTCTGCAATTGACAACATCCGTATCCCACGATGGGTTAAGTTTTCTCCAGCCTACAAAACGGAACTCCACGGGTTTTGTGACGCCTCTGAAAAAGCCTACGTGGCAGCCATTTATATGCGCGTGGAAGAAGGCGAGGAGGTCCACATAAACCTGCTGTTAGCCAAGACTGCAGTAGCTCCAGTGAACACGATATCTCTTCCGCGCTTGGAATTGTGTGGAGCAGTACTCTTGGCCGACTCGACACTAACCTCGATCTTCGATCCCTGCAGGTTTATCTCTGGACTGACTCCACTATCGTGCTCGCTTGGCTGAGAAAACCACCATGCTCCTGGTCAACCTTCGTGTCCCACAGGGTTACCAAAATCATCGACAAGGTGGGGCAGCATCACTGGTATCACGTGGACTCATTCTCGAATCCAGCCGATTTAGCCAGCCGTGGAGTAACAGCTCCGGATTTAATTGCCAATTCTTTGTGGTGGCAGGGCCCTTCTTAGCTACAAAAAGGTAAGTCAGAATGGCCAAAACAAAAGTCGGTCTTCCAAACCGACGAAGAGGGAAAGCGCGTGCTCTCCCACGCAACGAAAGTCGTTGAAGTGACGGATACACTCCAACGCTTCTCTTCGCTTGCAAGGGCTTTACGAGTTCTATCGTACGTCTTTCGTTTTATTCAAAGGACCCACCCCACGCAGAAATAAATGTTTCAATCAGCTTCTGTATCAATCCCTCCGGAGAAAATAAAAGGTACAACCCCGCAAATAATTGCCTTCAGTGGAGGTTTCGAATTTAAAATCTGGACTTGCGATAAGCGCTAAAAGCGAAATTCTTACCTTAAACCCATTCATCGACTCAAGCGGAGTTCTAAGAATCGGAGGTCGTCTCGGACCATCACGAGACCTCAGTTACAAAGAAAAGCACCCAATCCATCTGCCGTATAACTGCCATTATTCACGCTTGTTAGTGAAGTTTATTCATGAAAAATCACTTCATGGAGAACATCAGTTAATGTTGCGACTTATTCGAGCACAATATTGGATCCCTCGGATCAAGGTTATGATCAAGTCAGTCATTCACAATTGCAGGGTATGCACTATATACAAAACGCAATCTCAAATCATGGCGTCCCAACCTTCAGAACGCACGACTTTCCCCAGAGCCTTCACACAAACCGGCGTTGATTTCGCAGGACCTTTCGAGATAAAAAACTATAGAGGTAGAGCTTGCGTTATTACAAAGGGGTACGTATGTCTTTTCGTTTGCTTCGCAACGAAGGCCATTCATCTAGAACCCACAAATGACCTTAGCACTGCCACCTTTCTAACAGCCTTTTCTAGATTTATTTCGCATAGGGGATGTCTTAAAAACATATATTCAGACAACGGAACTAATTTCGTTGGAGCCTCAGGAGCTTTTAAGGCTGAATTTAAGGCTTTTCTATCTGATTCTCGTACTGCACTTCTTTCGAAGTACTTCTAAGCTTTCTTGGCATTTCATACCCGCATGAGCTCCTCACATAGGAGGCTTATGGGAGGCTGACGTGAAGAGTTTTAAAACCCATTTTCGAAAAGAAGCATCTGGGCTAAAATATACGTTTGAGGAGTTTTCGACACTTTTATGTAGAATTGAGGCTTGTCTTATTTCAAGACCCCTTAGTCCCGCTTCAAATGACCCATCGAGCTTAGAACCATTGACACCTGGCGCTTTCTTATAGGCGCTCCTCTGTTATATCCCCCGGGGATTGGGGTTAGCGAGAATCCAGCATAAGTGATCAACCGATGGCAAAAGATGAAAGCATTGCATCATTCATTCTGTCAACGATGGAAGAACGAATACCTTACGGAGCTGCAGAAGATGACTAAGTGGAAGCGACAGCAGCCGGGCATGAAAGCGGATGATCTCGTCGTGATCCGTGAAGATAACGTGCCTCCAAACGAATGGCGACTTGGCCGAGTCGTCGATATACATCGCGGTTCGGACAATCGCGTCCGAGTAGTGAAAGTTCGGACCGAGAAAGGACTAGTCACCAGACCAATCGTGAAACTGGTCCGACTACCATCGAACGAAACCGGAAATTAGGTTAGAAAATACTTCGCCTCCATGCTACTACTTTCAAATTCATTTTGTACTCGATTAAAACGACTTCTTTTCATTACAGAAGGTCTCGCTTTGTCACAGCACGCAAGAGGTCCGAAAATGGTTCGGACGCATTTCCAATACCATGCCGCATCTACGGCAACAAACACGGCATCAGGCCCCGATGCCGAGCCAAGGGACCAGAAGAAAGATTGCGTGTGGTATTGATCCATAAGTACTGACCGAATTGTCTGTCGCCCTTCCTCCGTATGGAAATCTGTCCGAGCTCCGCTCGCTGCCCTTACTGTGGTGAGAAACATCACACCGCGCTACATATATAGGGTGAAACGTGTACCATATCGGCTCCAAGGGAGTAGTCAAACCGCCACGACGACGAGTCCGATAACGCACTGTCGATACATTTCACCGAGGAGACTAAATCGGTGGCTCAACAATTGAGGAAGAGGAACTGGAGCAAAATGAGGCAGTTGGCGGTCTTCCAACAGAAGGCAGTAGCGCGGCATTAAATACTTTCCGCCCGCTGCTCCAACACGAAAGGCGGTCGCGAGACTTGACATTAAATACTTGCTAATCGCCGATTCCACGAAGCCTTACAGGTAGAGAATTTTGCACACCAGTCCTCCAACGTTTGGGAAGCTCAGTATCTCGTCCTGCTCCTCAGAAAAATTGTCGACAGGGCGGCTCGGCATCAAATACTTTCAGACCGTCCAAACGTCGCAATCATAACAGAGCCCCTTACACCAGCACACCGTATACGCGGAAAGAGCCTAATCAAGCTGAGGAGAGCAACCTGCTTCTGCAACCAACCATATTCGGTTTGGCCAATTCCCGTTCCACGACAGGCTCGCTGCAACAACATTTTCATTTTTTTCGAATTGTCTTTTTAAATTTGTTATTTGAATTTGAAATACTTAAATATGTATAAATTTTTGTTGACTAGTTTCGTAAGTCAAGATTGCTGTTTTCAAATTTTCAAATTGTTAAATTTTAATTTATGCAAATGTTCATTTCATAACTTCGTATGGTAGATTTTTCACTTTTTTTTTTTTTAATATTCATTGCATAATTTCAAGTCAAACGTTGAACCGGCTGATAGTGGCATTTCTAATATTGCCAATGGCAAGGGGCCGGTATGTTTACGCCAGTTGCCTGATTAATTTCCTACCGGGTAGCCACCCTCGACTTAACTATTTTTACGTTTGTCAGCAAGCAACGGCTAACTTCCAATCGTCCTCTTGATCCAGCATTTTCTTTCGTTAAGAGAGGAAATTCGAGGTTCGGTGGCGATTTGGAAGTTGCCGTCGGCGCTGATTTAGTTTGCCAGCCAACGAATCACCATCTGATCCAGCGTTCGACTTTGGATCTTCAAAATACAAAAAAACGTAAGTTCCTAAATTCCTTTATTGTGATATTTTATTAATCCATATCGACGAAATAAAGATAGTTTATAATTATTATACATATCTCTATGTATAAACACTAATTATCTTGTTTTTATTTCTTTTCCGCAAAACATAATTGGTTTCATTCCCGCCAATTGTGTTCAATATTATTGAAGTGACCATGTTACTCCCTTTCAGTTTTACATAATTTTCCATATTTTTCTTTGCTTTGAGAGTTACTGTGGTTGCCCCTGTCATATTTTAATTTAACTTTTATTATAAGGTTTATACTGGTTTCACACAGACGGCTTATTGAATAATAAAGGCAGTTTTCTACATTAAGGCACTTATTAAGCTCAATCTTCCCTACAAAATTCGAATCTATAATTATTTCATTAGTGACTAATCGAATGCCTAATGAAGTCAAAAGCACAATGCAACTCTGTTGGGAGCGTTCAGTTTCTTAGTTTTTGGTGTGTTCAGTGCTTAAAAATGTCATTTGTCAAAGTAAATGTCATTGTCTGTCATATAGCATTGTCATTTTACTCGCTTAACATTTCATCCTTCATACTAATCGAGCAGCTACTTATGTGTGAAAGCAAAAAATTTACGATTTCATTAGAAGGTGAAATGAGATCATTAAGTTTCTGTGTGAAAACAGTATTAGACTCTAATTAGAATCCTTTGCAATTTTCCTTCTTAATCTTTCCATTGCCATTATATGTAAATGTATGGTACGGCTAATTTGCACATACCAGTCAAATTAGAAAACAAATAGAAGGTTGTTGAATTTGAAGTATGTTTAGCATTAGGGATATTCTTAAACACAAATTATAGATACATTTTCCGATATACTTATTGCAACATTTTGTTTTTTTTGTTTTTTTTTTTTTTGTTTCGAGTTTCTTTTTTTAATCTTTTATTCAATAAGGAATAAGAAATGTGCACATAGGCAATTTAATTGTATGCTGCAGGCTTAAACTGAAGTTTAAAGCTAAATAAGTTATACAGGCCAACGGCATTAGTTATGAATTATTTCCAAAATAAGTTTAAACTCGATATTAATAAATAAATAAAAATGTAATAGATTTATTATGAATCGGTGCTAAATTTATATTTATAACAAGTAAGGAAGGCTAAGTTCAGGTGCACCGAACATTACCTACTCAGTTGAGAGCTTTGGAGACAAAATAAGGGGAAATCACCATGTAGGAAAATGAACCTAGGGTAACCCTGGAATGTGTTCGTATGACATTTGTATCAAATGGAAGGTATTAAAGAGTATTTTAAGAGGGAGTGGGCCATAGTTCTATAGGTGGACGCCATTTAGGGATATCGCCATAAAGGTGGACCAGGGCTGACTCTAGAATTTGTTTGTACGATATGGGTATCAAATGAAAGGAGTTAATGAGTATTTTAAAAGGGAGTGGGCCTTAGTTCTATAAGTGGTCGTTTTTCGAGATATCGCCATAAAGGTGGACCAGGGGTGACTCTAGAATTTGTTTGTACGATATGATATCAAATGAAAGGTGTTAATGAGTCTTTTAAAAGGGCGTGGGCCTTAGTTCTATAGGTGGACGCCTTTTCGGGATATCGCCATAAAGGTGGACCAGGGGTGACTCTAGAATTTGTTTGTACGATATGGGTATCAAATGAAAGGTGTTAATGAGTATTTTAAAAGGGAGTGGGCCTTAGTTCTATAGGTGGACACCTTTTCGGGATATCGTTATAAAGGTGGACCATGGTTGACTCTAGAATGCGTTTGTACAATATGGGTATCAAACGAAAGGTGATAATGAGTATTTTAAAGGGGAGTGGGCCTTAGTTCTATAAGTGGACGCCTTTTCGAGATATCGCCATAAAGGTGGACCAGGGGTGACTCTATAATGTGTTTGTACGATATGGGTATCAAATTAAAGGTATTAATGAGGGGTTTAAAAGGGAGTGGTGGTAGTTGTATATGTAAAGGCGTTTTCAAGATATCGACCAAACGTGGACCAGGGTGACCCAGACCATCATATGTCGGGTACCGCTAATTTATATATTTATATATGTAATACCACAAACAATATTCCTGCTAAGATTCCAAGGGCTTTTGATTTCGCCCTGCAGAACTTTTTTATTTTCTTCTACTTAATATGGTAGGTGTCGCACCCATTTTACAAAGTTTTTTTCTAAAGTTATATTTTGCGTCAATAAACCAATCCAATTACCATGTTTCATCCCGTTTTTCATATTTGGTATAGAATTATGGCATTTTTTTCATTTTTCGTAATTTTCGATATCGAAAAAGTGGACGTGGTCATAGTCGGATTTTGGCCATTTTCTATACCAATACAAAGTGAGTTCAGATAATTACGTGAACTGAGTTTAGTAAAGATATATTGATTTTTGCTCAAGTTATCGTGTTAACGTTCGAGCGGAAGAACAGACGGTCGACTGTGTATAAAAACTGGGCGTGGCTTCAGCCGATTTCGCCCTTTTTCACAGAAAACAATTATCGTCCTAGAATCTAAGCCCCTACCAAATTTCACAAGGATTGGTAAATTTTTGTTCGACTTATGGCATTAAAAGTATCCTAGAAAAATTAAATGAAAAAGGGCGGAGCCACGCCCATTTTGAAATTTTCTTTTGTGTTTGTATTTTGTTGCACCATATCATTACTGGAGTTGAATGTTGACATAATTTACTTATATACTGTAAAGATATTAACTTCTTTTTTTAAATTTGACTTAAAAAATTTTTTTTTTAAAGTGGGCGTGGTCGTTCTCCGATTTTGCTAATTTTTATTGAGAATACATATAGTAATAGGAGTAACGTTCCTGCCAAACTTCATCATGATATCTTCAACGACTGTCAAATTACAGCTTGCAAAACTTCTAAATTACCTTCTCTTAAAAGTGGGCGGTACCACGCCCATTGTCCAAACCTTTACTAATTTTCTATTCTGCGTCATAAGTTAAACTCACCTACCAAGTTTCATCGCTTTGTCCGTCTTTGGTAATGAATTATCGCACTTTTTCGAGAGAGAAGAGAAGCGTTTTTATTGCTTCTGCGGTTAGGTTGGTGTATTTCCAAATTTTCTTTATGTCCGTCTGTCCGTTAATACTGGGGAGTTTTTTTTTTTTTTGTTAAAGATTTTTTTGGATTTTCTGGTTCAATTTCATATGCGCATGAATTTCTTTTGTGAAATGAGTAAAGCTTGTACATTAGTGGCAAGCAAGAACCCCCCAATCGGCGAGCTTAGACCAGGCTAACAAGCATGCACGCTTCGCCACGTACAAGGTCTCGTCAGAGGTGATTCGTACTTGTTGTACGATTATTTTATTCATAGTTTCATCACAGGACGCTACAAATTAAATAGGGTTACACTGAAATTACAGCCATTGGTCGGGAAAAAAATCCCGAGTTGCTCCGGTACATAGAACCGACTGCCGTGGGACCAGACCAGAATGAAAATCGACACTGATGATAGCACAACGCCGAAACCGGTTTGCCTCGAAACCAAATTTGAGAAGGGATGACGGAAAATTGTTCCAATATACATCATTTATCCATCCTGTCGGAAAATCAACAAAAAAAAAAAGAACAAAATAAGTATATAAGAAAACTAATATTCAGTGAACTCATAATTGATTTCCAGTTTTGAAGCAATGATATATATATCGTTTGGAAGGTCTAAATCTTTCCTTATTCGGTTCGGAGAGATACTGATCGCTGAAATTTTTGACTATCCCTAGCATTGTCTTACAACTAATCAAGAAACATCAAGCAAAAATGTGCAGAGATAGTGAGTTCCATTTTTTGATACAGTGGATAAAATATGCGAAAATAAATATATCAGAAAGACAACAACAAAGCTAAAAACCCTACTTAAATGTACGACAGTGACAATTTGGATAAACCGGAGGCTTATTCAGTCACTTGGAAAAGGGATAAGTTTGCGGTGCAAAATACATAAATCGATCAACTCGAACCGTGCGCATCAGTTTGAACGAGCACCTAAAGCATATAAAAAATATTGATCCAAGAAGTGGCATGGCGGGGCACGCTTTATTGAAATAACATTATATAAGCGAAGACGATTTCGAAATAACAAAATCAGAATACAGTACTTTTTAATTCAATATTTAGAATCCTATATTAATGTTAATAAAATTTTTCAGTAAACTTTGACTGATTCTAGTCTTTTTACGATCTTACAGTAAATCTCATGTTGTTGTTTTTTTTTCTTGCATTATTTGCTCTGGCAAATACTAGAAGTTTTCTGGGACCTACCTTAATTGCTGCCTTGAGATCTGTCAACTCTACCGCCTCTAGTAGCTGGACCTTTGACCTCGTGATCACAGGACACAAACACAGAATGAGCTCAACCGTTTACTCTTGCAGGTCGCATTTCCTACATCTGCTGCTAGGGCAGTGTCCAGTGTCCAGGCAGCGTTCAAGCCCTTCTTGCCTGTTTGATGGATCATATGCAATTCCGGTCTCGTGTTGATTTCCCCAAATGGATTGAGACGCCTACCGTCGGTTCATCGAGTGCTGCACCCTCCTTTGCAAGCTCATCGGCCTTTTCGACACTCTTTCGAAGCTCAGGTGCGGCGCCATGTAGTCTGTTCACCCTATATTTAATGGCGCTGTACTGCTGTGGTTATATACATGGCCTGCACTCAAGCTGCCCCGAGGCCTTACACTTTGTTGCAGTTTTTAGCGCTATACTTTTGCCATTAGATCTGAAGGTGGGATGTGCAGCACGGCATGCAATGCAGCTGTCAGAGTAGTTTTTTGAGCTCCCTTTGTGCTAATTATATAAGAAGATGTATATATCAACTAAGAAAACATACTACAAAGTGAAAGTTTTCCCAATGAACACATTTTTTCATATTTCGTTAACTTTGTTGCTATTTATATACACTAGGAAGACTATATCAACCCTGTAGTACATCAAAACTGGAAATTGTGGAACTGGAAAACTTCATTCTTTTAAATGACACACACAGTTTTAAGATATATTTGGAAATTCGTGTATATTTACACAACAAACCAGTACAAAAATCTTTACACATACACTAAAAATAATGAATGAATTTCAAAGAACGATCCAAACATAAAAAAGGTTTAAACCTGGTTGATAACAACAAAGGTTACAAAAATACTAGTCTGCAAAGTGTGATTCTAAACATACAACAATGGACCAAGCAAACATTTCTTAGACTTCTTGATAAAATTTCACATTTTTTTCAAGTTTTGTTTTCTTTAAAATTTGAATAACAGTTTTTAACATATTGTGGCGAATATTAGCATCACTATGCTATGCACTATGTTAGTAAATAATCACAACAACAAAAACATTAAAGCAAGCCACACTTGTGTACATGAACACATCAATCATCATTTACACACATGTATAGAAGGCAACGAAGAGATATCTCACATACACAGATGTAGTCATCAGCCAAAGTAGTTACTCACACATATACAGGCATGATTTAAACACGCTATTGTGAAGTGAAGTATAATTGTACTACTCTCAAAGTAGTCTAATAAAGAACTTGCAATACTGAATATTGGAGTTATTATTCGAGGTGCATAATAACCAGAATTCACCAAAAATTTTTTACAATTGGTGTAAGAAGAGGAATTGTTGAATAAATTCCAGAGGACAACAACCAAATGTCCAAGTTTAGTGACTTGAAGATCCAGCAGTTCAAAAAGGAGTTGAAAACCGTGGATTGAATACAACCGGCAATAAGTCCGAATCACAAGGAATTAACGTGGAAGAGTATGTCTTTCATCTTGATGGCGATGAGACAACAAAATTGGAGGAGAAAAATGAAACACCGCAGTAAATGGCGAACATAGACTTGAACACACACGCACACACACGTCCGAAATGTCATCACAAATATCCACAAATATAGCCTCCCACCTAGGAACACAGGAGTTACGCATTTCAGAAATGTTGTCGCAAATATCAACTCAACTGGAAGAACAGAAGGCATATATGTCATCCCTACTAGAATCACAGATGTCGTCAGAAATAACATCTAAAATTGAAGCACAAGAGGCATCCGAAATATCGACAAAATGTCAGCACAGGTATCATCGCAGATCTCAGCACAACTGGAAGCGTGTATGGAAGAGAAACTAACGCAGTTCCAGGAAGGGTTCAGTGGTCGTAAAGATAAAATGGAGGCCGAGATTGATGCTTTAAAAGATCGTATTCGGGATTTACAATTGAACCGTCCAATCACTTGAACATCTTCTCTGAAGATAAAATCCCCAACGTTTGATGGTTCTGCTCCTTTCCAGGTATTTGAGCTCCAATTCGAGAAGACGTCAACAGCGAACAACTGGAATGCCTGATAAAGTTGCTGCATTGTTCGTAGCGTTAAAAGGACCTGCCGCTGACATCTTACAGACAATTCCAGAGGGAGAACGATACAACTACGAAACATTGATGGGTGCGATTCGGAAGCGAACACAGGAAACAAATACACCAAATAGAATTGCAAAACCGTTACTAAAAAGCTAATGAGACTTTGCAGGAGTTTGCTTGGGATGTTGAAAGGTTGGCTCATTTGGCAAATGCGGACGCACCCGTGGAATACACCGAAAGGGTAAAAATTCAGAGCTTTATCAATGGAGTACGGGATGTTGAAACGAAGCGAGCGACATACGCAAACCCAAAGCCCACATTCGCAGAAACGGTATCACATGCATTGGCCCAGGAAACTGCCTCACTATTGAGTAAACTAGCATATAAAGCTCATCGTGTGGAAGTAGAAAGGTCAGACTGGGTAGACACAATTTTGGAAGCACTGAAGGGATCGCAACAGAAAAATGGCGGAGTTATGAAATGTTTCAAGTGCGGCAACCCAGGTCACATTGGACGTCATTGCAGCACCGGTCCTAGTAGTTCCAACTTGGCTGGTCGTAAACGCAAAGCTGAAGTAGATGAGCAAATTTCCAAATCTACTCAATCGTTAAACTTAAGCGAGCCAGCCGTGAAGAGCCAAAGCTGGCTCCCACAATTGAGTGCACCATAATCTCTATCTCACAAATTGGAAGAAGGTCGAGCAATCTTACTGTCGTAAGACATGTGGATGGAAAGCAACGATTACTGACTGTAGATATGGGTGCATCTCACTCCATCATTCGTTCGGATTTAGTCAACAAGAAGATAAGATCATTGCATGGATCAAGATTGCGTACAGCCACTGGAGAGGACACCCAGGTAATGGGAGAAGTAGCATGTGAAGTAGCAATTGGGAATGCCACGGTACTACACAATTTTATATAGGCAGAGATTGTTGATGAAATCGTAATTGGAGTGAACTTCTTAATCGACCAAGGATCAAGAACGACATGCAAAGTAAGACGATGCGATATAAGAACATGGATGTGCCACTTAATTTCGGCTACGAGAGTGGCTACAGCAGTAAACGAGTGATGATGGAAGAGAGTCAGCGAATACCACCAAAATCGGAAGCAGTAATCTGGGCAAAGGTTGAGGGAGATTATGGGACAAGCAAACTGTGGGTTGTAGAGGCAGCAAATAAATCAACACCAAATATACTGGCAACCTTCGCTCTAAACAGATGTGTGTTTACAATCGCTCGACGAAAAAGTTTTAAAAATTTTTAATTTAACAAGTTTTAAAAGCTTTAAAAATTGTTTGCTCACCAATTTAGAGGCACTACAAAATTCCGAACATTGTAAAATTGGATTCCAATAAGATAAGTGGAAATATAATTATTTATTTTAATATAAAGTTAAAATCTGCTGATCACAAAAACAACAACAATATTTAATTAGAATAAGCGCGCAAGCTACGTGACCAGCTGATTTTATCATCTGTCAAACTGACATTAACGCCCTCTAGGTGGTTTCATCCACACCAGAAAAGTAGGTGGTTACATCCAAATAACCACACAACAGCTGTTGTTTAGAAAACGGCAAAACTGAAAAACAAAGAATTGTAAGCGCAAATAAGTAAAGATAATGTAAAAAAATGTTGCCTCTTGCTATACATATTTTTTACATTATGTACTTTCACAGAATAAATTACAATGTACCTATGTAGAAACTTATCATGCATAATATGCATATACACATCGTCCCGTTTATTTGTTAACCTCGTATCGACAACTGAGACATTTTCGGTAAAGCGAACACGGTTGCCACAATGTTTTCACTTGGGACCAAAATTACCGAAAAAAGGACCAATTTTTTTGTTTTATTTTATTATTATAAAATACAAAATTTTTCTATATAAAATTTTTATAAACATATTGTAGACTTTTCTTTAATTCAAGCTGAACAAACAAATATATGTGCACGCAACCAAAAATGGTACTATATTTTGACATATGATAAGTCTATGTCTTCCGCCAAACAAACGTTCTGGTGTTGCCGAACTATGTACGTGGAAAACTTAGAAAATCATACATAAAACTAGACAATTTTGTTGGCACTTTTTTTATAGATCCTTACTTTTTCCCTTAACGTTTAAACTTCATATCAGAGCCTAGATTCAGTAAGTGTGAGGTTTGATCCCAGGCCTCAGGGGTTCTGCTAGCACCTACGGGAATAATTTTATACAAAACATTTCTTCCGAAATCAAATCTCTTTTGCATTTGCTTCGTTTTGTCTTCGAGGTAAAATATTTCTTGTGCCAAGATACTTAGTTTTCAATTACCTTGCGTGGCTTAACACCGCAATAGTCCTGGAATTTCTTGAACTCATTGAGCTGGGTGAGAAAGATTTAAATATCAAAGTGTTAGGCTCACGGCAGAATGCTCGCTATAAGCTATCCTAGGCGAGAAGCAATTTTTATTTTTATATATTTTACATAGTGTTGTATAAAGGCTTGGTTTCCTCCAAAAGCGGTACCGCTATGTTACGACCGCTAGACAGCGGCCGGTATACTCACCGTTTCTAGCGGCAGCGCTTTGTCGGAAACTACGAACTGTTACGGCAGACGAGTTGCAAAAGTTAATTTTACATTTTTTCATGTTTTTTTTAGTTTTTTTTATAATTTTCTTTTAATAAACTCACAAGAAAGAAATTTCAATTCAAAAATGTTGTTTATTTTATGAATAATTTGAAATATTTGACAAAATATTCACCGCTTTGACAATAACGGTGGGAAAAAACGTTGATGAACGAGTTTCTACCGTCATGACGGCAGGGTTGTTTTATGCCCGGCCGCTATATTACATCACGGTGAACTTCACCGTCTTCTTAGTTTCCACATAATTACTTTTACATTGCAATATTTTTGAAATGTACTCTACCGAGTTTTTTTTGATTGGTCAGTTATTTCATCAACAATTAACGACAATGCGTTTGCCAACACTTTTCTTTTTAATGCCCGGCATAAATTATATCCTAGGTGAAATGTCATTGTACTGGTGCATTTTATTGACTGAGCAATTTTTTATGGTGAGAGTTCCATTGAAGTAAATTCAAAATTATATGGGGGTTAACGAAAGTGTGGCGAATTTTTGGCCAATATTGTGAATTTTTACCTGAGTGAAAAAGAAAGAAAAGTACCAATCGTGGCTACTGCCTAAAAAGGACCAAACTTGAAGAAAAGGGACCAACGGACCAAATAGGTTTGGAAGGGACCATTTTTGTCCAAACGGACCAAAGTGGCAACCGTGAAAGCGAAGAAAACTACCTTTCAAATTTCTCCACAGACACTGGTGAGTTTTTCGGTGATGACAGCGTTACCACTTGGGCCAGAATCGCGGATAAAAGAACAGGTAACGATATTCGGTTACATAATGTTCTGGGTACTATTTTACCGGTAACGCTCAGAATCGGGGCGTAAACATGCAGTGGAATGTAAGCTCCAGTTAGTGGAACGTAAACATTAGTTAGCAAAGACTAGACCCTGCATGCCACGATTTTTAAAGGGTAGTTCCACGGATATTAGCATGAACAAAAAGCTGCGAAATGGACTCTACGGTTAATATAGTAAATTTAATAAACATGATATCACGTGATATAAACCGCTTATTGAAAGATTTTGGAAATGAGAAAAGGGAAATAAAAACTGGGATAATCGACCAAACATCGAAATTGATAACTCTTATTTCCGCAATTGAGTCATTAAATATCAAAAGTAACCAAAATTTGGAAGATATTCGTAAAACGATTCGAGAAGAGCATGCTTCATTCAAAGAACCTATGGAAGCTCAAACTGACTCATTTACGTATGCCAACGTAATTAAAGCTGGGGTTGTAGTGTCTAAGCCAGCAATTGTAATCAGCGCTCCTCAGGGAAGTCAAGATAACCATTCCCAGATACTAAAAACATTTCGATCCAATGTTCCATTTAAAGACACCAACTTTGCTCCAGCAAGAATTACTCCGGTATCAAACAACAAATTTCACATTGAGTTTGATAATCAAGACCAGCGGAAATTCACAATGAATAAAATATCCAACGTAACTAAGCTTATAGCTGAACACGCAAAAAACCGCCATCCAATTGTTATAGCAAAAGTAATATCAACGTCAATCACCTCAGATGAACTGATAACTTTAGTGACAAATCAAAATCCAAGTGTATGCGACAGTATGAAGGAAGATATGGACATGTATTGTATCGTGAACCAATATGAATAAATAGAACGACTTTTAACTTCTACACTATTTTATTGAACAATGGATAAATTCTGAGTGGATGTTTCTCTGTCCCACTCAAATTACGAATGACAATTACAAGAGAAAATGTCAAAACAGTAATGCCAACTGATTTCTAATTAATGAGGTTGCCATCTGGCAATAAACGTAAAATGTCCGGTTTCGGTTGCTACTTCACTCCCCTTCCAAAAACGTCGTCGTCCTCTGAAAATGTGAATCATGCTTATTCTGCTTCTGCTGGAAAATACGCCGGCTTCAATCTGTCTATCGAAACTGTGACTGGTCTTGTTCCTATCAAAATGGTGTACGTCTTTGGATATCTGTTCATTACCAGGTACGGGCCCTCATACGGTGCTTTTAGGGGTGATCGTATTTTGTCATCTCTAAAGAATACATGACTGCAAACTCGCACATCCTTCGGAACAAATACTGGGCCTTTTCTATGTTGCAATGTTTTCGTTGGTTTGATTTGTTAAAAATGCTGTCGTAGTTCCTGTATGAAGGTATGAACATCCGTGGATGCCTCACTAGTATCGTCGAGAATAGCGCTTGGCAGGCGTATCGCCTGTCCATATAACATTTCTGCTACCGAGGTCCACTTTCACTGCCGTCCACAAGCCTAATAGGACTATAGGTAACACGTCCGTCCAATTCGAGTTGGCTTCGTGACATTGCAACGCCGCTTTTAAGACTCGGTGCCATCTCTCGACCAACCCATTTGCCTGGAGATGGTAACTCGTGGTATGAATGTGTTTGGCTCCCAAGAGTTTCGTTAGTTGGTGAAAAAGACTACTCTCGAATTATCGACCTTGGTCCGTGGTGATATATTTGGGAACACCGAATCTACTTATCCACCTTTGAGCAATTCTTTGGCTACCGTCTCTGCTGTCATGTCAGTAAAGGGCATGGCCTCTGTAGCGAAATAAAGTTTGTAGCGGAATAAAATTTGATGTCGTTGACCCAGGCTTGCGAATTTAACGCACCCAGTTGTGAACAATTGATGTTGGTTTATTAGATGGTAGGTTGGGTGTGTGGTTTATTTCTAAATCAGGTTACAGGTTAATAAAATCACATTACAAAACAAAATAACAAATTTTCTACTTACCGCTGTGTGCCTTATCCGACTGCTTGCCAACGAATGGCGGTTTTTCATATTACAAAATGGGACTTGGCAGACAGCGGCGAGTTTACATTTCACGGTTACCAGATCATACAATTTACTACTAAAATTATTGAACACAGGGCGTTCTGCAACATCCCCGCCCCCGTGAATCACTCTATTCACCAGACTCAACGTCCAGAACGGTCAACTTGGCTACAGCCCTTCTCTTCACCCCAGAGTTGGTTCGTACATCAACTTGGCGGACAACTCCGTCTTTCGAAGGATACAATCGCTCCACCACGCGACGATACCACTCTCTTCTTGGCACATTTGGGTCACAGATGAACACTAACACTCCTTCTTTCAACGGTTTCGTAGACTGGCACCACTTCGTTCGACGCGTTAGCGTGGGGAGATATTCCAGCACCCACCTTTTCCAGAAGTGATCTCTGAGTTGACGAGCCACGCGCCACTGTTGTCGTAGAGCCACGGGACCTGCCAATACGTTGTCCACGCCGGGCGTATGCACAGTATTATACGGGCCCAATAAAAAGTCATTCGGCGTCAATGGCTGTTCTTGGTCTGGAGTGATGGGCAAGTGCGTTAGTGGCCGGGAGTTAACGATGTTTTCCGCCCCAACAAGGAAGCTATATAGTGTATGTTCCCGAGGTGCAACCTCTTTAAGCGTTTGATGTAGGACTCGCTTGACACACTGCACCATTCTCTCCCAAACGCCACCTTCAGCTGGGTTATACGGTGAGCTGAACACCCAATCTACACCACGTCGAGAAAGCTCGCCCTGGACACGCTTGCAATCGAATACCTCGGTGAATCTCTTGGCCTCATTGTTCACACCAACAAAGTTTTTCCCATTGTCTGACCTCAACCTTGTAGGGACGCCCCTACGATTAATAAAATTTCTGATTACGATGATGCAGGAGTCAGTGCTCAGATCGTGAGCTACCTCCAGATGCACAGCCCGCGTGATTAGGCATGTGAAAAGTGCTACCCACCGCTTTTCTGTACTCCGCCTCACTGTTACGTTAAGTGGCCCGAAGTAATACATACCAGTGTAAGTAAACGGCCTTATGTAGGGCGTAAGTCGATCCACTGGCAACGGCCCCATTAATGGCGGGACTGGTGCTGCTTTCCGTAGGCGGCAAACCTTACAGTTAGCGATGACATTTCGTAGAAGCGTTCTTAGACGCGGCACCCAGTAGCCTCGGCGAATAGCGCATATGGTGGCTTCGGTATTTTGATGGCCCATGAGGATGTGATAGTGCTCCGTTATCAGTTTCGTGTACACATGTTTTGGCGGCAATATTATAGGGCGTCTAGTACATATCGGGAGCCAGCTGGCTGCATCTATACGTCCACGAACACATAGCACACCATTCTGATCCAGATACGGCGACAACTGCACCAAAGGGCTCTGATTTGATATTTCTTTTCCATCTTGGATCTGTTGGATTTCCTCGGGGAAGCATTCATTCTGAATGATGCTTCGAGATTGTTAGCTGTAAGACCATACGGATTCTTATTTTGGGTTCGGTGGCATATCGCGACGAACAGCACAACCCAGGCGGTAGTTCGTACTACCCTATTGTATAAAGAGAACCGATCGATGTCAATGAAATTTTTGCATACGATGATACAATGTATGCTGTGGGCGCAATTCTTCTTCATGAACAACATCGGCAGAGATTCCATCTTCAGTAGGCCAAGCATATTCCTCTTCGCGCAGAAATGATGGACCTTGTACCAAACGAGTCTTAGGACCAACCACGATATTATGATTGGCTCGAGTGGCTTCATCGGCCACGTTTTGGGCTGTGGGTATCCTGCGCCAATCGGACTCGTGAGTAGCGGCTAAGATTTCGGCGATTCTATGCTATACGAAGGGCTTATATTTATGATGTTTGCTTCGAATCCATTTGATCACTGTTCCCGAATCACTCCAAAGAAAACATTGGTCGATTTTGAAAGAATGTGCTTCTCGCACAGCTCGTTGAAGACGAGCTCCTAAAACTGCGGCCTGCAGCTCTAATCGCGGTATGGTCAAAGTTTTTAGTGGAGCGCACTTTGATTTCGCGCAGATGAATGTGACCTCTATCTCACCTCGGGCATTCGTTGCTCTCCAATATGTGACAGCAGCAAAGGCATTTTCGCTAGCGTCGACGAATACATGTAACTGTAGAGATTTCGGCGCACCATTTCGGAAATAGAAGCGAGGGCAGGCACACTCCATTACCTCTGGCAGTTGCTTGCGCCATCTTTCCCATGATTCGGGTATGTTTGTTGGGAGTGGATCATCCCAATGTGTTTCGTGCCTCCACACTTCTCGCATCAATAACTTTGCTCCTATCACGAAGTTACCTAGAAATCCCAGTTGGTCGAATATGGACATAACCACACTGAGAAGTTCCCTCTTTGTAGGGCACCTACCTCCGTTCACTACCGCCTCGCTTACTTTGTTAAACTTCAGTCCAAACTTAAAACAGTCCGTTGTAGAGTGCCAATGTAACCCAAGAACTCTCTCAGTCTGCAGTCCATCTTTTAATCCGATGGCCTTGTCGACGTCCACTCCACCCAATGCTGCAATCACTTCCTCCGAGTTTGATGTGAAATTACGGAGCTCAAAGCCGGCATCCTTGTGGATCTCCCTTACTTGGTTTGCAACGGTTATGGCTTCCTTTGCTGAGTCGAAACTATCTACCAAGTCGTCTACATAGTGATTTTCCAAGATCGCAGTCACGGCCCGTGACGTACAACGATTGTCATCGACGTGTTCCAACGCATTTCGCGTCTTAACATAATGAGCCGCACAAGGGGAGCAAGCAGCTCAAAACGTCATGACACACATTTCGTATATATCGGGTGGTTGGTGAGAGTCACCACTGCGCCACAGAAAGCGCTGGGCACACCTATCTTCCCGACGTATTAATATCTGGTGAAACATTTCCTTAATGTCGCCACACAGGCCCACCGCTCGTTCACGAAAGCTGAAGAGAATCGAAGGCAAAGGCTTATACTCCTGCGGTCCCTTAAGTAAGCAGCTATTCAAGGAGATACCATTGACCTGGGCGGCGGCATCGAACACGAATCGAAGTTTTCCAGGCTTGTTCGGATTTGCCACGGCAAAATGGGGCAGGTACCAGGTACGCGGCGATGACAAGATAGATTCCGACGTAGTGAGTTTACGTGCGTAACCCTTCCCTATATAGCTATCAATGATTTGTTTATACGCTTTAGCAAACTCGGCATCGCAGTTCATTTTCCTTTCAACGCTCTTTAGTCTCTTGAGCGCCATATTGTAACTGCTTGGCAACTGAATATTATCATCCTTCCATATAAGACCCGTCGGAAATCTTCGTCCAACACGACAAGTTGTCGACTCCAAAATAGATCGTGCGCGGATGTCGGCGTCGCTTTCGATTGGTGGCGATGGTCTAACGCCAAAACTTTCGGTCTCGAAAAAATCGGCAACCATGTTATGAAGCACTTCATCTGGATTGCATTTCAAGAAAAGACATGTAGCTATCGAAGGACGGGATTTGCTGACAGGACCAAACACTACCCAACCCAGTTCTGTTTTGGCTGCAAACGGACCGTGTTTCCTCATCGTGATGATTTTTGAACATATGCCCAAGTGGCAGTTATCAATCCCGATGAGAAGTCGAGGTGTGGCTCCTGAGTGCGGCTGCACTGGCAGTTGACTTGCTTCCTTGTCGTCCATTTCCAGGTCACTCCAACTAAGGCTTTGTGTTGGCAGCTTTAGATTACGTACGGCATGGACCTGTCGCAGCTTGTGTTTTTTGTTCATACCAGCACCGCTTATTTGTAATTCGACTAAGGTGGCGGGCTCTTGAACCGAATGTCCCCCAAACCATTGAACGTTCAGACTGTAAGGCCGTCCTACTAGGTTTAACTCCTTCACGAGGTTGTCTTCCATCATCGTTATAGATGAACCTTCATCTAGTAAGGCATATGTATCCACGCGACGTTGCTTTCCGTACAGTGTGACAGGGAGAATGCGGTAGAGTAACTTAACCTTTGGCAAGTTGGTAGAACAGCTTAAAACGGTCGCTCCCTTATCGCTGCTGTTGAGCATTGTTTAGTGGCGACGTAGACCTGGACGTAACAAGGGAGGCGCTTCGTGACGACGATGTTGATGGAGCTGGCGGACCGAGACTAATGAAGTAATTTATGATGTGCTCTACTGCATCCATCGATGCCGCAAACCTTTCGCCTTCTGCAATTGCTGGTGATGTGACCCCCATTTAGGCAGGCAAAACATAATCGTCGAGATTTAACTAGGGTCCATCGATCGGCTACCGTGGCTCCAGTTAGGCGTTTTCACTCTGATGGCTTGTGTTGACCTTGGCAAATAGGACAACTCCGCAGAGTAGTATCATCTACATACTGTGACTGTACGGCGTTTAGGTTCACGAGCAGCGAGTTGGCAGTCATCATCGATGGTGCAGATGACATTGGCGAGTGAGGTGAGCCAATCGCTAAAATGTAATATTGTGGCTCGAGCGGGTATGGTGGCTGCATGCCGACCCCACTCAATGCGTTTCTCATGGGTAACTGGGCGATAAGTTCGTCGAGTAGCATAGGGTTGGAAATATGATGCTCGGCACCGGCAGATTCCAAAAGTGCGCAGATGTTTTTTACCTTCATTGCAAATGATATAACTTTCCCTAACATACTCTCAGAGATTGGTGCTATCTCTTTAACCTGCGCTAACTGACTACGAACCAGTTGTTCTGGTCGTTCAAATCTAAACTTCAACTGTTCTAGAATGCAATTTACATTGTTAGGGTGGATGAGTAGTGACTTGACCGTTTCACGTGCATCGCCCTTAAGGCACTTTTGGAGACGCTGGTTATTTTCGAAGTTGCTATATCTGTATGCCGCCGTCGACTCTACGAAAGATGCATAAAACATAGGCCAGTCCTCAGCCCTACCGCTAAACTCAGGCAAATCTAACAATTTTTTGGGAGGGTTTAAATTATAGGGTACATACTGTACGTTATTGCAAGCCCCACTGACTTGAGGCGTCGACGTCGGAGCGGCTGACGACTGAGCTGAAAATAAATTATTTGAATGTAGCGCGGAGGTATAGCGCAAATCATAAGGTGTTGCATTGGGTTGACAAAAATTGTATAAATTTCTAGAATTGTGCGGAGGTACACAAGGGGCTTCGATAAATTGCGTAGAGGCATTCGACTGTGTGCTAGTTGGCATTGGCGACAGCTCAATCCGCGTCTGCGTTGACTGTGGTAGCACTGGAGGTGCTTGCGTAGACTGCGGCAGCATTAGCTGTGACTGCGCGACGGCGCTGCTGGCGTAGGTAACAGCAGAACTACCGTTATGCAATCCCGTTAACCGAAGGGCATAGTTCTGGGACTCCCGTTCTTGTAACTGTAACTGAGTGGCTTTCAGATGGAGCTCCAACATGGCTATACGTTTTTCCATCTCGTCGTAGTTATGACCACCGTGGTTACTTTGGGCATGGCTTGGCGTCAGAGAAGTACCCGTGGTTATAACCCTTTGGCTGGCTGAGGCAATTGGGGCTCCATCATGGATATGTACTTGTTCGGTTACCGCGGACTTACTAGGGGCACTGTATACCTGTGTTTCTGAACGTGTCCTTGTGGCAAATTCAGATATGCTGGACGGCGTTTCCGTTATTGGGGATAATGTGGCGTTCTTATCCATGTTGTTACTACTATTCATAAGGCGAGCACTTCTACGTAGCGGTGTGTGCAACATATGTAGCAGGTGTATTGAAGCAGTTAATACAGAAGCGTGGCTATTAAATTACATATATGTATAGGGGCAGACCCGTGGCTTAACTACGCAGATTCGTGGCTCTAAATTTATTAATTACCAGAAACTTTGTTTGATATATATGGCACAAATAGCAACGTATTTACTGCTTTGTGGCGGCGATGTTGGGAAATATAGGCAGAAATATGCATACATACATTTACCTTGCGTTAGGAAGTGGTGCTACGACTTTGCTAGCGCTGCGACGATCCTGGCTGAGACGGCGACGTTGACGTGGCGTTGTAGTGGCTTTCACGGTGGTGTATTACTGGCGGTAAAATGGCAAACAATTACAACATTGATATCCACCTGTTGAACATTTAACGGAGAATATTTTTTTGGCAATAAAAATGATCGCTGCTGTTATTGGCAAAGTATTACGGGCATGGCGTTGCTGATGTGACGGGCGCAATAAACGCAGCCCATTTGGTCAACAGTGAAATAAAGTTTTGTAGCGAAATAAAGTTTGCAGCGGAATAAAATTTGATGTCGTTGGCCCAGGCTTGCGAATTTAACGAACCCAGTTGTGAACAATTGATGTTGGTTTATTAGATGGTAGGTTGGGTGGGTGGTTTATTTCTAAATCAGGTTACAGGTTAACAAAATCACATTACAAAAAAACGCAAACGTCATTATAGCTGTGAAGTTGCATTTTATTTTGCTGTGTTTATTTTGCGAGTTTTAAATTATAATATCTAATTTGTAATACTAGTTTGTGACAAAAATAAATGCGAAAACCTAGAGTTCATTTTAATACAATTGGTTTGCTTTGAAAAGTTAAGATTTTGTGAATTTTTAAAGTTTTTAATCAATTTCTTATTATTCATTTTGTGTTTGCCGAGTCATTGTGCATTTGTGTTTTTGTTGCAATTTTGATTGGCACCTTTTCACCTTGCAATTGTTTTTGTGCGCACACTTTTTGTTTTTCTCGCAATTTACTGTCTTCGCAGCTGTTTGCGTCGCTTTTTAAGTGTCAAGTGACAGTGACTCTAAAACTGCTAGCTACCGCTAAGCTCCCAAAGTTTCAGAGTTGCTTTATATATAACCTTTCTCATTCTCAGTGCTATTTCAACTGTTTTTTCTTTGTAATATACAAACATATCTCTACCATTTCTATATTCTTTTACTAGTTTCTTTTCACCTTTCTATAAAAAATGGCTTGCATTTTCAAAAACTGCCAGGTAAAAAGCGAATCCGAACGTTTTGTCTCTTGCTGGCTTTGCGATGGGCTCGCCCATGGAAAGTGCGCGGGACTGACGGCTAGAGTTGTTGACACTGTCAATGATGGGGAGAAGGGAGTACGTTGGTCATGCATTAAATGCAGATCAACTGAGGTTGACCTATTTAAACTGTTTAGACAAACACGAAATGCGTTTTCTGATATTGCTAAAGAGTTTTCCATAATCACGGAAAAGTTCAATCAATACGATAGCTTGTTCAAATCCTTCAAGTGTTTGGATGAGTTACCGCATTGTTTAAATAGAAATAAAGACAACCGGGATAATAATCAAAAACACTCTGAAGACTCACCTAACGCTTTGAATCTTAATCCTGCTCAGAACATTAATCTTCCGCAAGTGGAGCTCATAGACTTGGCTTCCCCTAATCCGCAAGCTGTGGTTCCATCCACTTCTAAGGCCGCGGAAAAAACCTTAGAGCCTCAAACTGTAACTTCTGAAACTGTAACTTCTCAATCTGTGACCATTAATGGCGGGACTGGTGCTGCTTTCCGTAGGCGGCAAACCTTACAGTTAGCGATGACATTTCGTAGAAGCGTTCTTAGACGCGGCACCCAGTAGCCTCGGCGAATAGCGCATATGGTGGCTTCGGTATTTTGATGGCCCATGAGGATGTGATAGTGCTCCGTTATCAGTTTCGTGTACACATGTTTTGGCGGCAATATTATAGGGCGTCTAGTACATATCGGGAGCCAGCTGGCTGCATCTATACGTCCACGAACACATAGCACACCATTCTGATCCAGATACGGCGACAACTGCACCAAAGGGCTCTGATTTGATATTTCTTTTCCATCTTGGATCTGTTGGATTTCCTCGGGGAAGCATTCATTCTGAATGATGCTTCGAGATTGTTAGCTGTAAGACCATACGGATTCTTATTTTGGGTTCGGTGGCATATCGCGACGAACAGCACAACCCAGGCGGTAGTTCGTACTACCCTATTGTATAAAGAGAACCGATCGATGTCAATGAAATTTTTGCATACGATGATACAATGTATGCTGTGGGCGCAATTCTTCTTCATGAACAACATCGGCAGAGATTCCATCTTCAGTAGGCCAAGCATATTCCTCTTCGCGCAGAAATGATGGACCTTGTACCAAACGAGTCTTAGGACCAACCACGATATTATGATTGGCTCGAGTGGCTTCATCGGCCACGTTTTGGGCTGTGGGTATCCTGCGCCAATCGGACTCGTGAGTAGCGGCTAAGATTTCGGCGATTCTATGCTGTACGAAGGGCTTATATTTATGATGTTTGCTTCGAATCCATTTGATCACTGTTCCCGAATCACTCCAAAGAAAACATTGGTCGATTTTGAAAGAATGTGCTTCTCGCACAGCTCGTTGAAGACGAGCTCCTAAAACTGCGGCCTGCAGCTCTAATCGCGGTATGGTCAAAGTTTTTAGTGGAGCGCACTTTGATTTCGCGCAGATGAATGTGACCTCTATCTCACCTCGGGCATTCGTTGCTCTCCAATATGTGACAGCAGCAAAGGCATTTTCGCTAGCGTCGACGAATACATGTAACTGTAGAGATTTCGGCGCACCATTTCGGAAATAGAAGCGAGGGCAGGCACACTCCATTACCTCTGGCAGTTGCTTTCGCCATCTTTCCCATGATTCGGCTATGTTTGTTGGGAGTGGATCATCCCAATGTGTTTCGTGCCTCCACACTTCTCGCATCAATAACTTTGCTCCTATCACGAAGTTACCTAGAAATCCCAGTTGGTCGAATATGGACATAACCACACTGAGAAGTTCCCTCTTTGTAGGGCACCTACCTCCGTTCACTACCGCCTCGCTTACTTTGTTAAACTTCAGTCCAAACTTAAAACAGTCCGTTGTAGAGTGCCAATGTAACCCAAGAACTCTCTCAGTCTGCAGTCCATCTTTTAATCCGATGGCCTTGTCGACGTCCACTCCACCCAATGCTGCAATCACTTCCTCCGAGTTTGATGTGAAATTACGGAGCTCAAAGCCGGCATCCTTGTGGATCTCCCTTACTTGGTTTGCAACGGTTATGGCTTCCTTTGCTGAGTCGAAACTATCTACCAAGTCGTCTACATAGTGATTTTCCAAGATCGCAGTCACGGCCCGTGACGTACAACGATTGTCATCGACGTGTTCCAACGCATTTCGCGTCTTAACATAATGAGCCGCACAAGGGGAGCAAGCAGCTCAAAACGTCATGACACACATTTCGTATATATCGGGTGGTTGGTGAGAGTCACCACTGCGCCACAGAAAGCGCTGGGCACACCTATCTTCCCGACGTATTAATATCTGGTGAAACATTTCCTTAATGTCGCCACACAGGCCCACCGCTCGTTCACGAAAGCTGAAGAGAATCGAAGGCAAAGGCTTATACTCCTGCGGTCCCTTAAGTAAGCAGCTATTCAAGGAGATACCATTGACCTGGGCGGCGGCATCGAACACGAATCGAAGTTTTCCAGGCTTGTTCGGATTTGCCACGGCAAAATGGGGCAGGTACCAGGTACGCGGCGATGACAAGATAGATTCCGACGTAGTGAGTTTACGTGCGTAACCCTTCCCTATATAGCTATCAATGATTTGTTTATACGCTTTAGCAAACTCGGCATCGCAGTTCATTTTCCTTTCAACGCTCTTTAGTCTCTTGAGCGCCATATTGTAACTGCTTGGCAACTGAATATTATCATCCTTCCATATAAGACCCGTCGGAAATCTTCGTCCAACACGACAAGTTGTCGACTCCAAAATAGATCGTGCGCGGATGTCGGCGTCGCTTTCGATTGGTGGCGATGGTCTAACGCCAAAACTTTCGGTCTCGAAAAAATCGGCAACCATGTTATGAAGCACTTCATCTGGATTGCATTTCAAGAAAAGACATGTAGCTATCGAAGGACGGGATTTGCTGACAGGACCAAACACTACCCAACCCAGTTCTGTTTTGGCTGCAAACGGACCGTGTTTCCTCATCGTGATGATTTTTGAACATATGCCCAAGTGGCAGTTATCAATCCCGATGAGAAGTCGAGGTGTGGCTCCTGAGTGCGGCTGCACTGGCAGTTGACTTGCTTCCTTGTCGTCCATTTCCAGGTCACTCCAACTAAGGCTTTGTGTTGGCAGCTTTAGATTACGTACGGCATGGACCTGTCGCAGCTTGTGTTTTTTGTTCATACCAGCACCGCTTATTTGTAATTCGACTAAGGTGGCGGGCTCTTGAACCGAATGTCCCCCAAACCATTGAACGTTCAGACTGTAAGGCCGTCCTACTAGGTTTAACTCCTTCACGAGGTTGTCTTCCATCATCGTTATAGATGAACCTTCATCTAGTAAGGCATATGTATCCACGCGACGTTGCTTTCCGTACAGTGTGACAGGGAGAATGCGGTAGAGTAACTTAACCTTTGGCAAGTTGGTAGAACAGCTTAAAACGGTCGCTCCCTTATCGCTGCTGTTGAGCATTGTTTAGTGGCGACGTAGACCTGGACGTAACAAGGGAGGCGCTTCGTGACGACGATGTTGATGGAGCTGGCGGACCGAGACTAATGAAGTAATTTATGATGTGCTCTACTGCATCCATCGATGCCGCAAACCTTTCGCCTTCTGCAATTGCTGGTGATGTGACCCCCATTTAGGCAGGCAAAACATAATCGTCGAGATTTAACTAGGGTCCATCGATCGGCTACCGTGGCTCCAGTTAGGCGTTTTCACTCTGATGGCTTGTGTTGACCTTGGCAAATAGGACAACTCCGCAGAGTAGTATCATCTACATACTGTGACTGTACGGCGTTTAGGTTCACGAGCAGCGAGTTGGCAGTCATCATCGATGGTGCAGATGACATTGGCGAGTGAGGTGAGCCAATCGCTAAAATGTAATATTGTGGCTCGAGCGGGTATGGTGGCTGCATGCCGACCCCACTCAATGCGTTTCTCATGGGTAACTGGGCGATAAGTTCGTCGAGTAGCATAGGGTTGGAAATATGATGCTCGGCACCGGCAGATTCCAAAAGTGCGCAGATGTTTTTTACCTTCATTGCAAATGATATAACTTTCCCTAACATACTCTCAGAGATTGGTGCTATCTCTTTAACCTGCGCTAACTGACTACGAACCAGTTGTTCTGGTCGTTCAAATCTAAACTTCAACTGTTCTAGAATGCAATTTACATTGTTAGGGTGGATGAGTAGTGACTTGACCGTTTCACGTGCATCGCCCTTAAGGCACTTTTGGAGACGCTGGTTATTTTCGAAGTTGCTATATCTGTATGCCGCCGTCGACTCTACGAAAGATGCATAAAACATAGGCCAGTCCTCAGCCCTACCGCTAAACTCAGGCAAATCTAACAATTTTTTGGGAGGGTTTAAATTATAGGGTACATACTGTACGTTATTGCAAGCCCCACTGACTTGAGGCGTCGACGTCGGAGCGGCTGACGACTGAGCTGAAAATAAATTATTTGAATGTAGCGCGGAGGTATAGCGCAAATCATAAGGTGTTGCATTGGGTTGACAAAAATTTTATAAATTTCTAGAATTGTGCGGAGGTACACAAGGGGCTTCGATAAATTGCGTAGAGGCATTCGACTGTGTGCTAGTTGGCATTGGCGACAGCTCAATCCGCGTCTGCGTTGACTGTGGTAGCACTGGAGGTGCTTGCGTAGACTGCGGCAGCATTAGCTGTGACTGCGCGACGGCGCTGCTGGCGTAGGTAACAGCAGAACTACCGTTATGCAATCCCGTTAACCGAAGGGCATAGTTCTGGGACTCCCGTTCTTGTAACTGTAACTGAGTGGCTTTCAGATGGAGCTCCAACATGGCTATACGTTTTTCCATCTCGTCGTAGTTATGACCACCGTGGTTACTTTGGGCATGGCTTGGCGTCAGAGAAGTACCCGTGGTTATAACCCTTTGGCTGGCTGAGGCAATTGGGGCTCCATCATGGATATGTACTTGTTCGGTTACCGCGGACTTACTAGGGGCACTGTATACCTGTGTTTCTGAACGTGTCCTTGTGGCAAATTCAGATATGCTGGACGGCGTTTCCGTTATTGGGGATAATGTGGCGTTCTTATCCATGTTGTTACTACTATTCATAAGGCGAGCACTTCTACGTAGCGGTGTGTGCAACATATGTAGCAGGTGTATTGAAGCAGTTAATACAGAAGCGTGGCTATTAAATTACATATATGTATAGGGGCAGACCCGTGGCTTAACTACGCAGATTCGTGGCTCTAAATTTATTAATTACCAGAAACTTTGTTTGATATATATGGCACAAATAGCAACGTATTTACTGCTTTGTGGCGGCGATGTTGGGAAATATAGGCAGAAATATGCATACATACATTTACCTTGCGTTAGGAAGTGGTGCTACGACTTTGCTAGCGCTGCGACGATCCTGGCTGAGACGGCGACGTTGACGTGGCGTTGTAGTGGCTTTCACGGTGGTGTATTACTGGCGGTAAAATGGCAAACAATTACAACATTGATATCCACCTGTTGAACATTTAACGGAGAATATTTTTTTGGCAATAAAAATGATCGCTGCTGTTATTGGCAAAGTATTACGGGCATGGCGTTGCTGATGTGACGGGCGCAATAAACGCAGCCCATTTGGTCAACAGCGAAATAAAGTTTTGTAGCGAAATAAAGTTTGCAGCGGAATAAAATTTGATGTCGTTGGCCCAGGCTTGCGAATTTAACGAACCCAGTTGTGAACAATTGATGTTGGTTTATTAGATGGTAGGTTGGGTGGGTGGTTTATTTCTAAATCAGGTTACAGGTTAACAAAATCACATTACAAAAAAACGCAAACGTCATTATAGCTGTGAAGTTGCATTTTATTTTGCTGTGTTTATTTTGCGAGTTTTAAATTATAATATCTAATTTGTAATACTAGTTTGTGACAAAAATAAATGCGAAAACCTAGAGTTCATTTTAATACAATTGGTTTGCTTTGAAAAGTTAAGATTTTGTGAATTTTTAAAGTTTTTAATCAATTTCTTATTATTCATTTTGTGTTTGCCGAGTCATTGTGCATTTGTGTTTTTGTTGCAATTTTGATTGGCACCTTTTCACCTTGCAATTGTTTTTGTGCGCACACTTTTTGTTTTTCTCGCAATTTACTGTCTTCGCAGCTGTTTGCGTCGCTTTTTAAGTGTCAAGTGACAGTGACTCTAAAACTGCTAGCTACCGCTAAGCTCCCAAAGTTTCAGAGTTGCTTTATATATAACCTTTCTCATTCTCAGTGCTATTTCAACTGTTTTTTCTTTGTAATATACAAACATATCTCTACCATTTCTATATTCTTTTACTAGTTTCTTTTCACCTTTCTATAAAAAATGGCTTGCATTTTCAAAAACTGCCAGGTAAAAAGCGAATCCGAACGTTTTGTCTCTTGCTGGCTTTGCGATGGGCTCGCCCATGGAAAGTGCGCGGGACTGACGGCTAGAGTTGTTGACACTGTCAATGATGGGGAGAAGGGAGTACGTTGGTCATGCATTAAATGCAGATCAACTGAGGTTGACCTATTTAAACTGTTTAGACAAACACGAAATGCGTTTTCTGATATTGCTAAAGAGTTTTCCATAATCACGGAAAACTTCAATCAATACGATAGCTTGTTCAAATCCTTCAAGTGTTTGGATGAGTTACCGCATTGTTTAAATAGAAATAAAGACAACCGGGATAATAATCAAAAACACTCTGAAGACTCACCTAACGCTTTGAATCTTAATCCTGCTCAGAACATTCATCTTCCGCAAGTGGAGCTCATAGACTTGGCTTCCCCTAATCCGCAAGCTGTGGTTCCATCCACTTCTAAGGCCGCGGAAAAAACCTTAGAGCCTCAAACTGTAACTTCTGAAACTGTAACTTCTCAATCTGTGACCATTAATGGCGGGACTGGTGCTGCTTTCCGTAGGCGGCAAACCTTACAGTTAGCGATGACATTTCGTAGAAGCGTTCTTAGACGCGGCATCCAGTAGCCTCGGCGAATAGCGCATATGGTGGCTTCGGTATTTTGATGGCCCATGAGGATGTGATAGTGCTCCGTTATCAGTTTCGTGTACACATGTTTTGGCGGCAATATTATAGGGCGTCTAGTACATATCGGGAGCCAGCTGGCTGCATCTATACGTCCACGAACACATAGCACACCATTCTGATCCAGATACGGCGACAACTGCACCAAAGGGCTCTGATTTGATATTTCTTTTCCATCTTGGATCTGTTGGATTTCCTCGGGGAAGCATTCATTCTGAATGATGCTTCGAGATTGTTAGCTGTAAGACCATACGGATTCTTATTTTGGGTTCGGTGGCATATCGCGACGAACAGCACAACCCAGGCGGTAGTTCGTACTACCCTATTGTATAAAGAGAACCGATCGATGTCAATGAAATTTTTGCATACGATGATACAATGTATGCTGTGGGCGCAATTCTTCTTCATGAACAACATCGGCAGAGATTCCATCTTCAGTAGGCCAAGCATATTCCTCTTCGCGCAGAAATGATGGACCTTGTACCAAACGAGTCTTAGGACCAACCACGATATTATGATTGGCTCGAGTGGCTTCATCGGCCACGTTTTGGGCTGTGGGTATCCTGCGCCAATCGGACTCGTGAGTAGCGGCTAAGATTTCGGCGATTCTATGCTATACGAAGGGCTTATATTTATGATGTTTGCTTCGAATCCATTTGATCACTGTTCCCGAATCACTCCAAAGAAAACATTGGTCGATTTTGAAAGAATGTGCTTCTCGCACAGCTCGTTGAAGACGAGCTCCTAAAACTGCGGCCTGCAGCTCTAATCGCGGTATGGTCAAAGTTTTTAGTGGAGCGCACTTTGATTTCGCGCAGATGAATGTGACCTCTATCTCACCTCGGGCATTCGTTGCTCTCCAATATGTGACAGCAGCAAAGGCATTTTCGCTAGCGTCGACGAATACATGTAACTGTAGAG
This sequence comes from Eurosta solidaginis, assembly GCF_040869045.1. Taxonomy (NCBI): domain Eukaryota; kingdom Metazoa; phylum Arthropoda; class Insecta; order Diptera; family Tephritidae; genus Eurosta; species Eurosta solidaginis. Next base: position 150,218,108 of record NC_090324.1, on the reverse strand, counting down.
ATTTCGGCGCACCATTTCGGAAATAGAAGCGAGGGCAGGCACACTCCATTACCTCTGGCAGTTGCTTTCGCCATCTTTCCCATGATTCGGCTATGTTTGTTGGGAGTGGATCATCCCAATGTGTTTCGTGCCTCCACACTTCTCGCATCAATAACTTTGCTCCTATCACGAAGTTACCTAGAAATCCCAGTTGGTCGAATATGGACATAACCACACTGAGAAGTTCCCTCTTTGTAGGGCACCTACCTCCGTTCACTACCGCCTCGCTTACTTTGTTAAACTTCAGTCCAAACTTAAAACAGTCCGTTGTAGAGTGCCAATGTAACCCAAGAACTCTCTCAGTCTGCAGTCCATCTTTTAATCCGATGGCCTTGTCGACGTCCACTCCACCCAATGCTGCAATCACTTCCTCCGAGTTTGATGTGAAATTACGGAGCTCAAAGCCGGCATCCTTGTGGATCTCCCTTACTTGGTTTGCAACGGTTATGGCTTCCTTTGCTGAGTCGAAACTATCTACCAAGTCGTCTACATAGTGATTTTCCAAGATCGCAGTCACGGCCCGTGACGTACAACGATTGTCATCGACGTGTTCCAACGCATTTCGCGTCTTAACATAATGAGCCGCACAAGGGGAGCAAGCAGCTCAAAACGTCATGACACACATTTCGTATATATCGGGTGGTTGGTGAGAGTCACCACTGCGCCACAGAAAGCGCTGGGCACACCTATCTTCCCGACGTATTAATATCTGGTGAAACATTTCCTTAATGTCGCCATACAGGCCCACCGCTCGTTCACGAAAGCTGAAGAGAATCGAAGGCAAAGGCTTATACTCCTGCGGTCCCTTAAGTAAGCAGCTATTCAAGGAGATACCATTGACCTGGGCGGCGGCATCGAACACGAATCGAAGTTTTCCAGGCTTGTTCGGATTTGCCACGGCAAAATGGGGCAGGTACCAGGTACGCGGCGATGACAAGATAGATTCCGACGTAGTGAGTTTACGTGCGTAACCCTTCCCTATATAGCTATCAATGATTTGTTTATACGCTTTAGCAAACTCGGCATCGCAGTTCATTTTCCTTTCAACGCTCTTTAGTCTCTTGAGCGCCATATTGTAACTGCTTGGCAACTGAATATTATCATCCTTCCATATAAGACCCGTCGGAAATCTTCGTCCAACACGACAAGTTGTCGACTCCAAAATAGATCGTGCGCGGATGTCGGCGTCGCTTTCGATTGGTGGCGATGGTCTAACGCCAAAACTTTCGGTCTCGAAAAAATCGGCAACCATGTTATGAAGCACTTCATCTGGATTGCATTTCAAGAAAAGACATGTAGCTATCGAAGGACGGGATTTGCTGACAGGACCAAACACTACCCAACCCAGTTCTGTTTTGGCTGCAAACGGACCGTGTTTCCTCATCGTGATGATTTTTGAACATATGCCCAAGTGGCAGTTATCAATCCCGATGAGAAGTCGAGGTGTGGCTCCTGAGTGCGGCTGCACTGGCAGTTGACTTGCTTCCTTGTCGTCCATTTCCAGGTCACTCCAACTAAGGCTTTGTGTTGGCAGCTTTAGATTACGTACGGCATGGACCTGTCGCAGCTTGTGTTTTTTGTTCATACCAGCACCGCTTATTTGTAATTCGACTAAGGTGGCGGGCTCTTGAACCGAATGTCCCCCAAACCATTGAACGTTCAGACTGTAAGGCCGTCCTACTAGGTTTAACTCCTTCACGAGGTTGTCTTCCATCATCGTTATAGATGAACCTTCATCTAGTAAGGCATATGTATCCACGCGACGTTGCTTTCCGTACAGTGTGACAGGGAGAATGCGGTAGAGTAACTTAACCTTTGGCAAGTTGGTAGAACAGCTTAAAACGGTCGCTCCCTTATCGCTGCTGTTGAGCATTGTTTAGTGGCGACGTAGACCTGGACGTAACAAGGGAGGCGCTTCGTGACGACGATGTTGATGGAGCTGGCGGACCGAGACTAATGAAGTAATTTATGATGTGCTCTACTGCATCCATCGATGCCGCAAACCTTTCGCCTTCTGCAATTGCTGGTGATGTGACCCCCATTTAGGCAGGCAAAACATAATCGTCGAGATTTAACTAGGGTCCATCGATCGGCTACCGTGGCTCCAGTTAGGCGTTTTCACTCTGATGGCTTGTGTTGACCTTGGCAAATAGGACAACTCCGCAGAGTAGTATCATCTACATACTGTGACTGTACGGCGTTTAGGTTCACGAGCAGCGAGTTGGCAGTCATCATCGATGGTGCAGATGACATAGGCGAGTGAGGTGAGCCAATCGCTAAAATGTAATATTGTGGCTCGAGCGGGTATGGTGGCTGCATGCCGACCCCACTCAATGCGTTTCTCATGGGTAACTGGGCGATAAGTTCGTCGAGTAGCATAGGGTTGGAAATATGATGCTCGGCACCGGCAGATTCCAAAAGTGCGCAGATGTTTTTTACCTTCATTGCAAATGATATAACTTTCCCTAACATACTCTCAGAGATTGGTGCTATCTCTTTAACCTGCGCTAACTGACTACGAACCAGTTGTTCTGGTCGTTCAAATCTAAACTTCAACTGTTCTAGAATGCAATTTACATTGTTAGGGTGGATGAGTAGTGACTTGACCGTTTCACGTGCATCGCCCTTAAGGCACTTTTGGAGACGCTGGTTATTTTCGAAGTTGCTATATCTGTATGCCGCCGTCGACTCTACGAAAGATGCATAAAACATAGGCCAGTCCTCAGCCCTACCGCTAAACTCAGGCAAATCTAACAATTTTTTGGGAGGGTTTAAATTATAGGGTACATACTGTACGTTATTGCAAGCCCCACTGACTTGAGGCGTCGACGTCGGAGCGGCTGACGACTGAGCTGAAAATAAATTATTTGAATGTAGCGCGGAGGTATAGCGCAAATCATAAGGTGTTGCATTGGGTTGACAAAAATTGTATAAATTTCTAGAATTGTGCGGAGGTACACAAGGGGCTTCGATAAATTGCGTAGAGGCATTCGACTGTGTGCTAGTTGGCATTGGCGACAGCTCAATCCGCGTCTGCGTTGACTGTGGTAGCACTGGAGGTGCTTGCGTAGACTGCGGCAGCATTAGCTGTGACTGCGCGACGGCGCTGCTGGCGTAGGTAACAGCAGAACTACCGTTATGCAATCCCGTTAACCGAAGGGCATAGTTCTGGGACTCCCGTTCTTGTAACTGTAACTGAGTGGCTTTCAGATGGAGCTCCAACATGGCTATACGTTTTTCCATCTCGTCGTAGTTATGACCACCGTGGTTACTTTGGGCATGGCTTGGCGTCAGAGAAGTACCCGTGGTTATAACCCTTTGGCTGGCTGAGGCAATTGGGGCTCCATCATGGATATGTACTTGTTCGGTTACCGCGGACTTACTAGGGGCACTGTATACCTGTGTTTCTGAACGTGTCCTTGTGGCAAATTCAGATATGCTGGACGGCGTTTCCGTTATTGGGGATAATGTGGCGTTCTTATCCATGTTGTTACTACTATTCATAAGGCGAGCACTTCTACGTAGCGGTGTGTGCAACATATGTAGCAGGTGTATTGAAGCAGTTAATACAGAAGCGTGGCTATTAAATTACATATATGTATAGGGGCAGACCCGTGGCTTAACTACGCAGATTCGTGGCTCTAAATTTATTAATTACCAGAAACTTTGTTTGATATATATGGCACAAATAGCAACGTATTTACTGCTTTGTGGCGGCGATGTTGGGAAATATAGGCAGAAATATGCATACATACATTTACCTTGCGTTAGGAAGTGGTGCTACGACTTTGCTAGCGCTGCGACGATCCTGGCTGAGACGGCGACGTTGACGTGGCGTTGTAGTGGCTTTCACGGTGGTGTATTACTGGCGGTAAAATGGCAAACAATTACAACATTGATATCCACCTGTTGAACATTTAACGGAGAATATTTTTTTGGCAATAAAAATGATCGCTGCTGTTATTGGCAAAGTATTACGGGCATGGCGTTGCTGATGTGACGGGCGCAATAAACGCAGCCCATTTGGTCAACAGCGAAATAGAGTTTTGTAGCGAAATAAAGTTTGCAGCGGAATAAAATTTGATGTCGTTGGCCCAGGCTTGCGAATTTAACGAACCCAGTTGTGAACAATTGATGTTGGTTTATTAGATGGTAGGTTGGGTGGGTGGTTTATTTCTAAATCAGGTTACAGGTTAACAAAATCACATTACAAAAAAACGCAAACGTCATTATAGCTGTGAAGTTGCATTTTATTTTGCTGTGTTTATTTTGCGAGTTTTAAATTATAATATCTAATTTGTAATACTAGTTTGTGACAAAAATAAATGCGAAAACCTAGAGTTCATTTTAATACAATTGGTTTGCTTTGAAAAGTTAAGATTTTGTGAATTTTTAAAGTTTTTAATCAATTTCTTATTATTCATTTTGTGTTTGCCGAGTCATTGTGCATTTGTGTTTTTGTTGCAATTTTGATTGGCACCTTTTCACCTTGCAATTGTTTTTGTGCGCACACTTTTTGTTTTTCTCGCAATTTACTGTCTTCGCAGCTGTTTGCGTCGCTTTTTAAGTGTCAAGTGACAGTGACTCTAAAACTGCTAGCTACCGCTAAGCTCCCAAAGTTTCAGAGTTGCTTTATATATAACCTTTCTCATTCTCAGTGCTATTTCAACTGTTTTTTCTTTGTAATATACAAACATATCTCTACCATTTCTATATTCTTTTACTAGTTTCTTTTCACCTTTCTATAAAAAATGGCTTGCATTTTCAAAAACTGCCAGGTAAAAAGCGAATCCGAACGTTTTGTCTCTTGCTGGCTTTGCGATGGGCTCGCCCATGGAAAGTGCGCGGGACTGACGGCTAGAGTTGTTGACACTGTCAATGATGGGGAGAAGGGAGTACGTTGGTCATGCATTAAATGCAGATCAACTGAGGTTGACCTATTTAAACTGTTTAGACAAACACGAAATGCGTTTTCTGATATTGCTAAAGAGTTTTCCATAATCACGGAAAAGTTCAATCAATACGATAGCTTGTTCAAATCCTTCAAGTGTTTGGATGAGTTACCGCATTGTTTAAATAGAAATAAAGACAACCGGGATAATAATCAAAAACACTCTGAAGACTCACCTAACGCTTTGAATCTTAATCCTGCTCAGAACATTAATCTTCCGCAAGTGGAGCTCATAGACTTGGCTTCCCCTAATCCGCAAGCTGTGGTTCCATCCACTTCTAAGGCCGCGGAAAAAACCTTAGAGCCTCAAACTGTAACTTCTGAAACTGTAACTTCTCAATCTGTGACCATTAATGGCGGGACTGGTGCTGCTTTCCGTAGGCGGCAAACCTTAGAGTTAGCGATGACATTTCGTAGAAGCGTTCTTAGACGCGGCACCCAGTAGCCTCGGCGAATAGCGCATATGGTGGCTTCGGTATTTTGATGGCCCATGAGGATGTGATAGTGCTCCGTTATCAGTTTCGTGTACACATGTTTTGGCGGCAATATTATAGGGCGTCTAGTACATATCGGGAGCCAGCTGGCTGCATCTATACGTCCACGAACACATAGCACACCATTCTGATCCAGATACGGCGACAACTGCACCAAAGGGCTCTGATTTGATATTTCTTTTCCATCTTGGATCTGTTGGATTTCCTCGGGGAAGCATTCATTCTGAATGATGCTTCGAGATTGTTAGCTGTAAGACCATACGGATTCTTATTTTGGGTTCGGTGGCATATCGCGACGAACAGCACAACCCAGGCGGTAGTTCGTACTACCCTATTGTATAAAGAGAACCGATCGATGTCAATGAAATTTTTGCATACGATGATACAATGTATGCTGTGGGCGCAATTCTTCTTCATGAACAACATCGGCAGAGATTCCATCTTCAGTAGGCCAAGCATATTCCTCTTCGCGCAGAAATGATGGACCTTGTACCAAACGAGTCTTAGGACCAACCACGATATTATGATTGGCTCGAGTGGCTTCATCGGCCACGTTTTGGGCTGTGGGTATCCTGCGCCAATCGGACTCGTGAGTAGCGGCTAAGATTTCGGCGATTCTATGCTGTACGAAGGGCTTATATTTATGATGTTTGCTTCGAATCCATTTGATCACTGTTCCCGAATCACTCCAAAGAAAACATTGGTCGATTTTGAAAGAATGTGCTTCTCGCACAGCTCGTTGAAGACGAGCTCCTAAAACTGCGGCCTGCAGCTCTAATCGCGGTATGGTCAAAGTTTTTAGTGGAGCGCACTTTGATTTCGCGCAGATGAATGTGACCTCTATCTCACCTCGGGCATTCGTTGCTCTCCAATATGTGACAGCAGCAAAGGCATTTTCGCTAGCG